>NC_136063.1:1468491347-1469691347 GCF_964261635.1 Lissotriton helveticus | reverse complement strand
GCCTCCCGGACACTGCATAAGAGGACAAACAGTCTGCTCAGACCAATCACCACGCTGCTCATGCAGCATTGTGATTGGCTAGGAGAGTCCGGAAGCCTGGGTGCTTCCAGTACATCTGAAGAGGACGAAGGAGAGGTGTGCAGCGGCACGGTGGAAAAGGTATGGTTTTTTGGGGGGGAATCCATTCCCTTCCGCTCCACTACCCCGTTCGCAGGCAGCCACCACTGCTGCCAACATATATACCATTCCGCATGGAAATCTCGTTATAGAAGTACTACAGAAGAGGAGGTTCAGAAGCGAATATATTGATTTGGGTCTGAAACTGATGGGAAACTTCAACATAGTTTCTATAATTGCTCTCAGTAATATTTGGAGCACAGAGGCATTTCCCAAGCACCTTGTCAATGTAAGACCGAATCAGAAAAAAAATGAATTGCCTAAAATAATTTCAGAAAAATATACCTCCAAAGAACAAGATACTTTAAGGATTTACCCACCAGGGGTACCAGTAGCACTGTAAGATAAAAGGCCTGACATTAAGAAGAAAGAAAATGGTTATAGGAAAGCCCTGACTGGATTGCCATCAGAGCGAGAGTCTGAGACAGCATTATTAAACAAGGGATCATAGAACTTTGAAACAGCCCAATCAGTATCGGTATACTGATAACCACCTTTCACATTATTTTCAGGACACAGGTGATATAGGATGGTCAGTGACTTTTTCTGGAGATAGAAAGAGCGACCAAACTGAGCATCAGAAAAAGGAGTACTCCTCCATGGAGAAAGCTGGTAACATGCAGCTTTAACAACGGGGCACCCATCATAGTGGTCAAAAGGAAGAGAAAGGTTTAGATAAAAAGACTCACCTCACAAAGAAGAAAGATGCAGTATCTGCCACTAAAGAGAAACAGCATGCCCAAGAAAAAGAGAGCCCTTCTTTTGAGAAGAGTTTTCATTTTTCTTCACTGCAGGAGGGTGCAGTTTGCATGTTTGCAGGAATCTCATCTTACCCACACAGTGCTGGATAAATTGCAAAGGAAATGGCCTCTCCAACGTTTTCCTCACTGTTGAAAGATGTTTGCACTAGGCTGGACATGCTCTGTCCAGGCTCCATGGTGACTGGGAGCTATGCAGAGCAGAGTATTTGGGCTACACCTTGTCAGGTCATAGTCCGTTGTTACTGACCCTGTCCCCAATAGGAGTCAGACCCATGATTTCTACATCGAGATTGAACACCAATGCCCTTTCGGACCAGGATTCACGGAAGAGATTGGATCCCACATTACGAGTTATTTTAAAGTGAATGAGGATTCTAACAATAATATCGCCATGGAGTGGCATTTGTTAAGGGTGATCATTAGGTTACTATCCCTAAAACAGCAAATGAGGTCAAGCACACCATATTGGCCAAATATTGGAGAAGGGAGGTGTACTTCGGGATGCTAAAAAGGCAATGGTACATACATCGTATCTCGTCACGTGTGGTGCACAAAGAATTTCTAAACCCGGTAGATAGCCTGCGTGGGGTTCATTACAAAGAATATTTAACCTGTCAACACAGAGGGTGACAGAGCGGGGGGATGTTGGCTACTTCGTTCCATTTCAGACAGATCTCTTCTATAAGAGTAGAAGGCAGTCACATAGTGCACAAACACGATTAAATTAAAGAAACATTCACAGTCTTTTACAAGTCAATATATTTGGTTTCAATGAATACTGAAATCTACAGAACATGTGCCTTTCTTCAGTGAACTGGGGGTGAATGTTTGCTTTGTTCAGCAATCCGTCCATCATTTGTTTGCACAGCATTTTTTGCCCAGACGTGGGTCCCTTGCTCGCTGTGCAACTGGATTCAACCTAGCCTGGCTGATGAGGGGTGATACCCACGAAACCGGCCCCAGGATGCTTGTTTCCTGCCTAGGGATGACCTGGATTGGCGTTTTGTCTGGAAGGCTCCCTTGAGGAGCAAGGTCAAGACTGATTTGCATATGGCTGGGTCTAAACTCGGGTTGCAGAGAAAGCAAAAAAGCAATGGATTTAAACCAGATCTGAGATGGGGGGTGAATGCTTGACTTGTTCAGCATCCCATCCATCATTTTTTGTGCAGCATTTTTTGTACTAAGTACTATGGGTATGCCTATACATGGGTCTCTTGCTCGCTGTGCCACTGGATTCAAGCTAGCCTGGCTGATACCCTGAAACTGGTCCCAAGATGCTTGTTTCCAGTCAAGGGAGGGCTTGGCAGTCCCGGTTGGACTGTTCCCATGACGAACAGGGTCAAGACGGATTTGCCTATGGCTGGGTGAGCAAAAGAAGGATGGATTTAACCCAGATCTGTGACTGGGGGTGAATGCTTGATTTGTTCAGCATTCCGTCCATCATGTGTTTTCACAGCATTTCTTCAGGAAACAACAACATCCAAACTTAATGCCATTCGGAGGGACTCCTTAGCATGTCCTATAACCACGTCAGTAATTAATACAGCCATTGATTGATATGGTGGCTCACGGGAAGTCACTTGGTATAGTCGGTTTTCTGCCAATTTTATTCGGAATACAGGACTCAGCTAGTACCCAAAGTGCTTCTTTTGTACCAGGATGCAGCTTGGAGAGGGGTTCTGCCTCAATTCACTTGTACTTCAACAATAATGGTGCTTCTGTACCCAAGTCGGGACCTGCTAGATGTGCGGTTGTACAGATCATTGTCCCTGCTTAATGCGGAATACAAAATACTAGGGAAATTATTGGCAAATCAACAGGCACCAGTGGTTGGCTCCTTGGTACACCAGGACCAGAGCACGCCATTCCTGAGCACAGGCAAATTAATCTGAAAAGCCTTTTTCACAAAATAGATGGGTCTCCAGGACCCAGTCTGCATCCTATTTATATCTATAGTTGTTTGACATGTTATCTTGATCCTTCCTGTTCGATGTATAGGGCTGCATGGGTTTGGGGGATGGCTTCTTGAAATGGGTTAAACTGCATGAGTAAAAACTGATACACATACTTTCCCCCACTGAATTTTGCTCTGGCAATGGAGCCACTGGCAAGTGTGTTCTGCAATAGAGCGTGTAACTGGGGTCTCATTCTATTAAATGAGCCATAGATTATTTCCCTTTATTCTGATGATGTTTTATTGTATCTCCGAGTTCCTAGTTGAGTAAATCTCACCTTTTTTCCTGTACACACAACTTCCATGGACTACGCCTTGCAAGATAACCTGGCCCCCTCACATTTTTAAATATTTAGATGTATGGTATACCACAAAGATAAACAACTGATGTAAGGTAGTCTGGGCAGAGCAGTCTCTTCGATTTGCTCTTTAATGGCTTTTTGGAAGAGGTTGCCTGTTTCCTTGATGGAAAGAGTGGCTATCATTAAGATGCTAATATTGCCTCACCTATTATATTTTTTTCCAGGTACTGCCAGTAATCTTGTAGCTGTTGTTCTTCAAGGAGCTGAATGGGCTCTTTTTGTATCTGGTCTGAGCCAACAAACTGAAAAGATTGGTAGTGGGGAAAATGATGCTGTCACTGCATTTGGGAGACATGGGTATGCTACTGTTGGAACTGTATTATCTTTCCACACAGATTGCCTGGGTAGCCATATGGCTAGGGGCACCTAATGAGAGGGATACATTGATGATCATGGCATTCATTAGGGGCTCCATATCGCTTCAAATGGTTTTAGATACCATGAACCCCATGAAAGAACTGCCAAGGATGTTCAGGGTAGTTAAACATGTTAGCTTCAATACACAAGTCACGTACGAGGGACTATGGAGCAGAGATTTCTGATGCAGACTGGTGGAAGGTTTTGGAGCGGGTGACTAGAAATGTCAGGTTTAGATTTACCCAGATCAATTATATCCATCAGAGGTATTTGTCATCTTACAGATTTTCTCAGATGTAGCGAGTGGTGGATGATTCTTGTCCAAGCTGTCAGCAGCCAGATGCAAAATTCTATCATATGCTTTGAGAATGTTGTCACATATAGTCATACTGGGGCGACATGGAAAATATTATTAAAGAGGGTACGGATTTGGAAATGTTTTTTTACACATCAGCAATGATTATTGGGTCTGATCCATAGAACTCAACCCCAGAAGCAGACTTACAGATTTATTGATCTGACCCTGGTAATTGCTAGGTTCAATATAGCTATGAACTGGAAGCCTCCAAGGCACACAGATGGATACGAGATGTTCTAGAATGTTCGAAAGCTGAGCTTGGCCATGGTATGCACTGCATCCCGTAACAAGATTATCACACCTTGGTGGTTATCAAACGCGTCACGAAAACATTTCCACATTGGTTCACAACAAAAACAACATCCTTCCAACCACACACACTACATGGTGAAGCATTCTCCTCATGTAGATAAGTTCTTCAGCAGCCCACATAGGGGTAGTAAGCGCTATGTAAGTGCTGCAATACAATAAAATACCGGAGTTGCACAGAAGACACAATAAAGGAGCTCCCAGAAGCAAGTGATAATACAGGCTTTGGAGGGCAAATCTGATCTACAGCGCCTGTGAATAATTTCTCTCCATATTGTTTATGGTTTAAACACTGTAACTGTGAGAAGAGTCACATGATGTTGAGTTGAGCTGCTGCCGGGGATCGAACCGTCAGCCCTGAGCTCCGCAGTCAGCGACTCTGGCCACTGCACATATCCTCTCACACTTAAAATACACTCAAAGTAGAAGCCATCCAATAAGAGTGACATTAAAGAGTGTATTCTCCAGGGGAGGGACAAACGGGATGGACAAGATGACGATGATCCAGGATTTGTAAAGCACGGCAAATCACCGGTGAGGGTCTCAAGACGCTGAAGAGGGGACAGGGGAAGCAATTGAATAAAAGTAAAGCACATGAGAGTCACATAAAGCCAACCAATGATAAGCAATGGGCGGACTATATGCCCATGTGCGTTTTTGGTAAGTCAACACTATCTTTTAGACTTGATCGCAATAGTCTTTGTGCAACTAAGACATGCCTTTACCCTTCCTCTATGAACCATGACAAGCCACTACTGACAATCAGGCACCTGTCTGGCACAAATGAATGGTCTAAGAAGGATAACAGTCTCCTGAAGCAACAAACTGATGATAGAAAGTTGTAATGAACAAGGACTGAACAGATGCATTTAAGTATTAATAGAACACAGCCCTGTGAAACTTGCAATCCTGCAAGCTATAACCACTGTGCGCTACACCAACCTAGCAGTGGCAAGACAATAGAACTTCTCGGTTCCAGCTTCCAACAATTCAGGAAGAGATTCCACAGCTCTGTACCTCATAAATGGAGAATATACACTTGATTCAATTGAATTGTCAATCTTTGTAATTTTTAACTTGCTTTTGTTTCTTACCTGAAATTGTACTTTTTGGTCAATGTGATCAACGTAAAACTGCTTGAGAAAGCGTTTGTCTTCACTCCAGAAAAGGCTGATATCAGAGATCTGCCCAACCCGAACTGCTCGGTCCATCATACCCTTTGGTATCACTTTGTTGGCCCTTAGTTGGCAGGGTATGCCCAGACGTGGGTCCCTTGCTCACTCTACTACTGGATTCAAGATAGCCTGGCTGATGAGGATTATGAATCCGAAACCGGTCCCAGGATGCTTGTTTCCGGTCCAGGGAAGACATGGCTTGGCAGTTCGGGTTGGACTGTTCCCATGAGGCACAGGGTCAGACTGATTTGCATGTGGCCATGTCTGAACTGGGGTGGTGGAGTGAGCTAAAGAATGGTGAAGGATTAAACCCAGATCAGTTGACTGGTGGTGAGTGTTTGATTTGCTCAAGCGCTCCGTTCATCATCCCCTTTGGTATCGCTTTGTTCGCCCTATATTGGCAGGGTATGCCCGGACGTGGGTCCCTTGCTCACTCTACCACTGGATTCATAATAGCCTGGCTGATGAGGATTATGAATCCGAAACCAGTCCCAGGATGCTTGTTTCCGGTCTTTCATAGCTTAGCAGTTCGGGCTGGACTGTTCCCATGAGGCACAGGGTCAGACTGATTTGCATATGGCCATGTCTGAACTGGGGTGGCGGAGTGGGCTAAAGAACAGTGATGGATTAAACCCAGATCAGTTGACTGGGGGTGAGTGTTTGATTTGCTCAAGCGCTCCGTCCATCATCCCCTTTGGTATCACTACTGACAATCAGGCACCTGTCTGGCACAAATGAATGGTCTAAGAAGGATCACAGTCTCCTGAAGCAACAAAGTGATGATAGAAAGTTATAATGAAAATGGACTGAAGAGATCCATTTAAATATTAATAAAACACAGCCCTGTTAAACCTGCAATCCTCCAATCTATAAGCACCACTGTGTGCTAAACCAACCTAGCAGTGGCAAGACAATAATAGAACTTCTTGGTTCCAGCTTCCAACAATTCAGGAAGAGATTCCATAGCTCTGTACCTCATAAATGGAGAATATACACTTGATTCAATTGAATTGTCAATCTTTGTCATTTTTAATTTGCTTTACTTTCTCACCTGAAATTGTACTTTTTGGTCAATGTGATCAACGTAAAACTGCTTGAGGAAGCGTTCGTCTTCACTCCAGAAAAGGCGGATATCAGGGATCTGGTAAAGTATCATAGCCAACCTTTCCAGTCCCAAACCAAAGGCCCAACCGATCTTCCCGTGAGCACCAGCTGCAAATAACAGACACAGATAAAGGACCTTAGAAAAAGAAGATTAAAGATTAAAAATACATGAGCAATTACTTTGCAAACACGAGATGAAGAAGTATGGAAAACCTGTGCCAACAATACAATATTTCAAGAATCCAATGGTGTGAGTTTAGGAAATGCAACCTGTAAAAACATTTTAACACTTCCTATCAGACCCTGCTTGTTTACTTACCTTTCATGTTAGAAAAATGCATAGGACTGATTTCCGTTAGTGTCTTTTTCAGGCACATGTTGGTTTTCCATATATGGTGTGAGTCAGTGATGACTTACTACAGATCGTAACAAAGGGTGTTTAGTCAATTGTGTTGTGTGACAAGTTTGTCTGGAGGGACCGATCTCCTTAGGATTTTTCAATTTAGACAAGTCTGTTTTTCTTGATTCCCTTAAGAAGATATTTTGAGATTTAAATGGGGTCTCTTTGTGTTTACACAATTGCATTATCTTAGCACATTCAGATCTTAAGCTGCTGCATGCACTGAATCAGCATTTGTTGCCCTGCATTGCGCTAATAAGACTACATAATTTTCCATATACCATAAATATGATCTCTCAGTACTGTATATTTTCTTCTATATATTCCTCTCATTATGGGCGGGCTAGGGAAATGTGGGTGGGAGGTGCAGGGGGGGGGCAATTGACAGAAATTGGTTCCAACATGCATTCAAATCTTGCAAGATTTTGCCATGAGGGTTTGGAGTGTGTCGTGGTGTTATTGCCAGGTGGTCTCCTGATGGGATGGCAAGCACAAACAGTAGGGGCCTCTACAGGAACATTTTAACAGGCATTATTAGGAGTTACTGAAGTAGGAAAGATAATCCACCACACTAGAAGACACAGGAAATTCTCACACTAGAGGAATTGCAGGGATCATGGGTCAAAACTGAGGCAGCTTGGATTGCCAAAGAGTATGACATTTCAGTCTGGGTCACCTATGAGACAACCTAGTGGAATAAGGTATGGATCAGGCAAGCAAAACCTGCCTTCCCCCACATCCTCCTAAATATAGTCGATTAATCCAAAAGCTGAGTCTTCATCACCCGACAGTGAAGAAAGGAATTTCCCAAATATATGTTCATGTAGCCAAGCTTTGACCTAGATTTTGGATGTTCAGTCTGCTGGTAACCATAATGTTTAGGCCATACGGTGCTCCACACCTACCCCCAGAGTTGTACTGATTCCTCCCACTTCTAGTCTATACCTAGTCACCAGGTAGAGTAGGTGTGCTGGGACAGTTGATAGAATTTCCTGTACACGTGACCGTGAGTATCTGATACTCCGTCCTTTTCCCCCCTGAGTGCAGTAGAACGAGCACTCTAAAATACCTCACTGAAGTACGGCATAAACAAAAATACATAATGGTTACCACAACATATACCTTCAAGAACACGTAAAGAATCTGTGAGGAAACATGTTTTTGCCCTTTACGGTAGAAACTCAACTACTCTGCAGCATAAAACATGGTTTTAATAAGCTAGACCATCCAACTTAACCAGCTGTGTTCTACTCATTCTCTTCTTCAATATACTTTGAGTCTATCACGCGCTAGTTTCTGTTTCTTCCATCACTCCTGTCCGCAGTCCCTGTGTTTTGATAGGTCGCCAAAACGTTTAGCACTCACTTTCACCAAACGTGTAAATAAAGAAAATTCCACCAATGTGGCAGGTTGAGAAAAGAATCAAGCTTAAATGAAAGATCTTAATAACCTGCTCTATGGTCTGGGATGCTGATAAAGTTCATTAATGAGTTATTATTATTATTATTATATCTGATTTTGTAAAGCGCTCGGCTACCCGTAGGTTTCCCGGCGCTCGGGAATAGAAATAAAAGAGGACAACGAAAGTTAAGGAATCGGTTACAGAGAAAACAACCAGGTTTTCACACCTTTGCGGAATTTGATATAGGATGTTTCAGATCGCAGAGGGATGGGAAGCGAATTCCAGAGCGCAGGTGCCAGGTGGGAGAATGAGCGTCCACCGACTCTGGACCGCTTAAAGCGGGGAACAGAGAATCTGCAGTGAGTGGAAGATCTAAGGGTGCGAGAGGGACAGTATTGCTGGACTAAAGTGGAAAGATATTGGGGGGCTTTTCCAGCTTTGATACGGTGCATGAAGCAAAGTGCTTTGAATTTGGTCCTAGATTCTATGCGCAGCCAGTGAAGGCTACGCAGAGAGGAGGAGACTGAGGTTGTTCTCGGTAGGTTACAGAGTAGACGGGCAGCCATGTTCTGAACTACTTGGAGTTTCCGAAACAAAATTCAACAAAATGCATCATAATCCATTGTCAATCATGACCAGTCATGAATGATTCTATGTCAGGACCCGAAGCTCAGATTATGCCTTCTCTTTCCTTTATTTTTTGCCCAGCAGCCTTAAAACAATAACTAATCTCCATAGACTACAACTCCCAAGAGTATTTGCGTTAAACAAAGACAACCATAGAGACAGCCCTAAATATCCAGCATCAAGGAAAAGCACTTCCTCTTTCTTTATTGCTCAATAGCCAGATAAGTGCCTTTCCTTAATGCTGCCCGGTTACTCACCGGTAATATTCATTACTCCGAGTCCTGGTCTTCCCGTCCCATTCCTTATCAGTGAGCGCCACCAATCAGGCGAGCATATAGGGGGAACAAACTTCCTGGGAATACCAAAGAAAACCCAGAAAGAAAAAACAATCACCTCAAAGAAAAAACACCGAGAGCGAGGAAAGGGCTCAGGAATGGGATGGGAAGACCAGGACTCAGAATAATGAATATTACCGGTGAGTAACCGGGCATTACCTCCTCGTCCTGTCTTCCCGTCCCATTCCATATCAGTGAGCCCATACCAAAGCACACGGTGATTGCAAGAAAGAAAGACCAGAAATCTGAGCGAAAACAGGTCTATTTAATCAAATGAAAGCAGTACAACTCAAACATCATGTACAGCAGACAAAACATGAGAATCAAAAGCAGCCGAGGCCGCCATCCCCAACGGAAGCCGGCAGTGGGACACAAACGTATGGGGAGAGGCCAAAGTGGCAGCATTGCAAATGTCACGCAAGGAGGCAACCTTGAACATGGCCCAAGATGAGGAGACACCTCTGGTAGAATGATCCTGCACCGAAGAAGGGAGGGGACAGTGAGCAGACTGATAGGCAGAAATCACAGCACATTTCACCCAACCGGTCAAGGTGGACAGGGAGGGACGAAGTCCCCTACCCGAGGTCCCGTAGGTAACAAATAAAGAATCGGCCTTAGGAAAGGCACTGGAGCGATCCAAATAAATGTGGAGAGCCTGCAAGACATCCAAAGTATGCAGAACCACCTCCTCAAGCGAAGAGGGGTCAGGGAAAAAGACAGGGTGCACATGATGATCCCTCTGCCTGAGGTTTTTCGCTGTTGGCGCGAAAAACCTCAGGCAGAGGGATCATCATGTGCACTCAATCAGGGAGGGGCCTAAGCGGGCTGTTTGGATATATTAGATAGGGAGAAAACAGCGAGTTTTGGTGACTAGAAAGGAGACGAGAATAGACCGGTTTTAAAAGTCGTGCAGGTACGAGAAAGAGTGTGGTTTATCGTTTGTGAATGGAAGGTAGTAGTAATGCAATAGAGTAAGAGCAGGGGAGAGGAACAAATGAGTGTGTGTATGTGAGCCCGGATGGATGATGCACGGATGAGGAAAGTCACAGGATTTCAGGGAGGCAGAATTGAGAATTGTGAGTGAATGCGGGAGAGTCTAGGGCAAGTGAATGGTGTTCAGAGAGCGTGAATTAAATGAGGGGCGAGAAGGTGATTACATTTCATTGAAAGGAAGAGATTAGTGGGAGGGACACGAAAAAACCAGGACAGCATGGAACAGTAGGACAAAAGAGGGGATAAGGATTTGTACAGCCCGTGAAGGTACTCAGAATTTGATAATATGTGGGAATTTGTATAACATGGGGTTCACTTGACATGATATAGCGCTCTAATGTGTATAATTATGATGTTCACAGTCTCATGGCAATTTATTGTTGTTTACAGTTACCCCTGACAAAGGGCTTTTTTAAGCCTGAAATGCATTGGGTCTTTTAATAAACACTGCTACGACGAACCACTCACATCTGTCCTGTTCTTGAAAGAAGCCTGGAATGGCACAACCTGGGCATGAAAAGCTTGGGAAATTGTGAAGTATCCTGCATGGTGAACGCTTAAAATCTGTTGAAAGTCATGAAAACGAAGTCAGAAGTAAAGAATATATGGTTTAAACTAAGTCAAAACAAAGGAATAAGTTTCAAACAATGTGGCAAAGTTGCCTTAGCAGAGCGATTGGCTTGGGGCGCGTAGTCGCCCCACCCTGCTACAAAAGTTAAACATACAACAGATAAAGGGTAGTGCATCTGCTCCTCCAATTCAACACTGAAATACTAATCCCCCACAAACCATTCCATTTTTTCAAGCTACATATCTTTTACCTTCTGCAACATTTTAGAAAAGAATAACCAGTTAATTGAACTCCTTAGTCTAAAGTCTAGTTTTCAGAAAGCAATAATCACAACTTGTTTACAGAGTACATTGGCTGTGATCCTGGAACAGGTATACTCCAAATACAAACTCACAAATAAAATAGGGCGAATTTGTGAGAAGGTGAACCTAAATGGACTACAACACCAAACACGTGAAGACGCCATTAAGCTGCACAAAATGGAGGCAGAATGCCGTCGCACACTGAAAACCTAACATTGCCTTAAACAGGAAGTTTTAGGTACATGGGCGACAAAAGATCGCCATTTCGGTTGTTGAACTTCTTGAATCTATGGCACTGTTTACTGACCTAGTAAAATGGCTGCTTGTGGAACTGAGCACACAATTTCAGACCGTACCATTAAAGATAGTATTTCTATTCCCTTTGAGCTCCTTAGGGGACACCTACAAGCTGATTGGGGACATTTAGAAATTACTTGCCTTCAGAATTCAAGGAAAATCAGGGTGTTGTCCATACTCTGCTGTTAGGAACACAATGATATCGAAATCTACATACAGCTCCACTGCCAGAAAAGTTTGTTCATGTTTTCCCTAAAATGTAACTCAACATCGGGCAAAGCAAAATGATGCAATATACATTTTACAAAAGAGTACGAATTAACGTGCTTGTGAAATTGTGTACATATATTGATCCAAATCATTTGTATATACTGTTATGCTCCCTTGGGAGGGTGTCAATGCACTGGGTAGAAGTGACATTGAGGGGACATAGGGGAAGGACACACATATCTACACCTGAGTAAGGACCACCCTACCAATTCAGAAAACACAAACAATAATTTTAGCCCATACTCTGCAATTAATGTCTGTTTGGATTAACTGGGGCGTACCTAGCCGTTCAACAGATATATTACTTTGCCATTAATCTGGCTAAACAAATAATTACACTGAAATGAATGAGAAATTATCCGTCCTGTTTTTCTAAGTGGTTAGGAGACTTTGCTTTTGTAATGAAATGGAAACCGTGATTAGGCAAATAAATCATCCCAAGCAGGCGCCCAAGCATATTTGGGCAGATCATTGGAATTTCCTGTTAACACATGTTCATTAACTGAATTAAAATGAATTATAGTTACCACAGAAGTTAAATGGAGCTAATAGACGTGATCGAAGGGTAGTACTGTGCATCTGAGTGGCGAATCACTATGTAAATACTTAACACACTATTGGACAATTGATAGATATACACGTGAAGAGAAAGCCTAACTACAATGCCATGATAATAATTGTGCATTCAATTACTGACAGTACAATGTGAACTTCTGCATGATTTGTACTCATTCGCTATGCCAAAAAATTATATAAAATAAAAACAAAGGGTGGATGTGTTCTTTTTGTGCATTAACCCTGGTGGGGGTAATCAATGTTAGCATGTTAGGCAGTCACTCCTACAATATATGTACTCCACACAAAGTATTCTCTAGGTCAGTGCTTCCCAAACCTTTTAGAATTACAACCTACATTTAATAATGACTACGTTTTGCGACCCACCTAGCTTTACAGGACATGAGGAGGGCAATTTTTTAATGTAGCTAAAGCATCATGTGCTAGAGAGCTGTCAGGAGATTTTCTATTGAAATTAACACTAAATGTGCACAGACATACAGTTGTACTCATACAACTATGCTGCACATAAGAGAGAATGCGTGGAAATTGTGTTTCACTGAATATTTATCATTTGTGAATTACCAAGTAAAGTATCTTGATTTGTTATAACCCTATTAAAAATCTTTGTTTCCATCACATTTCAGAATTACAAAAAATGTGCTTCCTTTTTTTTGCGTTCCTAACTGCTGAATGTGTACAGTTCATTTACAGGTAGTTTCATTTTGTTGTGTGTTACATAATATGACATCGTAAAGCCTTTTCTTTTAACACTCTCTGTACCCAGCAAGAAAGTCACAAAATTCACTATACATTTCTTTCTCTGACTGCAAAGTGAGAGGAGTTTGTAAACATCAATCCCTGTGTTGAACAAGCATTTGCAATGCAATAGGTCCTGCATTCATGCAAGTTTGAGCTATTGGTATTGTTAATGACAATGCCTTTTATTTATATTTTGGGTTTTAAAACATAAATAAAAGGCATTGTCAGTTACAATACTAATAGCTTAAACTCGCGCAAATGCAAGACCTATTGCATTGCAATAAAGGGACTTCTTGACAGCTTGTTAGATTGTAAATATCAGACAAAGACACCCGCCTGCGACGTCTTCAAAGTAGTGATAAATAGTGCGGTGAAGAAGATGTGTAAGTGTTGTAAATTACAGAGACACTAAGTGTGAAGTGTGAGAGTTACACATGATCCGAGCTATAAACACTAACAAAGCGCTCCGACACCTTTCGCTCTGTGATTACACTGTCGCAGCTCAGGAGAAAGAGTTGGAGGGAGGGCTATTTCCTGCCCTCTCTGTGGTTTGAGTGTGCGGTGTGGCATTGCGTAATGTCATTGCTATCTTGAGCCCAATAAAAAACACTCCAGCTGTAGAAGGGCCCTGGCTTCACCTCCTGGTGCAGGGCAGGCTGTGCTTTATGGCAGGCATGGAGGGAGAGGGGGATGATCTCGGCTGCAGCTCCAGCCTTGTACAGTGCCCCTGCTATTACTAGTGAGCGAGAGGCGCAGAGTTGGTGGTATTGGTACTGTAGGTGGTGGCATTGGTGGTGGTGGTATTGGTGGGGCTATTGGTGGTGGTCGTACTGGTGGTATTGGTGGTGGTGGTGGTATTGTTGGAGGTGGTATTGGTGGTGGTGGTATTGGTGGTAGTGGTTGTATTGGTGGTGGTGGTATTGTGGTATTGGTGATATGGGTATTGGTGGTGGTGGTAGTGGTGGTGGGGGTATGGTGGTGGTATTGGTGGTGGTAGTGGTGGTGGTAGTGGTGGTGAGGGTATGGTGGTGGTATTGGTGGTGGTGGTGGTGGTATTGGTGGTTTTGGGGGTGGTGGTATTGGTGATGGAGGTCTCGGTGGTGGTATTGGTGGTATTGGTGGTGGTATTAGATGTGGTATTGGTAGTATTGGTGGTATTGGTGGTGGTATTGGTGGTTTTGGGGGTGGTGGTATTGGAGGTATTGGTGGTGGAGGTATTGGTGGTGGAGGTATCGGTGGTGGTGGTATTGGTGGCATTGGTGGTTGCATTAGTGGTGGCATTGGTGGTGGTATTGGTTGTGGTATTGGTGATATTAGTGATGGTGGTATTGGTGGTATTGGTGGTGGTGGTGGTGGTGTTGGTATTGGTATTGGCAGTAGTATTGGTGGTGGTGGTATTGGGGGTAGTATTAGTGGTGGTGGTGGTATTGGATTGGTGGTGGTGGTATTGTATTGGTGGTGGTGGTATTGGTGGTGGTGGTGGTATTGGTGGTGGTGGTGGTATTGGTGGTGATGGTATTGGTGGTGGTGGTAGTGATGGTGGTGGCATTAGTGATATTGGTGGTAGTGGTATTGGTGGTGGTGGTAGAGGTGGTGGTGGAGTTGTTGTTAACCCTGTCAGGTGGCTTAAGTGCACATGAAATGTAACACAGATGTGCTGTTGTCAGTTTCAGCCCATTAGCACACAATTATGTTCTACCTGGAATTAATATGACTTAATTTGCTAATTATTTCTAAATCCATTTTACTTGGGGGGTTGAAATAGACACGAGATAATGCTAGGTTAAAGTGATTGAAAGCATACGCTCGTGGTACGGGGCAGCCATGCTGCTTAAAAAAACACGAGCCGTTTCAGCTGAAGCAACGCATTTCCGGCCTGCAATAAGAGAAACTCAATAAAGTAAATATTGCTTACAGACTAAACAGGTCCCGTGTATCAACCGAAGTAAAGGGGCTAGTAGCCATGGAGGTTACAAATGAAGACAAGGCCGTACTAGGGACTAACAAGCCTAATAACGAATTCGAAGGCATCATTCACAAAAGACAATAACATGAGCCAATGAAAAATATGGGCGGAGAGTGGGCGCTGTCTTCTCTCCCATACTCTACTACAGCAGTCTCTCAGAGCGAGCAGTGCATGCGCGATGATGCTAGGCTCAATATTTGATCTCTGTCTTTTAAGCGCAGCAAATGCTACAAGATAAATACAGAATTTATAGACATCTTTGTTTGGACTTTCATGACCTTCCGACTAAATCGGCTTGTGACCCACCCAAAGTTTCAGAACTACTGCTCTAGGTCTTTCCTTTCTCCTTTTGTCACTTATTCAATGAATGAACAAATTCCAAATTCACCCCCTAAATTTGATTTTTGGGAAAAAATGATATCATTTTTATTTGAGAATTGAAATTTGACTTCTGCCATAAGCATTGCAACAATCAACATCTTGTCCTATAATGATTGTGTGCCATTGCTGTTTTCTTTACTCAATGCAGCGTGCTTTTACTTGTCTCTGACTCTCTGATCACTACTGCATTTTATTAGTGAAGCATTATCCTGAATACGCTGTCAGTTCTTTCTTGTTTCTTGGAGTCTGCACCTTTTCTCACTCACACTTTTGTTATGTTATGTTATGTTAAGTATGCTTATATAGCGCATGGCTACCCCAGCAACAGGGTGACCCAGCGCTTGCAGACAGGCCAGATGGCAGAGCACAGCAGGGGAAATGAGGTGACAATTTAACCGGCCCCCGGAGTGCTGGTCGTCCTAAATACTTTCTGTTCAGTGATAACACTTGAAAGCTTACCAATGAACATCCCCAACCATAAACCTATGCTGCTAGACATAATGACTAAAACTGATAACCCCCTATTCATAAGATGGAGAATGAATGTTAGCCACTGCAGAGGCACGACACAAACACTGTAAAGAAATGATTTCAGAGAGCATTCAAAACTAAAAGACCAACCAGTGGGAACCATGGGTTTACTATGGGAATCAGCTAAAGGATACGTGAGAGGGCAAATGCTACAAGAAGCCTAAAAAAGGAAGAATCAAAAACTAAAGAGTCAGAACTCCTAGAGATTTGTCAATTTATGTCAGTTAGGATATTCTGGGAACTTTTGCCAGAGATGCACACATGGTCCAATTCTGAAAAGAAAGTGTAAACCTACATCTTTAGGTTTACATATTCATTTGCAATAAATTTATGAAGTACCCGATTTCCAGGAGTACTCATATATAAAATAATCCTGAGGGTTGAGTTAAACTATCTGTGCATCGGAAAACTGCTTAAATTGAGTTTTTCAAAATAATCCCTGACTAGTCAATAGGACTGACAGAAGAGAGCAATCAATATTTGCTAATGACCCTGTAGAGAATGCATCATCACCACCCCCACAATCCTGGACTTTAAATCGAATTGTAGGGCGCTCTCAAGTTTACATTAGGCAACAGAGCAGCGTTAAATAAAACCTCCAAATAAATTCTCCGCAATGTGTATTTGCACAAGCTAACCTTTTCCTTGTAGGAGAAAAAAAATGTCCACCTTTCCATTGCCTCACCAGTTTAGGGGATGTTGCCTCTCCATTTCCACGCATGATACAGATCTACTGCTCCTGTCTCCGACCAGCATAAATCTTCAATTGTTACACCAATACAAATGAGTGGTTGTCTGAGAGATAGGGTTTGTGATGACCCAGGAAGGGTGGCACCTGCTATGTTTGCATTGTGTGTGTTTTGAATGTGTGTAACATGGTGCAACCAGGATAGGGGAAGTACCCTATAACCCCTATATGTGTGTTGGAAAACCCACACTTAATGAAAAAAACAAGACCCCCGGGCACACGTTATTAGGATAAATGTGCTTAGTAGCAAAGTTTTTCAGAGATCGCAAAATATCCTCTTAATAAGTCCATTCAAGTCTTTTTGGAACGCTTTCAGATCGTTTTACTCGTTTTATTGAAGAGCACAACCAGCCAACACATGTTTCGTCACACCGGGAAGTATCCTGTGACTTCTTCAGGGCTGAAAAAGCAAAAGGAGAGCCTTCTGAGCAACCGTTTATCCGGTGATAATTCCAAACCGGACGGGCTGTGTTTGGTAATAAAAGGACTGGTATTCAAAGGTAAGGGAGCAGCGGTGATCCTGTGACCAAAAAGTCTATATGAAAGGTTGTGCGGCGGGTGTGCCTGTAACGCAACACGTGGCGATATTTGAAGCAGCTGCCTCGCCGGTGAAATAAATCAGAGCGACTGTTCTAATTCAGCGGAGTAGTATTCAAAAGGATGGGTAGGTAACTAGCAAAACCGAAATGACAGAGATCCAATATGGAAAGTGCCTATGCAGTAAAAAATAAAGCGGTGGTGCTGTGAAGTACCAGAGCACCGGCGATCTAAGAACTACAACTTTCTCAAACAGCGGTTAACAGGGGGGTGCGCCGTTGACCATGACCTTGAGCAGGTGCGCTGGAGCGAGGCACAGGCACTAGGTCACCTCTGTAACGGAAGTGAACCTGTGTTTTTTTACAAATGAGTATTTATGAAGCAAATTCCATATCACTAACAAGTGCTGAGTAGGCAAAGTACAAATACATCCCGCATTCAGAAAGAGTAATGCTGTGTTGCAGATCTATTGAAGTTTCTGCTATTCTGGGAAGGGTCCTTTGTTGGGTGGACATACACAACGTCCACAGTAATTTCTAATATGTCACACTCACATATAAATAAAGTCTTGATTACTGGTACACAATACACTTAGAGAGGCACAGTAGAAATAAATGATTACTATTAGATTCTTGCTTTTAATCGTCTTCAACGATCTAGCCAATACAGCCATGTGCTCGTTCATATAATCTAGGACTTTTTCAAGACAAATGGTGTTTAACACTACGTAAATAATATTAGCCCAGTCCTGCCAGAGTTATATACCCTACAAATTTAACATCCATCACATCTGAAGACTGCTGTGGGTTGGGGTTAAAGTTATAGTTTTCATAGTGACCATGCCATCTTTAAGACACAACTGAAAACTTGGCTTATCAGATCATAGTGTTCTTTATGAGGGTCACTTCAGCATTTCCCCTTCAGCACTCCCTCTATCTACGAGTGCCTGTCACCACCATAACTGGCAACCAAGTGCTCCATAAATATCCAAAATAAACAAATAAATAAATATGTTGCAGTGGCCAGAAGGACAAAGTACATGAAAGGTCCTCTGTTAACTGATCAGACGCTCACTCTACCCTACATTACAAAGAAATGGTAATGTGCTGTTTATTGAACCAAAGGTGATGGGTAGGCGGAGATGTGGTCCAACGGTCAGAGCAGCCGACTTTGTAACTGGGGAATCTAGTTTGTATAGTATTGTCAGCTCAACGTCCTGTGATTTTGGGTAAATCACTTAATCTCCCAATGCCTAAAAAATGTATCTGGCCTTGTGGAAGGTAGCCTTGTGCTCACGTAAAGCGCTCCCTGTTTGTGCTATATAAAAAAAACTGCAAAAAAATAAATAACAAATCAAGGGCCACACTGTTCAGCGAAGGTCTCTAATCGTATCCAGGGTGGGACTGTGTCTTGCAAACATTTGCAAATACTCACAGCCACTCGAGTCTCGGGAGTTCATAGTTCTGTAAGCTTGACTAAGAATAGAAAATGTTGGCACATCTCGCTTATAATAATTCATTGCCCGTGAGATGTGACATTAGAATGCAATGGTCAGGGCTGAAGCCTGCTGTTCTTGGAGTGAAGGAAGGTGGTGTGTCAACATCTGAAGGCAGTTCCTGCGTGCTGCAACCAACATTTATTAAATCTCCAATGGGAGCAAGGAGACCACATTCCAAGGCCCTGACAGTATCTTTCCTCACAACTTGTGAAGGAAGTTAGGAGCACATTGGGCCATCTAGTTCTGCTCTGCCATTCACTTACAAAAGCAGCTCACCCTGGGAGAGTCACTTACTTTTTTTTAAGCGTATTGGCTTTGGCATTTTTTAGCCATCTTATACACAGTGGCGTAGTAAGGTCAGGTGGTACACGGTGCGGAAAATTTCTTGTCACCCTCGTCTTGACAAACTGGCAAAAATATGTGTTTAGAAAACATATTTTTGGCATTTTGTCACCCCCCTCAGTGAGGACACCCAGGGCCGCCTGGACCCACCGCACCCCGCCTTCCTACTCCACTGCTTATACAGCGACACAGCTGGTGTGCAGCATGGCTGAAAGTTACTAAAAAGTGCTATGACGTGGTAAGCGTTGGCTGTTTCATAGCACTTTTTATTGCTTTTGGGAGGGCAAAGCAGGAGGCAACACAGAAGGCAGGTGAGGGTTGGGGGAAAAAGCACTGACAAGGCAAGGGATGTTCAGTTCATAGTGTTTTTTGTTGTTGTGGTGGGCCAACACTGACAGCCGAGGGAGGGTGGGTGGTTGCAGGGCAACATAGACAATGGAAGGAGAGAGGAAGGGTGGGTAGGGTAGGGTCAAACCAACACCGGCAACAAATGGAAAGAGGAAAGGAAGGCAGAAGGAAGGGGAAAGTCAACACAGACCACGAACAGAAGGAAAGAGGACGAGTGGGGGCACTCCAGCACAGACAACAAACAGAAGGAAGGAGGGCAGCTGGTGGCAAGCCAACAAACAGACAACGAACAGGAGGGCAAGCCAACATGGACAATGAAGGGTGAAAGGGTGGTGGGCTTATACCAACTCAGACAAAGGATTGGGGGCAAGTAACACGGATAATGAAAGGAGGGAGGATGGGTACGGGCAAGCAGTGGGACAGGGGAGGAACACTCGTATGGTAGAATTACACAAGAGAGTCACCTGAAAAAGACGTACTGTGGTACAGTGCTTAAATCCAAGGTGCCTATGAAAATGAGCATTGAAAGGACAGAACTAATGCACCCACACTCCAGGGGCTGGACAAATACCTGAAGAGGAAAGAGCTGACCAATAAGAAGCAAACAAGTCAAAGTGACAATGAAGCCAACCAATGGTATGCAATGGGCCACCCCTACTGATAGAAAATAAAATGTCTCGAAGAGACAGTACATACGTTTTCTACGCAATACTTAAAAATTATTAAGTGAAACAAAAGAAAATTGTAAGCACACTATTAGAGAAGATGTAGTGGGAACTGAGAACACAAGATAAATAGAGCAGTAAGTGGAGAGGGAGTGGATGGCACATTTAAATGTAGTGGGGCTCTATTGTCTTAAAAATACTGTCAACTGTCCAAAACGGATGCTGATGAGTCTCAACTCGGACTACGTTGATCTTATATAGGTTCTCAATGCGTGGCATCATGCTCTGCAGGATCCTCATGAATTGCAATACACTCACAACGATCAGTTGAAAATTTTGCTTGATAAGATCAGAGGTCATGGCACCAGGAACTAATTGGAAATTAGTTCCACTATTTTTCTTATTCTTCCCTATTTTATGTATGCTTATTTGTAATATTTTTTCTTTGCTTTCAAGCAGCTTTAGTACTTTTACAACCCTTAGTCACAGTCCCGGTATTTGAAAATCTATCTGATTATTATTTCACTTGTGCTCCCGCAGAGCTGTATGATATCAAAGCTGTAATCTGCTTCCACCAAAGAGAAAACAATGCAAAAGAACTCCTTACATTTCTAAGGCCTGGGCTCTCCCTCTGCCACCGCCACCACCACCCTCCATTTCTACCGCTTATTTTCTGCTACCTCCTAGCAAATAGTTCTTAACCCCTCCCACGGTTGCCTGGTGCTCATGACGAGCTGAGCTCGTCATAACGGCTCCTACGCTCACACGCGGGGCTAATTCCCCGCTGTGCTGAACGTTCCACACAAACGGGTGTGGCTGTGACGAGCTCAGCTCGCCATGAGCACAGGGCCACCATGGCTCATAACGAGCTGAGCTCGCCATGAGCACCGGGGCGCTGTGCGCGCCCCTCCGCTCCCTAGCACAGCGGGGGAATTACCCCCACGGCCAAGGGGTTAAAATCCTTTGACACAACATTCTAATGGTACATTATCTACATAGGGTTTTGAAATAGTGCTGCTCAGGTATTGAGATCAGGGCTGTAGCTTCAGCGGGGGTGTTTGGGGTGTTACACCCCACCCTAATAAATGTATTTTGTGATAAATAGTTGGGTGCAGGTGCTTTCAGTCGGGGATGGTGAGGTGTCTGTCGGATTGCACCAGGAATTTTTACACACAGACAAAAACACACACTCTCTATCTGTGTTTGGAAATGCGCCGAAATGTTGATCATTTCACAAAATAATGTGCTTTCTCTCACTTAGTACTCCTACCAATCCGCATTCCTCTCCCTTTCCGCTGCTCCTCTGGTGCAACTTGTTGTCCTATAACGTATTATACCATTATATGCCAGAGTGGTGGTTGGGAACATTTAAACTCCCTCCAGTCTTACTGATCAAGCTACGCCCCTGCTTGAGATTTGCCCCCACGCACCGGGCATTCACACAAATCCTGACACAGTGGATATAAGCAGAAAGAACAGGCGCTGTCACCTCCCAGGCACCTCCGAGCAGCGGTGCAATTCCCATCTGAAGGCCGCGCTAAGTGAGCAAGTGGAGGCGAAGCGGCGAGTCAGGGTTATGTCACAGGTAGGGCGCGTGGGTCACGGAGAGCAGCAAACAGACACGAGCAATGCCATCAAAATTAAATGAAACCGTCATTGCCGCCAGCCCGGCCATTTAACATCAGCATAAGAGCGCTGCGCACACGACACAGCTTTGAATAAAGGAGAAACGGGGAAGAGCCACTCGGGGCCTCCGAGTCATTTGCGAGGCGCCAGCAGTAAACTCTCCAGACATGGGTTCCATCAGTAAAAAGTGAAGTTACAAGGCTATCACTCTATTTGTTAAATAGTACCTGTCACGGGGAAAGCTGCCTTTGATTACTCCAGGAGAAGGAACCGAATCCATCTGGTGTGCAGTGACCATTGAGGAAAGATGTTACAGGCATCAAAAGATAGGGAAGGCCCCGTGAATCACCCAGACAAGCCTAATATACCTATTGATAAAAGCGCGCGCAGCCGCAGGGGTGCGAGGGGAGAATGTGAAAGAGAATGCGGCACGTGGGCACAGAGGAAGCGGTTCCGCTTTCTGAGCATCAAATGCGCTACAGACATGACAGGCGTCGCATAATCTAATGTACATAAATTCATCAAAACTAGAAAAAAAAAACTGCTTTGAAATAGAATAAATGTGGCGTCAAACACGTACTCGTGATAAACTAAATCTACTAATCAGGGTACAGGTCCTAAAAAACAGAAGTGTGAGGACTAACCAAGGTAGGCAGTATGTAAGTGACATCATAGTGTGTGACATCACGGCACGTTGGCATCAAAGGTAGGAGCATAACAACCCATGACCTCCAAGGAAGTGACATCAGATCGTAAGAACTGACATATGTTTAGCATGTCTATCATGGGTACATTTTAGTGCATTACAATATTTAACAAATTAGATTTTGCGTTGTGGTTGTGCAAAAAATTGACGCAACCCCGACATAAAATCTGGGCCTCAACTTATACATTTATGTTTTTTAAACACTACCACAAAGAAAATGGCAACACGGAGAAATGTGGCAGTAAATCTGATATGCTTAATTGGTTGCAAAGTCTGTATTTTAAAATAATGTCTTATGGGGTTAAAGCAAGTGCTGCAGAAATCTTTGTGTGCCAGCCACATCTCAGAGAATAATAATAATGGTAAGATAACTCTGGAGGATAACATATTTACTGGAGCGATTTATGTTTTGTCTAGTCCGAGTTCTAATCAAAGTAGCATAGAGGATTAATATGTCTCCCGCAAAGAACATTATGTAATACGCGGATGACACATGTTTACTTTATGTAAATGGGTAAGTGGGTAACTGCTTTAAACACTAAGGTCCTTTTGCTACGAGAAGCTCATAAATTGTAATCCTTCTACTATACCACAGTGAGCTATGAAGGACATGCGGCTCCAACACCTTGTAACCCTCACTGTCTTATGTAACACATCCTGTTCATTGATTTACACACACATGATTTATCGTCAGTGTACAACATGCACATGTGATGAAAAGCGCTCTGACATCCTGCATTGGGATAAGTAGTGCTAAAACGCTATAAAAGAAATAAAACAAACTAGTGGTATTTAAATTGTTATTTTTGTAAATTCTGAGACAGACGAACATATCTGACATCCTCACAGTGCATACACGAATATACAGGTTCTGCACAAAGTCAAAAGCAAGCCTCTCTCAAGGACCTGTGAAATGATAACAAGCTTCGAGCTTTTATTTCCCCTCCATTGCATCTAGGTATGAAGCTCCTGATAGCTCCCAGCCAGGATACGCCAACAAAAGGAGGCCTGATGCCCCTTAACTTCAGCTTGTTCTGAATGAGCTGGAATCTGATAAGCCCCCTCCCCATCTGCACCTGGCTCCTCGGAACAAAAGCAGACAACCTGCAGGCACTGCTGAAATTGTCCCGTTTTTGGAAATGACACCGGGGCAAGTTCAGCATATTTCTGTGGGACCCAAGCTCTTGGTACGTAGATGGCGTCCACTCTGTGAAAATAGTGGGTAGACACCATCCACCAGGGTGTACCCTCGACTTGTGCCCTGCTACTAATATTTATCTGTAAAGGAGACAACGCTGCTGCCGTTCAGCCTAAATGAGTTTAAAAAAAAACTAATTGTGCCCCTTGTAGCCTCACAGTCCCCACTGAGCAGAATAAGAGCCACAGGGTAGGGTGCAATTCCCTTCCCTCCACAGGATGGAGATAAAGTGGGGAAACCTATCAGACCACCAGGAGCTGGCATTGTACTCTGAAAGTTGATGCATGCAGTGCAGAGTACAGGATTGTTCCTGAAGAAACCACAACAAAACACTGTGTCTCCACCTGGTTTTTTGACATTGCTGGGGAAAATTCATCAGGGATCATTGTTGCAGGGCTGAGGCCCATCCAGGCTTTCTGCAATCAGCCTGTGGGATCACACCTGATTTCCCAATGCATTTGATCATTCTGGGGTTCCATGCTTCCTTACCACATGGTCCTTGCGGCTTTCTCAAACTGGAGTACCTTTGAGGCAAAAGGGAACTGAAGGCCATTGTTGAGGGTGGACACCACAGGACCTGGGGGTCAATAAAGATAACCTAGACATAACTTGGGGAGACCTATCACTAGGTACGTACCAAGGTAATACACACCAACACCAATGTAAACTTCAAAGGCTACTAAATAGCCTCTTTACAGACCTGAAATCCACATTAGCAATAAAGCCCTTCACTGGAGTATCCACTACTTTCAATTTCTGAAGCAGGGGTATCTTTGGTCGACTCAAGGAGAAGAAAACAGTTGTGTGTGCTGCAAGGCCTGAAAACTAATTTTCAATTGAAATTCAGAGCTGTTACTTGCACAGCCACATTAGGTTTCGCAAAGATTCCCCTCCCCAAAATATATGTGTTTTCATAAAAATGCAATAAGATTCTGGTATATTTAATTAAAAGAAAGAATGATGGAGCAGTTTTGGAATTCACAAGGAAAGTTTATCATTTGCATAGATATGGAATCAAGTGATAAAACCCTCCTGAATTTCTAGCATGTGTCTGAGGCAGACATATTGATGCAGCCCTTCATTTCCAGTGGATATTTCCTTGTTCTTTTTACCAACAAGTAAAATATTACCCTTCGGTGCACAGCAAATGAACCCCATTTCTGCAAAACGGCGAAGACATGCACATTTCCATTATCTACCAGTGCACAGTGATGCACAGGTGTGAATCAAGTGCTGCAGTTCAGGATGAAATCACTTTTCGTTCACTTTTTGTGCCATGTTCTGAAGCTTCATTTTGCATTATGAGCCAGGTTACAGCCCATATACCGTTGTTAATGTAAATTAGCACTAACATTGCTGAGTTAAATCAAATGCACTTGCTTTAGTACAACTGGCCATGCACACCTGTATTGATCTTTTGACTGCTTAAGGTCTCGCCTACACACACATTTTACCTGTCTTTTGCCAAAAACCTGTTGCGGACAATACAGCTTCATAGTGCGGGATTTAGGTCAGGTTATTGCTTCCCATTGGATAACTTTCCCGTCAGTTACATTCCTTGCATCTTTTTTTAATGACTTTCCTTCCTCCTCCTGTGTTTGTTTCGTCCCTGCAGCACAGCTTCCGTTTCTTTGGGTGACTGATATTCTTTCACATTTTCACACCAGGGAACTACTTTTTTTCTTTTATTTCCAGCAAGTGCGTGTGTTTTCTTCTTCTTTCCCTCAAGTGCTGTTTCCCCACGCACATCCCATTCCCCCGCAATCTCTGTGTTGAACTCCCAAACTCATCGGTTGCTTCCCACCCTGTCCCTCTTAGGTTTGTTGTTCATATTTAAGTACCCTGTCACCCAACTCCCCTGCTGTTATCCTCAACCCCGCAGTGAGGAGTGGGACATGCAGACCACTTACCTGCCTTTATGACGTTCCGGTCCGTTTGTATTACAAGTGTAAGGTGGCATGCAGCCCCCACCCCTAAGACTCAATGAGGCTAAGGGGACTGCATCCCCCTGAGCTTTTTTGAAATGTAAGGGAGGAGGACATATAGCCCACCTACCCGAACCTTTATGAGGCCCCGGGGAACCCATCCTCTGTGGTCGTTTTTATTATTAGGGGACGGGGTGTGCGCCTCCTCTTCATGAGCCTCTATGTGGCATCGGTGACCCTATCCCGTAGAGTTGTTTTCAAACTGAGGGCAGGGCGGTGTGCAGACCCCTCCCTGAGCCACAGTACGATCCTGGGGACTCCATTCTCCGAGGCCCAATTCAAGCAGTGTCCCAGGGACCCCATCCCCCCAGGGCACTGTTGTGTCCAGCCCCTCAGAGTGTGGGCATACCCTGCCTGCACTTACCAGGGCAGGAAGCACAACTTTACTCCCGCCCGGGAGGTAGCATTGAAAAGAGCTGTTCCAACCTGATAGGAACAAAGTCACTGAGCTGGCCCCTCCAGGACCACAGTGGGTGCTGGCTGCGGAGCCGGTGGGGGCAATGGGGCACTGAGGCTCCCTCCTCAGCTCCCACAGATTTGCCACATGAGGGTTTAAAAAAAAAAAATGCCCATCTCCCGACACGGTAGTCGCTCAGGAGCCCCTTGCAGCCCCTAACATTAAAATAAATAAACAAAGGAATAACAAATAGGTAGCAGGAGCCACTCGTTTATTAGGTCTCGGCCTAGCGTTACACTGCGCAGCAGTGTTCGCGCAGCCAAGATTTAATGTTTACAGTATTGGGGGCTTAAACCCGCCCCTCTTCTCCATTGGCTGGCATCGTAAATGCTGGCCAGCCATTGGAGGAGAGGGGCGTCACTCCATTTAAGCCCCGTCTTTTTGGGACTCGGGGTGTGTTTTATCGTTTCTTTCCCTCTGTGACGTCATCATGCAAAAACACGCCCCCCAGTCTGAAAAGTACGGGGCTTAAATGCAAATGGCGAGCGCTTCTCTTCACGGTCCCGCCCCTGGTGTCCTCCTCCCGCCCCGTCTCTTCCCACCTCCTCTCTTTCCCTCTGGTGCCTCCCCCTTCCTCGGTGCCTCCCCCTTCCTCCGTCCCTCCCCCTCCCCTCGTCGGAGCCTGCCGCAGTCCGGGATCTGCCTGATCGGCGTCTCGCGGGTGCTCCGCGGACCCGGCGATGTCTTGTTGTATGAAGGGGCCTGGTTCCAGCTGCGCTTCTTTGAGAAGTGCTCCCAGCGTTGTTGGGTAAAAACAGCGGCTGAGTGGACTTTCGATGCCCCATTTGCTGTAGAGAGAGGTAAGTTTGCCGCAATGTCCCGCAGAACATTGCAGCCCGTCTCTTGCTGTGCTCACAAGGCATCCGGACTAGTGCGCCCAAGGGCAGGGGGAGTTTTGCCGTGAAACTCACACAAATCTGAGATTTGCCTTCATAATAAAAGCCAGGTTCCCATGTCTGGACACATCTCCCCGACAGTACCGGGCCATACCATGAAACCTCACGGGTCATGTATCCTGCTGCCTCTGCCCTCAGTGCCCTGATGCCCCCGGAAGCAGCGGAGACATCCGGTTCCACGCTTCAGATCCATGATCGTCATTTCCGCTGCGTTCGGTTTTGATTCTCCGATGCTGCCTGCAGGTGGCCAGTGAAACAGTGCTCGGCGGAGTGGGGAGGGGCGTATACCCGAAAGCCCCGCCCTGGGCAGGGCCTAGCAGTGCCAGGTGCTGGGCCAGAAGAGAGCTCTCCTGCAAGAAGGGACACTAACAGCCCACCATCTCTTTTTAAATCCCATGCATAGATCCTGCAGCCCACGAGCTCCGCGGCGCGAATCCAGCATAGAACTGATACCCTGAGCGCTTCGAAGCCATTCATTCTTCTAAGATAACTGTAGAGCCTCCTCACCTCGAGGTCATTCTAGTGAGGTAGAGCGGTGTAGTTCATTCAAGAGAAAGGACGAGGCTCATAATTTCTGGGAAGGATTAAGAACCCCCCATGCCCGAAAAATCATTGAGCTATACTGAACTCAGCTGCTGCACCCACCCCAACCCCACCCGTGAGAGGTGTCAATGCTGAAAGTAAGGAGGCTCGGACTGCACTAGGTGAGTATGTGCGAGGGGATGCATTGGCTGTGCACTCTCCGAGTGCGCGGTGGTGCACTAGGTGAGTGTGTGTGAGAGGATGCATTGCTGTGCAGAAGGTGAGGGTGGGAGAGAGGGTGCATTGGATGTGCACAGGTGAGTGTGCGAGGTGCATTGGGTGTGCACTAAGTGAGTTTCCGAGGGTGCGTTGGGTGTGCACTAGGTGAGTGTGCGAGGGGGTGCATTGTGTGTGAATTAGGTGAGTATGTGTGAGAGGATGCATTGGGTGTGCACTATGTGAGTGTATGAGAGGGTGCATTAGCTCTGCACTGAGTGTGCGAGAGGGTGCATTGGGTGTGCACTTGGTGAGTGTGCGAAAGGGTGTATTGGCTCTGCACTAGGTGAGTGTGCAAGAGGGTGCATTGGGTTTGTCATTTCAAAGAAAGCACTGAGTTCGAGCTGTATTAAGTGCCCATGTGAAGGGAGTGGCTCTGTGTGAGAGAGCAGTATGCATTAAAATCAGTGCCAACATGTACGTGGAGCATTGTATATATCCATAGGTAAGTGTACATAAAAAGGACAATTGAGTGCACTCCAAGGGCCATGTCTGAGTGACCCGCCCAGTCCAGATGTTGATCTTTTTCCCCCTGTAGTTTTAATGCTACTACTAGTACCCTAATGCAAAACGTGTGGCTGACCTAGCCTGAGGGATGTCTGTGTGTGTGTGTGTGTATGGCTCTGTGTGTGTGTGTATGGCTCTGTGTCTGTGTGTGTATGGCTCTGTGTGTGTGTGTGTATCGCTCTGCGTGTGTGTGTATGGCTCTGTGTATGTGTTTGTGTGTATGGCTGTGTGTGTGTGTGTATGGCTCTGTGTGTGTGTATGGCTCTGTGTGTTTGTGTGTATGGCTCTGTGTGTTTGTGTGTATGGCTCTGTGTGTGTGTTTGTGTGTATGGCTATGTGTGTGTGTGTTTGTGTGTATGGCTCTGTGTGTGTGTCTGTGCGTGTATGGCTCTCTGTGTGTGTATGGCTCTGTGTGTTTGTGTATGGCTCTGTGTGTGTGTGTGTGTGTATGGCTCTGTGTGTGTTCCCTGCTTGTGCCTCTGTTCCCTGCTTGTGCCTCTGTTCCCTGCTTGTGCCTCTGTTCCCTGATTGTGCCTCTATTCCCTGCTTGTGCCTCTATTCCCTGCTTGTGCCTCTGTTCCCTGCTCTTGCCTCTGTTCCCTGCTCGTGCCTCTGTTCCCTGTTCGTGCCTCTGTTCCCTGCTTGTGATCCGGTTTTTGTGCCTCTGTTCCCTGCTTGTGATCCGGTTTTCGTGCCTCTGTTCCCTGCTTGTGATCCGGTTTTCGTGCCTCTGTTCCCTGCTTGTGATCCGGTTTTCGTGCCTCTGTTCCATGCTTGTGCCTCTGTTCCCTGCTTGTGATCCATGCTTGTGCCTCTGTTCCCTGCTTGTGATCCGGTTTTCGTGCCTCTGTTCCCTGCTTGTGCCTCTGTTCCCTGCTTGTGATCGGTTTTCGTGCCTCTGTTCCCTGCTTGTGCCTCTGTTCCCTGCTTGTGCCTCTGTTCCCTGCTCGTGCCTCTGTTCCCTGTTCGTGATCCGGTTTTCGTGCCTCTGTTCCCTGCTTGTGATCTGGTTTTCGTGCCTCTGTTCCCTGCTTGTGATCCGGTTTTCGTGCCTCTGTTCCCTGCTTGTGATCTGTTTTTTCGTGCCTCTGATCCCTGGGGCGTTACTGGGCAGATAACTGTGTGTGTGTGTGTGTGTGGCTCTGTGTGTGTGTGTGTGGCTCTCTGTGTGTGTGGCTCTGTTTGTGGCTGTGTGTGTGTGGCTCTGTGTGTGTGTGTGTGTGTGGCTTTGTCTGTGTGTGTGTGTGGCTGTGTGTGTGTGGCTCTGTGTGTGTGTGTGTGTGTGTGTGTGTGGCTCTGTGTGGCTCTGTCTGTGTGTGTGGCTATGTGTGTGTGTGGGGGGCTCTGTCTGTGTGTGTGGCTCTGTCTGTGTGTGTGGCTGTGTGTGTGGCTCTGTGTGTGTGTGTGTGGGTGGGTGGCTCTGTGTGTGTGGCTCTGTCTGTGTGTGGCTCTGTGTGTGTGGGTGCGTGTGGCTCTGTGTGTGTGTGTGTGTGTGTGTGTGTGGCTCTGTGTGGCTCTGTGTGTGTGTGGCTCTGTCTGTGTTTGTGTGTGTGGCTCTGTCTGTGTGTGTGGCTCTGTCTGTGTGTGTGTGGCTCTGTCTGTGTGCGTGTGTGTGTGTCTCTGTGTGTGTGTGTGGCTGTGTGTGTGTGTGTGTTGTGTGGCTCTGTGTGTGTGTGTGGCTCTGTGTGGCTCTGTCTGTGTGTGTGGCTATGTGTGTGTGTGGGGGGCTCTGTGTGTGTGTGGCTCTGTCTGTGTGTGTGGCTGTGTGTGTGGCTCTGTGTGTGTGTGTGTGGCTCTGTGTGTGTGGCTCTGTCTGTGTGTGGCTCTGTGTGTGTGGGTGCGTGTGGCTCTGTGTGTGTGGGTGCGTGTGGTTCTGTGTGTGGCTCTGTGTGTGTGGGTGGGGCGGCTCTGTGTGTGTGGGTGCATGTGGCTCTGTGTATGTGTGTGGGTGCATTTGCGAAAGATTAAGCTATTGGCATTGTAAATGACAATACCATTTATTTCTATGTTTTAAAAACTAAAATATTGTCATGAGCAGTGCCAATAGCTCTAACTTTAACAAGGACGAGACCATTGCATTGTAAATGCTTGTTATTTGCTGCAGTAGACATGGAGCACCCCATAGTGCTCTTCAAGGGCTTTTTGTTTATAATTTTGTATCTTGATGGTACACCTAGAAAGGGCAGGGACACCACAAAGCACCTTTTAATGGTAGCCCCCAGCACATAAAAAAAAAGACACAATAAGTCTCCTGGGTCATTAATTCCATGACCCCTTGACAGCTTACCATATTTTTCAAGCACTGCAAGTTGAAGCTGTATTCTCTACAGTTGGAGTGCAGTGACCCTTTGTGATGGGTTCTATGGCTGCACTTTGTGGCCTGAAAATGGTAAAAGAAAGGCCCAGACCCATGCTGATTTTTTTTAATAAGGCTTTATTAAAACAATTTTATGACAATCACTTTTATTAATTATTGACTATATTTATTGTTAGCTTTTTGACAATGAAAATAGGTCTGCTTTATATTTTTAACGTGTTGACCCCTTGGTAAAGCAAATAGGCCCACTTTTTATATGTTGGTGTTCTGACCCTTTGACAAAGTCACTAGGACAGTCTTACTTAACATGACACCCTTTATTATTTATACATCGCATAGTCAGCAGTGAGCACCCATGAGAGTATGGGTGCGGTATCTGGCCAAATGCCGTGCACAAGGGAGGGTTGGGTGTGGGTCTGGCCAGGCATACACCCAACTCAATGCCACACACAGTCGAAGGCTGTGCACTTTGGAGTGTTGGGCACCAGTGGTGGTTGAGTGTCGTAACTGGCCACAAGCCAGGCCCTCTGTCCAGACCCTATGCCGCTCACGGTGATGGACATCTTACTTTACATTTAAAAAAAAAAATAGAAATTCACTCGAAAACCCAAATGTTAAAGTGATGTTACACTTAGGTGACATTGTGTGTTAAAACATACCACTTTAAATTAACAAAACCACAGAAACTCATTATTTATGGATATCTCAAGTAACACTTAACTCATGCACCTGCCATGCACAATTTGCTCATCAATAATTTAATTGCAAATGTTGCAGTGATATTATCAATTACGTCATAGAATATGTCATGAGTGATGTGATATGTGGGGTAATTAGCAGTGCATGGCAAGGGCGCTGGTTATATTTACCTTAGGGCACGAGTTGTAGTTACATGCGATAACTATAAATATAATTTCTGTGGAGTTTAAAACATTACATTATTATTGAACATTTCACCTAACTATTACATTACTTTAACTTCAGTTTTTTTCTGGTTTTTTTCTACTTAAAAAAAAAGTAAAGTCACATTTTATTCCCATACATAAAGGCAGCCTCTGCCGTGCACAGCCTCTGGTTATACGCAGCAGGGGGGGGGGGGTTGGTTGCAGGCAGCCAACCCCAAGCTGCCCACGGCCTTCAGCCATGCGCGTTTGGAAGTTGGCTATAGGGTCTTTCTAGTGTTGCTGGGGGCTGCAGAACTCCCTGCAGCCTCCCTACAATATAAAAAAATGTTGGTGGTGTCCCTAGCCTCCCAAGGCATTATGGGTCCCTGCTTGAAGGAGCAGTGAATATTAAATGACCACCTACGCCCGCTGATTTATTATTAATTTCTTCCCTTTGCATTTAATTTTTCAGGGTGTCCCGGGCCCTCCTGTGAAACCCACAGTATTTTCGTATAGGGTGCTGCGGGGGAGCCCCAGGTCCCCCGCAGCCCCACTGGCTCCCCTTTTTACACCCATCACGGGTGCAGCGGGAGCTGGCATTGCTCCCACGCCGTAAGAACAGATTTTACTTTGCTGCTGCAGGGTGAGAGATTGTGCTAGTGTTTTACTTGCTCGCGGGAGCTGGCAGGGAAAAGTGTTGTTTCCCCAATAGGAAGAAGTATCTTTGTGCTTCCACCCGGTGGAAGCACAGTGCACTTTACCTCCTCGCGCTCACTTGCAGGCATACCAACGCATGGTGTACTGGGGACCCTAAGCGGGCCCAGGGGGATGGGGTACCCAGGTCCATAAAATGGCTCTGGGAGAGGGCCCCACATCTGGTTATTTGTGGTCCCGGGGAATGGGGTCTACGGGGGCTCTTCAGACTCAGGGAAGAGGGGCACATAGGCCTCCTCCCCTTGATTAAACTATCAGCCCCAGGGTCTTTTAAGATGTCAGCCTAGGAGATGGGTTCCCCGGGGCCTCTTGGAGCTCGGTTGCAGTTGAGCGTGGTTAAGGCATATGCATGGTTCAGGCATGAGTGGCTCAGCCCGCGTTGTAAGTGCAGTTTCCCCACAGGAGCATCATCCTGGGAACTGGTAAGCTGAGAAACATTATGGCCATCATTCTGGCCTGTGAAGGAGTATCACTGTTTCCTTTTCATGGCGCTGGAACAACTGGACTAACCTGAAAGCCAAACCAGTCCCTTGCACCCGTATATTGCATTTTTATATTGTAACATATTACGTTTGTGTGGCTTCTGCTATTACTTCATTGATTGTTGCCAGTCATTTGTGTAATGCATTATGTGTGTGTGTATGCATACAATCTCTTGATACAGAGTTTCAGTCAATGTGTGTTTGTCCATTTCAGGAACAAACTGAAACATTGACTCGAATAGTTGTGTTGACAGCATATTGGGATATTTTTTCAGACTTAACAAACGGATGGAAATGCTGACAATGTGGAGTTCGGACATCTATCAAGCCTAGAAATAACTTTTAAACCTCTCATGAAGCAGGTAAAATTACTTTGTGCACAAAGCTTTACTTTTTGAGCGTGAATGTTTCTGAATCTAGGCATAAGTGAATGCACAGAAGTGATAATTAGTAATACATTTGGGTTGACAGTGCAGAGCGCTCTTTTGCCCCAGTGCTAGCTTTTTTTTCACATTTGAAATTTCTTTTCAGCAGGCAACACTTTTGGTCCTACTCAGGAACGTAGCTACTCCTCAACGATGAAAATCCTATAACCTTCTGCGTATTTGCATGAATACGAGTATCATTCTGGTGCCAGGTTTCTTATGCTAATGATATATATAATATATGTAATACAAATAATATCTCTGAAGAAACAGTTGAACGTTTTTACACTATGTGTATCAAGAGAATATAGCCTGGCGAACCTGAAGAAGGACACAGATGCATGTGTTACATGATGCCTAGATGATTGCATTTATGGAAAATGGGATTGGTTTGTCACGTTGTTTGTTATTGGTTAGATATTTCTTCACAGTGATTGTTTCCTTTTCAGGCTCTTTTGCCTGCATCACTATGTGGCTATCCCTTAAATTATGAAAGACGGTGTATTGTCGCAGGGAGTTATACTTTAATGACTCCCAGGGATGCTATAGATAATTTTGTTTTGAACCCAAATCTGAACAACTAAAAATGCCAAGTGGAAAAGCACTTGTGGTAATCTTTTCTCTGAAAATGTTACGAACCAAATGTGTTTTGTTACTCAAGCAGTCTATAGTATATAAGCATGGCTGATACTTGAATATGCCTTCACAGTTATTGGTGAGTTTGTGTGCTACATAATGCGTGAGTGAATTTGAGAATGAGTAAACGGCTGGATGAACAGATGCATGAATGCAAGGATAAATGACTGAGTGCATGGATGAATGAATCAGTGATTGTATGAAAGCATCAGGCATGCAAGCACTTTCAGTTATATGCCGGACCTTCTGGCTTCGCCAGTGTTTGTTTTACACATTGGGAATGATCTTTTTTTTTTTTTTTTTTAAAGGAGGACTTTTTGCTAACATTTAGTAAGGTAGGACAAAGAGAGTGAAAGGCAAATGTTACTGATCCGAATCAGTGATTTCCAACCCCCCCCCCCCACAATTCCAGCTCCCTGCAGGGTGCTATTTATTACCATTAGGGTGTCTCCTATTTTTATTTACAAAAAAACATTATTTTAGGGCTTAACTGATTTTTTTTTCCTGATCCTTTGAAATTACTAATTGTATACCAAAGTTACTCAACACAATGAACAATATGGCCTTAATTCTGGCTTGTGAAGAGTATTGGGTGAGAAAATCACACGAGGGAAAACCGTTAAGGCCTGGAGCTGTTTTACCTCAAGGTTTTTTTCTCTCTAATTTCGGCTCGGCAAGTCTGAATGAAAGTTAACATGGGGATGTAGTTTCATCAGGTTTTATCTATTTCTGAAGACTTTTTCACTGGATAAAATTGTGAGTGTGAAATATTTGCTGACTTCAGAATATACAAGCATTGACAAAAAGGTCTGGCCTTGGCCCACGAGCTATTGGCTTTAACAATACTTGTTTCCTTTGTCATACTTTATTGTTAGGGTACTATTCCAAGAAAGCCACACATCAGCTATCTTGGAATGGTAAACTAATATTATAGTATACATGAATGGCAAACTAATGATAAAATACAAAAATCATTCATAGGTGGCTGCCACGGCATGCTTACACGTGCAAATGTATGTGGATGTAGGGAGGTCATCTTGGAATGTTTTTTTCTTATGCTTAATGGCAAAGGAAAAGAAACAGCTCCACAACCAAGACCAGGCTCGTTGGCATTGTCAATGCTTGTTAAAATCAGGTATACGCTTCAGATCTCTGTTTATAACTAAGGGAAGGCCAACACATGGTTTAATAGCCCCCAAGGTCAATTAATTGACTGTTATTTAACTGGGTACTGGAAGCACACCTCCTTTACAGCACCCACCATCACAAACTCCTCATTCTTTGGAGCATTAGAGGAGCCAGTCTTACTATTTTAGAATTGTAAACAATAAGAAGTGTGTGAAAAAGAGAATGGTGCCATTTCAAAGATACTAGCACATTTTTCTACTTCTTTCCTAATGGCATATACACTTCTAAAAGCCAAAGTAACTAAATAGAGATGATGGGTGTCAATGTCATACCTTGCAAGCAAAGAAGGAAATCAGATATAGTTTAATGTGAGAGAAAGTTTTACCGCTAATTAATCATTCTTAAAAAAGTTGACACAAACTACAGTGATTAACTCATCTACCTTATACTAACTTTTACACATTTCTTAGTTTTTACAGGAAATATTTCCTGGTCAACACACACCTACACACACACACACACACACACACACACTTTGCTGAACCTTCATGACATTTTGAAAACTAGTTTGCCACTCACTTCAGCTGCTGTCTGGAAGTTTCGGGATGATTCGTCAAGTGGGGGTCGAGAAAAAATGGAGGAACTAGGACGCGTTTTCCATATGCAATTTCCCATTGGGATTTTGAACACGACTACTTCCCGAACCGCTAAACGGAATTACACCAAATTTGCAGTGGTGTAGCTAGACCTTTTGCCAATAACAAGAGAAATTCCCCTATGGCCTTACATCTTCATATTTGACATTGTTCAAAATACATTCATAGTGAGAAAGGACTTCCAAATCAACACAGATACTATATTTTTATATCGTTTCCCTTATTTTATTAATTTTTTCAAAAGGCTTATTTTCTTCTTTTTTGTTAAATATTTTCATCGTATCATAAATATACTTTTAGTTTTATCAACACTTTATACTTTTAGTTTTATCAACACTTATTTAAAAAATATAATCCATTATTCACATGTCTAAGATCAGACAAATTATTTACAAGGACCCTGATAACACACACCAAACAGCAAACACTCTGACTCATACGTGCCACATCACATACTCAACTCAACATACAATACAGCCACTCATTTCTGCGATTGAGGTAGTCCGGATGGTACAAGTGACTTAATACGCCAGGTCAACGCGTTTCGGTGGGTTAGTACCACCTTCCTCAGGACCAACAGAATTTATCTTCTTGTACTTGTGGATAGAGGGTATCTTATCTCGCATGAGAACTGCGCAATGCTTGTAGATCAAATTCACAAAATGCTTAGTGATCTTCCTTGTATTTGGACCAAACCGGCGACACCTTAGCGTCGTAATTGGGAGCAAGTAATCATTTAATAGTTTTGCATAGACGTCTGTCCGGGTTTTCAGGAGCCTTTCGATTTCTTCCAGTAGTACTTTTTAAATGTATCTCTTTAGTTGTTAGATAAACACTTCACTTGAGACTTTGTGTTCACGTGTATATATTCGTGTGGATTACTGAAATTCCATGTCATTTAATTATTCATCATATGAGACGCCATGCTCTGTGCCTGCCGGAAAAGCCAAGCTAGACCTTGTGCCACCCGTGGCAGTCCCTGCTTTTGCCGCCCTGTTACGGCCACAGTTGAGAGCAGGGGGAGGGAGGGTGTGCTGATGATCTCTGTGTTTGCTGCCCTGCGCCGGCTGCAAGAACGAGGGGCACAGCCCCCAAAACTCGTGCCCCTGTTATGCCACTGCAAATCTGGTAGAAATCTAGCTCTTTTTGTAAGATTGTGTAAATTCGTTCAGTAGTTTAGGGTTACTAAAGAAAAAAGATTTATAGATTTCAAGGGACGCAAATCTCCACTGATCCTACAGGTCTCATGGTAAGATCTGATTGGCTGCCAGCACTTCAACCACTAAAGTGCAGGCAGCCATTTTGGGACTCGAACTCAGCCGAGCCCCAAGAAAAAACATTTGAAAAAAGATAGGCTCAGCCTGGTGGTGGGGTCCCAAAACGTGTTTTTTTATTTTACAGTGAATTTGCGGAGGATCTGCGAATCCACTGTAAAATAAATGTTAAAAAGATACGTCTGGGCACCCGTGCTTGTTTTTAGGTTTCGCCTGGGGCCGGAGCTCCTAGCTCCGCCCAGGAGAAATCTTATGTCTCTACAGTGTGGGGCTTAGTCCCGCCTCTGCTTCCATTGGCTAGCTCCATAAATGGAGGCTAGCCATTGGGAGACAGAGGCTATCAATCACGCTTTCCCTGTGAAAACGCGATTCGGGGGCGTTTCTCGGGCTTTTTTTAAGTCCCGCCCCTTTGTCCTGGGCCGCGCTGTCATTGGCTGCCGGCCCGGGACACCCCGTGACGTCATTCCCCGGGCCGCGCTGTGATTGGCTGGCCGGCCCGGGACCTGACTTGTTTTTTTTTATTAACAAAAGCTCTCTCTCAAAGTCGAGTGTTCCCGTCGGTCGCTTCCCCCCCCACCCACTCACTGTGCTGCTCTCTGTTTCCGAACGAAGTTAAGTGTTGCCGCTGAGGCTGGTTGCTGCTTTCCCTGCATGCGGCTGTCTGGGGAGCGGTGTCAGCCTCCGCCGGGATCTGTGCTGCATTCACCGCGGGAGGAGAGGCGGGCTCGCGCTGCGTTCTTTCCTGGGCACCTGGGGGCATGAAGAGGGGACAGAGCCGCCCTGCCTGGGCAGGAGGAGCCGCTGCCCAGCCAAGACCCGTACTCAGGTAAGGAGCACTAAGAGGGGCGTGAGGATTCTTTCTCACCGCAGGGTCTTTAAAGGGAGCCGGGACCAAGCACTGCTGCGCACGTGTGCAAGTGTCCAGCGCCCAGAGGCTGTGTGTGTGCACTGGGCGCCTCCCTAGTGATACTGAGGACAGCAGCGGGTGGAGTGTTTCACACGTCGCTTTGTGATTGTATTTACATTTGTATAGCGCTTCCCACCTCTGACGAGGCGCCGAAGAGCATTCCACTTCCTAGTGTCACTCTTCCCTACGGATCCTGCTTAGCAAGTTTCCCGATTTCAACAGCTACAATGGCTCAAGTACTCTTTATTTCGTGTAGTTGCCCAAAGGCCGCTTGTCCTGGTGTTCTCATATATCTCCACTTTCCCTCTTCAGAAGCAGACGCGCCTGGTGCGTGTGGAGACTGCACGTGCAGGCGGGGCCGGCGGAGCTGTGGTCGGGACATGCCCGAGTGTCTTCAGATTGCAGGCTGTGCCCGGGGTCCGGTGCTGCTGTGGAGAGAGATGCTTTGCTCTCCTCCCCCACACCCCTTGGGCGCCGGCTCTGCATTCCGCGTTGCCATCACAGCCAAGTGTTCCTAGGGCTGCCCCCACCCCCCCTGCCACAGAACTGACATTTGCTGCTAACTAAACTGCTATGGGGTTACCTTTGGACGGGGCGCGTTACTGACAACCCCCTGTCATGTCCTGTCGCAAGGTTGCCTTGGGCCCTGATGTCATCAAGGAAAATGGATCATTTGACAGCTCTTGGGGGCAGTACGATACAGCAATTATCAGGGTTCAATGGGCTCCCCATGGCCGTTTGCCCCGGTGCTGCTGCACCCGCTGCACCAATTGTGGCTACTCCCCTGCCCTTGCCTATTCTGTCCCAATCCTCAACAATGACTCACGTGCGAGTAATTATACCCCCCTCCCTCCAAAAACACATTCGTTTTTGGTGTTTTCTTTGCAAACGACGAAGTGTGAGGCAGGCGTGGGTGACGGAGCAGACAACAAACCCACGTGTTGAGAGCATCCCAGCGCTTCCCTGCAGAACACACAGCACTCTCGACTCCCTTCAGCTGTGCAAAGCGCCCCATTCTTCCAGGCGCTGCCCCCGACCAGGTTCACCAGTTCCAAAGCTCTCTCCCCCCACACAAGCCCCCCCCACCCACCCTCACCCCCGTCACGCGCGTTGCCTTCTAGAGTGGGTCGTGTGACTCGTGTCGCGTTCAAACAACTCCCTGTTCTGGGGACATGTGGTCGTCTCACCCATACACTGTCCAATCTCACGTGCGAGTAATTACACCCCCCCTCCAGATAACGCCGAGCGGACGCGCCCCTCCACTACCAGCAGTCCGATCACACGTATTAACATTTTGAGCCCCCCTCCCCTTCAGATAGCACCGAGTGGACGCGCCCTCCACTACCGGCAGTGCCACATTACACATACCACCATTTCTTACCCCCCCCCTTCAGATATCAAGTAGACACGTCACACGTTCCCTAGTACCAGCACCGCCCAATGACACACAATTCACCCCTAGCCATCCCCGAGTGGGCCGCTCACCAGTCCCAGCACTGTCCCATCACACATACTAACACTTCTGCTCCCCACCCCCCAGTTATCACCGGGTGGGCCGCTACCCAGTACCAGCACTGTCCTATCACAAATACTAAGCAATTCTATCCGCCAGCCCCCCAGTTATCACGAAGTGGGCCAGTCCACTCCTGACCCATTACATATGTTAATAATCCTACCCTCGCCTCAATTATGAAAGACTGGACACCACACCACTGCCAGCGCTTTTCCTGATATTTCTACCCCCCCAACCCACTGATAATCCTACCACCCAACCCCCCACAAATATCACAGCATAGTCACGTCCACTCTTGCAGCACCGGCCCATTGCACAAACTAATCTTTCTAGCTTCCGTGCCTCTCCCATTGCAAGTCTTTCCCCACCCATGACATGCCAAGGAGTGAATGATGCACCAAAGCAGGTAAGAAAACAAAAACGTTTATTCCAGAAAATAAGAGCCCATGTCCAGCAGCTCCTTCTCCCACGAGCTACAACTGCGCTGCCCCCGACGAGGTTCACCAGTTCCAGAGCTCTCTCCCCCCACACAAGCCCCCCCCCACCCACCCTTACCCCCGTCACGCGCGTTGCCCCCTAGAGTGGGTCGTGTGACTCGTGTCGCGTTCAACAACTCCCTGTTCTGGGGACATGTGGTCGTCTTAGCCATACACTGTCCAATCTCACGTGCGAGTAATTATACCCCCCCCTCCAGATAACGCCGAGTGGACGCGCCCCTCCACTACCACCAGTCCGATCACACGTATTAACACTTCGAGCCCCCCCCCTTCAGATAGCACCGAGTGGACGCGCCCTCCACTACCGGCAGTGCCACATTACACATACCACCATTTCTTACACCCCCCCCCCACCCCTTCAGATATCAAGTAGACACGTTCCCTAGTACCAGCAGCGCCCAATGACACACAATTCACCCCTAGCCATCCCCGAGTGGGCCGCTCACCAGTCCCAGCACTGTCCCATCACACATACTAACACTTCTGCTCCCCGCCCCCCAGTTATCACCGGGTGGGCCGCTACCCAGTACCAGCACTGTCCTATCACAAATACTAAGAAATTCTATCCGCCAGCCCCCCAGTTATCACGAAGTGGGCCAGTCCACTCCTGACCCATTACATATGTTAATAATCCTACCCTCGCCTCAATTATGAAAGACTGGACACCACACCACTGCCAGCGCTTTTCCGGATATTTCTACCCCCCCCCCCCAACCCACTGATAATCCTACCACCCAACCCCCCACAAATATCACAGCATAGTCACGTCCAATCTTGCAGCACCGGCCCATTGCACAAACTAATCTTTCTAGCTTCCGTGCCTCTCACATTGCAAGTCTTGCCCCACCCATGACATGCCAAGGAGTGAATGATGCACCAAAGCAGGTAAGAAAACAAAAACGTTTATTCCAGAAAATAAGAACCCATGTCCAACAGCTCCTTCTCCCACGAGCTCCAACTACCCAGGTTGTTAGGGTTGAAACCCACAGAAAGATCAAAGCTGAAACATTAAATATAACACAAAATAAAACGTGTGGTGACAGGTAAGTGTATATGTACACAAAATAAAGATAGGACTACATTCATTACACCACATCATCTTCCCCCTTTACATAAAGAAAAACACAGAAACAGCTTTTATGTGCATAGGGAGTGCAGAGTGCATAGGGAGTGCAGAGTGCATAGGAGGTGCAGAGTGCATAGGGAGTGCAGACTGCATAGGGAGTGCATAGGGAGTGCAGAGTGCATAGGGAGTGCAGAGTGCATAGGGAGTGCAGAGTGAAGAGTGAGTAGGGAGTGCTAGGGAGTGCGAGAGAGTGCAGAGTGAGTAGGGAGTACTAGGGAGTGCTAGAGAGTGCAGAGTGAGTAGGGAGTGCTAGAGAGTGCAGAGTGAGTAGGGAGTGCTAGAGAGTGCAGAGTGACTGCGGAGATTAAGCTAATGGCAATGTAAATGACAATGCCATTTATTTATCTGTTTTCAAAACCAACACATAAATACACATTTTGTCATTTACAATGCCAATAGCTCTAACTTTTCCAAAGGCGAAACCATTGCATTGTAAATGCTTGTTTTATATGTACTCTCTGTGGGCCAGGCAGTTCCCTGGAGGAATTCATATTTTTATCACCCATTGCAGATTGAGGTGAGAGCAGCAGATCAGCAGATCAGCAGCAGCAGAGGGGAGCTCCAGGACTGGCTTGGCCTCATTGATGCTCAAAACAGGTGACTCTCCTGCGCTTCCTACTCCTTCTGCCTTTCCTATGTGTGGTGCTGGTCTGGGGCAGGACAGCAGCTTCAGGTGCAAGCGCCGAAGATTAGCACCAAAACTCAGTGCCTGCCGATGCGGCACTTGATGCACACATCTTGTTTCTGTCTGTCATGGTGGTATGGGCTAAAGAGGAGTGGGAAGTGTCGCTTCTCTTAGTACTTGGGAGATTGAAGTACTCTCTGAGTATCAGCAAGTGCTGTTGTGGAGAGCCCATCTGTAGCCACGGCTGCTCTGGCAGTGTGCAGCACTTTATCCACACTTCTTGCTTCAGCGTGTCACAACAATCAATATTAATGTGGGATAGGAAGTGCAGTTTCTCTCAGTACTTGACAGGTAGAGGTACTTTGAGTACAAAGGAGAGACGTAATGAGAGCTCTGCGGTACCCGAACTTAATGCAGCAATTTATCCGCACTTCTTGCTTCTTCATATGATGTGCATCCATTCTGCAGTGGGAGCTGTTGGGTCAGGGAGTTGCAGCATCTCTCTGTACCTTCGAGGTCTGTAGACTCTGAAGTCTACCGCCAGGCACTGCATCCAGATCCCCTCACTGGAGGCAGTGATTAATGCCGCGGGTCATCCTATCTCCTATTGGCTCCTCGTCTGGGCACAAAGGCGCACAGAGGGAAAGTGATTGTCCAGCATCAGTGTGCTCATATAGGGAGGGCCGGAAAAGAAGATAGTTGCTCTGGTACCGCAGCACACCAATGAGCCAACGGGTCTCATCACTTACCTGTCAGTAATGTGACGTATAAGAGAACTCCCGGGGTGCCCCTTCACCTGCCCGTGTCTTTGGGGAAAGGCTACCTCTAAGATTTGGAATTGTTCTATAAAGTGAATGTATGATGATACAACGCATACATTTACAACGCATGCCTTTACAACGTAGTTTTTACATCGCAACATCCTTTACAATGCATTCTTTTACATTGCAGGCCATTACATCGCATTTTCAGAAACTACCTTTACAACGTACTCCATTACATCGCTTTATACCTTTACACAAGCATACCATTACAATGCATACCATTACATCGCATTTAAGGTAAGTGTTCGATAGTATAGGGGTAATAATTACTATTCTAACTCCAGTGAGTGCAACAGTAGGGTAAGTGTTGGATAGTGTAGGGGTAAAAATTACTATTCTAACTCCAGTGAGTGCAACAGTAGGGTAAGTGTTGGCTAGTGTAAGGGTACTAGGCATTGTAATGACTTGCGATGTAATGCCTGCGTTGTAATGACATGTGTTGTAGTGACATGCGATGTAATGGCTGCATTGTAATGATATGCGATGTAAAGGATGTTGCGATGTTATGAATGCTATGTAAAGGTTGTTTCCCCTATAAAGTGGATTGTGGACAGCATAAGGGAAACGTTCTCAGCAGTTTCATTTTCTAAGCAGAGATGTTACTGTAACAGACAGCAGATTTCTTGGGACTTTTGAGAAAAATATGAATGTCAAGGTCCAGTTTTTTATGTGACTCCTAATACTGTGTGGTAGACCGGTTCTAAAACCTCACAAGTGTACAGATGAGGGACATCTGACGCAGTTTAATAAAATGATTTATCTAGGATCAAACAATTACACCAAGATAAGAAGACAGGAAAGGTCAAACGAAGCAGACCGCGGTGCTCAGAACGATGCTCCTAACTGGGGGGAACATCCTTTACAACGCAACTTTTTCAACGCAGTACCTTTACCACGCAGGTATTACAACGCAAGTCGTTACAACGACTTGCGCTGGGGGGCGCTGTAGGATAGAGAATAGTTTAATTTACTATCCAAAACCTTCCCTACTATCCACGGGGACTGGAGTTGGAATAGTAAACTAAACTATTCACTATCCAGCGCCCCCCAACGCAAGTCGTTGTAACGACTTGCGTTGTAAAACCTGCGATGTAAAGGCATGCGTGGAAAAAGCATACGTTGTAACGACATACATCCCCTAACTGGTGCTGCTCCCACAGGGAGGGCCATTCTGGGCATTTGGCAACACTGGCAGCGTTAGGGCCACTCCTCGCCCTCTTTACTGTGTTCACATCCTGAGGGTATGCGAAAAGCCTTAGCTGTAAGATGGGAACTGCACCCGTGCTGGGGAAGGGTGCTCCTTCTTGAGGGGCTAAATTAGGGGAGGTGTGGCGCAGCGGCCAGAGCGCCTGACTCGGAACACGGGGGCTCATGGTTCGATCCCTGGCACTGGCGGCAGGTTAGCCCAGCACCATGTGACTCTGGGCAATAGCTCGCTTAATCTTCCCCATGACCCCCAGTGCCTTGACACCCTTGGGTAATTGTTTGTGCTTTACAAATACTGGATTTCATTTTTTTTCATTTTCTACACGGGAATATTAACTCAAAGATTGGAGCATTTTACACAAACATGCTCTTGTGTACTACATACCTTACCGTACATAACTTTAGGTGTGCACAGGTGTATACCCAAAGTATAAAACATTACTGCGTGCAGGTAATATGTGTAAAGACGATAGAGGTTAAAATGGCTTTTTGAGAGTCAATGTCGACATGGATTTTCGTTATGGGATGCGCCTGGAATTGTTTTCATGGTGGGAGGTACAGGCTTCACGCAATGTCGAAGATTATACTATTGTATAGTAGTATTTAACCGCTTCAGCACGGCGCGAATTAGAGGTAACTGACTGACTACTGGGCATCTACTGACGTGAAGTACCCCAGGTCAGAATGAAAATCGTGTTTCTTTATACATGATGTTTACAGTGCTTTGAAGCTTAGAGCCTGTTGTAGGAAGTGCTACACACATTGTGGTACAGCGAGGGCACATGATGGACGTTGGACAATGTACAAGGCTGTTCATCTGAGAATTTTCTTTATACTGCTTCCCTGGGACAGGCAGTAGGATGCATTTCCTGAGTAAGCCAACCATTTATATTTATCTCACTGGGTTCTAGGTTGTCGATGGAGCACAGTAGGGGCTTGTAGAGAAACTTCTATTTCGAGGATGTTGTTCACAAGGTGGGCAAAGGGGCACAGTGGAGCAAATGCATATCCAGAGCCCGTCCCTACAGAAGGGTCATAACCGCGGGGTTTTCTTAAAACTGTCCGTTCTTCCTTGATGATGCCCGATGGACTGGAAGAGGAGATCAGATAAGGGACATGTGCTCAAAACATGAGTGCTCCAGTACTGAGAGACACAAACATATTCTTCGTCAACGGAATAAAGGGGATGACTTCCACTTGGACTTGACTGTGGAACTCAATTTCTGTGCCTTTAGTAAGGGTCAGCCCTTCTTCGAAAGACAGACCTCATGTTCTTAAACACGGCTCGCAGGTCAGCCAGGGGCGTAGCTTGGTCAATTACTTTGGGTGTGTTGGGGTGAGCTTCATATTTTCTGGCAATCAGGCTGGAATATAATGTTTAAATACTTTATACGACAAGCAGGGTGCATGAGAGGGGCCTAAGGGGCAGTGGAAAGGGAAAGGAATGGGGATCGGTAGGAGTACTAAGAGAGAAAACACAACATTTTGTAAAATATCCAATATTTTATGAGAACTTTCAAAATACAGAGTGAGAGAGTGTCTGCGTGTATGAAAAAATTACGGCTGAAATCTGACGCCCATCTCACAATACCCAACTGAAAGCACCTGTAACCAACTATTTATCTGAAAATACATTTATTGGGGGGCTGTAACACCCCCCGAAGCTACGCCCCTGAGGTCAGCCGATAAAGTGTGCCAGCTCACGGGGTGGGTCTGAGCCTGGAAGGGCTTCTCTCTCTGACTGCGGTTGGTAAAGTCTGTGAGAGACAAAGGCCATCTGCTCATTACAGCACCAGGAAGGCGCTTTCAGTTCATTAACTTGCCATTGACGACCTAATGAAAGGATCGCAATGAACCCACAGTTTAACCCGAGCAGCTTCAGTTGTCTCAGCGCCTCACCTTCCTCAGTCTCCGCATACACCCCCCACTCAGTCTCTGCAAACACCTCCTTAGGCCTCTGTAGACACCCGGTCTCAGTCTCTGCAAACATCACGCCACAGTCTCTGCACACACCTCTTAAGTCTCTGCAAACGCCTCACATCCTCAGTCTTTGCAAATACCTCCTCAGTCTGTGCAAACTTTCCAGCCTCAGTTTCTGCATACTCCTCCTCAGTCTCTGCAGACACGGCCTCATTCTCTAACAACACAGTACCTCACTCAGACAGACAGACATAACCACTTTATTCAATTAATTAAAATCATAAAGGTACGATACAAACAGTCCATAAAACCAATTCATATCATCAAACAACACACATGAGCAATAATAAAATTAAAAAATTGAAGACATCAACAGCAAATGTATAATTCATCAGAGCAAATCAAAAAAGTTTTGATAAAATTACATAAAAATATAAAATTTGGAATTTCACACAACATATAGCATAGGGAGTCTCTTTTTCCTGAGGCGAACCGCAGCAACTAAAAAATTAGCAATGCTAAAAATGTCCCAAGTGTTTTTCAGCATCTGGAGATAAAGCAATGCGGGTCTAACCTGTAGGAAACCCCTATCCCTCAGAAGGGGGACCAAGAACCTCCTACGAATATCACTATAGTACTCACAGAACATCACAAAATGCAGCGTATCCTAAGGTGAAAAATTATCACACTGACATGGGCCTATATCCTCTGGTTTGCATCAGTCCGTCAGGTTGCCAAGCGAGAAGTGGATTAAATTAAGACGGAACCTGGTCAGGAGCCAGCGGTGAAATGGCTTAGTCACGATTCTTAGATATGGCTCCATTAGTGGTGAGGATTTTGTCAGGTAATGAGCCCTAACAGAGGGTTTCTTAAGCTCCAGCTCTTCACGTTCCGTTATCAGAATGTTTGTGAATTGTGACTTAACCCATTTCACATCCTCCTTTTCAATCCTTTCAGGGGCATTAAAAAGTTCAGGGCGCCCCAGTTTCAAAAGCATAGACTTAACATAGGACAGCCATGGAATACTGCTGGCATTATCCAAGTCAGCACAACCCCTCATGATTAGGTGATTCAGCTATAAATCTGGGTTGAGCCAGGTTTTAAGCCAGCATTTCAATTGGGCTATTCTCAGCAGGTCAGACACATAACCCAACCCCAATTCCTGATGGATAACAAAGGTGGGGGTTGATTGAGATACAGACAGAAGAATACGTAAAAATCTGTTTTCTGCTATCTAAACACCAGCCAGATGTTTATATCCCCAGATGGCTGACCCGTACATTGCAATAGCCAAACATTTGGATCTATACATGCTGAGCATGGGTTCCAAGAGCCTTGACCCCAAGCGCTGTGCGAACCCTAATAAGGCTGACGTTGATCTAACAACTGCATGTTTTTTAGCCTTTTCTTGGGGGACCCAGGAACATCTATCGTCAAATAAGACCCCATGGTATGTGCAAAGAGGTCACACTGGACACCTCTGTTCCGTTACAAAAAAACGTGTTTGCTTTCCTATTTCTTTGGCCCGTTGACATGACATGTGATTTTGCAATGTTCACTGTCAATTCCAAAGACTTCATATAGGCCCCAAACGCATCCAAGAGCCTCTGAAGATCCATAGCTGTACGGGCTAGTAGGACAGCATCGTCCACGTACAGGAGAACCGGAATAGTCCTTTCTCCTACACGCAGAATGTCCAAGCTGGCCTGATCTAAAGTTTGTCTAAGGCATTAATATATAAAGTACCTCACTCCTTGCAAACACCTCCATAGTCTCTAGAAAGCACCTACTTCTCTAAAAACACCTCCTTAGTCTCTACTAACAAAGTGCCCCACTCTCTGCAAACCAACTTAGTGTCTGCAAACAAGGCGCCTCACTCTCTGCAAACACCCCAGCTTTAGTCTCTGCAAACACCCCAGCATCAGTCACTGCAAATACCTCGTCCGTCTCTGTAGACACCACCTCAATCTCTATAAACACAGCACCTCACTCTTTGCAAACAGCTCCTTAGTTTCTACAAACACCTCCTTAGTCTCAGCGGTAGTTGGATTAACCTATGATAAATAAATATTACTTACTTTATATTTAAAAAAAATAAGAAATTCACTGAAAAAACAAAGGTTACAGGGTTTGATAGTTAGGTTCACATTTTACACATTCAAAACCACAGAAATTCAGCAGTTATGGTTAGAGTTATCTCAAGAAACTATAACTCGTGCCCTAAGGTAACCATAATTCCTGTCCTGGCCATGCATTGCTAATTACTATGCATATTAAATTACTCATGACATCTTCTACGACATCACTGATATAAGTGCAACATTTGTTGTAAAATTATTGATGAGAAATCTGTGCATGGCGGGGGCTTGAGTTATAGTTACCTTAGGGCATGAGTTATAGTTTCTTCCGATAACTCTAACTATGACTGCTGAATTTCTATGGTTTTGTGTGTGTAAAATGTGAACCCAACTATAATGTCTCTGTAACCCTTGTTTCGTTTCAGTGAATTCCTAAGGTTTTTTTGAATTCTATTTACTAACTATAACACCCCTGTAACCTTTGTTTTTTTCAGTGAATTTATCTATATCTATACTACTATTATAAAGAGAGAACTTGCACCTTTTGGCCAGGTAAACTCGGGAACCACAGCGCCAATCTACACACCCGATACATCTATGAAAATGTCAGGGTGTGTAGATGGACAGAGGCTATATAAATAAATAAAAAAAGTAAATTAAAAAAATTAAGTTTGAAAACAAAGTAGTCCCCTGAAAGTAGCGCCGGCCGGGACCTAGCGCTGGCCGCGACGCGACGTGCGTGATGACCGCGACGCCACGTGCGTGATGATGACGAAGGAGGAGCGGCGGTGCAGTCACGAGCGGCTGTGCAGTGACGAGCGGCGGCACAGGTAAGGAAAGGGAAAGTTTTCGAGCTTTTCCTAAACTCTCAGTGCGAGACTGTGTGATGCAGGGGGAGGCGTCCCGGGGGTGGTGAAGTGAGGCAGACAGACGACATGTCTTTCCAGGCAGAGCACAGCACCCGAAGTTTAGCCGGAGCCAGCTGCTTTTGTTTTTGGGCAGATAGAGGAAGGCAGAGTTACGTCAGCGAAATCTTCCTGGGGTTCTTGGCAATGGTCCTCCTGTAGGGCATGTGTTCAAAGAAGGACCTTCGCAGTGCTATCAGCTGGAAGACGCAGCAGTCATCATCTTTTTCGAATACCAGCTAGGAAAGGAAAATGTCGGAGCGGGAGTGAGTCGGGGCGGGAGGGGGGCGGGAGGGAATCGGGCGGGAGGGGGGCCTGGTCCGTGTCCGTGCATGGGCATGCACGGACAATGTCGGGGCGGGCGGGGGCCTGGGCGGGCGGTTGGCCCTGAAGCCTCATTGCCCCCAGGCAACGCTGGGGCGGGCTGCTAGTACATATATAAACACACACGTATGTGGGTATAAACACGCTATCACCATTTTCTTTGAGATTTCCAGCTTGAAATCAGCAATTAGGTACTATAAATATATTAATAATATCATTAAACCTAATAGAGTGTGACACTGATCGTGTTATATTTTTGTGATATTTCTGTAATAGAAACATATGTCAAATTTACCACATATAGTAGTAATTTGCCACTCACTGGATGTGTTCAAACAATGCTTACATTGTTATAAAATCAGCCATTCACAACAGCTGTTTGAAAGGTAATCCCATGTGTTGCTTCTTATCAAATAAATCCTGAGTACATGGTTACTTGTTAATTTTTCTATGTGCCTTCTCCTAAAAAAGCTGCATAGCAGAGCATAATCTACGAAATTACTAAATTATTCCAAAATGAAAAGTGTTTTACTTATTAGAAAACAGAAACTCAATTAAATAGGACACCTCTGCTGGGTTTCGAACATGCAACAAGAAACTTAACATTTCTAAGGTAAAGAAGAGACGACCCTTAGACAATAGCTGCTGTGTGTGAAAACTTGTAATACCATCTATATGGAGAGACCCTGGCCGCCTGCTCTCTAATGGGCAAAGTAAAGAGTGCGAAAGATACAAAATGAGCAGCTGGTAGCATCGCGTCTGAAGCTGCCAAGCCTCAAGCTGCAAAAAAAACATACATTATTGTTTTTGTTCACAAGATGCTTCCAAAAGCAGAGAATAATCTTCCCAGGGAATGAAATGGTTTCAAAATGAAAAGTATTTTTAGGAAGAAACAATACCAGCAGATACATTACCAACGTACCTTTGCAGGGATTCGAACACGCTATAAATTCGATGGTAAAAGACTAACCACTGCACTACAGCTTACTCTATGTCAAGTAAACAACATGTGTAAAGCTCAGTCCCAGGCTAAGGGTGTGGGTGCATTCTATGGGGCCACAGGGAGAAGACATTCGTCCCATCATTTAGCTGTTTATCAGGCTATAATCCCTGCTACCCTACTTTATGCAGTCGAGTTAATAGATATTTTCAATAGGATTTTTTTAAAATAAAATTGAGGGTCAGCCTTGAGAAGACTTACTTCTAGCAACTCCTCAATACCCAAGGCAGCATTAAGGTTGGAAATGGAAATTAAAAGTGCTTATGTTCAATGGGTGCTTGCCTTGAAAAGAGTGAAAGGGATGCCCTGGCCTGGTTTAGTACTTTCGCCCACTGGCCCCCAGTTAAAGGCCTGCTTAAAACATGCCTCGCAGGCTTTAAGCTCTAGCTTGGACAGCGAGGTTTGAGCTAATAAAAGGGATACCCAAAAGTAAAATATACTATAGAAAAAAATACAACCAAATGTAATATTGGACAGGCTTCATTGGGTCAGACGCTTTTGGATTTCGCTGCGGTTGGATATGCTGCCTCAAGGGCGTAACACAGGCCCCTGCAGCCCCCGCGGTGCGGGGGGGGGGGCCCTCACCCTCCAGGGGGCCCAGTCAGCACCGCACTTCTGCTGGGGAGCTCTAGATTGAGTCTGGAGGGGGGCCCTTCACGTACCCTGCAGGGGGGCCCCTCAAGGTTCGTTACACCACTGTGCTGCCTTTAAATTATGTAATATATAAATGGTATGGGACCACTGCGGTATGTAACCTTTGCCAGAATGGTGTTCATGACCTGATTCATGCTTTATTCGTCTGTCCTGCTCTTATATTGCCCCGTAGCAAATGGTTGAGACCTATTTTTCTGAAACTGCTGGTAAGATCATCCTCGGAAGGTCTACTGCTATTATCTGTTCCCCCAAATTAACTTTTCTGTCGCAGAATTTTTCACTTGTTTAATGTTTCTTAAACTTATATTGATCCTGCTGTGAACCTAGGGTTAGTGATATTAATCTTTGTATGCCTTAAATGGATTTTTATAAATGTTTTAATGTTTTCCAGAAATATCATATATTGTATTTACTTGTATGAATTAGTTTTAAGTGGACCTATCTGGCTATCTGAAGGCCAGACCTAAAAGTCAGGTACAATCAGTGTTTTTGGACATCAGAATGAGGGCCTATGGGCCAAATTTACTAAGTTTTATGCAGTAGCAAATGAGCTGATTTGCAAAAAAAAGCACTATGACATGTATCAAACCCAAACTGCGATTCGGTAATACATTAGCAAACAGCGTTTGGGGCTTGCGACCAAATGCCAATTCGAGTTTGGAAGGGGGATTCCCTCCCAAATACTGAATGGGAATGGTATGTGCTAATGTTTTGCTATTAAATTCCCGTTGCAAAACATTATTAATTTACCTATTAAAAGAAGTGCAGGCCACCATCCCTGTGATAGCGTAGATTCCTAGTGGGTGGCAAATGACACCCTACCTCATTAATATTCACGTGGTAGGTTGATTTGAAAACCACTAAGAATCGCTATGTTAAAATTAAATCATACATTAGTAATTGCGATTTCCAAATTGGGATTACTATTGTTGATACATATGGCTTTACATATGTTTTAAATGAACTGATAATGCTTTCTAAGAGTGAGAGAGGCATAATGCTAAGGTTTCATCCCGAAGTTGTGTGAGTAATGGTTTACAGAACCGATATACTTTGCAATAAACTGTGCAATGAATTAAGAAAAGTCTTTCAACTATGACTAAGAATAGAGTATGTATTCTAATCGTTATCCAGCTGTAAATCATAGGTACGGAAGCACGTGAAGGTAACAACAGTCTAAACAAATCCTACAGAGATTTATGGAAATGTTACAGCACAAGTTAACTGCAGGGGAATTCAAAGTTTATACAAAATGTACCAGAGAGACATCAACAGTTTAGGCACAGTAGTAGGAGTGATAGACATCGGATTCCTTTGGTGCTTTGTGTTTTCTAAGTGTTATAAAAAATTTGATGAAATTTTAGAAGCCGCCAAATAAGATTTCCACACCATATGAGCTGTGTTCCACAAACCATCTGCTTGCATAATAATGAGTGTAATGGTTTTAACTAGCGAAAACCTAGCCAGGGTACAACATAATACTGTTCCTTATGGGGGTCTTACGAAATGACGATAGAAGATCATGGAGATCAAATAGAGAATATTCTTCTGTGTTTACACAATTATTGCCCCAAGTGCAATTCCGCTTAATCATAAATTGTCCTGTATCATGCTCCCAGATTTTACAGGGGCTGGAACCCTCGACCTAATTTTAATGTACAGAAAATATGAGAAGTAAAACCGCTTTGGGAATGGGGTGCATTGCAGCCCAAACTATTTTCCGAGCACTTTCCAGACCCTCAAGCCAAGGCACAGGTGGAGCATGGAATGTGACACCTTCCCTTTTCACAGTGCCGTACCTAGATCTACTGCCACCCGGGGCGAACCCTAAGTTTGCCGCCCGGTGCAGGTAAGATCGGGGGTGGGGGCGGTGGTCGATGGTCGACTTGTCGAGGGGGTGGTGTGGTGGTAGTTGACAGACACGAATTGCTCACCTCCGCTGCCCCCAAAAACAGTGCCACCCAGGGCCGAAAGCCTCCCCCCTAGCTTCGCCACTGCCCTTTCATCCCCCTCTTCTCCATGCCATTCCAAACATCCTCCACCCTACAATTGAGTCCCTGCAGACATTTACCATCTGCTCTGAACAGGTGGTAAACACCTGCTCTAAATTAACTGAAACAAGAATTCCATGGGGAATACCACCAGAGAAAATATTCCCCACAGTTGTTCCACATTCTGTGAGATTCAGTTCATAATATCAGGAATTACTCTTGGATATTCCAGTGGGAATCGGCAATTCCGGCTGCTTTAAAATTTCCAGATGGTATTCTACAAGGCTTGTATTCAGGACCTTTATACTGCAAAGTCCAGCCCGAGTTAACCTTCAGGTGTAACCTGAAGATGACTTGCAGAAACCTTCCAGTAATCTCTTAAAATAACCAAAAAAACAAACTTATGCAGCACTGTTCCTGAAAACAAGGTAATTTGCACCTCTAAATATTGCAGTAGTCAAGTACCTCAAAATGAATATCTCAGACTGCCACCCAGAGGGCTTGCTATAGCTTACCAAGCTGTCCTAACTGCTACACAGCTCCTACGACTCATAACCTTCAGGCAGTGTTTAATTTGTTAAAAAGAACTGCAGGGGAAAAGTGTTTCTTAGGATAATGCTTCCAGTACCGACCAATGCCTGGTTTGCAAAACACCATAGCTACCTAATCTTGATTCGAAACAAAAAGAAATGGTGGCTGGGAATGTGGGGGCACACAACTTATTCTCTATCAGAGGGTAAATGCATATATCATTCCTCACAATAAGTGTCCATATATCATTTGGTGCTCTGAAGGAGGAGGAGCCACCTGATCTTCCTCAACCACAGTGGCGGCTCCTCCACCAAGGCATAGGGGCGTCGCCCACTGCTTTTTAGCAGTGATGTCCGGCAGCTTTGCTGGGCTGGGCTGCTCTCATGACAGGAGCAGGGGGAGTGGTGGGCACACTGTAAGTGCACATGAATGTTTGGCCGACCGTCTCAGGCCGGTCACAAATTCATGCCCACTTTGCATGTTCTCCAAGTAGGCTGCATTACAGCCTGCGTAGAGAACATGCCCAGGCTTCCAGTCAGCTCCTGAGCACTGCACCACTGCGCTCAGACGAATCACAACACTGCATTGCAGTGTTGTGATTGGCTGACTGGGAGATTGGGTGTGCTTCCTGTTCTGGCCCGAGTGAGGGACTACAAGGAAAGACGCGGCTCGGAAGAGGCAAGAAGGTAAGGAGGATAGGAAATGTGGACCCACTTCCACATTTACTGCACCCGTCCTCAAGAGTGCTCACTGCGTAAGTGGACTTGGGAGAGTGATGCTTATTGCAGTGGCACCACCAGCAGAGGAACGAAGCACAACCGCCGATTAAGTCGACAGCCATTATTGCTGGGGGAAGAACGGCCATACGACCGACTCCCGTGGAGAATGCCGAGTGGCTCTGAAGGTGGACGAGGGGGCCCCGGGAGAGGATTCTAACAACAGCGCTCTCCGGTTTGTGGCATTGGTCTGCTTAATGAGAGACAGGGCAATTGAGCCCAGGTATTGAATGGACGGTTTTTGGAGGATGCCTGTATATGACAGGATGCATAACATTACAATGTGTACCTCTCAGATAACCCGCAGACCACACTTCCCACAATGCATCTGTATGGGATAGGACTATGCTCCCTGGAATACATGATCAAGCCTGCGGGTCAGGCGAAACGCGTCCGAAGAGCTGACTTGAATAAACTTTTTGGCCAGCACATGGTGTCGTCAAGCGTGGTGTTTCGCTGCGTGTTTGGAGTACTAATGTTAAGGACCTGACTACGGAGGTCCTCTTACGACGACACACCCGCTGATCAGGCAGGTGGCGGCGTTCTCTGTGGTGAGGAGTTGGGAATATATATATATATATATATATATATATATATATATATATATATATATATATATATATATATATATATATAAAATAAAGGTTGCAGGGATGTTATAGTTAGGTCCAGATTTTACACGTATAAAACCACAGAAATTCAGCAGCTATAGTTATAGTTATCTCAAGTAACTATAAGATGTGCCCTAGGGTAACTATAACTGGCGTCCCCGCCATGCACACTCTTGTCATCAATAATTTCACCTGCAAATGTTGCAGTGATATTATCAATGATGTCACAGAAGATGTCATGATTGATGTAATATATGGGGTAATTACCAGTGCATGGTGAGGGTGTGAGTTATAGTTACCTTTGGGAATGAGTTATAGTTATTAAGATAACTAGAACTATAACTGCTGAATTTCTATGGTTTTGTGTGTGTAAAACTTGAACCTAACTGTAAAGTCCCTGTAGCCCTTGGTTTTTTAGTATATTACTAAGGTTTTTTAAATTCTTTTTCCTAACTGTAATGTCCCTGTGACCTTTGTTGTTCAGTGAATTTCTCTGTTTTTTCATGCTTTTATCGAACTATAACATCCCTGTAACCTAGGTGTGTGAGTGGCTATGTGAATGATTGTATGGATGTGTAAGTGGGTGAGCGAGTGTGTGGTGGGTGTGTCAGTGCATGTGTGATTGGCTGTGTGGGCCTGTGAGTGGGCGTGTGAGTGCCTGTGTGGGTTTGTGAGTGGGTTTGTGAGTGAAATCAGGGCCTGTGAGTAGGTGTGTGAGTGGTTCTCTGGCTCTCAGTGGGTGCATGAGTAGCTGCATGAGTGTGTAAGTGTTTGTGAGTGGTTTTCTGGGTTTGTGTGGGTGTGTGAGTGGCTGTATGGATATGTGAGTTGGTTTGTGAGTTGGTTTGTGGGTGGTTGTGTGGGTGTGTGTGGATGTGTGGTGTGTGCCTGCCTCACTCTGTGGGTCTGTGAGTGGGGGTGTGAGTAGTTTTGTGGATCTCTAAGTGGGTGGGAGAGTGGCTGTACAGGTGTGTAAGTGGGCGTTTGTGTGGCTTTGTGGGTGTGTGAGTGGTGCTCATGTCTCTAAGTGGGTGCGCGAGTGGTTCTCTGGGTTTCTAAGTGGGTGTGTGAGTGGCTGTATGGATGTGTGAGTGGTTGTGTGGGTCGGAGAGTGAATGTGTAAGGGGGTTTATATTTTTTAATTGGGATCTGAATCTACAGATCTGTCGTGAATTCACACAGGGCGTCCCGCTGTGCACTGCAGTGGGTCCGCGGATCCTTGCACGCCCAAAAACTTATTTTTTGTACAATTTCCTGCCCTTGAGGGGTCCTTCCTGACCCCTTATATCCTATTTATTTTTCATTTACCCCCCATGAACCATGTCCTGATTCACAAAATGTCAGCCACAGCTTTTGTCCCAGGTAGCAGCCAGCCAATCATGGCATTACTGATGATGCGTGCTTCCGCGGTGGATCTGTATCTCAAGATATGCATGATTCTCTTTTCTTTATTGACTCTAAAACTAGTGAACAGATTTACACCAAATTACAAAAAACACTCTTATTGGAGCAAAATCTTCCATTCTGCCAAATGTGGTGCAATTCCATACAGGGGTTTGGCCTGTAAAATCCTATGGGAATTTGCATGAGGAAAACGCCTTTTAGGACCCCCCTTTTTCTCTGCCCCCGCTTGACAAATCACCTCAATGTTTTCAGGACAGCAGCTGAAGTGAGTGGCAAATTACTTTGAAAATGTCATGAAGATTTGCCAAACGGTGCCATAGTTATTAGCAAAACAAAAAACACTTTTTCTAGGAAAACTAGGTCTTAACTATAACTACCTTCTGGTGTCCGCCAGTAATATATATTTATATGTGTGTAATAGATGGCTTATAAACTAGAAGATGTTTTGATGCTCCCACCAATATTTTCATTGTTGAAATAAACTTGCCAAAGATAAATAACCAGAAGGCAACCTCGAAAGCACTAGTCTGCTTAAGACCTCTTCAAAAATGAGAACTTTTAATGCCAAATAAAGAGCACCCACTCATTAAAGCCATGAAATTCTTACCCTTTAGAAACTGGTTGTAACCAGATATTATTCTCATCCTTTTTCATTAATATATTCCTAGATCAATACTGGTCCTTCAAAAGGATACAGCTAACAAAGGCACAATTATTGGTTGCATAGCTGAAGTAGCCATTATAGTAAACGTGAGCAGGAAAAAACTATCAGGTCAAAGCTAGTAGCAGACTTACTTCCCACCTGAAATTACACTATTAATTATATAAATAAATTCTTGTTCTATGCCACATGTCAGTTATTTGACGTCTCATCCACCCTTCTCAACCTTTAAAATCGGACTACTCATGATAAACAATGGAGTCTTTGAATTCATTATCAACAGTGTTAAGTCGGAGGGAGGAGCTTCGCGCGGATCCGAGATGGCCGCGTGAGCACAGGGCTCCCGAGACCCTCGCCACCTCCCGCATCTATCCTGAATTTTATCCTGATTACGACGACGGGTTATTGAAGACGCAACCCAGCTGATATAATAGCTGCTTTCAGAAATCGAATAAGACTCCGGGAACCGCAACCACGATACTTTGAACTTTTGTGGCCTACTCCATGGAGCTGCCCGGGGCTCGAGTCGTCATGGTGCCCAGGCAATAGTTGAACAACATCGGCCTGCGGGGCTCTGTCCACAACCTTGGAGTTAACTTTCGGTTTCGTTTTTGGTTCCTTGGCCTCCTCTTATGTCAGGACCGCTCTGGTAGCCCGGAGTACAGACGGACTCCGCAACCCCACCGTGAGCCAACTGCTGAGTGTTTACGGTTGTGGTGATATCCTGCTGAAATTTGCTTTTGGAAAGCCCGGTGGGTGAATTGTGTGGAGCCATTTTCACCAGATCTCAAAGGCCCCTCCGGGGCGCACATCTACTATGACGGGCAAACCCGATAGCGAGAAACAAAAGACAAAGACCATTCACCGGGGGGGCACTATTCAATCGAATGTTATGGATCGTTATACCCATCCTAAGGGGTCCCCCGGTGGTGCGAGTAGGTCTCTGGAAGTGGCAGGTGATGGCACAGCTGCGCCGGATGATTTGACTCTACAGGATGTCATGGGCGCCATTGCTAGTATGAAGACCTCCATTGGCCAGCAATATGAGGCTCTGGCCCTCAAGCTCGACACTGTGGCAATCGACGTCAACCTGATCAGGGTGGACTTATCAAAGACTAACGAAAAAGTCAAATCTTTAGATATGAGGACCTCCAGCCTTACGACTGATGTGTCCGATTTGCAGACCGAGGTTCGCAACCTACGATCCTCCAATGATCTCTTTGCTCGTCGGCTGGAGGATTTTGAAAGTCGGGCCAGACGCAATAATATATGTATTATTGGGGTCACTGAAAAATCGGAAGAACCCGCTGCGGATCTCCTTGTCGAGGACCTCATCCTAAACCACCTTGTCCCCAAAGGCCTGAGCAACTTATTTGCGGTGGAACGTGCACACAGAGTGCCGGGTGGGAAGCCGAAGCAGGGTGCCCCTCCACAGCCTATCATCGCCCGAATTTTCAATTTCAGAGATAGAGACGCTATCCTGCAGGCATCGCGGGTGGGCGGACCCACGAAGTTCGAAAATACAACGGTGAGCTTCTACCCAGACTTCACCCAGTTCGTTCAAAAGCAAAGGATAGAGTTTCAGGGGGTGAAGCGACGGCTGAGGGACATGGGTATGAAATATGCGATGCTTTTCCCAACTCGGCTACGTGTTGAATACGAGGATCGGACGTTTTTCTTTGATCGCCCTGAGAGTGTGAGTGACTGGCTTGATGCACTGCCTACGCAGCGTGATCCCACGGAACAATCTGGAGGAGCTGACGGTGGCCCGATGGAGCAAGAATGAGAAGTGGCTTTTGGTTTCCGGACTTTGAGTATAACTTGCAGCTGTGGCTCGATGACTTTTACATTCGTGTTATTTGTGGTGGGATACCCAGGGGTGGCGGGGGGAGTGAGACTCTTTCCTCCTCCGGGTTTCTTTTTGTAGACTAGTTTAATGTTAGTGCGACAGGCACACTGCAAGTTGGGGTGGCTTTTAAGTCTAACGCAGGGGTGCAGGGTGGGGGGAGTTGTATCGGGTACTTTTTGGGGGGCGAGGGTGGGGGTTAGGGTGTGTTTCATGTTTTCTCAAGGCAATGTATTCTATTTCTGGATCTGGATTTTGTGTTCGCTATGGGGTGGATTCTGCATTCACTACTGGGATGGGGGGTAGGGGGTTGAAGTTACTGTTTGGAATGTCAACGGGTTGGGGGATAGGATAAAACGTGGGGTAGTGTTGCAACTATTGAGACGCCTCTCCCCTGATATAGTGTTGTTGCAAGAGACACATTTGATTGGAAACACATGCCATGCTATGAATCGACGAGGATATCGTCTTGTTGCGCACACCGGATTCACTACTGGTTCTAGGGGGGTGGGTATTCTAGTTAGGAGCTCCCTCCCCCTGGAGGTAGATAACATCATCCTCGATGACAGGGGGCGCTATGCTGCTCTCACTGGTAGGTGGGAGGGGAAGACTGTTTCATTGCTTTCTGTCTATGTCCCACACGGTCTGCAATCCACGACTTTCGCTGATTTGGGGAGAGTAGTTCTGGGACTTCCAGAAGGCATTCTGGTGATGGGTGGAGATTTTAATTCTGTTGTCTCTGGCAGGGAAGACCGCTACCCCCCAGGGACCTCATAAGATCACAATCTTGGCTGAGCGGCTTTCTGGAGACGCTGGGACTGGTAGATTGTTGGAGGCTGCTGCATCCGGGACAGACGCAATACACCTTCCACTCTGGTGCTCACGGTAGTCACTCCAGACTTGACTATGTCTTAATGCCAGCTGCACAGGCCTTGTCAGTTAGGGAAGTTAGACACCAGGCTTGGGGTATTTCCGATCACTCCCCACTGTGGCTTTTGATGGACACGAGGTCGGGGGCTGAGGGTCGTGTGGCCTCGATTAATCCTTGGTATCTCCGTAACCCCAAAACCCGGGCAGAGTTGGTCAAGTCTCTGGATCAGTATTTCACTGAGAATGTGGGATCTGTGTCCTCCTCTGTTTCACTGTGGGAGGCTTTCAAGACGGTCATTCGTGGACAGGTGCTATCATTAATCGCTGGTGCCAAGAAAAGCAAAAATGAAGCTGTGGTCCGCCTCGAGACTGAAATAGCTGAGCTGGAAGGGGATTTGGAGTTGGGTATCACGCCTGATAAGGTTCATGTCCTCAGTCTTAAACAGCTTGATTATAGGGCATTGGTAACTGACGCTGCTAGAGTTATGAGTAGAGAGCAGCAGGGACGGCTGTATGATGTGGGAGACAAGGCTGGGAAACTGATTGCTTGGTTAGACAGAAAGGAAAGAGCGAGTCGTGTGGTGCCTGTGATTGAGGGAACTGATGGAGTGCGAGTGACTGACCCTGTTGAGATTGTTGAGTGTTTTGCTGAACATTTTCGTGAAGTGTATTCCCCAGTTTCCGATAGGCCAGAGGAAGATTCACATCAGCTGTTGCGAGACATTGCGTTGCCATGCTTGTCGGATTCGGACAGGGACCTGATGGACGCAGCACTTTCAGTTGACGAGGTGGCCCTCGCTATTCGATCCGTCCATTCGGGAAAAGCTATGGGCCCAAATGGTCTCCCCATTGAGCTTTACAAGCTGCGTCCTGACACAATGGCGCCGTATCTTCGTGATATGTTTCTGGAATCGCGAGACTTCGGCTCCCTCCCCCGTGATCAGCGACTTGCGACCATTGTGGTGATTCATAAGGAAAGGAAGCCGCTGGATCGCTGCGCTTCTTATAGGCCTATTTCGCTGCTAAATGCTGAGCCCAAGATCCTCGCAAAGTTGCTCGCTAACCGCTTGATAAAAGTAATCGGTGACCTGATCCATCCGGATCAATCTGGTTTCATTCCACATCGTAATACAGCATTGAACTTGCGGCGCTTGCATGGCGTTCTCGCGAGAGCAGCGTCATTGCGGGAACCGGCCATCTTGGCTTCCTTAGATGCTACGATGGTCTTTGATACAGTGGAATGGCCGTATCTTTGGGCCGCCCTCGCAAAGTTTGGTTTTGGTCCTGGTTTCATTGGCTGGGTGAAACTTTTGTATACGGAACCATTGGCCCAGACTGTGGTGAATGGTCGAGTTTCTGTATCCTTTGTTCTTGGGAGGGGCACGCGGCAGGGATGTCCGTTGTCCCCGCTTCTTTTTGCCCTCGCCTTGGAACCTCTTGCGGCTTGGCTGCGGTGGGAGCCATCGATTAGGGGTGTTCAGTGGAGCCCAGACTTTGAGGATCGAATATCACTCTATGCAGACGACATCTTGTTGTATCTCACGTCCCCTCGGAAGTCGCTGATTGTACTGTTTGATGTGCTGAACTCGTTCGGGAGGAACTCCGGCCTTGTGATTAATTGGATTAAGTCCTGTGTCTATGTACTCTCCGGTGACGCTCCCTCTTTGCCGCGAGGTTGCCCCATGCAGGTGACGCAGATGGGATTTAAGTATTTGGGGGTCTTTATTACATTAGACCCCGGGGTCCGTTATGAACGTAATCTGCTTCCTCCGCTCCAACGGTTAAAAACTGACGTTGTGGCCTGGCGCAAACTGCCATTGTCCCCCCTCAGGCGTGCAGCTCTTTTTAAAATGATGTCCTTGCCGCGGTTTTTATACGCGCTTCAGAACACGTTTGATGTCATTCCGGCGAGCCATTTCCGGAAGGTGGAGAGTCTGCAGAGGCGGTTGATATGGGACGGGCGTTCGCGTATCGCCCTCGCCAAACTGACGCTTCCCTGGTATGACGGCGGTATCGCACTTCCGGATATTAGGCGATACTATTGGGCCTCTCAGCTGGGGGCGATTAATCATGCAATGTACGGTCCCGCGTTAAATCCTGCATTTGCGATGGATAGGTGGCTGCTAGCGGGTGGTGATTATAACAGGGTGCTCTATTCCAGATCTGCAGGACGGATACTTTCGTGACCCACTAAGATAGCGGTGCGAGTGTGGCAATGTGCGAATGCGGCAATGGGATGGAGGGATCGACTGACCCGGCGACTTCGCTATATGCGTCTGACAGACTGGGCGGCTTGTGGCAGACGAAAGGTTTTGAGAAATGGGATATGATCGGTATTTGCAGGGTGAGTGATCTCTGGGCCAAGGGTAGGATTAAGACCTTTGATGAGTTGAAGGTAGAATACGAGCTGAGTGATAAGGAGTTTTTCCGTTATTTACAGATTCGCCACGCGTTAGGTTCGGTCTTTCCTGAAGGTACTGTTATCCCGGAATCATCTCCACTCGAAGACCGGGTGCTTGACGGATATGTTCCCGACAGCACTATTTCTTTGATATATAAGAAATTGATTAACGATCGAGTTGACCTGTTGGCGCACCTTAGAGAGGTCTGGACCAGTGACGGTCTAGAGTTGGATGACGAGGACTGGCAATCGGCGATATCCTCGCCTAAGGAGGTCGCGATTCCGGCCCGTCTCCGACTCGTACAGCTTAAGATCCTGCATCGGATTTATGTGACTGGCCCTCGCCTGATTCGTATGGGTTATGCTGTGGATGGGTTGTGTAAGCGTGGTTGCGGTTCACTTGGTACTTTCCTTCACATAATTTGGGAGTGTCCGGAAGTGGTCGTCTTTTGGAATCGAGTGCATGCTGTGATGGAGGAGGTCACGAGTGTTGCGCTGTTGCCTGAAGCCAGGCGTTGTTTGTTGAATGTTTGGGGACCAACTGATTATGATGTTGCGCAGACCCAGTGGGCGACCCTTGGGAATATGGTTGCCAAGAGAGATATTGCGCAGCTGTGGGATTCCCAGAGACCGCCCACGGTCTCGGCATGGAAGGAGAACATGGACTGGTGTATGTTTAGAGAGAAGACGGTGTATGTGGCGCGCGGCAGACCTAAGAAGTGGGGGGGGAATCTGGGGCCAATGGAACTCCTACCGGGGTGATATATGTACGCCTCCCCTCACTGATATTCCGGATGTTCCTCTTTCCCCCTGACCCGACATTCCTAGTGTTGTTTAAACCTCAATGTGTTGTGACTCTGGTTTCCCCTCTGCCCCCCCTCTCGCATTGATGATTTGAATCGAATTGTAATGCACTTTCCTTCCTCCCTGAAAGCATATCCAGCTGTATTGCTTTTTATTTGCCTTGTTTGTTTATGGTTTATTAATAATAAAAAGAGGTTTTTTTTTAAAAAACAGTGTTAAGTCAGTCTGGGACATCCTGCCAGAACAGCTTTGGATGCTCAGAAGGTAGTATTTTCCAATGACTCCTCGTAAACGTAGACATAGAGATACTGAATTAGGCACATACTTAACAATTCTATATGACCACCATGAGGTCTTTATCCACAAGAATGGTTGATTATCTGATTTTTCGAAATCTGTCACAGTGTACAAAATATCCTCTCTCCTTCTGCAAGTTCTTGAGCTCGTAAATATAGTACAATTTACGGTATCCATATCGGGAAAGAGAGAGTGATTAGTGGCCTAGACAGAGGAAATTATGATTTTCATCTCAAGAGGGAAGTTCCTAGTCCTTGCTTTACTGACTACAACATTAAAATACAATGCAGCCTCAGGCTAGATCCTGTACCAAAGAAAATTCGAAGTTATATCTCTTAATTCTCACTGTATTAAAAAGACAAGCTTAGAGATTCAGGCCTGGAACGGTAAATAGCCCCTGTAACATATTTTGGGCAGGGGGGCATTTTTTTTCGTATCTACCCGCTTGATACCATTGAAATTAACGAACACACAAGATTTAACTCCCTGATAGCTCAAAAGGTGCCATTCTTGTTGTAGCCATTTAAGAATCGTAACATTTCCTCTAATTGTACCAACTCATCCATCATAAAATACCTGCATACTTACATGCCAAAAGCATTTTCCTAAATTTCTTAAGCAAATGGATTTACTTTTCGTTTTTACGTTTATGGGAAAACTAACAAACTGGAATAGCTACATTAAAATCATGCTTTGATGCATTTCTTTGAGGGATATTGTGGGATCACATTCTTAACCATAGATCTGTCTTCCTGATGGCACAAATTGCAAGACTGTTTCAGGACAATGCTTTTAAAGGGCCTGAACCACCTTGGCTGCAAACTAAGACTTTGTTCAATTGTCCGTTCTTCCAGTTCTGATCTGTCTAAGAAATAGGAACTGTCTTTTGGAGTCATATATTACAATCCCCCGGGGCCTGGCCCCCCTCCCTGGGTCGATTTTGTCCCCGGGGATTCCATCCCCTGGGTTTTGGCGTGCTTGTTGGGGGAGCGGGGTATGTGCCCTCCCTCCCCCGACTGATTTTGGCCCCAGAGACCCCATCCCCTGGGGTCCAGCGTGCTTGTTTGGGGAGGGGGCATGCAGCCCCAATACCCCGACTGATTTCAGCCCTGGGGACCCCATCTCCTGGCTCCCATCACTATAGTTAAGGGGGAGGGGGCATGCGATCCCCCTTCCTGGACCTATTTGTCTTCCTTCAAAATGCTGTATTTGGTGGCTGGAATCAGGAAGAAAAAAAACAATTCTGCACACTGCTGGAATGTGTGTCATCTCTTTTGGGATTTACCAAGACAAAGAGGAGTGTCTGTTGTGTGTGTATGTATGTATGTATATTCTATACTTACTATGTGTGGTGTGGGCATCTGACTTGGTAAGGGCATGCGTGGTGAAGGCATGCATGGAAAAGACTGTGTGGTAAAAGATGTTTCGTTTCCCATGAGCAGACCTGCACTTACCTGGACCGAAATGTTCCCCCTGTAGTCAGAGATTTCCGTTTGGGTAAATCTGCCAAAAAGGAGAGGAAACTAGCAGGGCAGGGAGTAGGCGATTCAAGTAAATGTTGCACACCAAAGAAAGACATACTTCGTGGCATTCACAATACCTTTGGGGAAGTTTACGTACAAACTGCGAGTTCAAGTGTGTTTTTTCAAGGAGAAGGGGGCCCCATTTCTATATTTCTTCTTTTCTGTTGTGAAATGATAGAAATTGTCAATCAAATTTGCACGCCCCTTAAACAGGTGGGTTTTCTTAAGTGAGCAATCCACTTTCCAAAGGGTTAGGCTTTCTAGTCATTACATTGGATATCTGTGTCTATTGTATGGTTTCAGTAAACGCGCCTGGATGAAAGTTTTGTGAATATAAAATCAACTTTGTTTATTAATCATGCCCAAACTTCAAGTATCCCATTTCCGAAATATATATACTTACTAACTCGCTTTTTCAACAAGCGAGTGTCTCTTACTACTTTTAAGTCCATGGCTAAAAACTCAGCCAAAGCATCGAAGACAAAGATTTAAGCAGGATGTTATGGTAGGGGGAGCGCAAATGAATCTGTGTTGACTACAGTTAATGTGTAAAAATATTAATTATAAAACAAAGAAGGTAAATAAAAATACTTTAACATCTGGAAGAAATTAAACAGTTTCATTAAGCTAATGTGAGACTTGTTTTCCTGTTTTGGGATTTTCAAAGCGTGCAAAATCACATTAGTGGAAGCCATCGCATAGTAAACACTATCAAAACATCATTAAAGTCAGAAAACAACAAGAAATACAATATGTGCAGAACAACCTTGAAACGCTACTTAGGGTCTTCATATCCCACATTCCTTAGAAGCTATTAGATCATCATAAAGCAAGGTGACCTAAGTTTCACATACGAATTTACAGCAGTTATCAAGGCTCGTTTGAGCTTTATAGCATGCTTTTATAATAAACTTAAACTCAATTTCAGTCTCGTTATTGTAAGACGGCTCCATATTATGGCTACACTAAATTGAAACAGAAGATAAGTCGCATTCTTGAAAAAAGCTAATTAAAGTGTGTGTAGTTATGCTATGGGTTCGGTTAGGTTATGTTTTATCTTCCAGCTCCCAAAATGCCCCTTTATTATCAAAACAATAAGCCTATCAAAAGTATCTCTTTCTTTGATAAGGGTCTCACATTGTTCTGGATCCCCACTGACTAATGCTGAAACTTGATATACTGCTACACTTCAGTGGTACAAAGTAGCATTATATAGGTTAAGAGGCATCATGTAGGTAGATCATAGAAAACAACTAGCCAGTGCTCAGGCTGGTGGTAATAGAAGCCAATCAGACGTTTTAACTTCAGCTATCTGGAACAGCTACTTCTCTCTTTGATAAAAAGAATAACTAGAACATGTGCCCCCTCCATGCCCAGTGTTGTAATAAGTGATGTCATTTGAGAGGTTATCAGTGATGTCATCAATGATGTCAATGAACATGCAATGAGTGATGCAATCTGTGAGGTCATAAGCAGAGCATGGTGGGGGCACACCATTCTAGGTAACTCAGTAAACTGTAACTGGTGAATTACAGTGTTTTCTTTAGTTTAAAATGTTTTAACTGACTTCTTCATTTAACTATAATGATAATTTAACCATTGGTTTTTTCCAATTAATGTACTTTTGTTTTCATTCTCTTTATTGAGTATTTGACAAAAGTCAGCAAATCACACAGCTTCAAACAGAGTTGAAAAAAGAAAGAAGAAAAAATTGGACTCTTTGCGTAGTGAGGTAGGACTGTGGAGGTGATCATTGGCTGTGTATTTGGCCTGCCCAGGACTCCTTTGAGCATCTTTGCCCTAGTCTAAGAGGTGACCGTGGAGGCCAGGGGTTTAGATAGGCATTCCGCTGCTAGGGTTGCATATTTTATAGGGGGGTCACTGGGGACTCTGGTGGCATGCTGTTCGTATCTCCTCAGTCTCCTCGCCACTTCACTCCCCTGCCCTGGAGCACTGTACCCCAGGTGGGTCCTGTGGGGGCGTCACCATGGGGCCAAACATCCCCTTGTGGGTTGGGGCAGTCCCGCTAGTGGGGGTGGTTGACCATTTCCACCCATCGGTCTAGATTCCGCTCCACACTAGTGTCCGTTTGTACTATGCGTAGCCTCAGCTCCTCTGCTATTGCCCATTCCTGTATGTCATCTGCGGCCCCTTTGAGTGTGAGTCCACCACCAGGACTACTCAGTCCCAGTGCGATCTTACTACATGAGGCCACCGCTGTCCCGCATGAGCATGTCATCCCTTTTCTTTTCTAGGCCACACGGGCAGGGCCAGACTGGGAACCACAACCGGCCCTGGCAAAGTGCATGGACGCCCCCCCCCCCCCACCTCCCCACTCGGGGGGTTGTGGGTGCCGCCGAGCTCTTTGCCGGGGCCGGTTTTCGGCCGATTTTGCAGCTATGCTGCAAAACGGCCCCTAGGGGCCCAAAACTGGCCCCCACCTGTGCGGCGCACTGGGGGATTTTCCGGTGCCTGCTATGGCCAGTCCGGGCCTGCACACAGGATTGTTCCCCTCATCTGCAAGCTGTCCCTGCTGCAGTTTTGATTTTTGGTGTCCAACTGGGAAACGGATGATTGTTCCCCACCGGTTACAAGCTTGAACAGCTGTAGACTCCAACCAGCCACCAGGAGTAAGTAACAATGCTCCACCCTGGAGCCACCTGATTCCAGTATACACAGTTGTATACGTTTGAAATGCATCACGTAGCAGCCTGTGATTTCTCCCTTGTTTATCCTTCTCTCCCCACTTTAGGAGCTTACACCAGCCCATCATTCTCATTTGAACACAGCGGATACCTTCCCCCGCTCTCACCACAAGTAGGTATTCATACCTCCTACCATAGTAGAACACACACTATTTGCTGCCCACCCTTATACACCGTTTTTTTATTACTTATAGGTGTTCCCGCAGTCCTGAGGAAGACCCCACCCCAAGGACTACAACCTGTCCTTACCCGAGGGGTCGAAACGTCGACTACATTGGAACACAAACTCTAGCGACACTGTATAAAATTAACTTCGGGTCCATCTGAGTTATGTACAACACTGGGAACATTTGATCATTCACGGAAACGTATACAACAAATCATGTTGATGTATATATGTCACAATTACCTTTCCTAGTACTCTACCCACACGTGAACACTCTACCCCCATTCCTTCCCCCTTCCCAACCGCACCTAGAGCACTGTAAAATATTGCACATTTGTCGTGATGAGTAATTCTCTTGCTCTTTTCTGTTAATGCTTGATTTCAATCGCATCAGATAAATCTCTATCATTATAAAACAATTGGTGTGGACATATGCCTCATTGAATTTGTATTGTGTTTCTGTTGCTACTTTAACACAAAAGATTTTACTAGAGTTTACTGCCGTGACCACACTGTTTGATACTGCATTCCTGTATGTCAGCGTGCCATTTTCATGTTTGCGGGGATGTGGGTGCAGACCAATTTACTGCAATGCTCTCCTTGCCTGGAGGAAACCTAATGCTGTAAATCGGGTGCAGCTTTACCTGTTGGCTTTTGAAGGTGGGAGCAATCAGAGGAGGCAATGTATAGGAGTAAGCTCAATTTTTACCCCTGAGATATCCCCACCATCACTGACCAGTAATCTCACAGAGTAGAGCAGTCCCATGTCAGGTGTATGAAAGGTGCTGGAGTAGAATTGCATCTCAGGCACCCCCTTGACACGCGGCAAATAAACTGTGGGGCCCCTGAGGTGTGAAATATGTTCAGTGTAAGTAATGGAATTGTGTCAGCGTAAGTCTGCTATTCCTTGTCACCTCTTTCACCAGTGCAAAGGATTTGCTCCATTCCCTGTCTGTCAGTGGGTCCTCTAGGTCATCATCCCATCAGTGTTGCGACCCTGTCAGTTCGCTGCGGCCATCGCATTTTAGAGCTGTGTAGAGGAATTATATCATGCCCCTGCTGGAGCCAATGTCCAGGATTAGATGCAATCGTGCGCTTCTGGAGGTTCTACCGAAAAGTCAGACCAGAGCTTCTGGATTGATCGCGTATTGCAGAAACTGGCCTGGGCCTAGGTTAAATTGTTTCCTTGATTCCTCAAAGGGGAGGAATAATGCCCCTTAATACAGCTCTCCCAGTAGCAGGTATTCCCCTTCCATCCACTGCCTCACATCCATAATGGTGTCTAGCCACTGCAACGGGCCCAACCACATAGCAGCAATAGTTGGGCATATGGGGGTGGCGTAGGACTTCATTTGTCACTGGTTCCCATGCCTGTACCACTTGCTGCACAATGTGGGGGCAGTCTTTCGAAACCTGCAATCCCCACATCAGGTATCTTGGAAGTTCGGCCTCATTGAGTACTCCATTCAATAACCTTTTCTCCCAGTTTGGACCCTCTTCACACCACAGGGCTGCGTACTGGATATGGCCTGCTATATCATAACATAAGTCAGGGACTCCCAGTCACCCTTTGTCCATGTCCAGATTCAGAGCCACCAGTTTGACCCCGTTCTTCTTTCTCGCCTATACCAGCTAGCTTAATAGGCTGTTTAGCTCAGCAAAAGCAGCACAGGAATGTTGTAGAAGGTGTTTTGCAGGTTATAAAGGCATCTTGGGAGGAGCACTATTTCACTCAGTGCTACTCTACCCATGACAGATAGAGGCAGGGTGCTCCAAAATGTGACTGAGCTCTGAAGACTGCGTTTCGCCCCACCCATATTAAATTCATACTGCTGTTCTGGGGTGCGGGCTACCTGAAGACCCAAATATCGGAAGACATGCACTTCCCTGGGCATACCCACATTTGGAATCTCCCCTCTGCCCACCAGGCCCGCCACTGGGTAGACAACTGTTTTTTAATTGTTCACTCGGAGGCCAGAGGCCACTCCAAAAGTTTCCATCGTATGTAGGAGAATGGGCACCGAATTATTCGGCTGTCTGAGGTACAGAAGTGTATTGTCCCCATACATTTGAATGAGGAATTTTGAACGAGGAATTTATAAAGAGCAGTACTCACCCCTACAGGGATATCTGCGCGCAGGCAGGAAAGCATAACACAAGAGAGGAGTAGTACTAGCCAGGCTAAAAAAGTTCAGTTTTCAATAATTTCTTAAATTTGGACAAATCTGGACACACCCGTAGCACCATGGGGAGTTTGTTCCAAAGACGGGGAGCTATATAGGCAAAAGCTTTGCAACGCGTATGTAACTTGTCGATACAGGGTACTACAAGCAGAGCATTTCCACTTGAGCGTAGCTGTCTGTTAGGCTGGTAGGGGATAAGACAATCAGTCATATATCTGGGGCCACTTGCATTAAGGGTTTTGTGGATCAGACAGCACATTTTAAACTTAATTTGACTTCGGAGAGGAAGCCAGTGTAAGCTTCTTAGTAGTGGCAGAGAAGGGGTTCTGGATGGTTGATTCAGAGCCAGTCGGGCTGCTGTATTCTGTACTACCTGGAGCCTGTTCAATGTCCCCTCATTTACGGCACCCAGAAGTGCATCACATTAGTCTAGTCTACTAACCACCAAGGCTTGGAGCAGGGTCTTGCGTGCCGAAAGGGGAGAAGATCAAAAAACTCTCCACAGAAGTTTTAGTATACCAAAACAGCTGCCTACAACGGCTGCCACCTGCTCCTTCATAGTAAGAGAAAGGTCTAGATACACCCCTAAGTGTGTTGCCTTGTTGGTAGGTATAGGAACGGACCTAACTCTATCTGCCACCACTCTGGAGACCAGACAAGTTGAGCTTTGCCAAAAAGGAGGACTTCCAACTTGTTGGCATTCAGTTGGAGGAAGTTCTTTGACATCCAGTTGGATATTGCACGCAGGCCTTCTGCAAACTTTTGTTTAGTATCGTCCGAGTTGTTATCAAATGAAAACAGCAATTGCGTGTCATCAGCGTACGAAAAAGGGACAAAGTTATGGTTTCAGATGATCTTTGCCAGGGGTGCCACATATATGTTAAATAGCGTGGGACAAAGGCACGATCCCTGGGGCACCCCTTTGTTCAGTGATTTCACTCCGGAGTGGAAACTCCCCAGGTTAACGGTTTGTGTACGTTGTTCTAAAAAATGAGAAAACCACTGAAAGGCAGACCCCACTATGCCAATTTCCATTAATCTTTGCAGCAGTCTATAATGTGCTACAGTATCAAAAGCTGTGGACAAATCCAGCAGCACCAAGGCTACCGCTTTGTCCTTTTCTAAATCCATCTTGATAGCATCTGTGACACCAAGCAGAGCCGTTTCTGTAGTGTGATTGGGTCGAAATCAAAATTGCGAGGAATCCAAACATAGCTGCGCCTCCACAAATGTCATAGGTTGCTTGTTAATGTGTCCCTCCATGAGCTTGCTCATAAGAGGAAGGAGGGAGATAGGGCATTAATTGGATAGCTCTGAGGGCACTATGTTAGTTTTTTTTTTATAATTGGAAGAATTTGTGCAGCTTTCTATGCCCGAGGTACTATGCCCTCACTCAGTGAATGGTTAATAAGTGAGCAGATGGAAGAGGCAAGGGGCCGCTCCAATAAGGCAAACCATTTTGCCGGCATTATATCAGTGGGGGATCCTGATTTTGCTGCTCTCGGCAATTCGTCTACTTTGGAGTCCTGTAAGAGAGGAAAGCAGGCTAGTAGATCTCCTGCTCTTGGCTCCGTATAAGTTGCGGTGGGAGTATCATCGCTGTCTAGTCTATTGGGGAAAGTATCATTGATTTTTTTTCTACCTTATTGACAAAGAAGTTAGAGATATTGTCACATAAGGTTTGGGAGGCAGGGATATGATTACTACACGCGTTCGGAGAAGTAAAAGATTTAAGTATTGAGTAGAGCTGATTCCCCGAATTTCCTGTTTCAGTTAATTGCGCCAGCATGTATCTTTTTTGCGTCTGCTGTATATTTTTAGGATACATATTGGAGGCTGTCTTAAAGATTTCTTTCTCTGAATGAAGTTGAAATTTGCAGCAAGTTCTTTCAAATTTTTTGCACTGTGATTTTTCTCTACGTAATTCTTGCGTGAAAAACACCGCCTGTTTCACTTCCGATTTGGACTTAATTGATTTTAGAGGGGATATAATATCTAAAGACGACTCTATAACCTGATGTAGTTCATTGAGTCTACTATCAATATCACTAGACTTAGAGTAGTCAAGAGGTCTAAACACCTGCTGAAAGCTCTCCTCTGAAATTTTTCGCCACTGGCGTGCCAGCTAATTAGTAGGTATAGGGTTCACTGCTGTCTGGTTTGGACAGTATATCTGTAAGTTAATGGAGAAATGGTCTGACCAGATCACTGGTTCCGGAGGTAGGGAGAGTATGTTGGGAGAATTAGTAAGAATGAGATCAAGGGTATGCCCAGCTGTGTGAGTTGGTCATGTGTTGTTCATAATTAGCCCTATCGAGGCCATGTCTTCCAAGAATTGCATAGCATTGACGTTGTCTTTGATTTCGCTGTGACATTGAGACAGTGTGGGTTCAGTGGCCTACATGTATACTGCATCCAGCCATGTGGGTCCTGAAGTAGATTACTAATGGCTCCACTGCTAGCAGGAACAGCAGTAGAGACAGCAGGCAGCCTTGTCTGCTGCTCGTGCTATCAGTATTGTTCCGGACACACCCAGGTAGTGAGGTAAAATGTATGCCTCTACCTTTCAAGTTACGCGAGGGGTGGCTACACAGGTAGCCCCATTTAAGAGGACTTATTGCAGGGCTGGCCAGGGGTGCCACATAGAGGAGTTTTACCTCTTGCATGAACTGCAGTCAGAAGCTCATCCTGCGGAGGACCTCTCATAGGTACTCCCAGTTCAGGGAGTCAAATGCTTTTTGATGTCAAGAGCCATTAGTGCCCCTTCCATCTAGTCTCCTCTGATCATATGCATTACATGCCCCAATCATCTGAGATTAATGTGTGTGCCTCTGCCTGGGGTAAACCCACATTGGACTTCGTGGACCAGGTACATGACAGCACTGCATAGTCTGGTACCCAGAGCTTTTGATAGGATATTTGTGTCCACCTTCATCATGGACAGGGGTTGTTAGGCCCCAGATCCTTAGGATCTTTGTCTGGCTTCGGGATCATTACACTCAAGGCCTCCCACATGGACCTAGGTAAAATAGTGTGATTCGCTTCCTGGAATGTCTGCAGGAGCTTGGAATACATATGTGCTTGGTATTGCTGATGCTACTCTAGCTGTAGGCTGTCAAGACCTGGGGCTTTGCACCTGGGCATATCCTTTATGGCCTCCACCAGTTCCTCTCCTTTGAGTCTGCTTCAAGCTGAGCAAAGTGTTCACCCGTTAGTCTGGTCATCAGCACTTGGTTGAGAAAGTCTCGGGTTCTAGTAGGGGTGGCGGATGTGGGCTTCTGGTATATGTCTGTCAGATGTTTATGGAGCAGTCGGTTTATGCTCCCCTGTATGTATGCTGTAGTGTCGTCAGGTGCATTGAGGCATAAGATCATATGGTGGGGGCATTCCCTTTTTAGTAGCCAGGTCAGCAATCTTCCCAGCTCGTCTCCCTCTCGATGTAATTTCTATCTAACGTCTCTCTGTATAAATCTGTCTAGCCTGTCCCAGGTGGCTTGTATTATCCGTTTGGCCTCCAGAATTCGGCTGTGCCCTTTTCCTGTACTAGGGCACCACACTGCAGTGTCTCCAGACATTTTTCCTTCCTCCCCCCCCCCACCCCCACCCCCCCAAGTCTGATTCTAGTTGGCGTCTAGTTCCACAGATTTTACAGAGGCACTTCCTCTGTGTCACCACCTTGAGGGCATCTCGTTTGTTCTGCGTTTGCCTGCGGAGTTCCAGTTTGCCTCAAAGTACCCATTCATTGTCTCCCCTAACCTTTCCCAAAATGCTTCAACTTGTAGCTTGTTGGTTCGAATTCTCCAAAGTGTGAATGTGGGTTGCGGCATGCTCCCTCCCCACTCCAACTATAGTGGAGCGTGATCCAAGAGAAATCTTACCAGGTAGCGCGTCTCTCCCACCTCCTGCGCCATCTCCTCTGTAACAAGGAGCCTGACCAGATTGCTTTGTGTGTTATGTACCTCCATGTGACATGGAAACTCTTGCTGCATGGGATGCTAGGCTCTCCAAATATCTATGAGGTTGAGATATGACATAGTGTATCCCAGTGCAGCTGTCATATGCAGTTTTCTGCCCATTTTGAGGGTGCTTCTCCTCTGTCCATCTAGGGTACAACTGAAGTCTCCCACCCACAGTGTGGGTGTGCCTATAAAAGGTAGTAATATGGTCCTAATCTTATCATAGAAGTCTCTATCTTCGTTATTGGGGGCATATATTTTCAACATGCAGATTTCCCTGCCACCCAATGTCCCCTGAAGCAGAAAATATCTTCATTCTGCATAAGCCCTGCAATAAGTCATCTCAAATAAGGCTATTCGTATGGCCACCCCCTCGTGTAACTTGATAGGTAGAGGCATACATTTGACATTACTATATTTTCCCTAGTTTCTGGACTTCCCAGTGTGTCTCCTGTAGGAAGGCAATGAGTACGTTTTGGCAGCAAATGAAAGTGTAAATTTGGAAATTTTCTTACAAATGTGTTGAGGCCCTGCACATGCCAGATGACCATTCCTAGTGGATTTGCCATGTTGCATTATACCTTAATCATAAGTTACCTTTCATTGTCTGTGGGGACGGCCTCCCCTGTGTGCCCTCTCAGGTTTCCCATGCATTTTGCCTGTCACTGGCCACCAACAACTGCCTTGTATACTGTTGCACTGCCTTTAACCAACCAAACTCCTGGTACCTCCCCCACTACTCTGGTAAACACTTGTGCCCCAAATGTGTATCCCCAAACACATAGCTATGGTTTCGAATCCACCCGCCTAACTTCCCCCTTCACAAATACTGTGGTGCATTTGTCCTTTTCTGAACTACTCTGTATTTATGTTGACGATGGCCATTTAGTCCCACCCCCTGCACCTGAAGAGCTTGCAGCAGAGAGCTGTGAAGCCACCTCAGAAACTACTGTAGCTAACCCACCAACCCAGTAGGGACATCAATGTGCTACGTGCCTGAAAAACTGTAACCATGTAGCAAGTAGGAAAAAGAGGCATATAAGACAATTAGTCCAGAAGAAAGGCTACAGAGATTAAAATGGAATGAGCCTGAAACTAGAACAATGAGCAGGGAGCTTGGTAGATGCAAGTGGAAAAGAGGGATCCCGGGCATTTTTCACGCCCCTTCAACATCCCCGGCATAGGCCATGCAACAGGTAGACTCAGCAGGGCTCCTGGCTATGTTAGCCCCTTTTCCTCCAGTGTACCATGCTTTTCCAACCAGCGGGCGTCTGACTGGCCCACAAGGTGGCCCAAGTATTCTGTGGTGCTACTATTCGTGGGTGTACAAGAGGTGGATGTATGACATTACAACGCATGCTTTTACATCGCATGCCTTTACAACGCAGTTTTTACAACGCATGCCTTTACAACGCATAGTGCTTTGGGGCGCTGGATAGTGAATTGTTTAATTTACTATTCCAACTCCAGTCCCCGTGGATAGTAGGGAAGGTGTTGGATAGTACATTAAACCTATCCCCTATCCTAGAGCGCCCCCAGCGCAATGCGTTGTAATGGTTTGCGTTGTAAAAGTTGCATCGTAAAGGCACTGCGTGGTAAAAGTTAAGTTGTAAAGGATGTTTCCCACAAGAGGTGAATCGATTAGGTGCTGTCAGGGATCTCATTTCCTGGTAAGGGTGTAAAGTCTCCAGTTGTTCCCATTGTCACTGCCATCATTAAGGCCCTGGTCTCCTCCCTTTCTGTATTCTGATGTTTGATGTCCAGTGTGCCATCTTGACGTACGATTTGCTCAGTAGCCTTAATATCTCTGCGGTTACCTTGAGTCTGCTGCCACTGCGATCTGGTCATGTGCCTCCTCAGCTTTCATGTTAAGGGTGTGTAAGAGGGCGGGTTTGATAAACAGGCGTGGAGGCGGTAGTGGTGGTTTAAAGGAAGAAGGTTTATTTAAAACAAGTGAAGATGTGACGGGACTTTGTAAAGGTTCTTCAAACTTTTCTTCGTCTTCTGATGACTCCGGGGAAATGTCTGGTGATGAAAGCTCTTGGGTGGTCTTCGCCTTGTCTTCAGGACGTGGTTGGTCTCCCCGGTGGCTCATAAGAGAAAGGAGGAATAAATGAAGGGGTCGTGAGAAAGACAATAATATCCTAAAGAGGAGTATTCCCTTCACCACACCTTTAGTGTACAGGGCCAGTAGGAAGTGCTGGAATACGCAATCAATAAATAATATTCTGTGGTGGGTTTAGGTTGGGAGATGGGCAGAAGATTATAGTGTCTATGATAGAAAGTTAGAAGTGTTCACCGTTAGGAATGCTCACAGTGCCTAGGGCAAAACGACAGGAGTGCTCTCATTGCTTACAGTGTGCACGTTGTGAAGGAACAAAAAATTTCAACAAAGCGCCGTGCGTTTACCTGACTAGGTTGCCAGCAGTGGTCCGAGTATGTCACAATGTGCGCCAACACCATTAAACAAACAATCCCTCCCCGTATCTTTCCCACCCGCTACAGTCCCCTAGAGCCGATGTCACTCACCGACCCCGCCGTAACTCTTCCCAGAGTCACGGCCGCTCTCCAGCATCTACCGGACACCACCAGTTCTCACACCAGCTGTCTTCGTCGACGTCCTGTTCGGGGTTGAGCTGGTTCTCCTCGGGTCCCGCGTCTTCCTGAGCCGGGTCCGCACCGTCTTCAAGGGCTCCTGCCTCTTCTACGGGTCCCGCGTCTTCTTTCTCCGTCTCTGAACTCGTTTCTCCGTCTTCGGCGTGGACGACCGCTGTCTCCGCCCTCGCCTGTTTGTAGAGGTCTCCCATTCGTCCTGCCGTACTGCGTTCGGGTCGTTCCTCCTCCTCTTCCGGGTTACCACCTTCACCACGTCCGAATGCCTGGGGAGACACAGCAAAGGAGCGTGGTTGTTGCGGTCCGACTGTAGGGCAGCGCCAGGTACTGTTCTCGTCTATTCCGGTCTCCTCCTCACATCCCCTTTCCCTTGCTGTCCTTCTTCTAGAGTCTGTACTTTGGGGATATCTGGACAGGTAGTCGGCGTTGCCTTTTTCTTTTCCTTTTCTATGTTTAGTATGGAATCTATATGGTTGTAAGGACAGAAACCATCTAAGTACCCTTTCGTTATGACCTTTATTCCTTGCTAGCCATTCCAGGGGGGCATGGTCAGTAAAAAGAATAAACTCCCTCCCTTCTAGATAGTATCGCAAGGAGTCAATGGCCCACTTGATGGCCAGGGCCTCTTTTTCAATAGTCGCATAGTTTTTCTCTCGTGGAAACAGTTTGCGACTAATGTATAAGATTGGTCTCTCCCCTTGTTGTGTTTCTTGTGATAGAACTGCTCCCAGGCCTTGGTCAGAGGCATCTGTCTGCAAGATGAAGGGCCGGGTGTAATCAGGACTTATCAAAACGGTATCTGATGTTAGAGAATGTTTTAAAGTGTCAAAAGCTCTTACTACCTCAGCAGGACGGGATTTCAAGACTGTTTCTGTTTGACTGTTTTTTTGTAGGAGGTCAGTTATGGGGGCCGCCAACTGAGAAAAATTAGGAATGAACCTTCTATAGTACCCTAATAACCCCAAAAAGGCTCTCAAATCCTTTTTGTTTCTAGGCATTGGAATTTGTGAAATGGCGGTCAGTTTCGATGTTTGGGGTCTTATTACTCCCTCCCCTAACAAGTACCCTAGGTACTTCACTGTCTGTGCAGCCAAATGACTTTTGGCGGGATTTATGCTTAATCCATATGACCCCAAAGTCTGTACGACTTGGGAAAGATGCGATAGATGCTGGTCCCAACTATTGCTATATATCACGATGTCATCAATGTAAGCCCCCGCATACTTGCTATGGGGTCTCAATACTATGTTCATGGCTCTCTGAAATGTGGCCGGGGCCCCATGTAAGCCAAATGGCATTACCTTGAATTGATATAATCCATCAGGGGTAGAAAAAGCAGTTTTTTCTCTGTCTTCCTTCTTGAGAGGTATCTGCCAGTAGCCCTTACATAAATCTAAGGTACTAATGTACTTGGCTCTCCCTATCCTCTCTACCATTTCGTCCACCCGAGGAAGGGGGTAGGTATCAAAATCAGAAATCTTATTTACTTCGCGAAAATCTATGCAAAATCTGACTGAACCATCCGGTTTGGGTACAAGCACAATAGGCGAATTCCATTCGCTCCTAGATGGTTCAATAATATCCATCTGTAACATGTTTTGTATCTCTTCTCGTATCACTTATCGGCGTGCTTCTGGGATACGATAAGGTCTTAGTTTGACTCTTTTCCCTGGTGGAGTTTTAATGACATGCTCAATAAGAGTAACCCTCCCAGGATGGGTAGAAAAGACATGGGACATAGACTGCATCTTCTGAATTAACTCTTCTTTCTGAGTGACTGGTAGTTCGGAATCAATGCTCTGTTGGAACAAAGGGACCGCGGTCTCTACCACATTCACTGTTGCCGGTGCTGGTCCCTCCCATTTTTAGGTCTCGGCTGCACGCGCGGAAGCGCGTGTCCGCCGACAACCTATTGTGGCCGTGTCTCCTTTCCAGGAGACACTCCTGGCCGCGCGCATCGCCTTGGAGGCGATTGCAAACGAGCACGCGCACGCGAACGCTCGCTGCATTCTCTCACACACACACACAGAAGCGCCCATGCATGCACGCAAGCACGCACATACAGCCTCCCCCACACACATACACACATACACACGCGCACGCACACACGAGTGCTGCCCCCCTCGCCCCCCCCGCACACCGCACCCCGCACCCCCCAGCCCTTTCTAACTTACCGGGGCAATCTCGGGGGACTCCGCCGCTGCAGCTCTTGCCAGCTCCTTTCACGGGGCTCCCTCTTGGTCAAGGGAGCCCCGCAACAGTCGCCTAACCTCCTGGACTTAATCAATTAACAATTCATAATGAAAATAGAAAAACGCCGACTCATTGGAAGATCTGTAATAAGTAAAAACGCAAACCCTGTTTATACCTTACAGGATCTTGAAATAAGTCAATGTCAGTACTACAAACACACTGCGTTATTGCTAAGTTCTAACACGTACCTGCATATTTGACATTCTGAACTGCAGCCTCGTGCTTTCATTTAACACTGCCCGCTATTCAGGGCTGCCTTGTCAAGGAAGGCGATCTTGCTCAATATGCAGCTTCATGCGCCCTGATATTAACTTTGTTTGCCAAGATGAATGGTTTACTATGTGTTTCACACTTCTGCTTGTTTCTGGGGTGAAGCTGGAAAACCCGGAATTATTTGAAACAAACAAAAGTCTAAGGGGCAGATTTATGAAGGCCTTGCGCCGCCGGTGCGTCACTTTTAACATGGGAAAAAGTGACGCACCGGCGGCGCAAGGCCTTCATAAATCTGCCCCTAAATATCTGTTATCAGTTAGAGTCGTCCTCTTTGATGTTAATGTTGGAGGGATATGAAGTAGCGCTTATAATGCATCTTCAAGGCTCAGTACAACATACATGTAAAGAGGGCTTGGTGTTTTAAGTCTAAAATTTCAAATAGCAGATAGAGCTTTCAAAAGTCATAATGTAATGTGGCGCTATAATGTGACAATACGACAGGAAGGTGAAGTGTTTGTTCTAATAAGTTCTGATTGGATGCAAGTTCATGCACAGTTTACATGCCACATAGAACACACTTTGTAGTCATATTCTCATTGTCCTCCATCAACATTACTAGTCACTAGATTACATTCTTTATGCACTTTGGCAATTTGCATTATGTAAATGAAAGATGTTTTCAGATTTCTAGGTTCTGATTCTTAGCAATGTTTAAATGTTAAATGACCACCCCCTCAACATCACTCGTCACCTGCGCAGCATCATCTCAGCATCACTTTACACCACCTCAGCAACACTCAGCACATTACAACATCTCCTCAGCATCACTTAACACCTACGGAACCTCTCATCACACTGCCACTACCCTCTCTCATATCGCAATTCCACTACTCATCTGAACCCTCCCTCACACTCCCTATCTCCTCTCCATACTGCCTACTCACACATGGTACCTTCCTGTACCACCTTGCACTGTGCAAAAGTCTACCTCTCCCCCCAACCCTCTGGATGCCCCCTCTTCTCGCTCCTCGCAGTCGCTCTCTCTCACACCTCTTTCGTTCTCTCACGCACTCTTCCTGCCATTCTCATATTAGCTCACTTCAGGTCTTCAAGCACAATTTCCTTCCCATGCCTTTTGAACATTTCCGTCCCTCAAACCCATGCTGTCCTCCGCTTTTTAGGGTTTCTTCTGTGTATACTCTTTATGCATTGATAGCCTACTCTACCCTTTTTTCTCTCTTTCTCATTCACTCTTTCTGCTCCTCTATCTAGAGTTCAATCACCACTTCAAGCACAAACTACCTATCCCTCTTTAGCTTCCTTTCCATCTAGCCTGTGCAGCTCTCACCTCTATCTAATCACCATGTCATATAAAAATGCCACTGCAGTAATAAACTACACATCAGTCAAATCCACTCCTCACAATTCCAAAAAGAACAACTCCAATTCAAACATATAATTCCACTCCAAACAACATACGTCCGCTCCACTCTAAACCAAAACACATTGAACAAAGACATTTTCGTTTACAATACCAATAACTCTAATTCTAGCAAATGCGAGACCTATTGCATTGCAAATGCTTGTTTAAGCAAGTTAATGTGGTAGATTTGGGTTACATGTTTGTCAGCATCAGTTTCAATGCGGTAGGTAACTGGAGTGACCTGTGCAATGACCTTATAGGGTCCTTGCCATTGTCCCAACAGCTTTTGGTCTGAGGTAGCCATCATGAGTAAAACAAGGTCTCCTATCTGGAAGGATCTATTTTTAGTCCCTTTGTCATATTGACCTTTTTGGTTACTCTGGGCGTTCTCCAGGTTAGTTCGTACAATATCTCGAATTTGTCTCTGATGCGTTTTTAAGTTTGAGACATATTCCGGGAGAGGTTTCGTATTGTCAGGTTCATTCTCCCATTGCTCTTGAGCCATGTCAAGTAAGGTGCGGGGCTTATGTCCATATAACAACTCGAAAGGAGAATATCCAGTACTTCTCCGCTCCTTACACCTAATGGCGAAGAGAGCTAGTGGGAGCATATCTTCCCACTTCCGTGCTTCTAACGCCAGTAGTTTTTTTAATGTGGTCTTAATGGTGGCATTGTATCTTTCCACTAAGCCATCGGTCTGGGGGTGATAGGCTGCTGTTTTTATTTGTTTCACGCCCAACTGAGTACAAATGTCTCGCATCATCTTGGAAACAAAAGGGGTTCCTTGATCCGTTAGGATCTCTTTGGGAAATCCTACTCTAGAAAAAATGCCAATCATAGCTTTTGATATGTTGGTAGTGTCGGGACGGCGAAGGGGTACTGCTTCTGGAAATCGCGTAGCATAATCAACAAGCACCAGAACATAGCGACAACCACCACGTGAGGGTAGCAAGGGTCCTATTATGTCCATGCCCACTCGACTAAATGGTTCATCAATAATAGGGAGGGGACGCAGTGGTACTCTAGCGGGTTGATATTGGCTATGTTTCTGGCAAATAGGGCACTCCCTACAATATTGTTTCACCTGCTGGTATATCCCTGGCCAATAAAACCTTTCTAGAATGGTTTTCTCCATGTTATCTGCCCCAAAATGACCCCCTAATAGATGACTATGGGCTAGGTATAACACCTTGTCTCGAAACTGCTTGGGGATTAGCAACTGGGCTTTCTGATTAGGACCTCCTTTTCTATATAATAAACCCCTTTGTACAAAGAAGTAAGGACATACGTGTTGTGGTTCTTCGTTTTCATGGGCTTTACTCCATGCCTCTTGGAGTATAGGGTCCTCTCTTTGGGCAGCATGAAAATTCCTGTCTGTTTCCCAGGGATTCTCTTCGGGTATGATGGGCATAACCATAGGTTCTCTCCCTTTCTCCGCCCTTCTTTGCCTTCTACTTTTCTTTGGTTTGGATGACGGCCATTCTTTCCCTGTGTCAGCGGAAAAGGGTGCGGTAGACAACCAGTCTTCTTCAGACACAGGAGCATTTTGCAATAACTGGGTCAACTTGGGATAATCATTTCCTAGTATTACTTGTTCTGGTAATCGTGGTATAAGGCCAACAGTCATAGACGTACCATCATCATGAGAATGTTGGATCTGCACTTGAGCTGTGGGGTAGGGTTTCGTGCCTCCGTGAACACATTTAATGGCCACCACTCCATCTATAGGACCTAGCCTTTTTCCCAGATCTTGAGGCCTGACTACGCTATGTAAACAACCCGTGTCAGCCAAAGCAGTTAAAGGTTGTCCGTTTACTGAACCCGTACAGCTATATGGGGGTGGCTTCTTTTCGGTAGGGGAACAGTAGTAATTACGGGCCATCCCGATCTCCATGGGTTCCTCTTTCTGGGTACAGAATCTAGCTATATGTCCCATCCCTCCACACTGAAAACATTGTGGAACGGCAGAAGGCGCAGAAGGTGGACGTGTAGGAAAAGGAGTATTACTAGATGGAGAGCTTGGTATGAAAGTCAGGGATTCAGGTTGCTTTAGTGGGGGTCGGGGATGTCTAGCTCCCGTATGGCCTCCTGTTTTCCCAGGAGACTCGTCTTTCCCTTTTTGGAAGTCTAAAGCTCTGTGATAGGCACTAGCTATTTCGACAGCGGTTTCCAGAGTAAGGTTTGCCTGCTGTCGCACCCATCTTTGAATTGGGGGGTGTAGAGATGTCAGATATTGTTCTAGATAGATCTTGGCCATAATTCCATCCTTATCCGTAGTAGCTGGTTTAAGCCACCGATCTGTCATATCTTTTACTCTGAAGTATAAGGCACGTGGAGTTTCTTGAGGTCCTTCTTTCATTTGCCTTAACTTCACCCTATAAGTCTCCTCATCTATTCCTAGTCTCTCCAGTATACACCTCTTAATGTCAGCATAGGGAACTGCTCCTTGTAGAGTCGCTGCTTGGTATGCGGCCTGTAAGTCGCCGGATAACAAAAGGTCCCAAATATTGGCCCCATTTCTCGACCGGCCAGGATGCTGCAGTTGCCATTCTCTCAAAATTATTAAAGAAAAAATCAGGGTCTTCTCCTGCCACGTATCGTTGTAATACTACGGAAGGTAAAGTGGTAGGACCTCTTTGTTGTCCTAGTACTTCAGTAAGTTTGCCCATAGCTGCTTCATGTGTTTGTCCTTGTCCAGAAATGACCTTTTGGATCTTGTCCCGGTCTTCTTCCACAACATTCAGAAACCGTTCCATAATTTTCCCCAGGTGTTCTTGATTTTCGGCCATCTTTGCCATGGCAGCCTCCATCTTGCCTTGTGATCCCACTTCTGACACCACTTGTAAGAGGGCGGGTTTGATAAACAGGCGTGGAGGCGGTAGTGGTGGTTTAAAGGAAGAAGGTTTATTTAAAACAAGTGAAGATGTGACGGGACTTTGTAAAGGTTCTTCAAACTTTTCTTCGTCTTCTGATGACTCCGGGGAAATGTCTGGCGATGAAAGCTCTTGTGTGGTCTTCGCCTTGTCTTCAGGACGTGGGTGGTCTCCCCGGTGGCTCATAAGAGAAAGGAGGAATAAATGAAGGGGTCGTGAGAAAGACAATAATATCCTAAAGAGGAGTATTCCCTTCACCACACCTTTAGTGTACAGGGCCAGTAGGAAGTGCTGGAATACACAATCAATAAATAATATTCTGTGGTGGGTTTAGGTTGGGAGATGGGCAGAAGATTATAGTGTCTATGATAGAAAGTTAGAAGTGTTCACCGTTAAGAATGCTCACAGTGCCAAGGGCAAAACGACAGGAGTGCTCCCATTGCTTACAGTGTGCACGTTGTGAAGGAACAAAAAATTTCAACAAAGCGCCGTGCGTTTACCCGACTAGGTTGCCAGCAGTGGTCCGAGTATGTCACAATGTGCGCCAACACCATTAAACAAACAATCCCTCCCCGTATCTTTCCCACCCGCTACAGTCCCCTAGAGCCGATGTCACTCACCGACCCCGCCGTAACTCTTCCCAGAGTCACGGCCGCTCTCCAGCATCCACCGGACACCACCAGTCCTCACACCAGCTGTCTTCGTCGACGTCCTGTTCGGGGTTGAGCTGGTTCTCCTCGGGTCCCGCGTCTTCCTGAGCCGGGTCCGCACCGTTTTCAAGGGCTCCTGCCTCTTCTACGGGTCCCGCGTCTTCTTTCTCCGTCTCTGAACTCGTTTCTCCGTCTTAGGCGTGGACGACCGCTGTCTCCGTCCTCGCCTCTTTGTAGAGGTCTCCCATTCATCCTGCCGTACTGCGTCCGGGTCGTTCCTCCTCCTCTTCCGGGTTACCACCTTCACCACGTCCGAATGCCTGGAGAGACACAGCAAAGGAGCGTGGTTGTTGCGGTCCAACTGTAGGGCAGCGCCAGGTACTGTTCTCGTCTATTCCGGTCTCCTCCTCACAGGGTGGTTTCTTCGCAGCGGGCGAAGAGCAGGCCCCCCGAGTCCTCCTTCACCCAGTGCAACAACTCCTCAGGTGTATTGAAGAATTAGGCATACCCTCCTGGGCCACTTTCAGTAGGACGGGGAACAGTAACATATAGCGCAGTCCCAGTGTTCTCAAATGCTGTTTTACTGTAGTGAAAGACTGTCTGAAGCGCTTCACGCTCTGGGAGTAGTCAGGGAGGATGCAAGTTATATGATTTTCATATCTGGGGTCCCCAGTTTTCCGGACCACTTGTAGGATCAATTCCCGGTCCAAGTAGTTGAGGATCTTTGCAATCATCAACTTCGGAGGTGCTCTGGGCACAAGGCCAGCATGCTGTGGGCTTTCTCCATGACGAAGACAGGTGAAAGGTCATTTGGGACAATGGACTTGTGATCCAGGTCTCCAGAAACTTCTCAGGGATGGTATCCTCTACATCCTCTACATCCTCAGAAACCCCCACAAACCTCAGGTTTCCACGCCTTGACCTGCCTTCTGTGTCCTTTGCCCAGTTGTCTTGTGGTATCTGACAGTGTTGAGACTGTGGCCCTGAAGTTTTTAATTTCTTTTCTCAGGGTTATTACAATTGGTTCCATTGCCAGCAACTTCACTATCCCCTTGCACAGGTCTGGGTAACATCAAGGGTGATAGTGTCAATTTTGTGTTCAAGTGAGGATCTGGAGTGTTCGGCTGCTGCATGGATTTGGGCCCAAGAGTGGTCAGGCGATTCTACCCTCGTCTCCCCAACGTCTTTCGCAGACACGTGCCCTTCCCTGTCTAGGCTGAGGGCAGTATATTGGTCCATTTAAGTCTTTCGAGTGCTTCTCTGCTGCCTGTCTTTTCCCATGGTTGCCAGCATTCAGCTGGGCCTACATTGTTCCACCAGTCTCCTACTTCTCAGTACACTTTCCTGACGTCTGCAGGAGCTATGCGCTTACGCTATGCACACTGAGGCCGGCCCAGTCAAGTTGGCATTGACCACGGGACGGTTAGGCCCCAAGCACCTGTATTCTCACACTATTGGTTGGGAGCTGCTGCCGGGGTCCCAGGATAGGAGGCTCGGGTCCCCCAGTCTCCTCTCTTGGCTTCCTTCTCTCCACAAAGTGGCTGCCTGGAGAGCAAGGTGTCCACCATGTCCAATAGCACCCGTCCGCTAGGGCTCCCCCGGGATCCGTACCTCTCTCAGCCTCCTCACAAGGGGCCATCGCCTCTTCAGTCTGCAAGGCTGCACCGTACCAGACAGGTCGGGCCTGCCATTCAAACCCACATGAGTCTATGCTGCTCACGGGCCACCTACCGTGATAAAACCTAGCGCTGTCCTCGCCAGGCCTCCCTGCACTCGGGCCCAGACCACTGCCAGCAGATCTACCCTGTGGGGCACTTCCCAGGGTCCGGCGCAGGGGATCAAGCCTCTTTACTCCCTTGCGCACTCTCCTCACCTCATCTGACAGGACTGTCCCTGGGAGATGGGTCCGCATGGTACCTGGTACCTGGTGCCTCCCGTGCCCCAGGTATGTCTTGCGGGACCAGTCATACCCACTGCCCCAGTCGTCAAGATGCTGTTGACATTTCCTGGCGCCTCGAGGCAGTCTGAAGGATTAAGCACAGTTGGTAGGCATTAGAAGGCTATAGTGCACATTTGGGGTGCCGTAGCTCTATCCAGGGTTGCAGAATGGTGCAGGATTTCTACAGGGGCCCAAGAGCCGGTGATTTGTACGTGTTGTCAGACATCTTGTCAGCCATGCCAACTTCAGATGAATTTCTGAATTTTTGTAATGTAAAGTAAGATATTACTACCGTACCGAACTATAACATCACTCTAACCTTTGTTTTTTTAGTGAATTTCTAGGGTTCTTTTGACTTATTTAAGATCTAATTACCGTACCCAACCAATCGCAGGCATCCAACCTGACTGCCGCACACAGCCTTCAGCCATGTACAGAGTGGGATAAGGTGCAGGGCCTGGCCAGGCCGTGCACCCACCTCCCATGAGCATCCAACCTACCATCACACATGGCCTTTGGCCAACCTTCTGTGGACAGCCACCCCCCACAGCTTTCCAGCCCCCACTTTTGTTTTGGAATTAATTTTCTCAATCCCTCAATCCTACAAGATAGCTGCAAACCCATTTCTTTTTTATTTTGGGGCCGGGGCAGATGTATCCCCCCTGGGATCACCCCCACAAGAGCTAGGGGGCCATGGTATCCCTACCCTGCCTCATTATGTCCTGTTTTTAAATCATTTTCAGGACAGAGGGATCAAGTCCATGAGTCACATTTCTGTTCATGTTGCGACCAGTCAATCAGAGCGCAGTCTCCAACAAGCCCTCTCAGACAACTTGAATTTATACCAATTGTCAATATATCTATAATTTGTGAACCTTAATTTCTCAAAAACTACCTAACAAATTTACCCCAAATCACAAAAAGCACACTTTGTAGGTAACGATCTAGCTTTCTGCCAAATTTGGTGTAATTCAGTTCAGCTGTTTTGGCTGTAGCGCTGTCTAAAATTCCCTATGCAAACTGCATGGAGAAACTGCACTTTGGGACCAACTTTTTCTCAGCCCTCGTTTAACGGATCACCCCATAACTTTCCAGGAGGGAGCTGAGGTAGATAAACATTGTTTTTGTTTAATTTCCTGAAGATTTGTTAAACAATGCCAAAGTCATTAGAAAGAAAAAAGCTATTCCTATTAGAAAGTCTGACCTAACTGTGCCTACACAGTAGCGACCGCCACTGTGTAATTAATATATATATACATATATACACACACTCACAAACACACAAATATACATTTCACAGGGCGATTGAAATATGGAAATTATTTCACGGGTCCCTGTGAAATAATTACTGGATCTGTAATACATAAGTCTTGTCAAATTACCGACAGTCCCATAGCAGTCTATCCAGCTTTATTGTTGTTCATTGTTTGATCAACATTCTTTTCATAAAGGTAAGCAAAGCCTGCACATTCTAATGCCAATCAGTGCCAACAGTTATCTGCAACTCAATCAATCAATCAATCAATACATTTGTAGAGCACGCTACTCACCCGTAGGGGTCTCAAGGCACTGAGTCAGTCGTAGGTGGGCGGGGAGGAAGTTCCACGTCTTGGCCGCCAGGTAGGAGAATGATCTTCCTCCAGTTGTGGTTCTGCGGATCTGTGGGACGGTAGCGAGGGCGAGGCTGGCGGAGCGGAGTTTGGGTGTTGGAGTGTAGAACGTGAGGCGGTTGTTGAGGTATTCAGGACCTATGTCGTGGACCGCTTTGTGTGCGTGGGTGAGGAGTCTGAATGTGATCCTTTTGTTGACGGGGAGCCAGTGCAGGTCTCTCAGGTGGGCTGATATGTGGCTGTGGATGTTGAGGATGAGTCGTGCGGATGCGTTCTGTATGCATTGGAGTCTTTTCTGAAGTTTGACTGTGGTTAATGTGTATAGGGCATTCGAGTAGTCTAGTCGGCTGGTGACGAGGGCCTGTGTGACCGTCTGTCTAGTTCCGGTAGGGATCCAACGGAAGATATAACGGAGCATGTGCAGGGTGTTGAAGCATGAGGATGAGATGGCATTGACTTGCTTGGTCATCCTGAGAGAGGAGTACAGGATGAATCCCAGGTTGCGTGCATGGTCAGTGGGTGTCGGTGCGGTGCCCAGTGCTGTGGGCCACCAGGAGTCGTCCCAGGCAGATGGGGATGGTCCGAGGATGAGGACCTCCGTCTTGTCTGAGTTCAGTTTCAGACGGCTGAGTTTCATCCATTCCGTGACGTTTTTCATTCCTTCCTGGAGGTTGAGTTTGGCGGTGGCTGGGTCTTTGGTGAGGGAGAGTATCAGCTGGGTGTCGTCGGCGTATGAGATGATGTTGAGGTTGTGTTTGCGTGCGATGGTGGCGAGGGGGCTCATGTACATATTGAAGAGGGTTGGGCTGAGCGATGTGCCTTGGGGTATGCCGCAGATGATCTCGGTGGCCACGGAGCGGAAGGGAGGGAGGCGGACTCTCTGGGTTCTGTCGGAGAGTAACGAGATGATCTAGTCCAGGGCTTTACCTTGGATCCCGGCGTTGTGGAGGCGGATTATTAGGGTACGATGGCAGACTGTATCAAAGGTGGCTGAGAGGTCTAGGAGGATGAGGGCGGTTGTTTCCCCGTTGTCAAGCAGGGTCCTGATGTCGTCGGTGGCTGCGATGAGGGCGGTCTCGGTGCTGTGGTTGGCTCGAAAACCAGACTGGGATGGGTCGAGGGATCCATTAGCCTCGAGGAATGCGGGCAGCTGTTTATTGACGATCTTCTCGATAACTTTTGCAGGGAAGGGAAGAAGAGAGATGGGGCGGAAGTTTTTGAGGTCTTTAGGGTCCGCTGTGGGTTTCTTCAGTAGGGCGTTGATCTCTGCATGCTTCCAGCTCTCTGGGATGGTGGTGGACACGAGGGAGTTGTTTATGACGTTCCGTAGGTGGGGAGCGATGATGGGGTCAGCTTTGTTGAAGATGTGGTGAGGGTATGGGTCGGAAGTAGAGCTGGAGTGGATGGTGTTCATAGCGTGGCGTCTTCGGTGCTAATGGGAGTCCAAGCGCTGAGGGTGGTTGTAGGGGGCGTTGGTTCGGTGGCTGGAGTCTGGGCGCCAAACTCACAGAGAACAGCTTCAACAATCCCTCCGTTCTAGAAACCTAGCGTGGTTTTAACACAAAGTGTATTTTTCTAGAATTCTACATTTTAAATTCATAAGTGCAGAATTAGTATTCTCTCCATAGACACCTAAACAGTATTGTCCAGTAATTAACTTACTGTTTTCAATAAACATTTACCTATTTTAAAAAACTTCCATTTGAAGCTAACTTCACCAATAAACATGTAATATAAAAACGACATCACATGTAATGTGGTCCTATTTTGCTATCTAGGCCTTTTACTTTTGGATTATGGTTTCCCATTAGAACCCCTCCATTGCAAAATAAAAACAAATTAACTGTTATTCTCTGAATTTACACTTTAGCGATTTGAGTTTGGCTATTTAATTCTGACCCACTGTAGCGGGCAGAGCTGGAACTTAGGATGTAGTACGTTTAGAAGTAGCAAGAGAGCCTAGTAAAATGGTCAACACTGCTAAAATATTTGCCACATCATGTACTGTGAGGCGTAACAGATGTCATTGGTTAGGCTTTGAACGTTTGCATGCAGAAAATAGCCTAGAAATGATGCAGCACCCTAATTGTATTGTATTGTATCATTTATATAGTGCTTATTACTCTCACATAGGGTACTTTTAGGCTTGCCAAAATGGGCAGCATGTTACACCATGAAGGGTGTATAGGTTGAAGGGTTCTGTCTTTGCTTTGATTCTTTGTGGGAAGTGTTTCTATGTTCTGGATGAGGACCACGAAGGTGTGATTATTGTGATATGTGGCGCAGTTCTTAGCAGTGTGATGCATGAATACGGTGTGCAGTTTACGGTTTTCAGCAAGGTTTGAGCATCTCTTCTGGTGCCTTTCTTTACGGTATTTCTTGTGATCACGGTCCACTCAGCTGATTACTACACAAGACTGTTCCTCTGAGATATTTTGTTTAAAGTTTATGGTAATGAGCAGGATTAGGATGGAGGGACAAAAGGTGGAGAAGGTGTGCACTTAATGTGATGTCCTATAATTTGCACACTCCAGAAGACACAGAAATTAGTTGTGTGGGAGTGATAGCGGCATTTCTATAGGAGAAACAGCAGCTTGAAACAAGCATTTATGCCAGGAGGAACAGGGTCAAGAATGATTTTCATATGGCTGGATCCAAACAGGGCTGGCCTGGTGAGCAAAAGAACAATGGATTAAACCCAGATCTTTGTGACTGGGGGTGAATGTTTGCATTGTTCAGCATTCCACACATCATTTGTTCCTTTTGCAATATGAACTGTGAAGCCACATTATAATCTTCAGGTGATATTTAAAACAGTAATATGGCCTTCAAAGAGACACTTTCCAAAGAAATGCTTTCACTTCTGGGCTCAAGCTGATGTCAACTTTAGCCCTACAGTGCTGTGAAACATTTATGGTAGACGTATTTATAATTTAGATGTTGGGGTCCCACCATACCAACAGGAAATTGTTTAAGGTAGTTTTCAGAAAATTCATTTTAAGGCCACCGTATGCATCGTTAGTGGCACCTATTTATGGAATGCTCTAATCTTCCTTGCTTATACCAATTGGTCTTGTGGAATATTACATCGGGAGGGTGCCACGTATATAGCAGACAGCCTGGTGACTTTGACAGGAACTGACTTCTCCTTACTGATTTCTGAAATGACAGCTGTGAAAGTCTTCGGGAAACCCATGTAATGAGGAGATGACACTATTTAAAATGGGTAGTTCTCATAAACTGTTCCCAAGATATATTGATACTTTCATCTATTTTTTATTCTTATACATAGAGCATTTTATAACACATATTCAATGCACGTTCGGTACATCTGCCCGAGTTATACAATGTCCTATATGGGACTGGTAGGGTTAAGTCATTGAATTTGATTGATCAAGTTTGAATCCTGGGTGTAGGCAGGGGATTAGCTGATATCCCTGTGATGATCACACTGCCAGCTGGGGGTCGGTCTTGCTATCGAGGTGAGTGAATATTACACTCTGTGTCAGGGGCACATAGACCCTGTCCATTCTTAGGGGTGCAGTGTGTGCTTCTCTTGTTAGCTAGCCACTGGGTCTCAAGACCTTAGTTAATGTATGAGAGGCTTGCTTCAGCAGATCACTTTTCTTAAACTGGGACATTTCGCTGTGCTCTAGGAGAGGGATAGGTAACATTCCAGGGTCTCTGGGCATATACTCCTAGGGGCCTACCCCTATTATTTGCCGCCTCGAGCTGGATTGTTCGATTTATAGTAAGTAGCAGCTTGCACAGATATTCCGGCTCCTGCTTCTGTGAGCTCTCTCTGTAGTGAAACAGTCCCTTCTGGTACCCAATAAGTTCAATTGCACGATAGAAACAAGCTATTAACTGGGGCAAGGTCAGCTGCAAATGTATTACATTTACTACATATATACTCGTGTTTTTAGTCGACATTGCCTTTTGTCGCATCATCTGCACAGCAAATTCTACCAAGCTTACTAGTAACTTGTACCCCCACACCAGATACTTTTTGATAGCTTAGCCTCATATAGCTTCACCTCCACAGACAGCCTCTACTTAGTCTACTAGAGCAATAAAATGATAAATCCCAAAATACATTTTATAACAATGACAATGCGCCAGCTGCTTTAATGAAATAAACACTAATGAACTTGGTCATTTTGACGATAAAGCAAAATAGCTCCCAATAAAGGGAAAGCGCTTTAACGGAGCCGGAAGTATTGCAAACCTCGGCCGGGCAGCACACGGCTGCCAGCAGCACCGCGTACAGTGCTTGGTAATGAGGTCGATCCATCGAGCCGGTGGGCAGCCAGGCCTTCTTGTCTCTCCAGTGGATGTCCGTTTATCGCCGCCGGCGCTTAAATGGCCCCTTAATTCACTGCCCCGGCGTCTGTGAGGAAATACCTGCGCCCCCGGGGATGGACAAGGCAAACGCCTCCGTCCTGCGCGCGTGCCTCCTCCTGAACGCTCCTCGCGCACACAAGGCCAGCTCTGTGTCCCACTGTTCGACAGCTGTCCCCGCAGTCTCATTCCTTTCAGCCGCTGAAGGAACAAGTCTCCTTTAGAAACAAGACGTGCCGCTCGGGCAGTGGACGCGCTTTCCAGGTTCCCAGCAAAGGCTTCCGCCAACGCTTAAATTAAAGTTTCTGGCACGTCAGCGCGGCATTTCTGTCTGATTTGTGCTGTTTCGAGGACCATCTTTCACCCTGCCTCATTAATGGCGAGGGAATACCCTGTTCCTTGTTAGGCAGGTAGAAATCGGGGCCAGGAAAGTCTGTAGTCAGAGAAAGCTAAAATATGGAGTCTAACTAAAGTCAACTAAGCAGCATCCAGGCGTAATAGATAACACCACACCGTGTTTCGAATTTATCAAAATGTAATTCCAATTAACACTCGTAAAAAATTAACGATAGTAATACATTTGCTAGTTTTGACTTAAAAACAGTATAAAGCCTTATTTCATTAATGTCAGAATGATCAATAATAGCAGGCCAGGAGCTCGGTTGCCATGTCCAAGGACGCCAGATTGTGGCTGAAGCTCATCCCACTGCTTCCCCGAAAGAAGACATAAACTGCAGCAATGTGCAGCTAGGCTTTACCTTTTGCTAAAATGTAAGGATGCTTCCACACGTGCCTCACTTCGATGGGTTGCATCAAGATAACCTTTAGTTCTTCAGTTCTGAACACATGAATCAATTTTCTAAACAGAATCAGAGGAGATGCTTAAGAAATGGGGTCAGTTAGCAGAAGAGGTGCAAGTCTCTGCATAGCATTTAAATACCTTCTCAGATCCCACAAAGGTACATAGTCACTGTGGAGCATCTCACGCCCCCACCCTGAGTCTGGATCCTCCAATACATTATTAGGAATCTTTTATGTAAAAAGAGCTCTGGCACACTGTAACTGGTTTGCGCATTGCTTATGCATTGCAAATGAACTGCAGGTCTTGATATTTTCAACAGAGACACGCATTGGATCCGCTCCCTGAAACAACTCTTCCTCCAGGTTCTCCACTGTCATCACTTACACTCACCACCGTTATAATTTCAGAGGATACCTGTACCAATAGAACTATGGACAGTAAAACAAAACTCTGAACCCAATCTATCAAAGACAAATCTGACGACACACGTGTCAGGAAGCTAGGATTATTCCGATTTGGAGACTGCTACACTGACAATCAGATTAGCCCCTTAAGTGCTGAGAATTTTCCCCTCCAGTGATGAGAACTTTTTTAGGTCTGGTTTCATAAACCAGATGTCAACAGATCTTATATGATCAGGAGAAAATGAGCTCTCAGAAGTACTGCTGCAATAGGGGCTTTGGCTCCACCCACATGTTAATTTTCTGGAGTACAGCTTTTGATTGGGCCTGAGTTGGGTGCTTCGAATGAAAAACAGTGCTTGCATTGCACTTTTTGCCTTGTGGCAAAGTTTGTGCTCAATAAAGCACCACTGTGTTGGTTATGGTGTCAAGCCAATGATCATGGCTATAAGTAGGTTCTGCTTCATAGGAAAAGTTATGATAAAGGCAGTATATTTGAAATACATATTGTGAAAAGCATATATTACAGACAATAGCATTTAAGATTTTTGAGAATTTACTCCCTTCTTGTCATGGTCACCCACTTTTTGCTGGTTTGGTTTTGGTGGCTTTAGAACTTTGTGGAGTTCACCACTGCTAAACAGCTGCAAAGTCCATGTGCTTCCTCTCTAAAACATGTGCTGTACATTGGAATTCCCTCTTTGACTTATTTAACTTCCTTAAAAGTCCTTTTTAAATTCAGCCTAAAGTGCACATATGGCTTGGCAATGTAAATGTCATAAGTGGGCTGCTGTGTATATTTATACTCCCACATGTATGTCAACATATGTTTCGGCCAGGAGTACTCTAGCTAGGCTGTAGTTTAAATGCATTGTATGACACGTGGCAGGGAAGACACATTTGTTATGTAGGAAAAGCCTATTTATATAGATTCAAGAGTCAACCCTAAAGTATGCATGGTAGGCCCACAGGCAGGGTGTTAATAAATAAAAAATAGGGCACACTATATATTGAGGTTTGTATGCTGTCACAGTGAAATAAAACCCAAAAGCTATTTCACTATGTATACGGCTTCGTTTTTCAAATCTGACTTAATAGTGAAGTCAGATTTTTGATACATTAACCAGAAAAGTAGCTTTGTAAAAATGTCCTGTAGGCTATCTAAGCCAGAATTGGGCCACAGGACAATTACTTGACCCTTTTGTGCCCAGGAGACGCTGTTTGGAACTGTTCGCTGTTGTTTCGTCTCTCCCTACCTGCCACTGCTCGCCACTCCCGCTCCGCGGGAGCCGCTTCGAGGGAGGTCCCACCATCATCGCTTGCTGCCTGGCTACCGCGTCTTGTGGCACCAACACCTGTGGGGCTGAGAGAGGCTGCAGGGGAGTAGCGCGGCAGGGACTCACTATCCCAGGAGTCCCTGCTTGACCACGCAACATCCGGTCAGCGCCCCCTGCGTGCCCCGCCCCCATCGCCCTGTACGTATATTATCAGACACAGCTCGCCTAGCGGGACGCGAGCGGGACGCCCGGGGCCATCAGGGGCCGGGCCGGCCACTCCCCTAATATATAGTGTATGGCATCTTAAGTTATCATTGTACTGGGTTTAGTAGCACCGATACTTATTTACTTATCCACTGTTTCACAAGCCCTACATGTCTGCGTATTCCCCAATGGCTACTCGCTCAGGCAGAAGTACAAAGCGAGGAGAACACTCCATGATAGGTACCATGGACAATTTTATAACTCGTGCTGTTTCTGTCGTTGAAAAGGAAATCATCATGGCAGAACGTAGATTATCACGGGAACACCTCGCTAACAAGCGTTCTTCTTTAGGATCACTAGCAAAGGCCAAATCCCCTACGAACACTAAAATGGCAGAATCTTTGGTCTCAGTAACTCCCAGCCAAGTGCAGCCTTGCGTGATCGACTCGGAAACGGTCAATGGCTTATCTGAAATATCTCCTGGCCAGACAACAACATGTAGAGCCCCAGATGAGGTTAACACAAGAACTCGACCAGCAACCTCAGTAACTGATCAATCATCTTTGCCAGTTATATCGATACATGAGGCTCCAGTGGGACAAGCTCCATTATCCCCCCTGTCCAAGGCACATTGTGCCACAGGAAAAAGGAAGAGACCAGTTACTCCTCGAAAGGCCTATAGACTGAAGGCCCTTAAGAGAATACGAAGGAATTATATGTACAGGGGTTATATTTGTAAATCTGCAGAGCCGGAGTCTATGCTCACAGAGATAGAAGCAAGCGAGAAAGAAGAGGGCGATCTTGTAAACGGTTTAGCTAGCCAAAAACATGGAAACGGTCTGGTAAATTGTCCAAAAGTCCTTCCTGTAGCTCTTCCTTTGATTGAACAAATTCAGTTGCTTATGACAACATTGTTACTACCTGTAACTGAAAGATTAAAAGGGCTTTCGGAACGCTTGGACAAATTTGAGCAAAGCTCATTGGACAATATCTTTGCCTTAAAAACACTGGTAAAACTTCACTCTAAGATTGGAGCTGATACCATAAGGGGTGAACCCAGCCCAGTGGTCTCTAAACCACCACGACAAATACAACCACCTAACAAAGATAAGGCGACAGATCAGAATAGGGCCAATGTTGTATCCCAAGAAGTACCACCGAAGGTGCAACCAATTAATGGGGGCACTCAATTGGCTGTTCCACCAAAACCGGCACCTCGTAAAGGAAAATCGGCACCTTCCTTGGAGCCATCAAAGCCAAATGATGGGATAGTCACCCCTGTTTGTACAACCAGCAATGGCCCTAATAATAATGGTTCACTTACTAACCGTAATATAGGTAACTTAGCCCCTAAAAAAGTCCCAAACGCTGATCTTCCTCCGGGGTGCCAACCGTATGTGGTAGTGCTCACTGGCGTCCCCCCACTAAAACCCAACAAGAGGGAGTCTTACGATGAACTGAAAAATAAGACACTTTATTGGCTGAGGGAAAATAGACCTCTCCCACATACCACCAACTGCCAGGTTATACAAGTACGAAGAGTTAGCTGGTTGGGAACTAGACCAAAAGACATAATAGGGGACTGCATATTGGTTAACTTTAAAGATCCCTCAGTAGCACATCTTGTGTACAGTCAGAACCAACGTAGAGGCCAATTGGGAATTGGTACTTGTGATCTTAGTTATTTTTATCCAAATCAATGTACACATGTTAACAGAGATTTGCCTCGGTTGGGGTCGATGAACAATAGATATTCATTTCTTGATCCCGTAACTCCTGTAAATAGAATGTATCCACTGAACTTGGACACGGATACAAATTGGTCATGGTGGGGGCAATGACAAGAAGAAGAGTGTACAAACCGTGGAATCCCCTCCGCCAAGCTCAGTGACCACTCAAAGGATCCGTGTGTAGGTCTATGTCTAGGCACCAGTGAAATGTCCCCTGTGATAGATCTATTAAAAACTTCACGGACTGAAAAGTTGCCTGAAAGTGTTCCCAGAGTCCATCAGGTGAAGGATTTCGACGTTACTCATACTACACAGGATCAAAACACGACATTATTGGTATATGACGAGCTCCAAGAAATGGTTCCTGGTGGCGAGTTGTTGGATGGTCCGAATGAGGAGGAAATAACAAATGTATATAATATGCCCCCCGGTGACCCAGAGCAACGCCCTATAAAACAAGATACAAAAATCCTGTCTTGGAACATTGCAGGACTGGCTAGGAACCTTTGTGATAGGAACTGGAGCTCTTTCCTGGAGGAGCATGATATCATACTCCTACAGGAAACATGGGCAATCAATGCGGTTCACAGACTTGGATACAAAACATTTTATTGTGGGGCAACTGCATCTGTAAGAGGCAGACCCTCAGGGGGTTTACTGATTTGGATAAGAATATCTCTGAATGTTGTTGTCTCACCCTTGTTCATTGATTCTAATGATTTGCTAGGAGTAAAAATAACTACATCTAATACGGGGGATATTTACTTGATAAATATCTACAATAGACCTTACCCCCAAAATAAGGAATCAATGCTTATAGAACAATTGAGCTCGTATTTGTGCAAACTAGAGGGAAACCCCCAAATTATTATAGGTGGGGATTTCAATTGCCAATTCGAGCCTGTGCAGGGGCTTGTTAATTTAATGGATAATGAAGATAGGGCTAATAACATCCCTTCCCTAGATAATCTCAAACTAGCCAAATGCACGGTGGCAGCTATGCAGATCTTTGAATTGACTATATCAAATGATCTAAGGGCATGTAATGGCCGATTAGACCCTGACAAACCTGCAAACTATACGTACAGTAAGGGGACCTGTAAATCTTTAATTGATTTTATTTTGATTACATCAAACTTGTGGCATCTGTTGTTAGCCTTTAATGTCGTGGAAAGACCAGAAAGCGACCACCTGCCCTTGCAATCGGGGTTACTTTCTGACCCATTCTTAATACTTGACGGCGTAACCAAATGTACCAGAGAGGTGGGAGAGGTTGAGGTATCTAATAACAGAAGAGCGGTAAAGTGGCCACATATATTAGCAAAAAAAGATACACTTATGGGTATTTACAACATATTTGCGGATATTATTCCTTTATACAACAATTTGAGCTTAGGTTCTTACGAAGTCCTTAATATGCACCAACATTTAGTTGAGGCACTAACTCCCCTCCTGAGCAAAACATGTTGTAACAAGAAAGCTAGCATAAGACGGCAGTTAGAACTAGAGACACCGTGGTATAATAAGCAGTGTCGTCTAGCAAAAAGCAACCTAATTTATGCCGTGAAATCCAAAGATCAGGAAAGGACAAGAGAGTGTAGATACAATTATAAAAGACTACTCTCTAGCGCTAAAAAGGACTGGGATGACTCGATCTGGGAAGATCTTTTAAATGCTGCTAGGAAACATGATCAAACTACCTTTTGGAGCTTGATAACAAAAAACAATAAAACGGGAAGCTCCAATAGAGATTTCTTCCTGGATGAAAAAACTTGGTATGATCATTTTGTTAAACTATATGACTTGGCAGGGGGATTCCCAGATCTAAATAACCAAGAACTTCCCTCACTATGCAGCAGCCCTACCAAATTTAGTATTGAAGAGACCTTGAACGCTATAAAGGCAATCAAGGCGGGCAAAGCCCCAGGCCCAGATAAATTACCAGGGGACCTATTCACGCACAACACCGAAGTATGGTTCCCCTATATAAACTTCTTGTGCAATTCTATTTTCTTAGGAACCCCGATCCCTGAGACATGGAAGGGTGCGGAAATAGTCACCATATATAAACAAGCATTTACAATGCAACGGTTTTGCCTTTGCAGCCAGCATGCGATCCTACACGCAGAACCCCCAACAGCACAATTTACAAACTACAAGCATTGGCATTGAATTTAAAGCATATTTAATTATATATGATGACAAAAAAATAATTATAAAAAAGCGTTGGCTAATCCTACGAGTCGAAATGCACATGACATCTCTTATGACCAAGTAAATTCCAGCAGCAAAAGTCCCATAAACCAACACATACCATAAACACAGCACCTCAACACACAAGTAGCGTTTCAAGGCACTGCTGCCCCTCTCTAATCACATGCTGATGGATGTACCCCGTCCTAAAATTAAAAGTGAAAGGGGAGGGGGGGCGGGAACGGGCACACGGGAGGGGGGCGGATCGGACACACGGACAGGGGGGGGGGGAACGGCGGACAAAATACATAAACTTACCTGATTGCCTCGTGGGAGCCAGCTGCCCCTTCCACCATTGCCCCTCCAACTCCATGGCATGGGAGAGGCGCAGCTCCGGGACACCCGTGCACCGCTCCGACCTGTGGTTTCAAGAAAGACAACGGAGAGTGAAAGGGGAGGGGGGCGGGAACGGGCACGCCCTGACAAAAAAAAAAAAAACTCCTGACGGATAGAGGAGTGACGAGTGCATACAGAGGGACCTGGCCACGGGCAGCGGAAGCATTTACGGCCGGAAACACGGGGGGGGAGGGGCGGGAACGGGGCACACACGGGCAGCGGGAGGGGGGCGGGATATCAAATAAAAATGCTGAGCACTGACCACAAATGAAGCAGGGATTACCCACCTACCACCCTCACACTGAGGTGGATGCCAGATCACCAAGCCCATCAACCTGTGTAACTGGCCCAGAGGGATAAATCTATGGCCGTTCCCACACTACTTTGCTTTACTAGTCCGGAGCAGGCCCAACAGTATCCCTCCACAGAGCTCGTAGACAAGCACTGCACCAAAACACGAAGAGAGCAAGTAATTGGCGAAGCACGACTTTACTGGAGCTGCCTTACATTACAACACATTGCCAAGGAATCCTTGCCAGGATCCGAGAAATATTTCAAACTTTTCTCCTCTCCTGCCAAACATCTCTACTGCTAATCATGACCAGTCGATCCCTTTGTTCTAACGAAACCATTTGCTGTTTCCAACTGTGGTAAATGCTTTGGCACCAGGCTTGTCAATGCTTTCTTGGCTTCAGGGCGCGTCCTCCATCAAAAGGAAAACCAGCCAAAGCAAGGAGCGGGACCGGGACGAAGAAGGACTGCGGGCGGAGGGAGGGGGGAAGAGCAGGACGGAAGGAGCTGCGGGCGGAGGGGGGGGGGGAGCGGGACCGGGACGAAGAAGGACTGCGGGCGGAGGGAGGGGGGAAGAGCAGGACGGAAGGAGCTGCGGGCGGAGGGGGGGGGGAGCGGGACCGGGACGAAGAAGGACTGCGGGCGGAGGGAGGGGGGAAGAGCAGGACGGAAGGAGCTGCGGGCGGAGGGGAGGGGGGGGGGAGCGGGACCGGGAAGAAGAAGGACTGCGGGCGGAGGGAGGGGGGAAGAGCAGGACGGAAGGAGCTGCGGGCGGAGGGGAGGGGGGGGGAGCGGGACCGGGACGAAGAACACTCACCTGGGCTTCCGCCAGCGGCTGTGGTCGCCATAGAATGACAAACAAACACAGAAGAAAAAAACAAAACAAAACTCCGCCCACCGCCGCGATGACGACATCGCAGAGGCGGAGAGGGAAAAAATAGCGGGAACGCCCCCGAATCTGGTCCGGCCTTTGACGGACAGATCCGGCTCCCAATGGCTAGCCTCCATTTATGGAGCTAGCCAATGGGAGGAGGGGGCGAGGAGGGGGCGGGATACCCGACCCAAACAGAGAAACATTAGGATTTTGCTAGCGCATGCGTACTTCGTACGCCTTGCCAGCAAAACCTAAAAAGGGGACCGCTACAATCCAGGTAATTACAGACCGATAAGTTTAATCGATATTTTACAAAAAAATTTTGCCAGGCATATTTTAAACAGACTTTTAGATTGGATAGAGGAAGCCAAAATCCTCTCAAAATATCAAGCAGGCTTTAGAATTAAGACAAGCACCATAGACCAAGTGTACAGGTTCATGTGTATTTGCTGGAAATATGTTCAAATTAAGAAATGTAGCCTATATGTTGCTTTTATGGATTTACGCTCAGCGTTTGACCTTGTCCCCCGTTCCCTATTATGGGAAACCCTAAGGAGAATAGGTGTCCCGGTTGAATTGCTGTCTAATCTCATAAAACTTCACACTGATAATTTTGCAAAAGTAAGGTGGGGAAGAAATGGTGAACTCACTCAAGCAATACCGGTCAAAAGGGGGGTGCGACAAGGGTGTGTGCTGGCCCGACCCTTTTCTCTTTATTTGTAAATGATATCCCCCCGTATCTGGCACAATGTAACCACGATTCCCCGAAATTATGCAATGAGGCAATTACAGCATTGTTATTTGCAGATGACACCATTTTAATATCACAAACACCTAAGGGATTACAAAACTTAATAAATCAATTCAATAGTTATTGTGTGTTAAAGGGGTTAGAAATCAACTCCCTCAAAACTAAGTATATGGCCATTAACCCACCAAAAACTTTTAGGAAGAATTTGGCATTAAATAATACTAAGCTAGAGTATGTGGAATTTTTTGATTATCTTGGTATCAGGCTTGATCCTAAATTATCTTGGAAAAAACAACTAGAAAAAAGTAGGCGGACGCTTAAACACAACTCTCTACCAATTTTAAAAATTCATGGAGGGAGTACTTCAAAAGCAATAACACCTGCGATTGAAGTGTTCAAAGCAAAAGCACAATCTGCAGCCCTGTATGGGGCAGAGATTTGGGGGCCATATTCAAATAAGCTATTTGATATTGATGAGAACGCGTTCTTTAGGCGCCTACTAAGACTACCACAAAGAACGCCTTTAGTGCCTGTTTACCTAGATATCAACTTAAAACGTACAGATCTCTTATGTTGGTTGAGGCCACTACTCTACTGGGTGAGATTGTGGTCTACCCCTGAACTCGCTGACTATAGAGCTGGATTATTGGAAATCAGGGAACTGGATACGTTTAACTCAATCAAGTGGTTAAGACATATATCCACTTGGCTTACAAAAATTGGTCTTTCACATTTCTGGAAAAATCCTATTGTACTCCAAACTAATTCTAAAGAACAGGTACAAACTGCTTATTGGTACTATATGACCAGCAGAGTTTATGAATTTGCCACTGGTTCGCTGACACAAAAGTTTCTGCAATTCAAGGATACTCCCATATTTGAACAATTTATGGATGAAGTTGAACCACCATTGGCTAAAACCGTATATCTTCAATATAGATATGGAGTCTTAAAGATAAATGCAAATACCAGTCGGTGGGGTAACTCTAAGGGAACTGACTCATATTGCAAGCTGTGTGAATTGATGCAAAGGGAGGATGAGGCCCACATTCTTTTCTTTTGTCCTCTCTACAATATACAACGTAGGAAATGGATTAAGCCTCTCTGTAAAAACTTGGGCATAAGATCATTTAGTGAGGCTGAAAGACTACTCAGATCCTCAACTTCTCAGCTAATAACCTTTGGAGTCAGTAGGTATCTATACAGTGTCTGCTTGATTAGGAAGAAACATGGACTAAAAATATAGTATTTTAACCTTTTACACTGGCATTTTTTATCTATTTATATCATGTTTATAATTCCTTTTTAATACTCGGCCTTGTAATCAATCTTATCTGGAAGATTATTATAAATTCTATGCTAAACCACAAATTTAAATCAACGTACCCTCGTCCAAATTATAAATGGATTGTGATGTTGTCTGGGACTTGATCTATGTACCAACTGTATTCCTTTTCTTTCTTCTTATTTTTTTAAACTGATATTTGTTTTTAAGAAATTATGTATATGGAAGCATTTTTAAATTGTTGGCTTTATGACAAAATGTCGAAATAAAAGCTTACAAACAATTACTTGTCTCTGGGACAAGGAAAGGTGAATGGGTGTTAATTGATGATGACCTAGCAGGGGTTAGCTATCTGGGAGTAGACAGCAACAGTTGGCAGAACAGACAGCAGCTTTACCACTTCCTCTTGACTTGGAGATGCCAGGGAGGGCTTCTACTATTCATATTCAGGACACTCAGACAGGCTCCAGACACAGTAGGATGGAAAATCAGTTTGACCCTGTTAAGTAAGGGAGTGGCCAAGAAGCTAAAGACAGGCCTGCATGGTGACAATTGAGGTGTGGCACTTGAGGCCTGCAATCTTGAAACAGGGGCACCCGCCTAATTCTAAAGTAAGGCAAAGAGAAAGTGTTGCAAAAGAAGATGGGGAGACTGCAAGACAATTGTTAGGATTGGACTTAAGAGTTCTCCCAATCACTGGCTAGAGCACAGGATAAACCGGACACCTCCACCACCATCTCTTCAGAATATTTCTGGACATGGGAATACTCTCTTTAAAGAAGAAGCCCTGCTGGAAGAAGAATTTTGACTCTTGCTGGAAGAAGAAGACTCCAGGAATACTGAATGCTGCTGGCACCTAGGGACTGGAACCCTCTCCAAGCTCAAAAGGATGGCTTCCTGTTTACCTGTTTCTGCACAATTTAGTCGGCATATGTTGGTTATGGTGACCAACCAATGCAAAAGGCTAAAGGCCCTATTTGTTCATAGGGAACGTTTATGTGCGATTCTATAGGTTTGGTCATTGATAAAGCTTGTAGGCAGGTATTTTGCTACATGAAATCTCACTGATTACCATAGTGAATTAGGGTTCTGGTGTTGGTGACCCACTCAAATACATCATGGGGATACAATATGTGCACTATAATAATACTTATTAGGGCCTCTTAGGAGGAATTTCATATTGTTTTCACAACTGTAATTCAGTACATATTTGTAATTTGATGAATGATGAATGTCTTGTGCGGAAGCTTATGCTCAATTGATTGGTTCATTGGGAAAAGATATGTAAAATGCCAAAGGTCTGATCCGTGTATTATGAACATGTATGACAAAGGCAGTAGGCCTGATTTATTTATAATGAAAAGCATATGTTAAAGCTAACAGCCCTTTAAGTGTTGGTTGTTATTGGTCTGTGTTAAAGCCTGCAGACATGTATTTGGTTACATGGAATCTCAGAGATTATTTTAGCTGCTACAGGTTTTGATTTTTTTGTTTAAATTTGTTTATTGATTTTGCATTTGTGGTAGGCATCTGTTTCATGGTTACTTAACAATACAATTCTGTCCGAGCAGTAATGAAGCTGGGCAATCATATATCACAGAATGCTTCAGTAAAAAAGGGAAAGAAGAAACATTAAACTGGGTACAACATAACATTGGTGTAATAGGGTGGTTAACACATGTCTCTCTCCTCACAAAAACCCAAAGTAATGATAGTGACTTCTCGTTCTAAACTTCGTATAGCATACTACCGTTGTGTTGATCTACGCGCGTGGGCAAGTCACTCGTAGTTCTATTTTACTTAAAGTGTATGTCTCTGCCAGAGTCTTCACTGCATGACAGGTGTTTGTCACAGGCTCTGTCGTCTGGCCTTGGTAAACGTCAGTAAGGAGTGGCACAGTTTCGTCGCTCAGTGCATAGTGGTGAGCCTAAGTCTCATGTATTAATGCACCTTGTGTTCTTCACCTGGCACTCCTGGTGTCAATTGCCGCCTACTTAGACACGCTATCTACTTCTTCGGGGTGATTTTGCCAAATAGAGAGAAAGTCCGCCAGAATTGCGTCCCATTCCGCGGCCATTGGCTGCTTTTGGATACCTATTGCATCTTCCTGAAGCAGCGCTATGCTCTCTGCCTGTGCCCAGCAAAGGAGTGATTGGAACCAGTACGGTATCAGAGGAGGCTCCGGAGATTTATATTGCCTTGTGAGTAAATGCTTAGCTACTATTAGCCCTAAGTCAATGTAGCGGGATGTCACTTTATGTTTACTAGACCTTTTGTATAATCCCAAGATACATACTTCCCATGACCAGGCAAGTGTGCGCTCTGTGCACTGTGCTAGATTTCTGGTAACCGCTCCACAGTATGATTGCATGGATGTACAAGCCCATAGCATATGTAGTAGGTTCCCACCTGCTTCACCACATCGTGGGCAGCTGGCATCAGTACAATTAAAGTATTTATTTATTTGGGCTGGGGTCAAGTAAGCCCTGTGGACGATATAGTACTATATGCGCCGGAATCTGCCATTGCGGGGGACGCGGATGGGGCTCTTAAGGATGTCCTCCCACTCTCGTTCGGTACTGGGAAGTCGCAAATCTGCATCCCAGTGGGCGCCAAGGGAATCCAGCCGCGGTGTTGTACGTATCCTCAAAGATTTCCAAAACAATCTGACTAAGTGGCGACCCGCGCCAAGTTCGTGCAGGTATTTTACAGTCAGGTGTGTGGCCAGCTCCTGTGCGATATCGCTCCATGCCTTTGCAGCGTGCTAGCCACTGCCACGTATAGTAAGAACTGACCCGAGGTAACCCTGTGTCTTCTGCAAGGGTGTTGAACGGCAAAAACTGTCCGTCACTATATAAGTCCCCTTGTTAAGATACCCGCTTCTTCCCATTGGAGTCATTCCCCACTGGTGACTGCTTGGTGCCCTCTAGGCGTGCCGAGTATTGGGAGAAATGGCGCATACGGGGTCACATGGTGCGTGATTCGCAGGCTGCGACGGAAACAGTGATGAGCCACCTCTATCAGCCATTGGGCAGGTCATCTGCCCTTTCTATTACGGTGAAACAGTGCCCCCATCTGTGGGTGGGTAAGACCCGGGTCACTGAGTCTTCCAGATGGCGTGCGTCCAGCCAATTCGCCACCCACTGGAGCTGCGCTGCAAGATAGTAATGCTTCATATTGAGTAGCGAGAGACCTACGCTGGCCACCGAAGGGTACATTTTGATTAGCGCCACCCGCCCCAGATGACCTTCCGCACATCCAGTTCTAGTCTTTTAAACAGTGTGGATTTGAGACATAGGGGTACATTTACGAAATGGTTTAACAATCGGGGGAGTACTACCATCTTGAGCAGTGCAACCCACCCCATAACCGTCAAGGAAAGAGTTTCCCAGAAAATCATCTGCGCTCTTATCGAAGTGATAGCTCACAACAGGTTACCCTCAAGAAGGTCCGCCGGCTCTCTATAGATAAGTATACCAAGGTATCCGAAGGCCGATGCTTGCAGGTGGATTGGTCTGTTGTTGAGGGATAGGCGTGGGTCTGGGAAAGTTTCCAAAAAGGGATATAGACACGATTTGTCGAAGTTCACGTGGAGCCCTAATACATTAGCAAATTCAAGTAATATTCTTTCTATTAATGCATAAGATGACCTAACATCTTTGAGGTAAATAAGTAGGTCACCCTCATATAATGAAACGCCGTGAATGCCGTCCCCCAACGGGATCCCCCATTCATCTTGCATTTTGTGCAATGACTCGGCTACTGGCTCAATGGCCAGCACAAACAGTAGCGGCGAGAGCGGACACCCCTGCCGTGTACCCCGTTCAATCAGGATCCTATCTGATAGGTGCGGGCCAGTCCTAACTCTAGCTGCCAGCTGGGTCTAGAGAAGCTGAACAAGACTTAAAAACTCTTCCCCCAGGACGTACTTATGAAGCGCAGCAAAAAATTATCCCCATTTCAAGGTGTTGAACGCCTTTTCGAAATCTAGGACAAGGCATCCAGATTGGTCCCAATCTATCTTAGCATAGCGAGCCACTCTAAAGAATTGGCGAAGATTCAGTGATGTGCTGTGAGACAGTACGAAGCCATTTTGGTCTATGTGAACTAACTTCGGTACCAATGGGGCCAGCCTACACACTAGTAATTTGGCTAGGACCTTGTAATCAGTATTTAGGAGCGCTAGTGGGTGGTATGAGCCCAGCAGTTCTGCATTCCTATTTGGTTTTGGCAGCGACATGAGTAATGATTCACGCAGTGTGTCTGGCAATAACTCCTCCAGTCCATAGCAATACATAGAGAGCAGCTGCGGTGCCAGCGTTTGTTGATAGGCCTTATAAAATTTGGCCGGGAAGCCATCAGGCCCCAAGGCTTTACCAGTGGCCAGCGAGCATATAGCCTCCTGCACTTCCAATAATGTGATCGGCTCATTCAATTCCTCTCGCTGATCGGCAGTGATTTGTGACAGGGGGAGTGGGAAAGGAAGGAGTGCTGCTCCTCCGTGGTCGCACATTGCACAGATTTGTATACCCTGGTATAGTGTGCTAGGAATTATTTATGTATATCATGCTGCTTGGTGAGTATTTGTCCCGTGGCGGACTGCAACGCACTATGGGTGTCTGTGCGTGCTCCTGACGTATCCTGCGCACAACCAGCCTGCCAGTCCTATCAGCTGCGGCGTGTGCGCGGGCTGCATGCGATGTGTAGTTTAAACAACGTAGTCTCTCTAGCACTTCCGTGTACCTCTGTCTTTGCACGTCTATTGCCTGTTGTTTGGCTCCACCATGGATCAAGTCAGCCTCCAGTTTAGTCAGAGTATGCTCAATACAGCTTTTTTCGTAGTCAAGTTGTTTTCTAACTGACCAGCTAAGTCCCAGGCACTGCCCCCTGATTACTACCTTTCAGGCATCCCATAGTACCCCTATATCTGTTACGGAACCAGTGTTTCCTTCAAATAATTACCTATCGCCTCGTCTACTGCCTGCCTAAACGGGGGATCCTCCAGGGCCAGCGGCTGCAGTCTCCAGAGACGGGCAGTAGGTCCTTCTTCGTCCCCCTGCATCGGCAATATAAGGGGGTTATGGTCTGAATGTGTTTTACTCAGGTAATCCGCTCTAGTACATTGCGTCAGCACTTGCTGGGTTGCAACAAAGTGGTCGATACGGACATACAGTCCATGCGGTTGAGAGTAGTAAGAGTATAGGCGTGACTGCAGATTAATCGCCCTCCAGACATCTGACAATCCCCAACGGCACATCCACTTGCCCAGCCCTCGTGCTGCAGCTCTCAACGGAGGGAAAGATCTGTCAATGGTAGTGTTGATGACCGAATTAAAATCTCCATCTAGTAGCCATGGCACATCACACCAGCGCAAGAGTATGTCAGAAAGTGTATGCCAGAATGTGCTCTGATTTGTGTTTGGTGCATGAATAGAGCCTATCACCATGTGTTTCCCATTAAGCCCCCCCTTGGATAGAACATATATGCCATAAATGTCAATCTCGGTCTCTTCTGGTGTAAAGTGCATCCCAGGTCTGACCCAGATCAGAGCCCCCCTGGCGTAAGATGAATAGCCTGTGGCCAGTATTAGCCCTCTCCACTGCTGTTGCAGTTTCCAGATCTCAGGCTGCGCTATATGCGTCTCTTGCATGTGCGCTATGTGTGCTCGATGTCGCTTAAGGTATACATAGATGTTATATCTGCGTGACGGTGTGTGTAAACCCCGGACATTCCAGGTAACTACATTGATGGACGACATGTCTCAAGAAAAGGGTACAGCACCGTATGTGTCCTCCTTAGCACCTCTACGGTTGGGCAGCTGTGTCTAGAACAGTCAGTGAGTGCATGGCGTAGCCATGAGTATTGAATGTTTATATGAATGACATCACATGTAATTGGGGAGAGGGGGAGCTGCGTGAGATTGAACTTGGGTAGGGCAGAGGGACAACAGGTATCTGCCCAAACATTTAACAATGCCATGTGGCAACTAACGGCTATGAACGCCGATTCGAACGCTTCGGGGAAGGGTGGGAGCAGCTACAGGTTTTTGATATTGACTACAGGTAAGGTAATGATTTTTATATTGATTACCCGCTTTCAGAAACCCCAGGGTTAGATGATTTTCAATGTAATAAATATTGCTAGAATCTATTTGGAAGGCTAGATATGCTTAGTTGTAAATCACAAAAAAAAATATATACATGCAATTATATAGGGGCTCTGACTAGCTCTCTTCTGCCTTCGACCGGGGTGTACACAATTTGTGTAATTAGGCAAACATTTCAAACAATTACACAAAGTAAATGAAAATCTGGCATTCTGGGATACATCTTACAGTGAAATGCAGCAATGCATTTTGCACTGAAAAAATAATACAGTAAAGTGCAGCAAACAACAGCTGCTGGACATCTATTCGGTAGTGTTGATTTCGCCCTCCAGCAATATGATTTTGGCTTGAAATTACCATGGTAAACTCGTCAGCCACCTTTATTTGAGCTTGTCAAATGACTTATTTTAGAAGCCAAAAATATAGACACATTTAATAGCAAATAAATACCACATAGGTGAGTGGTTCGACTGCATGGGAGAAAAAACGTAAAAAAATCTCTCAAGGAAACAAACATTTTTTATTTAAATGACATTGATTCCTTCGGTAGCTGAAATATTTGAGCCAAGGGTGGCCTGGAACCCAGATACATCTATAAATCCAAGATATTTCCAAACATGTCCAGATGAGTCCAGGGTGGTTTCTTGCAACTCAGATTTTCCTCTTATCTGAGAGAGACATTTCTGAAATCTGTGGGGATCAACAAAAGTTCCACTACCAGTGTACCCACATGTCTCCTGATAATAACAATAATCCACCTGCTTGGGTAGACTTTTCTCTGCAACAGAAAAGGCCCCATAACACAAGGTGTGAACATTAAGAATTTTCTTTTGAATTTCAATCGTTATGTGTATGGAGGTAACTGTGTTATTTAGGCCAGCCAGTGCCCAGGGAAACCTAGCAACCCTAGTCAGTTCTGAAAATGAGAGTCGAGGAAATCCCAGGCTGGTGTGACTTGTGTAGGTCACACTACTTTTTCTTACCCAGAATGCTCGGCAAAATTTAAGTTAGGCTAAAATAACATAATTTCTTTACATTTCTGCAAGCAAATGTTTTGGGAAAGTTTTGGAATCTTCAGGGAATGTAAAAGTCCTACCACCAAGTGTTTCCACACTTCTCCTGATGAAAATGGTATCCCACTTGTGTGATTGTGCCTATGGCCAAAACAGGAAATGGCCAGAAATTCACTATGGAAATTTCAAGGCTTTTGTTTTAAAATTAGATTAATTCTTGGGATGTGGGTAGCTGTGGTATTTGGGTCCGGGGTCAGCTGGTAAACAAAGAAGCCTTCTAACCCTGAAGAATTCTGGAAACTAGACATCTGGGGGAGTCCCACTATATTTTCTTACCCAAAATGCCTTGCAAATGTCATAACTATAACTAATTACATTTAAAATTTCTCTCACTGTCCATTGAGGATGGCTGCAGTATTCAAGCCCAAAGTAAGCCAGCACCCACAGAATTCTAACACCAGACGACATTTCTGAAAACTAAAGACCCAGATAAATGATGTTGTGGCTCGCCTGAATCCCAGTAATTTCCAAAGACTTACCTTGCAGGATGACCGCAGTGGTGAACCTGGAGCCACCGCCCTCCACTCCCACTTTTTCTTTGGTATCTAATGGGCTCTCGGACCCAATGGGGAAGGTGGATTCGGGGTAATTATTGACAAGTATACATTGGGCCCAACGGTGGTAGAGGAAGCGAGATGGTGAGACGGGCCAGCTCTGGCCCAGTCATTTCTCTATTTGTTTTGTCCTGCTGTCTAGTGCCCCATGGGGATGAGATTGGGGTAAACCCAGAAATCCGTCCCTCAAGTCTGAGAACCGAGTGAACTTTCTGTCCCCTTTAAGTGGTAAACCCCCATCTGCTGCCCCCCCCCCCCCCTCCCCCTCCAGAGAGGCAGACAAAATGTCTTGGAACCGGTGGTAGCAAGGCAACCCAATGTCAGGTTGGGCCAGCCCAATACCCCATTTCTTTTTTCATTTATTCCATTGCTTGTGTCTAGTGGGCTTATCTTGCCCCTGTGAGCAGATGAGGGCTAAATACATCTAAATGTCCCGCAGCAAAAAGTCTGTTTTTGGCCCGAGATTGGGCCCAATGTCAGAAAAGGCTGCTTCCAACTCATACCTGTCATCTAAAATATTTTCGCTGCTATCTAGTGGACTTCTGTCCCCTGGGGGCAGGCAGATTGGGGTAATTGCCTAATCTGCCCCTTGAGGGGTACAGAAAGAACATATTAAACTCCTGAGTGTGGAACACTGGCCCTGTCGGGGGTTTGCACCAATACCAATCTATGACTGCTTCTTGCCCCAGAGAACAGGCGTAGCCCTGTACTGATGGGGTGTTTTGAGCCAAGAAATCCTTGAGATTAATCAGGAGATGATGAAAGAATTGTTAACATCTGCTATCTTTTCGGGACTGCGTTATAGGGTTAACCTTCTGAAACTGCATTAGCTTTACAAATTCTACAAACAATGGAAGTACAGAACATTTTATGCCTTCCTTATTGTTTAAAATAATATCGGATATTTCAGGGATTCCTGTCCCCACAGGGGAGCTGCAATGTGGAGCTGACCACAGGCACAAAAGAATGTGGCTAAGATTGCAGAGTTTGAGTCTCCTCTTCCATACAACACACACAGGAGCTTTTTCAGGATGAGTTGTTTTTGTAAATTGCTCAGCTTATGGAATGACATGGGATTCAATGAAAAGCATTATTTTTACATTTACATATTTTTCACTTTTTATGAATTTTAGAGACCAACAAAGTATTATTGATTCCAATGCACTAGGTGCCTTACTATGCACATGCACAGTCCATGGGATCTAAGATTTTCGACCTAGGCCGGTGCTATCAACATTTTTCACAATGGTTTGCAAACACCCATATTTTAGTTTAATGTGTGTCTGTGAAAAACGGGTTTCTATAGCTAATTATATATGGATTATTTGCAATGAAGCCTCCCAAAAAGGAACAGGATACATTTGTTTTTTGCATATTTTTTAATTCAATGATATCAGACTAACATTTTCAAACTCATGAGACTCTCTTTATTTTGACCCCAAAGTAGTCATGTGGCAGGTTTAGAAGAATGCCTTTGAGAATTACTGTTTATGGCTTACAATCCATCTGAGCTGTTCATCGCAAGCCTCCCTCTATTTCTGACAAGGGAAGTTAAAGACTTACCTTTTTCCCAATTCAATGACAGAAGTTTTTGTAAGAACTGGAACAGTTTTGCTCCATAGCAATTGTGTAAGTATTGCGGAGGAGATTCAGAATGTAAAGCCAGAATTCCATTCTGGAGCTTTAGCTATATATAAAGATTATATTAATAAAATACATTATGTATGTGGTCGCCAGTTTACTTTATCTTCTATTTACTTTTTATTAATAAGACACTCAATTGGTCTTAATAAATGAAGAGAATGTGTATGCTCAGGAAGCGCCAAATTTACAAACAGGTGTATTATGTTCTCTTTAACAAGTGTATCTAAAGGCCATTGACAATCTACCCAAGATTTCCTAATATAAAAAAGGCCATATTTGGCCTTTTCTTCAAATAGACGTAATCAATACAACAAAAAATGGGTCACCTTCTTGCTGTAGCTCCCGTTCATAAGGCTTTTGTGCACTAATTTTCAGTATGCAACATGGCTGCTCAGTGACACAATCTAAACAAGGTCTCCCAAGAAAATTGAAGTGCTGTCTTTGAGGTTTAATAGATGCAAATACCTTTGTTCCACAACTGTGCTGCCACTCTCTTTGCTGATGTAAGGATCAAACGGAAGTATTTTGAAATTGACGGTCTAGTCTGCTACCATTAATCTCCGAAATACGTTCCTCTCATTTGACCATAGGATTAAGAACTAATCACTTTCAATGTGGTTTATGGTGCTTAGGAAGACCTCTCCCCAAAACCTGAAATTAGCATGAGGCGAACTGCAATACTGATTTCCACAACTTTCTCTCTTTTAAAAAACTACCTATTTAAATTTGGTCAGAAATACATATTTTTTTTCTTCTCACTGTATCACATTTTTACTAGTAGTTAGACAAGTGAAAGTACAGTGGACTTTGCCCCCTTCAATTGCAACCCCCCACAAGTGCAATGCTGTATACAAATCGTTTCCCTCAGCGGGCACCACTCATGTTTTCAAGTCAAAAGTGCATCTGTGGCCTTTATCGGATCAATATGCAATGAACTCTACGCCTCTTAAAATCCTTGGGCATGCCTATGCTCTGTAGAGAAAATTTCCTGAATAGGTCCCCACATTTTCTCATCAGTCCACTCAGTCCTGTTGGTGGTGTGTGATCATTTCTATTCCAAAGAATGAGCCAAACCCTCCCATACCAACCACGGAGAGTATGTAACCTCCATGTTACCACGATTGTTTATCTGACTGCCAGCATTAAGGCATTTCTTCAGTTTTGAACAGTTGTCAAATCTTTTCGCCTCCCTCATCTATCCAAGTATTATACAAGCTAGGTCTCTCAGAATCTGTGTGGCTAAAATGGTCTCCATTGTTTTAAGCACATGTTCCCAGTATACTTCTCATTTGGGGATACTCCCAAAGTATGTGTTGAATCATTTTCCCTTGAAAGCGGATTCCCTTTGGCAAAGCCCTGAGTTTTGTCTTGTTAAATTTTGCGGAGCTGGCTAGGGGGTCAATGCCAACTGTGATATTGTTGCTAGCTGTTTCCCTGAAAAGTGCATGTCTCATCCACGTGTAAGTGCTGCGGTGGTCGAGGTCCCATTGCACCATAATAGAGGTTAGACATAAATGTTATTTCAATCAGAGCTAGTATGCTCTTGCTTCCTTTATTCCCTTCTAAGAGTATTTTGAAAATGTTTGAGATGAGGTGTGTGCCATCTTCTGCTGTTTGTAGTAGCTTTTCAGATTTCAAGAGTGGTTGTGTATCCTTTTCCCTTACCTCTTTATGCCTGAGCGGGTATCCATTCTGGGCTTATTTGTACCTCTCAGACTCACCCAGTCCAAAGTCAGGCTTAATTTGTGTAACTCAAATCCCATCACTCCCCCTCACTGCCAAACTCTGGGACTTAACCTGGTATTTCCTTAGTTTGAAGGCTAGCTGTCTCTCTGCTTTATTTCCTCCTTCAGATAATTTCTGCTGGACCTTGTTCAAGGCACATTCTGCTATGTTTAATTCTAGAGGGTGTAACTGGCCCCTAACGTTCAAGTATCAGTCTCCATATATTTTGACTCTACACATTCTCAGCTTGAGAACAGTATCTTCCATGGGCACACCACTATTTTTGTGTCTTACGACCTCAGTACTTCATCTGACAATCATGATAATAATAAATCTTCTCAAATCATTCCTTCAAAAACTCTTATTTTTACTCAGCTTCTTTATGATTATTTTGTGCTCGAATTCTCTTTGTAATTTTTCTTCACATTTATCCTTTAACTCCCCAATCTACAATGTATTTAGGTTGCATGGCCCTTCTCCTTTTGCGGTATAGTCTATGTTGGGTTTTAGGGCATAGAGTTGCTAGTCTAAAAGAACACACTCCTTGATATCATTATGTCTGGTTTTGTCTGCTATGCACTGTTCTCTGATTACGGGCTTTAGGGAATCCTATACCATCTGCAGAGGGCATTTGCTTCCTAAGCTACTTCATCTTTCTACAGGTGTTTATTAAATTGTGGATATTATATCACCAACCTATGGATATTCATTGTTTGGGGGCTTCCCAGTTCAAGAGGGCTATTATTGGGGTATGGTCAGATAGCAGCATGACCCCATGGCATACTCCCATGAGGCATTCCCTGAGATCCTGAAAATAAACAACATATTTATCCACCAGGGTGTACAAGCCTCCAACGATCTCTAAACAAGGCTCAGATAGCCACCCAAGTCCTTCTTTCGAGAGCACGGCTGCCGCACCCCCAATCACCCTGGCTGGCTGACCAATCTAACTCACCATTCAATATACCATGATTCATACTCCTCCCACTATATGTCGTCCAGTAGTTGCAGTGATTATATTTTGACTAATTTATCTGAGTAATGCTTTTTGATCTTGACTTGGAACATGCACTAATGTAAAGGACACCTCCTGTCCGTTTAATGTTCCAATGATGAGTATCCACTGACCCTCTCCATCTTTGTGATGTACTTCACTGTGAATCCTACAAGTCGATCTATTAGTATCCCCACTAACCACTTCTTAGGGTTAGCTGATGCGTAGTACTGGTGTGAAAATGTTCTACTAAGAGCTTCTCCTGCTTTAAGCTTGTATCATACTTCATCCTTTCTTAATCTTTGGCATTTAGCTCCCTCACAATAAATGATACGATGGCCAAGCTTCTTTCCATAGTTCGCAAAGTTTTTATACCGAAGAACTGCCCTTGGCCCTACCGAAGTGAACCATGAAAAGTGCCATTATGTCTGTTTTCTAATCAGATGGCACCCTCTAGTCTTTCCAACCATGAAGCAACTGAAAGGAAAATATGGAAACAGTGGCGGAATATAGGGGTATAGACTTACCGGCCACAGATTCCCCTGAATCTCTCATTGAGCAAGAAATGCAGCCCTATTATGGCGGTCACCTCTAGTACAGACACTTTCAATCATTCCGACATTAAACTCTAACATTCTGGTGGGACGGGGGAAGAGGTGGGGGGTTCCTAATCGGTGCCTAAATTTACATTTTCTGATCACACATCAAGAAGATTTGACTTTGAAAAGCAAACAAAAATGTTCATAGAAGAATTTCAGACATCCCTGCCTTCATTATAAATTCCTTCTCGATTTATCAAGTGTGGGATCATTAGTCTCAAGAATCAATAAACAGCTAATTTTCTCAGCACATTCCAACAAATGACACAGGTATTGACCAATAATTTACATTATAATATGAATTCTGCATTTGAAATCCTGGTTTTACATATGTAACAGGGCCTATAATAGGGCACACTGATATAGAATTCACTGCTGTGCATACCGAAATTTTGGGAGGAAAATCAAATAGCATTACAAGTTCTGAAGCGTCTTCTTTTTTCATGACTGTGAAGGTTTCACTTGGCCATAACTTCTCACAAAAGACATAAGAACGAAGGTACAATTTAATTTGGTGACTCTGACAATTAATATGAATGCAGGGTCACATTATCCCAAAATAGTATACCTTCGTCTACCCACGAGAAAATGGACTTTATGTGGGTAAATGGATTGTTTTTCTCCCCCTTGCTTTATTAATGATCCACCACGCTAATAACTGAGGGTAGGTTACAGTCAACAATTAATAAAAGGATTGTTTTAAGATTATTGGCCTCACGCCAATTTAGGGTGCTAAATATAAACAAACAATCATGAAAGTAATGCACAGTGAACATGGTTAAAGAGACATGATACAATGTGTTTTTGTCGTGTAGCTTACTTATTTGAACAATTGCGATTAGCAATGATTGGATATTGGAGTGGTTTTGTTTTTAGATTTTTTTTACTAATGTCTTGTTATGTGAATTTCTTTCTTGTCAATATGCTAGATTTAAATTTGCATATATTGTGTGGTGTGTAGCCCTGAAGAAGTGCGGTGGGACGAAATGTGCTGGCTACGCCAAAATAAAAGAAAATGTTTTTAAAATGAAAAGATTATAAATAAATAAATAAACTTTTGAAGAAAAAAGGCTCTGGGAGACTGTGTTTATGTAATTTAATTATGATTCAATTTCAAATCCTTTATTGACTTGAACATGACTAGAAACTTTGATATTTGAGTGGGTGCTATGTTATATTCTTTCCACAGGTACTGACCAATATCTCTGCAAAGATTCTTCATGAGTCCTGCATCAATTGCACGTTTTAACCACCAAGCACTTGTACATACAAAGACAAAAAAGTGCTTATCTGAACCAGCAATCATTCATTTCAAACAATACTTGACATTGCTTTGTCTCTGGAGATGGGAACTTGAGACACGAGATCAGAGAAACAGAAACACGGGATGCAGTATGTCCATGGCCCATACAACCATCATATCAAGATAAACTGTTCTCAGTAAATATAATATGATGATGGATGTCAGTGTACGATACTCCATAATGCTCTATTAAAGAAAATGGCATATCTATGTTTGCAAGACTGTTGGACTTGACCCTCTATGCAGGGTCAATCCAAAACTTTTTGTATCCTTTCCTGTTTTCTAAACCTGTTTTGTTGGCTATTAGGACTATATGTACTTTACCACTGCTAACCAGTGCTAAAGTGCTTGTGCTCTCTCCTTGTTACATTGTAAAATTGGCTTACACTTAATTGCCACATTTAATTTACTTATAAATCTCTAATAAAATTGTACTAAATATACCCAGGTGCCGCAAATTGAATGCTAGCAGTGGGACTGAAGCACATATTGTGCCACCCACTTAAGTAGCCTTTTAAAACATGTCTCAGGATTGCCATCGCAGCCTGTGTACAGTTTTAAACTGCAATTGGACCTGGCAAAATAAACTTTTTGTTAGGCCCAAGCCTCCCTTTTTAATACACATAAGTCACCCCTATAGTAGGCCATAAACATCGCACAGGGCAGGGTGAATAGTTGTAAAAAAGCAGGAAATGTGTTTTTAGGTTTTACCTGTACTGGTAATGCAAAACCTCTACATTTGTTTTTCACTACTGTTAGGCCTACTTCTCCCATGAAATAAGTGCTATTTTTTTTTAGGAACAGGTAGAAATGTCATGTTTGGTCTCAAAAGATATCTAAAAATGCCAATTTTAGAAAGTTGCCATTTTCTTGTCTTAACCATTTGATCTGCAGCCTCTGTCCTGGTTCATATGGCTGGGTGAAGTTAGCATGTGTGCATTCCTCCCAGACAGTGAGACAAAGGGGGGCCAGGTATTGGCAGGATGGGAATGGCAGAGCTGTTCCCTGCCCCACTTACATTTCAAAGGGGCTGCCTCTGCACACTCACAAAGAACTTGACACCTGTCCATTGTCACCCTGCACCCTCTGGTGCCGGGGCTGAGGAAGGAAAGAAATTCTGGAACCAGATGTGGGGGTGGAGTCTAAACATTTCTCTCACTTCAAACGCTGGCATTAGGTATAAATATTGGAACTTCAGACCAACTCTTCAGTTCACTCCTGGACCAGTGGAGGATGCCCAGAAGGACTGTCTTGTACTTCAGAGGACTGCCCTGCTGCTTGATGCCAGCTTTGTACCTTGGGGGACCGCCCTGCTGCTACCAGAGGACTGCCCTGCTGCTTGAAGCTTGCCTTGTACACTCGGAGGGCTACCTTGCTACTTGAGGCCTGCCTTGCTGCTTGATCTCAGGATTAACTGAGTGACACCAGGGGTCACAAACCACTTGTTCTGAGCTACAGGAACACAACAAGCTCCAGAGACCTCTGTGCAACTGCCCAGCAGACCTACTGCACTGGACCTGCCTGAGCCCTGCTTGCCTCTGCTGGAGCGAGTTCCTGATCACCAAGAGAAGCCTTTCCGGGTCCTGGACCCTTAGTTGGTATCAGCTAAGCTTCTCTAGTAAAGAAAGCGAGAAATCCTGACGTATTGGACTCTTCGCAACCGCGAACATACATCAGCGACAGCCAACGTAAATCTCCAGCAATGACCGAAGGCGATGCCTGACTGGATCTTTGCGCTACAGCGGCAACCTTCCTGCTCTTTGCGCTACAGCGATGACCATCCATTACGCTTGCCAGGTTCCTCGCAGCCTCCTCCACTGCAAACTGAACTTTTGAGCAGGACTTTAAGAATGTATCTTTTTCAGTGGGACTATTCTTTTTCAGTGGGACTAACCTGGTATCTGCATCTGGCCCATGCTTCATCACGGTTAGCCTGAACTTGTAATTTTCCTCCAGTCTAGCACTTACCTAAATCTTAGAAATTGCATGTCTCTGGCTTAGGTCTCAAATTATTTATTACATTTTACTCTATTTTTCTAAATTGGTGCGGGATTTTTCTTGTGTTGTGTTTTTACCTTATCACTGTTTGTGCGCTACATAAATACTTAAAAGCCCATCTGAATATGTACGTAATTTGGCCATGGAGTTTATCTTCAGAAAAGTGAATGTTGCCAAAGAAGCACCTACTATGCCCATAAACCACCAGTACAACTGAAACCAGAACACCACACAGGAAAACACAGTTCCCTTTCTTCAGTTTCTGCCAATATGTCCCCAAATGACCAAAAAATGCTAATCTGGTAAAACAGAATGTCTGAAGACTAACGCCCCCACTGCAATGTACTATGAAATGTTAGTCCAATCTTATAGGTAGTCCAGGTGTGAATTCCAGATTGCTAGAACAACACTTGCACCCCAAGGGCCCCAATAAGATAACCTCACTGCTGTCTCACACTAACATACCCAACTGAGCCAGAACCTGTACGCAGACATTCATTCATACTTTTAAGACCCTATGGGCGGCGAACAATCTCAGACTAACACAGAACCAAAAAAGCTAGGATTCCAAACAACTACCAAAATAATGATACATAAATAAAATGTGTAATCTAATATGACATAAATATGGATGCAGTTATGTTTCCATAAGTAGGAGGCAGAAGGGCTGCATGACAAAAACAAAAGTCAAGAGACTGAACAAAAGGGAGATGCTCTTCAGTGAACGTCGATGAAATACGTAGTGTGCAGTAATCATGCTTTTAAGCATGGTAATTCTATAAATATATATATAACCAAAGTCTGGTTGTGCCTTTATTGACATTCTGCTGAAGCATTGTTTTCTTTCTTCCTCTCTTGTTATACCTTATTATTCCTATTGATCCATCCTAATTGTATACTTACAAATGTCAAGTCACAACCTATAGCTCCCACGGACGTGTACAGAAATGATTTCTTATAATTGAACTAGAGTAATTGCCTTTTAAAGTGAGACCTCTTATAGATTGAGATCACCTGTCTCTAAGAATAAGCTGTAAAACTCTCAGAACAGAAGCAGAGCCATGTCACAGAAAGATAATTCGGCATTTATTGGGAGCATGCAGGAAAAATGGAGGACAGACAACTTGAGACAGAAAAAGTAGTGAAGGGGAAAGTTCCCTTTGATCAACTTTTAAATCCAAACGTAGGACTCTAAGTACTCTTACATGCTTTTGGGAGTTGGCCCAAAAACTTGTACAAATAGAATGTTCACATTCAATCTACTAATCGAAATGTTGGTGCCTCTTGGCACTTTTAGTAAGGTTGTACGATGGTACAACGCATGCAATTACATCGCATGCTTTGACACGCATTTTTTAGCGCGCATGTTTTTACTGAGAAAATGCATTTCAAACGTATGCCAATTCCACGCATTGTTTTAATATTGAAAAACAATGTATTTATGGGGGGAGACCCCCACCTCCACCAACTTGCCTTAAATGCGTGGTGTTGGCATGCGTTTTAAATGTATATTCGCTGTAAAAATATGCGCGCTAAAAAATGCGAGGTAAAGGTTTAACGAGTTAAAAACCTCGTTGTAAAGGCTGTTTCCCAATTAGGGATAGTTGGGGTTTTGGGGCTGATTCAGAAAGGCATGTAAGAGTACTTTAAAACGGTCTTTCTGTAGTACTGCTTTGCGGACTCATAAATGCTTTTGTGAATCAGCCCCTGAATGACCAATTATACATTCCTCAAAAATAGAATGCCTGCGTAGCAATATAAAATATGCTACTTACACTAGCACTTTTTTTCTTTAAATTTACAGTTTCAAAATACAGAAACTGCAAGTTAATGTATCCTTTAGCAACAGAGCCACATTTTATTGCCGTGGACCAGATTCAATAATTCTTATTTCGACCCTTTTTTCGTGTTTGATATTTTTAAATTTGTTTTTTAAAGATTTTGGGTTTTGACATTATAGCCACAGTCCCTCTATTGAAACAGCACAGAAGTGGGAGTGACTGTTGTGGCATGTACTCAAATGTGTCACATGACCTAGCTACTCCTATAATATTGAGAGTGCGTTTAAGGGATCCTCCCTCAGGCCGACGCTGTTCAACATTTACATGGCCCGCTCGCACATGTAGCCCGGCAGCACGACCTCAACATAATCTCCTGCGCCGACGACACTCAGCTGATCCTCTCCCTCACCAAGGACCCCATCACAGCCAAAGCCAACCTCCACAAAGGAATGAAGGCCGTCGCCGACTGGATGAAGACCAGCCGTCTGAATCTGAACTCGGACAAGACGGAGGTCCTCATCTTCGGCTCCAACCCTTCAGCCTGGGACGACTCCTGGTGGCCGACGGCACTGGGGGCAGCCCGACACCCACCAACCACGCACGCAACCTGGGAATCATCCTCGACTCAACGCTCTCAGTGACCAAGCAAGTCAACGCCATCTCCTCCTCCTGCTTAAACACCCTCCGCATGCTCCGCAAGATCTACAGATGGATCCCGACAGATACAAGAAAGACAGTCACCCAGGCCCTCGTCAGCAGCAGACTCGACTACGGAAACGCCCTCTACGCGGCAGCCCCGACCAAGCTCATCAAACGACTACAACGCATCCAAAATGCCTCGGCACGACTGATCCTTGACGTAACACGCCACGGCCACATCACCCCCCACCTGAGAAACCTGCACTGGCTCCCCGTCAACAAGAGGATATCCTTCAAACTCCTCACCCAAGCACGCAAGGCACTCCACAAGACTGGCCCAGCCTACCTCAACAGACGGCTCTCCTTCTACATCCCCAACCGGCAGCTACGCTCCAATGACCTCTCACTCGCCACCGTCCCGCGCATCCGAAGAACAACCACCGGTGGGAGATCCTTCTCCCACCTCGCCACCAAGACATGGACACCCTCCCACTGAGCCTACGACAAACCCAAGACCTGCTGACCTTCAGGAGGATGCTCAAGACCTGGCTGTTCGATCAGTAGCGCCTCCCCCAGCGCCTTGAGACCCTCGCCGCAGGTATGTAGTGTGCTTTACAAATGATTGATTGATTTAAGTATCCTTATTGATTAGTAAAATGGATGCTTTATCCAACAAGCATTGGCAACACCAATAGGTCTTGCCTATGCAAGAGCTACTGGCTTCAGCAATGTGTTTTTGCCATGTTGTACACCAGTGTGGCTGCTGTTCAGCATGACAAAATGTTAGTGGCATGGAGAAGGGTGGGGTGGATTGGGAAGTTTAGAGAGTGGTAGATTGGGGTAGCTTGGAATGGGATAGACTGGAGTAGAGTGGAGTGGGGTAGATTGGTGGGGTACAGTGGGGTAGATTGGCGAGTGTCAGACTAGGGTAGATTGGAATGGGTAGACTATTGTGGAATGGAGTGGAGTATACTGGAATAGGGTAGATTGGGGGAGTGGAGTGGAGTGGGGTAGATTGGAGTTAAGTAGGGTAGATTTGAGTTGAGTGGGGTAGATTGGGGTAGATTGGAGTGCAGTGGGGTAGATTGAAGTGGAATGCGGTAGATTGGAGCAGACTGGGGTAGACTGAATAGATTGGAGTGGAGAAGAGTAGATTGGAGGGGAAAGGGGTAGAGTGGAGTGGAGTGGGGTAGAGTGGAGTGGAGTAGTTTGGGGTGGGATAGACTGGATTAGAGTTGGATAGATTGGAGTAGATTGGGGTACAATGGGGTAAACTGAAGTGGGGTGGTGTAGACTGAAGTGGGGTAGATTGGGGTGGGGTAGACTGGAGTAGAGTGGGGTAGATTGGGGTAAAGTGTGGTAGACGGAAGTGGAGTCAGCTAGATTGGGGTAGAAGAGAGTGGAGTGGGGTATATTTAGGTAGAGTGGAGTAGGCTAGATTGGAGTGGACTAAGACATAGGCGGTTATCTGTGAAGTGTCTATACAGTCATGAGTGGTTTGGCTGCAGGTATTTTAAAGAACAGCTGTATGAGGGCATAACATATCAAAATTTAAAGAAAAATTCTTAACACTTACAAAGGTCTAATTTACATTACACACTCCTTGGCAGTGGAACACATACTCAAACAAGTACATTTATGGGCCTCTGGGAGAGAGTGCATTTTCAACTGAGGTAAGTGCAGCAGCCCACTATTTCTGCTACTTTTGAGTGCCACGACAAGGCATTCACGAAACATGTTGAAAGCAGGATATAAAGCAAACTAACAAAATAAAGTCTGCTCTTTAGTCAAACTGTGTCAAAAATAAATATGTTGATGTGCTTTTTCGTAGGAACTGAGAGAGAAGTGGGGCGCAACACAGAGCACATGGGGTGGGGATGTGAGGAGGGAGGTAGCATGGAGCGCTCAAAGAAAAATAAAAAAGTAGTTCCTTGATATGATTCGTGAAAGGACACACACCATCCAGTCAAAAGGAAAGCAAAGAAGCTAAGCTCCAGAGGAAGGATAAACACAAGTCGAGGAACGAAAGCCATTGAATAAAAAGGAAGCAAATGTGATTGACAAGAAAGACAACTAATAATAAGCAAAAGACTGACTAAAATCCTTCTCTAAGTTTTGGACACAATAGGTCTTTGACAAAAGAGAGTTGGGGATAGCTGTAGACAAGACATGAAATAGGCTGTTGTAGTGCATATGATGGATTTATTTAGTTAGTGGATGCATTTATGAGATAAAAAATGTAATGTGCCAAAAAGTGAATGATCACGTGTGCTTTTCCAATAGCTCATCATGCATACCAGGGAAGATAGTAGGATGCACCTAAAACGCTAACATTGTGAGAGCAACATTCGCTTGTAGACTGATCCACGAAGGTATTGACAGTGTGCCAAGCCTGTGCCTGAAGGGGGCTAAAGCAAGTACGCCACTAGTATGAAGGGGTACGCCAATCGCATGATTTGTGTTCCCTGAACACACGCCTGGAGATGGCTTCACCAGGCCTAAAACTTAGGACCTACCAGCCAAACCCTAATGACTAACCAAATGGAGGGGTTTAAAATTTGAAACTTGACAACAACCTACTCAGTGTCCCACAATAAACAATCCTTGGCAAAGCCAAACGGACTGTTTTTTTTTGTTAATGCTTATTTTGTTTTGCCGTGGTTTTAATAAATCATTGTGGGAGCTGCAGGGCTCGCTCAAATAATCTTTGCTCTCAAAAAGCACATATTGCCATAGTTCTCCCTAGCACTGTAGGGAACAATATTGTACGTGGATGCGCACCTAATGAAAGAGCAGACTGCCGTCACAGTGGAAAGCCAATGGTTGAAGTGGGATGGTTGGTTGCCCTATGCTGTAGTTAGTGGGCAGAATTAAAATTGTGAATGACAAAAACAGACCAATGGATGTTTCCTACCTCATTACTGGTCTAATAAAAATATGTAAATGATCAAATACAATATGCACTGTGAAATAGAAACCCTGCACGGTGTTTGTCCCTCTGACTTCCAAGGTAAGTGGTAAATATTGCCTATTTTACAATTACAATGACCCAACATTTCTCTTTAAAGGTTACAAGGCTTACAAAGGCTTCTGGTAAAACTACACAATTATACCACTGTAAATCAGTTAGAGGTTAACCTAAAGAAAACCCAAGTGGTTACCTTTGGGAAAAAAAAGAAAAGTTGGGGGAGGATGGTCGTATAACAACATGACGATTGCAGTAGGAAGTGCATACAAATACTTAGGGGTCAACCTTGACTCAAGGGGCACTTATGTGAAACAGTGTAAGGAGATATCAGCTAAAGCTGTGATTTTACAGGTGACTCTCTCCAAGCTCTCAAAAAAATTGTCTGGCCCAACTTTAACACCTCTACTAGAGGTCATGAGAGCAAACATTGGTCCGACACTGTCATACGGTATTGAGATTTTAAGGGGTAAATTGAATACGAACTTAAACCAACATGTGACTAAAATTTACAAAAAAGTCCTTCGCTTGCCCAAAAATGCCTCTGCTGCCCAGATTAGGCTAGAACTTGGCCTACTAAACTATGAAGCTTCCAGCATTGGCACATACCTAAATCTTTGCCATAAACTCAGACAAGCAGACATAAGCTCATTGGACTCACTAGTTTGGCAAGACATCATCGAGAAAAACCCAGGGGGCACGTATGGTCGCCTTTTTAAGGATTCCATTCAAGAACTCTCTGCAGGTGACCTATGGGATCTCAACCCCAGTATGACAGTATTTAAAACCGCCATTAAGAAAAGTGTCCGAATGAGTTCCCTCATTATGGATAAAAACCACCTTGCCAAACGTAGACACACATGGGCCATTATGAACTCGTACGGGCGTTTAGCTCCCGCAACCTACCTGTCGTGCACCTACTCCCTGCATCTAAAACTCAGTTTTATGGCCATCAGACTCGGTGACTGGCAATTTCTAAAAGATCTGCCAGGCTGGCGTCGTATGTCAGATGTATTATGGTGCAGAGGGTGCGGCAGGACGGCTGAAACTCTAGAGGACGTGGTCTGTCTCTGCCCAGCACTCATGTCACAGCGCAGACGCAAATTGAAAGCAGAGTGGAACAAGTTGGGAATTCGGTCCTGCAGACAGGCAATCATCGCGGCCTTAAACCCAGAAAACACAGCTTTAAATATCGGCCTCACATCCTACATACGCCTTGCATATCGCAACTTCACGCATGTGCCCCTCGCGTCGGCAACAGCCTAAATTAAATCGTATCATTTTTAAGCTGATAAAAAAGTTCTTTTTTTTTTACTTCTGTACTTTTTATGACTTGCTGCTATTGAACTGTTGTTGCTATTTTATCTGAACTCTTTTTTTAATATTTGTAATTATTCATCAATGGTGGGTTGATTTACAAGTCCAATACTGTAAATGACTGGTTCAACAACCTCCTTATCTTTTAAAGCTAGTTGAATGCCACGCGGTCTGTTTAACAGGGAGCCGCATAATGCAATGTGGAAATCCTGTACCTACTTACAGTTGATTATTTGATGTTAGTTTTAGCTTTTCCAATGTGTATTACTGTTGGCGCTTCTTTTAAGGATGATGTTATTTTATATCCAAATAAAGATATTATTATTATTCTTTGAAGTTTATAGGCGCAGGATTGGGGGGGGCTCTGCATTTCAATTATGTCAGTATTTAACAACCGCATGGATTAAAGGGGGGCTCATTTTCGATGCTTGTATTAGGGCCCAGGACACATTTGCCACAGCGTTGTTCAAGTCGCAGTCAGAGGGGGAAAAAACGTGTTAATTGAAACAGGTAACTGGAAACTGTTAATAAAAGCAGTATTTGATCAGTAATTCCAAAGGTACTTTAATAATTAATCTGACCCTTCACTTTCTATGATCGTTATAACTTTCAAGCGCGCGCAGGCAGTCATGTTACAGAAGGAGATACTCGCACATTCGGAGTCTATTCTGCTAGGGCACAAAAACACTCATCTGCTGAGGGAACCAGTCATCAGAAGGGAAATCGGGATGTTTGGAAACACATTCAAGATTTAGCCCATTCATAATGAGGCAAGATGCAGCTTCGGCGCTTCGCAGCGGCAGCCTCTCTAGGCGCCTTTCATTTATTTTATCACGTCAGAATTTCGCAGCCTCTGGCTGACATCTTTTCATTGTCCTCCACGGATCTGGGAAAATAACTACAATGCGCGATAAATGATGGCTGAAAAGCTTTTTAAGAGAGAAAGCATGGGAAACAATAAGACGAAAAGGCTTCTGTTAATTTCTTTTTGTTTGTTTTATACAATTAATGGCGTCTCCTCAGAGGCATCTTTTGTGAAGAATCACATATACATGGGTATGATTGGGGCTGTTCTTCAGCTTGTCCTTCTGACTATTCAAGTTCAAGCTGAGACCTAAAAACAGGACAACAAAAAGTTAAGATTGGCTAGGTGGCTCAAAGTTCCTGTACACTATGAGCCCTCATTTATGTCTTCCTTTACGGACTTCCCATAAGTCTTCCAAATACTTCAAACAACCCGCAGTTGGCAAAGTTGTATTTTTGTGCGTTTTCACGTCTCAAGTGCCTTTATCTCGTTCTTTTGATAAAAAGATTGAAATAATCCATCCAGTCTCAGTCGCAAGTTAAACAGTGTTACAGCCCTTTCATTTATGTGCTAAGCAATACATATGCACATTTTAGCATCAGCGTGAAAAAGCTGAAAAAGTGGAAAATGAAAACTGTGCACACCCGGCCTTTGTATTGCTATGCACTGCCCCCATACTTTACCACTGGTAGGAAACTAACGACCATGCCCTAGAAAAGCCACTCTGCCTTAGCCCTCATCTTTATGACTGTTGTGGGATGTCTGATGGACCGAAGCATTGACCCATCTCTTACCGTTTACAAAATCACTACAGTCTCAGGCCATGGTTCTAAGTGGCAGCCTTCCATCAGCAGCGATATTTACATACTGGATGCTACCACTCAGCATCAACAGTGGACCAGTCACTCCAGAATTAATCTGGACCTGATAATCTAGGGAAACATCCTTAACAACGATAATTTTATAACGACTTACCAGAACAACGAAGCTGGAACCACGACTTTCAAAAACCACGACTTTCCTTAAGCACGACTTCCCTGAACCACGAGTCTCTCCACTACCCTCCGCTCCTGTATAACATCACTCCTCAGAATTAAGGGAACATTAGGGGGGGCGTGGGGGGTCTCCCCCCCCCCAAAAAGGAAAAATAAAAAAAGCTAATGGTATGCGTTGTAAAAAAAAAATAATATAGTAGATTTAGATCAGTTTATTTTTTACGAGTGGTTCACGCAAGAAGTATTGTAATTACAATAGTGCCATCTACTGGCCAAACACAAGATGTTTCATTTCGTGGTTTAGGAAGTCATGTTAAAAAAGGTAGTGGTTGAGAATATCTCGTGGTTAGGCTTTCGTGGTTAAGGAAGCCGTGGTTTAGGCAGTAGTTGTTTAGACATACAACCGATAATCTAGGCCTGATTTCATGGGATGTGGATGTGCACCCGAGGAAACCACTGCAGAGAAGTAGGTACTGACAGTAGGAGATCAGCCCAGCCCTGCCTGACCTTTACAGCATCAAAGGAGTGAGGGGATACAACGTTTCCCTCAGTCAGTCCCCAGAATCCCCACTTCTCCAAGCAGCAAGGCAGGGTGTGCATGCATATCAAGCCGCATGCAGAGTCTCAAGTCAGCGGCTGTGGCCTGGGGTAGACATGGTCCCCCACTGACTCACCACTTGCATGAAGGAGCAGACTACAATTCATCAGCTCTTTCCTAAATCTTCGGCCAACTCTTCTCCACTAAGGAAGGCTCTGACATAGCCCTCAGATAAAGGCAACCCCTCTCTCTTGCACAAAGCACAACATGCGGGGGCATACAACGTTTCCATCAAACTACCCTCACCTATTCCAATCGCAAGTACCTCTCTCAATCTCCTGACCCCCACCAGCACTCCTGCTTACATATCCCGCCTCCTCTGAGCATTTTCCGGTGATGTCCGAGGAATTATCACCGAAATTGGGAACTATCAAATGGAAAAAGACCTAGTGTTGAATATTCCAAGCGATTATTACCCATTATGGCGACAAAACTTTCAATTTACTGCTTTTGATTCAGGGATACCACGGGCCGTATTACAGAAGTGCCCCGGGCCACAAAGAGCGTTTGGGCCTGCTTTGTGCACCCCCTGGGCACTTTGGTATTATATAAAGGCCACAGATGCTTGTGCGTCCCCCTACGTAATTCCGATAGTGCTGGCGCATACAAAGTGCCAGCACCATCATTAGAGGACATTCCCACATTTGCATGGGGATGTGACCCCATGCAAATGAGGGAATCCCTTTGACTTTGTGCCTGCGCCGTATTACAGATGCGGGTGCAGAGGCAAAAAAGCTGTCAGGAGGTGCACTGACCGTGCGCCATCTTAAAGGTGGTGCACTATTAGTGCGCCCCCTGATGGCAGCTTTCTGGAGGATGATAGGGGGCCCCATGAGGCCCACAGACATCCCCTTGCTGACGTGTGTATTCTTTGCACCCGCCTGCAAGAGGATCTCTAATTCCCCTTAAAAGTGAAAGCAGATTGACATTTCCACTGTGAAACATGAAGCAACTTAATTTCACATGAATAGCTGTCCAGGGAGCTGCACAAGTTCACAGCTGCTCTGGGGGCAGCGCAATCATCCAAATAGGGCGCATTGTCCTTGTTTGCATCGGGCACATTTTTTAGAAGGAAAATACACCAAATGCAGGATACGGTCCCAGGTGGCATCCCAGCTGCCAATTATCCCTGAATCGGAAACTAGCAAGTTGTAATTAGGACCTCAATATTCTGAGTGAGGATCCATTTGTTCAGGATGTAGCACCTTGTTGCCTATGAGGTTTTTTGGCGACAATATAAATTTGACGATGATGTGTACTGTCACAAGCCTCACCACTACCAAGTCATGATGGGTGGCTCTGCAGAAGCAAATGAGGGAATGACCAACTATGCAGCTGAAGCACAGGACAGCTTAGTGATTAGTCGTGGCCCCTTGATATACCTCGGTGAAAAAAATGTTGTCCAGAGTTTTTAATTTCTGATTTATGTTATTGTATTATTAGAGAAGTAATTTAGCTTGGGTAGACGTTGCTGATCTGAGGCCCAATCTTTCTGGTTGACATTTTTAAAAATGGGCAAGTAAGATCGTCCCTACCACTAAAGCCTGGTTAAATAGCCTCATCTACTGCAACACAAATAGTGACTTATACGCAACCACACTACCCAAACCATCCAGACCTAAAGATATTTGGGACCCCTTGAAATCCTCTCTATTAGAAATTGAGAACCCCACCTCACCACAACCGACGCCGGGAATAGTGACTACAGGAGTGGGGTGTGACCCCCTCCCCATCTCGCCAACATGCGTGTATCCACTCCTTAACACACGATCCGAAGGGGTGGTTACATGGAGATATATGGAGGTAGTGGGGCACTATCGCAAAGGGTAAAGAGCCGGACATAATGTTGTATATATCAGAAACATTGTATTATGGACATGTTCCCAATGCTTGTTGGAATATGACAAAATGGTAATTAAAGTTAAATAAAAATTGCAGATGTGTTGCAGTGATAATGTTATATTCCAAGAACCATGAGAACTATATACTTAATTTTTGTGACCAAAAACATAGGCTTTGGAGGTCAGGTAGTCTTATAAAGACAGAAAATAACTTCTCAGAGCAACCCTTCTGCCGTTTACCATAATGCTGGTTCTATAATGATGTGCTTTAGCCATTATGAAATATTGGTAATTTATTTTAATATTGTTTTTGTTTCAGGTTTTTCGTCGATTCAAGTTCGTAAACATGAGCGAAGCAGGTGATAGCAGAGGATCTTTACCTCCTGACAAACTGTTGCTAACTGCAGAATCTGATGACTCCTTCAACAAAGAAAAATGTGTCATATGCCAAACTAATCTGAAAGAAAAGCTAACACCAACTGTGGCTGGACAGAAGGGAGTTCAAGATGCTGCAGTAATAAGTCAAGACGAAGTTCACAAAAGATTGAAACTGATGGGAGAAGAGGATCAAATATTTTATTATTGTAACAACAAGTGCTATAAGTCGTATACAATGGAAAAAGCCTGGAAAAAAATTATCAAAAAATAGCAGAAACCAGTGAATCACAACACGAATCTGAATCTCTGAGAAAGCGACGACAACTAAATCTAATGTCCATTCACTTAGAAGATCAATGGCTACTCCTAGTCCACTTCCAACAACTGATCACAAAGCAGTGGATCTTTAAAGTGTTATCTCTGGCCAAAGAAGATGAAAGAAGAAAGTACAGATTATCTGAGTCTCAAAGGACAAACATGTTTTTATCTGCAGCTAGTTTCTTCCGAGATGAAGTCTTCAGCTGAGCAGCTGATCTAAACAGCAAGGTGAATCTATTTGTACCAGATTTGTATGTCCCCCCCGAACTGCATGCGTGCATACATTAAAAAATATGAATGTACAATGAGCTCAAAGCAGAAACGTAACCACCAGCTTTTAGTTAAGTTTGCACTCTTTGAAAAAGCAAATGTAGTTTTAAAGCCACTCTTGATTGCTGGCTTCACACTCAGTGAAATCACAGAAATAATGGTGAATATTGATGAAACTGTATGGATCCATAATAATTCAATTAAGATTGTTCTGGTGAGAATGTACAATGATAGAATTCATTTTTGTCTATCTAACAAAAAGAATGAGTCACTTATGGTGTTCTCAGCTGATTTGACTCCTGAAGTTCTTGCTGACAAAATAAGATTACAGGATGCAATAAAATCGGAAGGAACCATTTTAAGAAATGTCCTGAAAAATTTGGATTTTGGACTAAACAACACATTTTGTGATGCCCCAGAGCTCCACAAATCATGGGAGTCAACAAGAATGTCTGATGTTATCTTAACATTTCTTACATCATGGTTGAATATCAGCAAAGCAAAACTGTTACAAACTAAAGTTCTTGAGCTCGGAACAGAAGCCAACAGTATTGAGAATTGCTTTGAAGATATAAGGAAAGAAGTTGAAGACAATCCCATGAACTAACACGACAGGCTTACGCTGTACAAATGTACCCTCGTATACAAATCATGTTTTATAAATTGCATCACGGCATAAAGAAAACTGCGCTATGCATGACGTCAGCCTATGCAATCTATGATAAGTTCAAAAGCAGAGAGCTAATCACTTCAATTAATATGATTGGTGTATTAACACGTTATAATGACATAGTACAGAGCAGAAACTTGTTAGCAGCTCATGCTGTAAAATCTTGTGAATGCGAAAGCACACCACTCCCAAGTCACTTTAACAGGAAAGGATTAACAATTGTTGCTTTTGATAATTTTGATTTTGAAGACGGCTCTTGTCTGGAACTTCCAGCACACATGGTACTGCCATGGTGCTTTTCGAAGATTGTACTAATGAAGTCACTGCTGGAAAACAACCTGAGCCAGCTGTAGACATAAACAAACAAAGCTGCAAACTTATAACCCAACTGCCTTGCCATCATGTGCAAAATCACTACAAGCCATCAACACATCCTAATCTGCCAGAAAGTTTCAAAGTGGCTGAGGGCATTGATCTTCTTCTACCTGATGCTGTAGTCCGCAAAGCTGATTTAACTGATTTTATCATATAGCTTATTTGGTGGGGACTGCAGCATGTTCCTCCGTGGGTTGGAATTCATGCTCTGATCTCCCTGAATACCGTCCCACTGAAAAAAGGTTGGGCTTTTACCAGTAATGCCAACTCCAGTCACAAACTTGGCAACAGTATATACAGCTCTAAAAAATTGTCAATTTTCCGCATTGAAGGTGTTTTCCGTATTGTAGCTGACATTTTAATGTGCAATCCAGTAGAATTTGTTGATCTTTATCCAATGATGGGCATTTTCCACATGAAAAAAGTTGCATTGAGGTGTGCAAGAAGTTATCTCAGGGGATGTAGCATAGACGATGCACTAGTTGAAGCTGAAATCTTTGAAAGCAAAACTGTCTAGTCAGTATTGAGCGGAACTCATTATGTGTGTTCATTACAAGGTATGCTCATCATATCTGAGGCTATAGAAACATTGCATTGGAATGCTTCCTGGAACAAGAATGACAAATTTGGTTTTGCATAACTTACCCCAAAAGTGAAAAAGGCACAGGATGCACTTGATTCAAAAGACATAATGCAAAGGCAGGAAATGTTCAATACACTTAGTTCAAAATCAGAAAACCCAAAAACCAAGTTTGTAGAGTCTTTCAAAGAATAGGAGAAAAATCAGAACTGAAAGTACTGGGAAAATGTTTTAGACATGATAGCTCTAGTGATAAACTTGATACATGCTGATTGGGAAGGTCATGTGGAGCTGCACGTGAAGACTGTGGAGTCACTGATTACTGTGTTTCGCGAATTTCATTGCATAAACTACCTAAGATATGGGTCATGGTATTTGGAAAGAGTGAAGAAGCTAGAGGTGTGAAAACTATACCTTCACAGAAACTTGTTCCAAAGACATTTTTGGGTGAAAGACAGAGAGTGAAGGTTCAATGTTGTGGCTCCAGGTATGAAATGGGAACAGGCGATCCAGAGATCACAGAAAAAAGCTACAAGGGTATTGTTGGTCAGACACGCAAAAGTAAATATGTTGCTGAATGTCAGCTATTTTTCCATGAAGTCTTTTCAATTTGCAATGCTTTCAGAGAGGTGATACATTCAAAATTAATTGACCTTCATGAAACTGTTCCTCACCATGAACTTGTGGGAAAGAGAGGGGAATGTTTTAATAAACATGTTGACAGCCTTCTTCATTTCATGTAGCAGAAAGAAAACCCATTTAAAATGACTGAACCTGTTCGAATACACAACTTCGTAACCAAAAAATATGGGGACAATGATATAAAGACAAGTCTACCAGATGTCCTGGAACATGGATCAAAACTATACGCAGAAGCAGGAGAGATTTGTATTGAACGAGAAAAAGCTGTTTGACATAATCATTAAAGCTAAACTTCTACGCTTTAATTGCCATAGTAAGAGCTTCGTCCTACCAGCCACTGTAAAATAGGTTACAAAACAATATATTTCGAAAGCACATAAATAGATTGAAGTAACAAAAGAAAGGGGTGAATTTAGCAAGGATATTCTGTTGCATGATCTTCTTCCAACAAACGCAGTATTTGATGGAGATGCTCCAACCAAACCAGTGAAACACAAACTTGTACAAGAGCTAGAAAAAAAACTTTCACCTGAAGAATTTCAATTAAAAAACGTGTCCTCATTGAAAACTGATGTTGCTGTGGATTATTTGTCGCAATGTTTAATGGTCAAGATTTCATCCATGCATAACTTTGGAGAGGTCATTCAGACTGTTCTGCAGATATCAAGGTCAGCGTGCAAATTGCTACAACTGCACATTGTCTTTGACAGTTATCTTGAACTATCCGTCTAAGAATGTGAGAAAATCAGATAAATGTCTACAAGTGGAACAATTGACCTTGCCTGCATCAAAAAATGCAACACCTATACCTGGGCAACTTGATAAATTCTGGTCTTCAACATCGAACATTGCTGATGCTTCAGTGAACAATGAATTTTCAATTATTACAAGTGAAATGATTGTCAATAAGGAGTTGGTGCCTGCAGAGATGTATTCAAAAGGTACGGGCCATTTTGTTCAAGAACTTAACAGCATATTAGAGGAAGCTGTCCTTTGTCTTGTGCCACATGTTGAGTGGGCTGTTCGGAATGGTTCCAAACGAGTCATTGTATTGTCAAAGGACATAGCCGTTATATTGTGCTACTTAGCGGTAGTAGAGCAAAGTAGGGCGGTTTGCCGTGGGCGGCATTAGTTTTGGGGGCGGCGGCCACCACCCCTCTCAACTGCGGCCGTCACGGGGAGCAAAACCAGGTACTGCCACAGGCAGAAAAAGTTGTAGATATGCCACTGCTACTTAGATGTGTTGCAATGTTCATAAGTCAAGGATTGACAGAGTTATGGATACATTTATGGACAGGTGAAAAAAGACACTTAATCATGCTTCATATTCTTTACAAGAAACTTGACCCAGATATGGCCAGTGTTCTTATCAAGGCACATATTCTTACAGGTGATGACTCTATAAGCAAAACTGGAACAAAGCTTGGAGCTTTAACTTTTAAACCAGTGAAGTTTCTAAAAATATTTGTTCAGACAGAAAGAATGTGACTTTAAAGACATAGAAAAATACCTTTTGCCTGTGTGGAAAACGAGTGTTGTCTGCTACATATTTGACGATATTCGGTACAGTGAGTTCCAGAGACCAGTCTTTCTAAGTAACCTTTCACCGACGTCATATTCTGTGCACAGACACATTAAAAGAGCATTCTACTTGATCAGAAGATGAGTAAATATTTTGGCTCATGCATATATAGAGAAAGATCCATGGGAATCTGGTTGAGAAGATATTGATGGGATGCTAAAACCGACCAGGTTATTAAAGCCTCTACCCACAGAACTTACACGTACATGTACTTTCAAAACTTGAGCTACAAAAATATATCCCAGTCGATATGCTCTTCTCAAATGTTCAGCTCAAATATTCAACTTCCTGCAAATGTACCATGAGCGATTGCCAAAACAAATAAATAAAGTGAACTATGAAAATGTTTCTAAAACAAGAGTGATAAACATTTTTTTTCATAGTCAGATCATTAAGTGAATACATAAAAGCATTAAACAACTATTTTTATTTGTTTCATTTCTATTTATGTGTTTTCTTCCTCTATTAAAGCTGCCATTTTGGAAAATGACAGAAGGGTGGCTCTGAGGAGTTATTTTATGTCTCTATAAGACTACTTGATCCCCAAAACCTATGTTTTGATACCAACATGAAGTATATAGCTCTCATGGTTCCTGAAACATTATATTATCATTGAAACACATCCACCATTTTTTTAAAACGTTGTCCCAAAAAAATTGGCCTCGATCAGCAATGTCTGCCCAAGCTAAATTACTTTTCTAATGATCTAACAACACAAATCAAAAATGAAAATCTCTGGACAACAATTTTTTTATGGAGGTATATCAGGGGCCGGGATTAGATATTCAATGCATCCTTTAGTCCTTAATTTGCGATTGGCACACAAAATTAAGCTGCTTGTACTTGTAGATTCCATGCCACAAGCAGAACTTTTAACAATGGTTTACAATCGGTCAAATATTATTCTCTTTCCTGAGTGCTGTCTGTCTGAGCAGCTTCTTGCTGAGCCGAGACAATTAACTGTTCTTTGCACACTTTCCTGTTGCTCTGAGAAGAGAGAGGCAGCATCTGAGAAGTGTAGATATTGCAAATACATTGTGATTGTATGACGGTTCAGGAGGAGCCACACAATTGAATGAGACAAGTAGCACCATGCCATGTATTGTTGATGACATCCAACATTTAGTGTGACTAGAACAAGTATTAGCAATTCACGTTTCCCAGAAGGACCAATGATCTCTGGAAAGCATACTGAAAGAGGGTAAGAAATATATGTTTAGTGCTTAGTTTCTAAAAACATAAGTGCCGGGCCCAACATTTCATTCAGTAGCTTGTGTTCAGCACTACTGAATGTCAGAGTGCTACCTACCAAGGCTATAGAGTCTTGATGCCACTTCATGCCTCTTCAATGCACCTTCAGACACTATGTGCCCCTTTCTCTCATTCTTGCAGGTTCCTGCTTATTCCTTAGTCACAGATTTGTAGTCTTCCTCTTCTTCCTTCTTTCCCATGCATGTGTTTTTCTCTATCTAGCTCCAGGACTAATCTGATGAGAAAAATTAAGTACTGGTCCACAAAAAATGAGTGCCAGTGGGCCCCACCTACAACCAGTGGCTCACATGAAGCACTGTACTTGTGCATCTTTATACATAGGTATTCTGTGAAATGGCTAACACTGAAAGCACTGGAAATGTACTAGGACAGTGGTGAAAACATTGGTTGGGACTGCACCGTTTTGGCATATGAAGGAGCCAATGAGAGGTTAATCCAGAAAGGTTGACTTAGCATTGCAAATACTGAATAGGCTATTGTAATTCCAAATACCACATACAAAGACAGTCCACCAAGGAAAAGCATGACTTGTGAGAGAAAAGACATAAAGATTGAGCGTAGGTATGAAACAGACAAAGGTGGTCTTCTAGGCAAAGAGAAAGTTTTGTTTTGAAACAGAATATGGTTTGCAAGCACAAGATAAAACTGGTGCTTGCCCTGAAATATAGGAGAGTAGGAGAAGGGCTGGTCTACAATTCTGGAGAAACAGAAACATTGTTGTCTCCTACTTGCTCCTCTTTCTGTAGTTTGGGCTGACCAAGGTCGGGCTTGGGAGGATGGAATCAGAACTGTTGACCCAATAAATATGGATAGGTCAGACATAGATTTATTTATGTATTCATGGCTTTGTATGCAGAACTGCATACTGTTACAAATCAACTTTGGAAAGCCTATAGGCCAGGGAACAAAGAAGTTGCTCAGGGGTAAGGCTTGGTGAGCCTATGCCAGTTCAAAATGACCCACCTTGGAAGACTGAGATAAAAGGAAAGCTTTAAGGAATGGGGTAGAGCCACTGAAGACCCTTCTGTGCCACCAGGGTAGAAGAAGCTGAATCATACCTTAAGCGATCGACTTGAGGATTAGGGAAGGCTGACTCATGAGCAAAACACGATAGCGAGCCAGAAAGCAGATCTGCTGGTGGGTAAAGGGCAAGTCCATCTCTTACTCATATATGGAAGGGAGGATGTCGTCATTTTGATAAGAATTTTGTGTAGGTTTTTAATAAGTGCGAGATGTGGAGGAAGACTATTTCAGAGTCCATAGCCTTCAGCGGTTACAGACCCTCAGCAAAATATTCAAGACGTGGCAGTGTGTTTGTCTAATAAGTTAAAGGGATGTCAACCTGAGACACCTCGCTGGCTGGCAGGACTGGAAAACCTTGGATCCAAGGAGACAAAATGTATTGATTTGTCTCCTCTCTTCTACCAAAGGCCAAAGCCTGGTTTTCATAGATGTGGTCTTGCTATTGTAATCTGAAAATAAGCTGAGTGGCATAATTCTGATTTCTTTGAAACTGAAATGTGGCATAAAAGAAATTGCAACAGTGTAGTGAGACAACCAAGTGAGGCAAGTATAAAGGCGATTTTCTATGCATTCATTACAATAGTGGCACTTAAAGATGGAGTAAAAGTAATTAAGATGCACTCTGTGGGGAAACAACCTTTACACCTCAGATTTTATACCGCGATACATTCACAACGCGGTCATTACAACGACTGCGTTGTTACAACACAGTGCAAATACAACACAAGCCGTTACAGCAACTTGCACTAGATGGCTCTCTAAGACTAAGGAATAGTATGATTTACTATTCCAACACCTTCCCTACTGTTGCACACACTGGAGATGGAAAAGTAAATCATACTATTCCTAAGTCCATCGCGCCATCCATCGCAAGTCGTTGTAATGACTTGCGTTGTAATGGCACAGCGTTGTAACAAAGCGGATGTTGTAACAACCGCATTGTGGATGTATCGCAGTGTAAAATCCGCGTTGTAAAGTGCTATATTCCACTCAGTGGCAGTACCCGTGTCAGAAGGAAACAAAAGTTTGCAATCAAAAAGCATACCAGCATCTTCAATGGCATACTAAAATATCGCATTAGGAAAACTCAAAACCAGATCCTTAATATTTTAGTATTTTGACTGTCAATAAAATAAATGTCAGTTCTCCCTTCCCTATATTACTCCTTTTTCCCACCCAAGGCCATACCTCTTGATCGTTCTCATTACCGAATGAACATCCACTCCTTTTCCCAATCTCTATCCCCTGATGAGCCACTCTTGCATGCTAAAAATATCCTTTATGTACAAATTTGAGGCACACGAGAGCCAACAGGTGAAACGTAATATAGAAATAAATACATGATTTGCACATGAATTAATTATATTTACGTAAGTGAATGTTCATTTGATCTTGCGACAAAGGTCAATCCCCAATTCGTGGCCTGGGGCATTTTTTACTGCCTGATTACAAGTTTCTGTTCTCGTCGTTAGTAATAATGGAATACAGCAATCAACAACACTTTTGCAAAGTGTCTTTCACTGCATTGTCCTAGGGGTAGCATGTCTCATTTATGAACTTGCATCCCATTTGAGCTAGTTACTTTTTTCTTGAAATGTACAAATTAGTCAGCAGAGTATGTAATAAATGGCAAGCGTGACAAATCCACAAACATGCAGAAGATATTGTATCCACAGACTCCCGTAATTCTAGTGCCCTGGCCTACACCACATACATGCTTGCTGCCATGTCCTCTGGGGTATTACCTGCAGGGCTCTACAGTAGATGTAAATTGCTTTAAAGAGGAAGGAGCCCAATGTTTCCTGTCGGGTGGGATTGCTTTTGAATGATGTGAACCAAGCTAGAATGGTCCCACTGCCAGACATAAAGACCCACCTGGTGCTCAATGTTGTTGAAAGCTGCAGAGAGGTTAATTTGCATCAGTGCATGATCTTTTTTGTCATGGGTACTGAGTAGCTTTTCTCTGCTATTAAAGGTTGTATTTTCAGACCTGTAACATAGAGGCAATCCCAGACATAAGTAACCTAGAAGATATGTTGACCTGTAGATATGTGGGCTGTTAGGTAGTTACCAACATTTCAAGAATCTCTGCATCCATGAGAAGCCAAGAATATGTCTCAAGGTAGACAAGATGTTGGATATTCATAGTTTTTTTGGAGTGGTGTTAATATGGCATTTGTGTAATGCACTGATGTGGCAGGTTATGACAGTGGCAACAAAGAAAGGCCAAGATTCTTTATCTTCACATTGCTTATGTGTGAAAGGGAGACATTGAAAATGAGAACAGAAGTGTCTTGAGTTTGGACCTGGATGAACATGAGCAATGTTGCTTGTCGCTTCTGCACAGTGGCAAGGGCATCAGACACAGAACTGGATAAGTTTGAGCAGTTTAACCTGTCAATATACTTCACACAAAAAATATATGGTCCTTGCAAATATCAGCCAATTAAGCTGGAGTTTGCCGAATTACTATATAGGATTGAAAATGGTCTTCTTGCCACATATTGCTTTCTAGCTTCAACAGTGATGGTGGTATGCAATGTACGCCTTTCAGACAGTGACTTAGCATAGCATCTTTCCATAACCCTGCCCTACTATAATAAGCGATGAAGCCTATCTGTGATCTTACCCTTAGTGTTGCAGTGTTTCATTTTTGGTAGTTTGAGAGAATCTAGGTGGCCAAGGGCTTTTGTGAGCATGCTCTCAAGGTGGATTAGGAATTAACTCACCAAGATCTCTTAGCTACAGGAGCATAGGAGTCAAGAGATCTTGACGAGTGAATCTTAGACCAGTTCCTTCTGTATGGGTCAGTTCCCATTCAGGTTGTTCATTTGGTTTAGGCCTCAGCTCATATTCATTAACAATGTTGACTGTGGCACTCTCTGACCCAGAGAGGGCCCAGTAATTTATAAAAAAAGAAAAGAGCCTGAAAATCAGAGAGAACAGGTGGCCCAGTCCGTGGTCCTAGATTTGTGTGGATTGACCAACCATGTTTTGACTTGCAAATTTAAATCTAAATGTGATAACACATGTACAACAGTATTGTCACAACCAACTTAAATAATACTGCAATGCAAGTTCGTGAACAAATTGTAAAAAAGTTTTTTTTAATGACATACAACAACCAATTAGTAAAGTTCGGCAAATGATTAAGCAGCAGGTGCCTCCATTGTAATAAATAGATAGCCACTTTTTTCCCCATAAACCATATGGTCGTGTAAAGTGATTACAGATTTCTGGATTGGGGTTCAGCTTAGACAGCCAAAGGTACTCCCATCTAGATACACTGGGATTGTATATGAACTGGGTTTGGTGGTAGGTAGCCGGTAGACTCACAGCAATGGGTGGGGTTAGTGAGAGCAGAATGAAACTGGACACGTGGTGCCTGGCATGGATTAGTGCTTAATTAAAGAACTACCTATATACATGTCTAGGCAAATTGTTATGTTATGTTATGTTAATATAAGTTTTGTATAGCGCTCAGCTACTCCGAAGAGTGTCCCGGCGCTAAAAACCCAAGGAGGTGCAGACAAATTTACTGTACAAAAAGCCACGATTTGAGGTTTTTCCTGAAGGCTAAGAGATTGACATTCTTCCTTAAGGACAAAGGCAAGGCATTCCATAGTTGTGGCGCCAGGCGTTTGAAGGAGCGACCTCCGATCCGGGCTCGTCTAATTGCCAGGACAGAAGCCAAGGCCAAAGAGGACGACCTAAGCGACCGAGATGGCAAATAGAAATCGAGTCTTTTCCTAATGTATTTGGCACCTGTGCCATGGAGTGCCTTAAAGGCCAAAGTAAGAGCTTTGAAGATAATTCGTTTGCGTATTGTAAGCCAGTGGAGGGCTTTCAGAAGATCTCTCGCACTAGATCTCTGATGAAGACCGAAGATTGCTCGGGCAGCAGAGTTTTGCACCGTTTGCAAATGCGATAACCTAATATATTGGAGAAATTGATGTCTTAATAATGGCTGGTGATATGAATACTTTTAGGAGGTTAGCAATGGCTGTATTTATTTCTGAATGGGCGGTGATTAGGGGATAAAGAGCCCCACAAGCGTTTTGCCTGTTACAACTGGGATAACTGGGTCATGTATGGTCAGCTGGTGATAGCCTCTTTTCTGGGGCAATGGATATCCAAACCCTGTGTTGGTTTATTTGCTTGTGTTCTTCCTTTTGGGACTGCAAAAGGATATAAACAATAAAAAAGTTCCAAAAATGCTTCAGAAAAGTTTAGCAAAATGGAAAAATGTTCTGTGGGAAAATAATTTTTGTTTCAAGTTTGATGACTTGTGTGCACTGTGCACTATTCACTGGTTTAAAAAACCCTGGTTATCTAATCCAAAAGTTTCTTTATCTAAATATTACTCAATGCTAGACCATTTGTTCAACAATGAAGCTCTTATTTTACTTGTTTGTGTCAATGTCATAAACATAACAAAAGAATTGAACTTTACATGATCATAGTAAATTTTGCTATTGTCATGTTAACAATACTACAATTGGTTTCATAATACATAGTATTTATAATGCGATAATCTTATGGGTGCCCGATGCATTTCAGAACGTTGCAGTCCCTTCCTCAGGGGCCAACCTATAAAGGAAAAAATACTCTTGTAAACTCATCTGTACATAATTAATGATTACACAAAAGCAACACTACCCAGTTAGCCATGTTCACAATATGTATATCAACTGATGAAATTACAGTGTGTCCACTAATACAAAGCACCTCTACTTGCCCAACACGTTTGCAATGAATGTTAATAATTCAGTGGTTTATTATCATAGGATGATTCTTAACAAAGTTTAAACAGTGGTGTTAGTTAAAGTGTATATACATCCGATGTGTAAATAAAACTGAAAGAAAATTAAAAAGGAAAAAACAGGTACTGGATCCAATACCTCATGAATGAATTACTGCTGCAATGAGGCTTAGTTCTCGTGAGTCCTGCCCTGTATCAAGAAAAATACCAATGTGATCTACTAACCCAACCATGCTATTGATAAAAAGATAAAAGATTCCTATTAACGCTCACCTGAAAGAGAAAACGAGGCAATTCCAGGTAGGGTACCGTGACCGAAATAAGAAGCTGAGAACTATGTATCATGAAACCAACTGTAGTATTGTTAACATGACAATAGCAAAATGTACTGTGATCTTGTAAAGTTCAATTGTTTTGTTATGTTTATGACATTGGCACAAACAAGTCAAAATAAGAGTTTCATTGTTGAACAAATGGTCTAGCATTGAGTATTATTTGGATAAAGAAACTTTTGGAGTGGATAACCAGGGTTTTTAACACAGTGAATAGTGCACAGTGCACACAAGTCCTCAAACATGTAACACAAATTATTTTGACCAGACACTTGATCTGACAGCAAGTGTAGTGCTGTAGCACCATTAAGCAATTAGTAGGAATACTATTAGAGTATATAAGACAGGTATAAATTGGAGTGCTCCTCCAACCCCTTATCTATACTCTGGGAAAAGAGACAGGAACCCAAGTCAGAAAATGGAGACCTAATCATGCCAAGGATGTTTATGCCTACCCTGCAAAGAATCCTGGAACGAGATTTTAGGTATCATAGTTTGACTCCAAAATAAAAAGCACTATTTTCTTTTTACTTTTCATTTTCACTTATGAGAGCACAAGATAGATAGACATTGTAGTTTGTACATGGAACAAATGGTCTTACTCAGTATCAGTGGGACTGTAACAAACCTTCTTAATGAGTCAAAAGACGCAAATCACAGCTGCGTTTTACAAGTGCACTCAAGTGCAACAAAATAACCAGAAGGCTTATAAACACTCTACTGGCTCCCTGCCTCACCATGATTTGAATTCTGGACACATTACAGAAAATTATTTATGGAAAATTCCCATTCTTATGGAAACTTCCCATTCTAACGCTGCTCCAATATCTAAAAAAAAAACGCCTAGAGTCCATCACTATTCCAGCCAGGACGTCCCCTCTATAGCAGGGTCAGAAAGAATACACAAGGTGGAGCTAACATTGTCTACCCTAGTGCCAAAAAATTGAATTTTACTCTGTGAACGCCAATGCAATCAGCAAAGTTGACATATCAGAAAATCTCTCAAATTCCACTTATTTCAATCTCTAACTAACATTTGTATAACCCCTCTACTTCTAGTATGCCATCGAGTGTGTCTATACCCTAAAGTCTGAGTACTGTTTATTTATACAAATAAATAAACACCTTCATTAGACAGGAAGAGCCAACTCCATGCATAGCATCATGCCACCTGAACCATTTCATATACTGGAAATAACTCGGTGGATGCTAAATGACCTTTGCTCTTCTACACAGGCAAGATGCGAAATTGCTGAAGACACCATGGAATGGAAAATATTACATACCAGTTCACAGAAGGGACATGACAATTATCGTCCTGAAATTACTATACTATCAAATCTGTTTTTCCTTCAATTAGATCTAAATTTAAATGGCTACCTGGATTTCCAAGTGTAACAGGTTTTGTGGTTAAGACTTGTCTCCCTGAGTAAATGCTTCAGAACCGTAACATGAGTCTTACAATAATTAGGCAAATGAACTGCAAAACAAATATGATCATCTGTAGACAATTGAGTCAGTAGATGTTCCCACATCTTCTGCACCAGTGGACGAAAAAATGAATTGTAATGAATTAAACCACAATTATCTTTGCACACACAAATCTGAGCCACACACCTTGTATTGGCCTAAATCACAGCCTAGCCAGGCCACAATCTTTCGTTATTTGTCTTGCTTGCAGGCTACTAACAATTTACGTTGTGTGGTTTCCTATTGGTTGAAAGCCTTGATACCTTATAGTTTCCATATAGAGAACGGACTATGCTGATATGAGTAAGGCCTTTATAGCTAAAATTCACAAGAGCATATCTTTTGTGGAAAATATGCTACACTTAATTATCCCTAAACAATATAACAGGTTTATGCTGTTGTTTAGTCTAGGAGATACTTGGTAAACAGTTTAGGAAAAAAAGTGTAGGATTCCTAAATATGTTGATAGGCACGATTTAGGGCATAATATTTGGAAATCTGTATGTCCGAGTAATTTAGCAGGCTCAATTTCCAGAAAGGTCTGTTGCAGACAAATATAGAAAGGTTCAAGTAAAATAGAGGTATGTTCTGGGTGTAGAAGTGCTGGAGTTTACCTTACAGACTGAGTTCGCAGGTCATTGTAGTTAAAGGTAGATATTCTCCTCATTGGAACAGCATGAGTTGTGAACTGTTGACCATGAGGTGTCAATAAAAGACACCCACTGCTGTAAGTCCAGGGACTGTCTATGTTTTAGTGATGAAGAGGCAAGGTAGTTAGTGACTGACTAGGAATTTATGGGACTGCAGGGAGTAGTGAATGCATCTGATATCCATGATGCCTAACAAATAGTAATTTAAAGTGTATTGCTTCAACATCTGGGAGTTTTAGGTGCTCATACCATAATAAAGAGTAGTTTTGTATGTGGCGCAGCAGCAGTATTCTAAATGTATTTCCCAGAGGTTCCTTGGCATGTCAGGTGTAAGTTGGAGTGACGGGAACTAGAACAACTGCTAGTAGGATGCACCAGAAACATGGACAGCGCCCAACATTTGAACGGAGGCCTTCTGGAAATAGGAGGATAGTCTGCAAGCAAACTACTACATAGGGGCAATACGCTGGTCTGCTTTTAGTGTTGGTACCTTGGACTGTGAACCCTTGGGAACTTTATTATCATTATGAGGAAATGTGTTCCTTTCTAATGATAAGAGTACTGTGTGTATAATTCAAGGAAGGTGCAATGGCCACCTGGAGCTTGCTGCCTGACAAGGTGGTCTAGATGCAACCGATGTGTTCAATTGATGAGGTTGCAATGAGTGGCAGCCCTGGGGTTGCTGAAATAAATAACGCCTATTTAAGGGCTGAGTCATGCCCGCAATGATGGGGGCTGTAGTAGCTTGACCATTTTTTGATTTTCTGCATCCTACCAAATCCTTCCACCCTTGAAGTGATCTCCTCTTTGATACATTTTCCTATCACTTCGTATGATCTGTTCTATAGTCTATCATCACACCACTAAGGTCTTGCCATAAAATTGCTGCTTTTGCGATTAATAGTAATTTGGAAATTAAGGGTCACGATTTAGATCTTGGTGAATGGGATACTCCATCACAAACATGACGGATATCCTGTCTGTTGTATTACAAGTGCAATAGGTTTATAATGCACTTGTAATACGGCTGACATTTGTGACAGAGCATCCCATCTGCCGAAACCTAAATCAGACCCTTAAACTTTTTGGTTAAAGTTTCTCTGCAAAGGGCACTGACACCCCGGGGGATGAGATAGCATATTATTTTTAAAAAAATTAAAAAAAGAATAATAAAATGGACGTTCTTCAAATTACAACCCTCTTCTACGTCATATTCCTAGCCTTACTCTCCCTGCTCGGACCACTGACCATGTTGGCTAGGGCACGTGAGTTAAACTCAATCTCTAAATTTTGATCATCTTTGTAAAAGATTTTTACTAATTCCCAACCCCGTCAGACTTTTAACTCTTTTGAAAAAAAACACAAAATGTCTGCTTCGTACGTTTTGAATTTGTAGTGTTACCGACTCGTTTTCTTATAAAGCTTTTAAAATAAGGGCCTTTTTATTCAAGAAGTTGCAGGAACTGAAACAGAAGAAGGAAACACATAAGAGGGCACACTTTATTTCAAAGTAAATGCCAAAGTGCCTTGTGCATGCGGAAGCATCTCTTTAAGTAATGTCCTGCCAACAGAGTAATCCATTTGCCGCAATTACTTTTGTTAAATCTATTTTATAAAGTTTCTGCCTCCGTCAAGGACACAAAGAGTGGCACTGTTGCTTAGCAATCTACAGCATGTGGGGAGAATTCAATCAATCGGGCTCAGGGTGTAAGCCTTTACAAACAAAAGTAAACCTGTAATTTACTCTAACACTGAAGAGTTGAAAGTTTCTCCCTAGTGTTTTGACCTTTTTTCCTCAGGCTGAGCAAATATTTAAAAGTGCTCACCCAGTGCTTCGCCATGGGTCTAGTAGTTTCCAAGTTGCTTTCCTGTGAGTAGGCATTGATAAGTCACTTAATGACGTGGTTCTCATTTCTTTTTACAGATATACAATTGATGTGTCTGTAATTCACTAAATAATCACAGCATTTCGGCTTTAAAGCACGGAAATATTTTTGTAAAATCAAATGACTGACCAGTGGCAATTAAACAACAACACTCTCAGACATTAGAAATCAAACATAGTCTCAGTCAAACAAAGGCCTGCCTGCTATATGGGAGGCCATAAGGAGAGTGCATGCTTCTGCACTCCAGCCACCCTGTCTGCATTCTGAAAGCCACCTGTTCTGGTCGCCCCATGGTCAGGCTGACAAATCTGTGGTCCATGAATGCATGCCATCTCAATCGAGAAGTCATGTGGGTTTGAAGTCAGAGGCAGGCTGTGACGCCAGTGGTACAAAACTGAAAGATGTAGGGGGTGGTAGAAGCCTTCACAAAAATCAGATACGTTGTGGATCACAACCGGACAAATAACAGTAAATGCGAAGAGAAGGGACTACAACCTCCAAAGAATGAAGCGGTGATTGGAAGAGAAACAGAAGCACACACACAAACATGATTAAAGGAGCACAGATGAAAACAGAAGCTCAGTCCCCCGATCTGATGCACCTAGAGGGTTAGGGCTGTAACAAGAGTGAGCATCAGGAATCAAGTATGCTAAAATCTATAGGGCTCACTCTTAGCCCCAAGACTTAAGGTTTTGGAGCACCTGCCATGGCCGAAGCTGACCCTGCCTGCCTGTGACTGTTAAACTCGCTCTGTACCAATAGCTAATTCCCATGTAGGGGTAGCCGAATTCTACATTTACAGACATTTCGCACTATCTGGCCCTTTTCTGGTATTATGGTAGGAGCACCTTAATTATTACTTTAGCCCACACAAGAATGCATTGTGACGAACAACCTACCCCTATTGCTACACTTGGTCAAATTACTTAAAAGTCATGTGCATACCAAAGACAGTGAACGACACCGGCTTTGTAAAAAGCTGTGTAAGCATGCTCCAGTTGTTTGAGAATGAACTCTGGTTTCAAGAGCGTCAGGTTTAGTTACGCAACAGAGACAAAAACTGAACTGTTGGATAAGCATGTCTAGCTGAGGAAACAGAACAACGCACATACATTTTCAGTTTTAGACACCTCAATTTGATCCCAAATTAGCCATGATTTTCATTCCAAAAATGGTAAGAAACCTTTCCCAAGATAAATGTGGTTCCCTTCAAAAATACTTGACACAAACTAAAAGTAGGAGCTGATCCATAATCAAACTCTTTTAACAGAGAGAAATTCCATATTAGTTTAAATTTCATATGAGTTTTCTTGTCCGATAAGATCAGCAGCAGCACATGCATTGACTTCTATCGCCAGAGAGTACACGTGCCAAGCCTAACTTGTGCCACTATGATAGAGGTGCAGCACAAGAGGACCACACCCAGTCCCATACCTGGTAACAGGCTCATCTTCGTGTACCAGCGGCATGAGAGATCAATTTGTTCAAGTACGTAAGTCTGCTCCTGTGTAGCACCACAACTTACCCTGTGGTAGGCAGCCACATTTGAGACTCTCTAAATATAGACACTAATCCTCTTGCACATAGGCTGAGGACAGCTAATCAAGCAAGATTGAGTAAAAGAGGGCAGAAACACTACTTAGCTGTTGCAAAGTAGCTGTCCTATAGCTTATAACCATCCCATGTGCCACAGCAGAACATTACTTCATAAATCATGTAAAGTGGTTCAGCTTCATCTTTCATAGGCTGAATATATTCAAGGATTGTTGGGTCATCCTCCACACAGACAATACAGTACAACTAATGACTGTCTCACACAGAAGCCCCTCTTCCAGAAGGTGCTGAACAAGCTGCAATCAGAATACATCTTCAAGGTAGGACTCACCTCATGAGTGTAATCACCCATCTTCATTCGAACATAGATGTAAATTGAGCAGAGCTGGAAGTTGGCTCAAAAGCATATAAAAAATCTAAGTTCCATCAGAGAAGCCCAACATCCCTATAATTCTTCTATGAGAAACTAAGCTTCAGAGAATATAACATCTGCTGCATAATGAAGGGAGCTGACATTTTAATCAATGGCTCAGAAAGATGGACATGCAAAATAATTTAAGAAGCGACCCCTTCCTGGGTGGCTTACATCACTATCTCATGGGCACAACATGGCAGGCAAGTGCTAATCTGTAAAAGCAAACTATGGATGAAATTGACTGTGACCAGAGGAAAACAACAGAGTGAGCCCAAACTGTAGCTGCTCCATTCGCGCACCACTCAACTGTGAATGAAAATCAGATACATGGCTTGAGGGTCTGTTAGACCTGGCAGCCTTGGTGTGGGTTTCCCCTGTATTTTTGCCTTTGCCTCCTGTGTTTTTACTGCGTGTTGGACTTCATTTTTGCTGGTCTAGATGCTTTGCGCACTTTGCCACTGATGATCAGTGCCGAAGTGCAAGTGCTCCCTCTGTAAATTGTTGTCATGGATTAGTGTTTCCATAATTGGCTTATTTGGTTTACTGTTAAGTCCCTAGTACAGTGCAGCGTGTGTGCCCAGGGCCTGTAAACCAAATGCTGCTAGTGGGCTTGCAGCACTGGTTGGGCCACCCAAACACGCAGCCTTCCAAAAGGGTCTCAAGCCTGCCATTGCAGTGTCTGTGTGCATTCTAGTACTGCCATGTCGACCTGTAAAGTGAACCCACTTGCCAGGCCCTAACCTTCCCTTTTCTTACACGTGAGTCACCCGTAAGGTAGGCCCAGGGTACCCCTGCGGGCAGGGCACAGTGTATGTGAAAGGTAGGACATGCCCTGATGTGTGTGGCATGTCCTAATAGTACAATTCTGCCAATTTTGTTTTTCACTATTGAAAGGCTATCTGTCCCATAGGTTAGAATGGGGAATTTAGTTACAACATCTTATAAGTATAACTGCCCATGAAAACAAGATAGGAAAGTGGAATTCAGAATATAAAGATGCATCTTTTAGTAAGGATGATTTTTATATCCTGGGTTTGAAAATACCACTTTTAGAAAGTGGATATTTTCTTGGGATGTATGTCATCATAACGCATGCTTTTACTACGCATGCCTTTACAACGCAGGTTTTACAACGCAAGTCGTTACTTGCGTTGGGGGGGGCGCTGGATAGTGGAATAATTTAATTTACTATTCCAACTCCAGTCCCCGTGGATAGTAGGGAAGGTTTTTGATAGTAAATTAAACTATTCCCTATCCTGCAGCGCCCCCCTGCGCAATTCGTTGTAATGACTTTCGTTCTTTCGTTGTAAAACCTGCGTTGTAAAGGTACTGCGTAGTGAAAGTTGCGTCGTAAAGGATGTTTCCCATTTTCTTGCATAGCCATCCAGTGTGCCACTGCTAGGTTTGTGTATGAACTGTCTGGCTTTGGAGTGACAGGGGCTGGGGATGTGCATTCTGTTCAGACAGCCACTTGGGGGGTGAGGTGTGTCCTGCCTTTCCAGGGTGAGTCAGGGCTGGGCTGAATAGACCTGGCCTGAATTCAAAGAAGGGGGAGGAGATTTCTTTCACACCTGAATGGGCCTGGTCTGCCTTGGACAATACTGTCTTCACCTCCTGCCATGAAGCTGCACCAGAGAGGCCTGTGACTGTGTTGGGCCTCTGGAGGTTGTTCCTGCTGTTGGGAGCTGGAAAAGTAACGTCACTACGAGAAACGCAACACATTTGCACCTGTTTCAGATGCATCGCCTGCCTGCGGCTCGAGAAATCGCCGCAAGCCAAATCCTGTGCACTGATCTCCAAAGTCTGAGGTCACCGTAGCGATTCCTGACGCAGGCCTTGCTGTGTGGGGGCAAGAACCAATGCATCTTGGGACTGCGGCTGGAGAAACCAACGCAGCGTCATTGCAGCCGCCGCATCAAGAACCGACACATCCCTGATCCTCACGCATCGCACTGGGGTACCAAGTCTACAAGAATGCTGAGGAAGCAGTAAGAAACCGACACATCACCATCCTGCACAGTAAGACACTGACACATCACCTCCCATTCAGTATGGAACCGAAGCTTCATCTCCCTGCGTGGTAGTAAGGAACCAACGTATCACCTCCCCTGAAGTAAAGAACTAGCACATCACTTCCCTGGGTGTAAGAAACTGATGCATCACCTTCCCTGCGACTGTTTTTGTTTGTGATTGTGACGCATCCAAGGTACTTTGTGTTGAAAGTGTCGCCACTTAGTTTGCTTTGGACAGAACTGTTTCTACCTTTTAAAAGTCCTATTTTGATTACTGTATTGTGGATTTTTGTCATTTTGGTCTTGTTTGGTTCACATAAAGATTACGTATTTTTCTAAACTGGTGTGGTGTCCATTTGTAGTGTTTTCACAGTATTACTGTATATGCAATGCTTTACACACTGCCTCTGAGATCATCCTGTCTGCTCGTGCCAAGCTACCAAGGTGGTGAGCAGGGGTTATTTTAGAAGTGTCCCCCCTTACCCTGACTAGGAAGAAGGGTCCCTACTTGGACAAAGGAGCAAACCTTTGCCAACTAGAGACCCACATTTCTAACATTGGTGGTAAGCGGTGAATATCTGGACTTGCATGTGTGCCCTACATACAGTGATTGGTGTACACTACTAGTATAGTACAGACCATCACGTGACATAACATTTTTGGAACTTTTTCTTTTTTGATTTTTCTGCAACTTCAGAACTGTCAATTTTCACCATGACCAAGCCAGCATCATTGAGTTTGAAGAAGATAGGGTGGAAACTTACACTGTATCTAAACTAAAACCCATCTGCAAGAAAAGTAAGATCTCTATGAGAGGTCTCACCAGGAAAGAGGAATACCAAAAGGCGCTGAAGGCCTGGTTGGAATCAATTAATGACAGTGGGCAGGATGAGGATCCTATGGGGGAAGCAGAGAATTTGGATAGACAGCAGGATGGGCTGTTGGGTCTGCCAGGGGGGAGAGCACCTTCTAGAGAGGGCAGCAGTGTGTCTTCTAAGGGGCTGGGGGACAGGAACAGAAGCAGAGTGCATGAGTTGGAGCTTACAAAGCTCAGGTTGGGAAAGGAAGATAAGGAATTGGTGTTAGAGATGCAGAAACTGGTCCTAAAAGAAAAAAGGATGCTCTTAGTGCATGAGAGAGGTGTGAAGGAGCTGGACATAAAGGCCAAGAGTTTGGCGTCAAGTCCCAATGGTGGCAGCTTGTCATCAGTGCCTGGATAAGGAAAAGTGTACATCCCCAAGGAAGTCATCAAAGATTTTGTCAAGAGTGATGACATTAGTCAGTGGTTCAGGGGGTATTAGGTAGTAATGAGGTTGCATAGAATCCCTGAGAGAGACTGGGGAGCGGGGTTGCGGTGCCGCATTGTAACAGAAGAAGGGATACCTTGCTAGCCTTACCTAGCGATGTGCAAATGTGTTCTGCTACTATGAAGGAAATCTTAGTCAGGAGATATGGCTTAACCCCAGAACTGTACAGGCAGATGTTTAGGACCTGTAAGAAACTTGAGTCAAGCACTTGGGTGGAGTATGTTTTCTATTTTTGCAGAGCACTGGATGGTTGGGTGAAGGGTAGCGAGGTAAACGATTTTCAGGGGCTCTATGATTTGGTGGAATGGGAGCACTTGTCTGGTAGTTGTTTTCCAGAGCTAAGCCAGTATTTGAATGACAGGCGGCGGACAGGTAACGATCTGGAGAGTTTCCCTTGGGAGAAGTTGTAACTTATATCTCATTTGGAGAGGTTGAGTCTGCCTGAGTGGCCGCATCTGACCACTTGGTCTATGGCAGCCGGTAAGGGCAATTAAGAGGACCTGGAGCCTGGAAGAATGGCCCAGGTGCCTGCCAAAAAGAGAGGGGGCAAACCTTCAAGGGAATGCCCTGGAGCACACAGGGGAGCAAGTGCCCGAACTGGGGGACCTGCTTGAGCTGATCCATTGGCAGCAAAAAGGGGGCCCCTCCAGGGAGGAATTCTGCAAGGGGCAGCAGGAATGCCCTTCTCTTGTTGATTTGAAGTAGCAGGCTGCAAAGCAGGCAGCAGGTGATCAGCCTAGATAACATTGCATTGAATTTACTGGGAAAATGGACTCCTGTATAGTGAGCCTAAGGTAGCTGAGCCTAGGTCAGCCCGTGTGCTGGTGGAACCTCAGCACTTCAGAGCCTTCCTACAGGTTGGCTCATGATGTGCCTTTAGCAGGGCATCTGGGGCAAGACAAGATCTTTGAAAGGCTTGCCACCCACTTTTACTGGCCCCGGATGTGCAAAGACTCTCACAGTCATTGTAGGACTTGCCAGACTTGCCAGGGAAGTGGCGAGAGGAAGTGTAAGGCTCCCCTCCAACCTTTCCCTGTCATCAGCACCCCATTCAAGAGGGTGGGCATCGACATTGTGGGGCCTCTGGTCTCCAAGACAGCCATGGGCAACAGGTTCATCCTGGTCTTGGTGGACCATGCCACCAGGAACCCCGAGCCCATCCCTCTCCGGACTATGACGGCCCTCGTGGTAGGTCGAGCGTCATATGGAGGTATATGAAATCCCTGAGGCAGAAGTGCGGTATTGCCTATAAGTTCACCACTCCTTATCACCCACAAGGAAATGAGCTGGTTGAGAGATTCAACCGCACCCTGAAGGGCATGATTATGGGTCTTGGTGAACCCATGAGGTATACGTGGGACGTCCTCCTACTATGCCTGTTGTTTGCTTACAGAGAGGTACAGAAGAAATCCTTAGAGTTCAGTCCCTTTGAGCTATTGTATGAACATCCTGTGAGAGGACCTCCGAGTCTGATCAAAGGCTAGGAGAAAGCTCCCAGTAAACCTCCCCAGGTTGATATAGCTACATGCTGGCCTTCAGGAATGAGACTAAGCACTTCAGACAACTCGCTCAGGTGAATACGGAAGCCAGCCAGGAAGAGATGAAGCAGTGGTACAGTCAGAATGCCACTCTGATCGAGTTTCAGCTTGGCCAGCAAGTGTGGGTCATGGCCCCAGTTGAGTCTTGTATGCTCCAGGACAAGTGGACTGGGTCATTTGAGGTGGTAGAGTGCAAGAGTAAAGTCACCTACCTGGTGGACTTGACTTCTCCCAGGAACCCTTTGCTAAGGGGTGAACTGTGCTGGGAGGTGAAGAAGTGTGCTCCCATGCCCCTTCTGTTTGAAAAGGCTCCATTGAGCCATTGAGCAGACAAGCTTTTGGGGATGCACCTGTGCGCCAGATATAGGTACTGAGACCTGAAAGGATTGTGTCAGCTTTCTCAGCAACCACAGATGAATTTCGTTTTGTATCTCTACTGATGAAGGATACTATCCAGAAACACATGTGTCTAGATATTCACAGCACTAACCTGCACCAACTTTGGTGAAACACTTCAGCAAAAACTCAAGTAATTTTAAAGTGAACTGCATTTACCATAATGCTAAGGGGTGAACTGTCATGGGAGGTGAAGCTGTGTGCTCCCACCCCCCTGCTGTCTAATTCTGTGGAATGTTTGAGGCAAAATCCAAATTGCCAGGGATGAAGTGCATTAGAATTTTCCAAAAAGGAAATTAGTTGGCCATTGACAAATTTTTCAAGCATTTTCGTCAATGCTGGAAGCATGGAGATGGGGCGAAGTTTGGAGAGTGTGGTGGGATCTGCAAGAGATTTTTTTGCAGGGGTTTCACAACTGCCAGTTTCCAATCAGGGGTGACCACAGCCAATGATAATGAGGTGTTAAAAATGTTATTGATAAAAGTGTTGATGGTGTGTGTCAACAGCTTTATGAAGAATAGCTGGGGAGCAAGGGTCTTTAGGAGAACCAGATTTGCATGAGTGGATGGCCTGTCGTGTTTGTGAGAGTGAAATCTCCTGAGAGGCCGCCAGAGTTGTGATTCCAGTCTTTAAGAGGTTATCGAATGTAACACAATCAAAAGGGGGCATGGTAGTTGGGAAGCCTTGTTGAAGGGCATGTATTTTCTCTTCAAAGAAGTAAGAGAGCTGGTCGCATAAGGTTTGGAGAGGAGAGGAAATGTCCCGAGCTAGTGCAAGTGGCTGATGAGGGGTGATACCCTGAAACCGGTCCCATGAGGAGCATATTCAAGACTGATTTATTATGGCTGGGTCTAAACTGGGGTGGAATGGTTAGCAAAAGAATGATGGATTTAACCAAGATCTCTTGACTGTGGGTGAATGTTTGATTTGTTCTGCATTCCGTCCATCATTTGTGTGTAATTTGCTTTCTCACCCTAACCAGGAAGGCAGAGAAAAATTGGGCAAGAACTATTGACTACATGATTTAAAAAACCTCCCTAAAACAAGTACAAACCAGTGAAAAGAAATCAGAACCCAAATGGATCCCTATAAGAATTACTTAAATAAATGTAAAAGGAAATTTGACATTGCATGCAAGTCTTTTACCATAATTGCCAGGACAATCGCAAATTGCAATCATGATACCCATAGAAGTGCACTATGAATTGGAAGGTCATCGTTGTCAACATATCTCTCTCATACATGTTGAAGCTAAAATGCTGGAAAAAAGAATAAAACAATGCTAGCATACATAGTGAAAAGTGTTTCACCAGAGCTTAGACGTAACACCAAATTAAGTTAATTTCTGAATGGGTCAACTAGACTCAATATTCAATTTTTGAAGCCTACATATTAACTTATCAACCCAAGACAAGCTCAAACGCCTCTTATGCTTCTCACAGATGCCAAAAAGCAAATGTATTCCCTATATTGTGACTAAATAAGTGCTTAAGGACATTGAGAAATTATGAATTAAATAACTGAAATAGGTAATTCTGTTACATCAAGAACCAATGACTCAGTTGGAAGCGAATGACATGCATGAAAATTATGTCACTAGAGCAAAGGACCGAAAAGGACTTCCTTCTTTGGCCTATTCCTCATTTTGGTCCTCAATTTAAAAAACCCAATCCGAAAACGATGTAATGGTCTAGAGGATATGAGAGCCAAATCTTTCTCTATGTGGACAAGCAAGTTCAACTGATATAACCTCACTAATAGGGAACAATATCAATATACCCTACTGCTTGGATTAATAGATGTTCTTGTCTGCTGACAGATGCAGGCAGAAGCAAGATGTGAAAGTTTGGGAGGAAGCAATTCAGAGAAAATTCTGGCTGCGAACAAACACAGATAATTTCAAATATCTAAGAATGCAAATGACAGCGGTTAAGAAAAGTTATTCAAGTTTTACTTCGTTTTTACCCTAAACAGATTTGTAGAGAATGCACCATACTAAACTGGGCTTCCACCTACTGTTACTACCAGAGCAACCTTATTTCTAATTACTCCCCTAATCGTAGTACCTGGAAGAAAAAACTAATTTCCCACTACTGGAGAGATAAGTTTATAAACTATATAGGTTGTTAGGACACACAGAATTGCAACACAGACATTATATGGCATTATGGCCCATTGCAGTAGCCTGTACATGTTATTAAATGCCAACCATATACATTATTGACCAACCCGCAGGCTAAGTGCCTATAACTTTAATTTGAATGACAGTGGCCAGGGAAATGTCTATCATTAATGCAGCAGGAGCAGTGGCACCAGGGGCCAGGGGTGTGAAGACCCACTGCTTCACAATTATAGGGGTGACCTGATAGAATTAGCATGTAGCGTATGCCACTGAAAAAATTAATTTTCTTTTATTTGGGTGGGTGTTTGAAGAGGTGAGTTCCCAGGATAACTCCAAAAAGCAAGAATGTGGGGGTGATGTAGGTTAATTCATGTAAGATGTTTTATAAGTTAGGAGTACCTTGTGTAAAGCATTTATACTGAAATTGTGTCTGATTTTTATCTTACTGTCTCTTAACTTGTCAATTCTAACTAGAATTATCTCCTCTAAGCAATTACAATAATAAATTATCAAGAGATTTAGTATCTTTCTTCCCTTTCCTTTCCTTGTAAAACAGTCACGCATTGCCTGTTCAATCAGGTTTTACTTACTGATGAACCAGGCTGTGCTTCCAGATATCAAATATTTGAGAATTGTCTTCTTTTGAGCAGAGCTCTTGTATTACTTTTTACATAATTCAAAATATTTTGGTGACTATAAATATATATATTTTAATTCGTCTGTGCCACAAAGAGGGATAAAGAAGGCTAATTCAAGAAACATCTGCAGACGGATAATTTACTTTACAATGATAAAACATTGGCTAAAATTCCAAATATAAATCATGTTGAAACAATCTAAATAAAACATATCACATGGGTTGCTTCCATTTTAACAACAATCGGTCCACGTCGCCTTATCCCAAACTCCATGCACACCAGGGGCGGCTCCTCCGCACTTGCGAAGGAGCATCGCCCCACTGACTCAGAGCCAGCAGCTGAAAAATCAAACAATTTACTTTTTAAAAAATATTTTTAATTTGTCGGCCCTGAGCCAGCATGTGCAGGGAGGGGTGAGGTGTAGTATGGAAGGGGGGAAGAAGACTGGTTTGTGCACTTATAAGTGTGCATGTGTGTTTGGCTGGCCGTCTCAGGCCAAACACACATGCGCATTTAGGTTTCTCCAACCAGTCTGTATTGAACAGCCGGATTGGAGAAACAGCACTCCCTGTCCTGAGCGGAGCGTCAAAGCAGCCCGCTCAAGATAATTCCAAGACATTACTGGATGGCTCAAAAAAGGGAAACGTTTTTATGAATTATGAAATCCCTATCCAGCCTGAGTTCTCTCCAGCACTTAAATAAGCATGTGGTGTAATACCTCATGTTTGTGAGGTCATCATTAACTGACAAAAAGTGACTTTTGCTAATTGTAACTCGATTCACAATTTACTGAGCAGCGAGATGTGATTTGATAAACAGCAAATGCGATTCATACGGATTCAGTAAGCGTTTCCCCAAAAACTATTGTATCAACCAAATAGCAAGCCCTAATTTGCGATTCGGTCAATATCGCAAATTGCGTTTCATACATTTGGCCCTATATTTCTTCGGGACACTGAGTCAAGCCTTTGTTCTATAGGCGTGTCTAATACCAGCAACTAACTTTTAGGTATTCGCGAATACATTGTAGAACTCTAGGCTTTTGGACCTCACATAGAACTCTTAACGCTAAATTCAACATTTGTCGCATTGCGGTCTTCATCTCACTCTACCCTAGGGCAACCTGTTGCTAATTAGGAGCTTTCTGAAGAACATGGTCATTAGACAACTGTGTACTTATGAGCTCTTCTTTGGTGAGTATGTATGTTTCATCTCTGCATAGTGATTTCATAACTCCTCGCCAACATCAAGTACCAAAAACTTTCAACACATCTAACCCCACAAAGCTACCCATATGAGCATGCATCAGACTACAGAGAGATTAAATGTGCTCCTTTGTACCCCCTACCTGTAGACACAACACTTGATGGGGTGAATTGTACTCAATCGTTTTCCTTTTTCATATTAAAAACTTTAAAAATACGAGGAAAAATTAATACCTCTGTTTATTACAAAAAGCTGTTGGCATTGATAAAATGTCACTTTTTGACGCAATGAGTGACCAACATATAAAATAATCACAACTTACAAAACCTTAGGATCAGAAGAGATATTTAATCTGGCAAACAATTAAATCACAAACTCTCAATGTATATGATTAACCAACTTGGGGCATATGTAAAAAATTTTATGGATTCCCTATTTGAAATCAATTTTACAGACCGAAAACCATTTACATATTATAATTAATTTATGGAAGGATAAATAACATGTTTTACAATAATACTTTTTTCATTTGAAACTAGACAAGCAAAAGTAATTTTCACTTACACCATCCATGCTTCACAGAAAAATGCAGGGTTCTAAACTACATGTAGAAGTATCATCAGTATATGGCAGTCAAGGTTACTTATTGTCGAAGGACTGGAAGCAAAACAGGTAGAGCATCTAGGTTCTGGTGACCTACTGCTAGCCTGCATGAGTGAGGGAGATGCATTGTTGCAGGTGTGTTTGTAATGCGATTTACATGGGAGGGGCGGCGAAAGCAAGCTATTGCCCCAGGAAACCCAAGACATTGGTCAAGCTAACACTGAGTGTAAAGAGCTTTTTATAGGCGACCTATGGGAGAGCAAAATACTTAAATTGTTTGAGGGGGCAGAAGAGGGTTATACCTGTAATTAATTTGTTTTAAATGTTCTATTGGGACCATTACGTGTCACTTGGGATGTTTGAATCAGAAGGTTCAGGCTTGTTAGTTCAGGTCACTTGCTCTGGCAGATCATCTCTTGGAATTTCAGTTCTCTGATAAATGCTTTTAGTTGTTGTTCTCTTCGGCCTGAGTCAAGGGAACTGAAGAAGGAGCCACGTGTGAAATTCTAGTGAACCAGCTTCACATATGAACATTTACCAAGATCACCATGGAAGCATGACACAATTATGTAAAGTATCTCGGAGGTGTGTGTGGAGTCTACTACTGAAAAGTCTTCAAACATATCTACAAGGAAGTCTTCAGAGACAGAAGAATGAGTCGGGTATTGGTACCAGCAAAACGAACGTTCCCCCCACACTGGAAATGCATTATGCATCAATGTTGAGGGTAATACGCGTGTTACGCCTAGGTGTGAAAAGTCACAACTGTGATCAGTGTGCACTGTGTATAGGACTGTGGGCCTGGCCGTAATGTTAGGCTTGTGTATGTACATGTGTGTGTGCTTCAGACAATATTGCTTCTACATTGCAACACTGGTATCTGCATGTGCATGTCTTTGCACCTGTAAATAACAGATATTCATGTATCAGGTCACTGATGTGGAGAGTGCAAAGTGCACTATGCACATACATTGAATTTATAGACTAATGCATGATGTAGATTATTACGACACATACATGTGAGACATTTGTATATAGACGGCACATTGGAGGGAAACAGTGAGACTATGTGTTAAAATACTGTGACATCAATCTGATAGTACAATTTAGTATGTTGTATAATTCACTGCAATACGCATAATGAAAACCTAACAGATACAATACTAAACATTAGCTTAATTTGGTGGACCTACTTCAGAATGTTTGTCTTTACAGAATGGTATTCTATATGTGGTAATAATGTTTATGAAAACGTCATCTCATCCTTGTAACAAACACATGTACACTTGAATTACTAGCACCTGTAATGAAACGTGACTTTCATACTTTGATGCAATAATTTAAAAAAGAAAAGACTACATTAAAGCAGGAAATCATTAAATCCATTAGCGACTTGTACCATCATTTACAGAAACTAAAGAGAGAGTGAAACAAATAGGTGCCATAGATACTTTGTTTGAAAGGGTGACAAACCTGGAAAGAGTGCAATGTTCTGTGATGTATAATGTGGATGATGAGGAAAATTGCATTTGCTGCCACAATCTTCGCCTAGGGGGTATCAGTACTGGAATCCTTGACTCTTGGTTCACTGTTCATATACAAAAGCAGTTTTGTAAGATACTAGTTGCCCCAGAAGATATTGAGATCCTCTTTGATAGGACATGTAAGGTCTATTCAGAATTTCAGAGTATGAAGAACTTCACACCTGGCGTCTTGACCAGGATTCATGAGGAGATATTTTAGCAGCTAAGAAATTGGAGAATATTATGAAGACAGAAATATATTGATATTCCAAGACGTATCCTCCCACACCTTAGCTAAACAAAGGAGTTTTAGAATGTAACAACTTATTGTAGTATCGTGCATACTCTTTATTTATTATTGTGTAAGTTGCTTTGCTATGATGTTTTACTGTAATGCCTCAGTATTTCTTTTCTTCTTATTGTAGATTGTTTATTCGTTCCACATTCCATCTCTAGTTGCTAGGAGAAAGATCAGAACTTCTGGGCTTTCTCCTGAGCAATTGGTGTTGGGTGTGGGTCCTTGTTCTGGACTTAATGTTTCTGAAATAAATACTTGTTTGAGGCAACAAACACCGTTCCCTGGCTCTGGTGTTTCTACCCTGATACCACATGTATCAGGGTAGAAACACTATAGCTGAGATAATAAGGGGAACACTGATCCTATGGATGGAAGGGAGGGATGGGATTAGGGATTTTAATGCAACGATAGACCCTAAAATGACCGGGTCTAATGAGAAAAGTGGAGTATCCAGGCTACCAAATATATTGGTGGACGCTCTTAGAGACCTACATTTGATTGACATTTGGTAAATTCCAACACCAATGGTGAGAGACTACACATTTCTTTTGATAATGGCTATAGAAAATCCTCTAGGATCAGAATATTTCACATGCAGAGGGAAGGCCTGTCCACATTCCCAACAAGCCAGATAGAGACACAAGCGCTGTCTGATCATGCCCCAGTTTTGATCCAATATGACTTAACTATATAGAAATCGTTTCCAGAGACGGTGGTGCATGAATGCATTGCTTTCAAGGACCCGGTGGTGAGAGACCGTATTCGAGAGGCCTTAGATCATTTTCTCCAGGAGAATGATGAAATATCTACATCTCTCTGGGTGAAATGGGACACAGCTAATGCAATTATTGAGGAGACTGGTGGAGCTTATTGCACATACCACAATTTTCTTTTTTTACAAGAAACAGAGCTCATAAGTTAGCACTGGAAAGGGATATCTCCTCCTGGAAGTTGGAACATGAATGTACATGTTCCCGTAAAACTTAAAAGGTAACTGCAGACACTAATAGAGGAATTGGAACAGATAATAATGGGTGCAAGGGAGTGTAACATGCTGTGAACTAAACAATGGCATTATAAAACAAAAGGCAATAAACCCAATAGGGTCCTTGCATACAAAATTAATACTAACCAAATTAGAAACGTTATAAAAGTTGTTCGAGCACCACAGTGCTTCAGATAAACCAAGACCACAGACATTATCCAGATATTTTATATTGACTTCAATTCACACTTTATTCTAGAAAAAATGTGTCCCAAATCTGGTACAATTAGAGTATTTGAAAGAAAGAAATTTCTAAAAACATTTCCTCATCCCTGCTTTAACAGTTTACAAGTACCTACTGCTCACCATGAATTGCTAGAAGCTAATAAAGATGTCTCCAGCAAAAAGACACCAGATGGATACACTACATCTTTTTCTAAAGCTGGTAAGGAGAAATAGGCGCTACCTCTTTCTCGTACTAATTCATTCTTGTTGATAGAAGAGATAACGAAGGCCATGATGGATGCAAACACTGTCCTGATCTTCAAGCCTAAAATGATCCTGAGCAATGTGGATCTTATAGGCCGATAGCTTTTTTGAATATCGATGTAAAAATGTATACCCAGGTCCTGGTCCGGCAAATTGAGTAAGTGTGGCCTAGCATTATTCAACTCACACAATCTGAATTCATAATACGGAGGCGAGCAATATCCTTTTGGTGATGGGTCTTTGTTTGGTAGCCGCAAGTTCTAATACACAAATGCCCCTTCTGTCGCCGGATGCAGAGAAGGCATTCAATAGACTGAATGGGTGTGTGTGGGTGTGTATGCACGTGTTATGTCATCGTCTTTGGGCTTAAATGTCGTACCATAAAACAAAATACCAACAAAAATATATTTTAATAAAAGAGAGAGAGAAGAATGCAATGTTTTAGCCCAGCCCCATGTTACCTAGCTCCTGGGAAGTCTTAACAAAAGAGGGAAATTTGATATAGAAGCTTGGATAATTATCTTAAGGTGATTGAGGGAAGGGAGGTTCCAGCAGATCTTATATTTGCCACACTTTTATTACTGGTTTTGTGTTGAACGTTAGAAAATATTTGATCACCTGCATGAGCAAGTACCAGGTCACACGTAACAGAAGTCAGATATGTAGGAACAGATGGTGGCTCATATGCAAATCTACATTGTGTGTGAACCTAGATTTTTGTAGAAAGACACAGGTTCTACACAAGCTCCGACAAGCTCCGAAGCAGTGGGAGATTATGTTGGTGCATTATATTTTTGTGGCAATGTGCATGAAATGTTCACGAATCAGTTAACAAGTAAGCACTTGTTGGTGCATTGCTACAGCAAGAGGAGGCAAGGCAGGTTGCTAGCCTAATCTGGCAAGGGGAAATGATGGAGTCATCAAAATACTTAACCATATTACAGTCTTTCAGTGATGTCACAGCTAAAGAAAACTAGAGAGTGGCATCATCTAGAAAAGCCAAGGAAAGGCATGCATATGTCATGATGTCTGTTCAGGAAGCTCTTGGCATATTGTAGCACTGTTTGACATACAAGCAAAGTTATAGCCTGTGTGCGGAAATGAACGTAGGAACTGTGGATACATAGAACTGGCTGAATGGTTGTGTAGAATAAGGCAAAGGCTTATGTGGCTGACAAAAAACAAAGTGAATGAACAACTGGATCAATTAGTAGTAGGAACTATGTATACTATCACTATATAAAATTGGAGCATCAAATATGTGGTGGATTCAAAGTACCCAATTACTAATTACCAATATTTCTTGGAGGATGTTTGAAAGTATGAACACACACACAATTACCTTTAAAGCAAGCATTAAAAATGGTGTATATGAGAAAATGACCATTGTTCGTGCATATTGGCGTAGTATTAAACGTAAGGGCAAGTGCACAACGTAAAAAAAAGTTAACATTTGCATATCAGCAAGTGTTGCTATGGAGGGAATTGAGAGATTTAATGACTTTGTGACCGAAGATGAAGTGTGTACATTCACAACAATGCTCTCTGGCTTTGCTTTAGCCTTCAGAACATTCCAAAGAAGAAGGCACCATCATCTCTATGGTGTACGGGGCATCTCCATATTCCAAGGCAATGGATTTGTACATGGCACAAATGACACTGACCATATCACCTTATGGTTCTAGTATGTTAAAGTGTATAGGTATGACACCGAAATAAGAAAAATATATCATCAAATATAGAAACTTAAATATTTGTGGCTAGCAATATCAGAAGTAGGCATTCTTCTTAAACCCACTCTAGTGCACTCTATTAAAAATGTCCCATGTGCAGTTAATTCCTTTTCTGGACATGCGTGTACAATATTCTGAATTTCTGACCGGTTTCATTCCAGAAGCTGAACCAATGAAACAACTTTATAAAAAGGGAACTGATTGTGGATAGAATGCTCACCATCAAGTGTATTTTGAGGTGATCAAAAAACATACTGTCGAACTGCGACCTAAAGAATTTAAATCCTGCACTAGGGTGCATTGCCAAAATGGAGGCAAGAACACATGATTTGGGTGCTGGGTTTTATCATATAGCTGGTCAAGGAACATATCATACATATGCTTGACACATTGGAAGACAGAATGTTTTCTGTAATTGAAAAAGACGCCCTTGTATGTTCCAAGGCAAGAGAGCATTTTAAATAGATTTTTGTGTGCAAGTCTTTTTTTTTTAGATCGCATCCAAATCATTGATACAGGCATTCACATATGCGGGTACTGCATGGATAACGAAGCTTGCTGCACATGTGTATAAATATGAGTTCTAGCTAGCGTACATGTCCTTAGTATGGAATCAAATGTTATTTGCTTATCTTAGCTACTGCTGCATGTGCATAGTGTTATGTAGGAAGAAGACAATGATTTTGGTTGTAGTATCTCACATCTGCAAGAAGTGCATTGTTGTCAGCGTGCCACATCACACCTTCCTTAGGGAAGAGGTGTGGCGCAGCAGCCGGGGCGGCTGACTCCGGAAGATGGGGGCCGATGGTTCCATACCCGGAGCTGGCGGCAGATCAGCCTAGCACCATGTGACTCTGGGCAATGGTTCGCTAAATCATCCCGACGGCCCCCAGCACCTTGAGACCCTCGGGTTATTGTTCGCGCGTTACAAATACTGGACATACTGGACATCAGAGTTGTCAGCAGTGCCAGAGTATTCAAAGCCATGTATTCGGAGGCTCTGTAGCTCTGAGCATAATATTTCCTGCCTTTTTACCAACCCACTTAGGAAGAATGGTTGTTGGGGAGTCCCACAGGAGGTCATATTGAGAGACCAGGCAGCAGGTAATTCAAGGAAATTGTTGAACATCATTAGGATTACATTACGCAGCGTCCTTGCTGCATCACGCCACTTCCTGTCTGAATCAAACACTAGAAGTGGAATATCTGAAAGTCATTGGTGAAACGATCAGGTGGCCAGAACACATTGTTAGTCAATCTGGATCACCAATCATGCTTTATTGGGCACAAGTGTCCTTTAGGCTGGGCATATGTGTACCCCTGGATTTTACCTGCGAAACCATAACCCTAGATACTCAATGGGATTTTGCTGTGATTTATCACCCTTGTATCAAGAAGGTTCTGCGCTATCTGCCATCTCCACTCTATTAATTGTTAGTTAGGGATCCTTAGTAATAGTTCATTTGTTTTCAATTTGGGTTGGACATTCTTGAGCCCTGAACAGGTATTATTAGATGAACCAATAAAGTGAACAGTAGCATCCACAATTAATTATAATTTCATAAATATTGGCAGTGATCAGAGGAATCAAAATACACTGATTTCCATTTCCATTTATTTTTCAAACGTTATTTGTTTTTAGTCATTATTTTTAATATACCATCCTGTTTTTAACAAACATGAGAGACTTTATTATTTTTTATTTCCCTGATTACACTTCTCCATGACTTGGATATTACTAGGCTGTTAAAGGATTAGTGTTACCAGCTTAAAGCAATGTTCATTCATTCCTCAGTGAGCAATCAACACCATTCAATCAATCAATCAATCAATCAATAAGGGGGTTTGTAAAGCGCGATAGTCACCTGTGAGGGTCTCAAGGGGCTAGGTGGGGGTGGGGGGGAGCAGCTCCGGATCAGTTGAAGAGCCATGTCTTGAGGTCCTTCCTGATCGTGTGCAGGGTCGGGGAACGTATGATGCTCACAGGGAGCTTGTCCCAGGTATTGGCTGCGTTGTGGGAAAAAGCTCTCCCTCCTGCTCTGTTTCTGCGGATGCGGGGGACCTCTGCCAGAGCGAGGTCAGCAGAGCGGAGGTTTCTCTTGGGTATGTGGATGGAGACTCTTGTTGAAGTATTTGGGTCCGATGTTGTTGAGGGATTTGTAGGCGTGGGTGAGGAGTCTGAAGGTGACCCTCTTCTTGACGGGGAGCCAGTGGAGGTCTCGTAGGTGTTGGGTCATGTGTTCGTCATGCGGTGTCCCGAGTACGAGTCTCGCTGTGGCGTTCTGGATGGTTTGGAGTTTGTGTAGAAGAGTTCTGTTGATTCCGGCGTATAGGGCGTTGCCGTAGTCCAGTCTGCTGTGTGGGTGACGGTCCTTCTGCAGATGGGAGGGATCCATTTGAAGGTCTTGTGGAGAATGCGTAGCAAGTTAAAACTGGTGGAAGCGACGGTGTTGATCAGGCGGGTCATGGAGAGGGAGGAGTTGAGGATGATGCTGAGGTTTCGTGCGTGGTCTGTAGGGGTGGGTGGGTTCCAGAGGGCGGAGGGCCACCAGGTGTTGTCCCAGGCGGAGGTGCAGGGTCCGAGGATGAGGACTTTGGTCTTCTCTGAGTTGAGCTTCAAGCAGCTGTTTTTCATCCAGGCTGCAACGTTATTCATTCCTTCATGGAAGCAGAATCTGGTTCTTTAAAAAAAAAAAAAAAAAAATTGAAGCAGAATCTGGTGTTTTCGGCAGTCTTCCTGAGTGAGAGGATGAGCTGGGTGTCGTTGGCGTAGGATACTATGCTGAACCCATGCTGCCTGATGATGGCGGTGAGGGGGGTCATGTAGATGTTGAAAAGCGTGGGGCTGAGCGATGATCCTTGGGGAACTCCACAGTTGATATCGGTGGGTTTGGAGAGGAAGGGAGTGAGTCTGATCCTCTGGGTTCTGCCGGCAAGAAAGGATCGGATCCAGTCGAGGGCGGCTCTTTGTATCCCTGTATTATGAGTTATGTAGTCTGGCTGCGAGCGTGCGGTGTGAAATGGTGTCGAAGGCTGCGGAGAGGTCTAGAAGGATGAGGGCGGCTGTGTGTCCCTGGTAGAGTAGCATGCGGATGTCGTCCGTGCCGGTGAGGAGGGCGGACTCGGTGCTGTGGTTGCTGTGGAATCCAGACTGGGAGGTGTCTAGGATGGAGTTCTCTTCGATGAAGGCGGTCAGGTGGGCGTTTACGAGTCTCTCTGTGACTTTGGCTGCGAAGGGAGGAGAGAGATGGGACGGTAGCTTTTCAGGTCCGTTGGGTCGGCTGTAGGTTTCTTGAGGAGGGGTTTAACCTCTGCCCGCTTCCAGTCATCTGGGAAGATGCCGGATCTGAAGGAGGCATTGATGGTCCGTCCTAGTTCGGGTGCGATGGCGGCGGCGGCGGCCCTGTGGAATATGTATGGTGGGCAGGTGTCCGCTGGGGCTCCTGAGTCGGTTTTCATCATGGTCGCGGTGATGTATTCAACGGTGGCGGGATTCCAGGTCATGATGGTTGGCTTATCGGCTGCGGTGTCAAGGGGGGTGGTGTCTGGCATCTGTTCGCTGAAGTTGTCATGGAGGGCCTTGGCATCTGTTCGCTGAAGTTGTCATGGAGGGCCTTGATCTTAAGATGGAAGTAGGATTTGAGCTTGTCGCAGAGTCCCTGGGAAGGTGTGATGTCCGTGGCCTCGCTGGGGGGTTTGGCGAACTACTGTATGACGTTGAACAGTTCCTTGGCGTTGGTCGCGTTGGTCTGGAATTTGTCTTTTATGAAGGCCCATTTGGTGTCTCTTATGCGCTGGTGGTATTCCTTCAGGGCGCTCCTGTGGTTGTTCGGTGCGACCCTGGTGTGGTATTCTACTGCTCAGCCAGAATGACTGCCTGATGGAATGATAGTGTTTGGAATGTGTGTGTGCGTGAATCAGTTGGATGAAGGGCTGAGCAGCAGGGAAGCTGCTCCTGGTGGGGCTCCTACTTTGACTCCGACTTTACCTCCCTGTATCTAACTTTACCACCTCAATAAATCTATATGGTAAACTACCTGGCTTGGAGCGTCCTTTCTTCAATACTACATTTTGGTATCAGGAGTGCTGAATTTCTTCAGCCTAAAGAAGCCATCATCCCACACTGGCTTGGAGTGTCCTTTCTTCAATACTACACCTGGTTTTCTGGTTTCAGCAGGTTTTCTCTAGGCGTCTGCAGGAGCGCCTGGCTTCTTGTAGTTCTGTGCTGAACCAGGCGGACTTCAGAGGGCGTTGTTTGTCCGGGTGGCGGAGGGGTGCGAGCTTGTCGGCACAGCAGGAGATCCAGCGGTGAAATTCTTTGGCTGCGGAGTTGGTGTCGGTCATTGTGGGGTGGCTTGGCGGAGGGTGGTGTTGAGAGGTTCCTCTGTGACCTTGTCCAGTTCTTTTGTGGCAGGTGCGGGGCAGGTGCGGTGGTGGTGTTGAAGGTGAAATGGACGCAGTGGTGGTCTGTCCAGAGGGGCTGGGTGGTGTGCCTGAAGCGGATGTTTGTCCCTCCTGTGAAGATGGGGTGTAGGGTGTGTCCAGCACTGTGAGTGGGCGTGTTGACCAGCTGCTTCAGTCCGAGGTTGGCGAGGTTGTCGAGGAGAGAGGTGGAGACGGTCGCTGCAGTTGTCGAGGTGGAAGTTCGGGTCCCCGAGTAGAATGTAGTACGTGGAGGTGATGGAGTGCGGTGTGGCGAGCTCGGTGATGGTAGTTGTGGACTAGTTGCGAGGTCCCGGTGGTCTGTAGATGAGTGTGCCGTGGAGCGTGGGACTGGAGCTGGTCTGGATCTGGAAGTGGAGGTGGAGGTGTTGGAGTGGGGGTTACTCATGCTGGATGTGGAGAGTCGGAGGGGGGTCTTGTGTGCGATAGCTAGTCCTCCTCCTGGGCGGTGAGGGGGGTCCTTCCTCTGGATCTTGTAGCCATCGGGGATGGCAGTGGTGATGTTGGGGCTGGAGGTGGCGTTGGTCCAGGTTTCCGTGAAGAAGGCAATGTCGGGCGAGAGGGTGTCGATCAGGTCCCAGATCTCTACGGCGTGTCGGTGCAGGGAGCGCACGTTGAGGAGGATGCATGTCAACTTTTCAGCGGCATGTGCATCAGGCGGGCCTTCGGCGGTTGTGGGGGCTTTGTTAACATAACAGATTTTTCAGATTGTTGCATGACTGTGCATGAATGGAAGAGGTCCAAGGACAAGTATGTCTTTAGAAGGTGATTTTGTCAAGAATGGATGGCCAATAGGAGCTGTGGTTCCAGCTAAAGTGTAAGGTTTGCTTGAAGATCCAAATGAACGCTCATTTGATGCTGGTTTATTGTGTCAGGCTATGTGTTAATAACTTTTGTTTAGATATGGTATAGACTTATCTGTTTGGCAAATATAGGCCATTTTGGGTTCCCACACATGACGAGAAGACTGAGCAGCAATTTCTGGTGGTGCTATGGACATAGAAGCTCAATTGCTTCTTAAGGATTGCTCAGTCTGTTAAGATGACAAGTCTCCAACAGCTCATCAAACACATTACCTCCAGCAGAAGCTCATATTAGTACGTTGGAAAAGTTAGTTATTTACATTATAGTCTGCCACTTCCAGACCATTATGCTATGACTATTTGAAATGGGTTAAGGTTATATCAGTTTAGTATTTTACACAAGAAAGTGTAATACTATTTCTGAGAAGTCTGCTGTGTAGAAGGATTTACAATTACTCCTATCAGCGACAGCGAGTCAATTTATAGCTGCTGAGTGGAGATCTTTCCTGAGTGAGGCCAGGGATTTACAGTGCTAGTTATTCTTTTATCAACGACAGGTGAATTTATTAATACAAAGAGTTAACTATCTTGCCAAAGAGAGCATTCAGTGGGCTAGTAGATTTCAAATATCATTGAATGAAGCTCTCAGGACAACGCTATGGTCTCAACATACAATGTCTCTCAGTATGAATTGTGAATCTCCCTTCCTTTTTTGGAGGGTTTGAAAGGCTGTATCTTCTTTTTGACTGTGGTGGAAGCAGTGATGGCCTCTCCCGATTGAACACACACACACAATATAACTGGTAGATGAAATGTTAAACTTTCTAATGTTATTTGTAGGAGGATACAAATGCCTCACGATATGTGCAAGAAATATTTTGATACCAAATGTGGTGTCCTTGAGGACAAGGTTGATTTGTGTAACTCGATTAGAGTCCGGAAACTTGGATTTATACACCGGGTGAGTGTAAATGTTGTCAGGTGAAAGCTCTGACTAAAGATGCTGTTACAATGGTGGAATTTGACCACAGTGGTCAAAGTATCACTGGAAGTGGCCAACAAGCTGTTAGAAAAAGATGCTTCAGACCATTTTAATGATATGTTAAAGGACCAGTTGCAAAACTGCTAATGAACAGACTGTGTGTGCAGGAGATTTGGATGGGAAATGCTGATTATAGTATTTCTGTGAGTCAATTACTTTTAGCTGGTAAACAATGTATGTCGTGCAATGGGTTTGTTGCTTGCGTAGAAGCACAAAGTTGTATTATTGGGACAACAGAGTTGTCCATATCAGGCTTCATGGACTCTTAAAAAGTTAGTATGGAAACATCAACTGCAAAAAAATTGTTTTATGCTCTGGGTAAATTTGCAGAAATTGATTTGTGTATATAATTATCTTTGAATTTCTATAGGGTAGAGAGGTTTATTGTCTGTAGAGTTATGTATTTGCAATATTTTATTGAAATGTTTATCTGCCATCTAAAATCTTTGGTGAGGGCTTCAGACGCCTCAGTAGAGAGGGTTTGTTCACGAGAATAGCTACCTAGACCCTCCACTACATAGGACAGGATTTTATTTACTTCTTCCATCTCATGTTTACAGATGGTGGATACCTCTAAATAAGTAAACGGTGATCAGAGGAAGAGCAGTACTTGAAGTAACGCAGATAATGCTTCAAGCTGTACTTGCAGGAATATGCATTAAATCTCATAGAAAATACAGCAAATCGTTTACTCGCTCTAAATGCTCGTTGTCTTGAGAAAATCCATGACAGTGCTACTCAATTTATTTTTTGAATAATTCAGTGTGCAGCTGGGGCAGAGGGATACATTGACCTTTTTTCCTTTCTTACCCTTTTCCCTGGGGAATAATATGAGGCGTATACTGTTAAAAGTGCCCCCTCCCGCTTTGCCATTGTAGATCTATATTAAAAAACATAAATGCCCAATAGGTTTGTGCCTAATGAGAAAAAACGAGGTGCCACAGCTGCTCAGATCCTGAATTTTGAGCTCTCGAATCTAGTATGAATTCAAAATGAAACTGTTTAAAAAGGATAGGCGCAAGATTTTATTTCTAACTCTTCAGTGCATGCATAGAAAAAATAAACAAGCAAAAAGGATGGCAAAACATAGATTAAAATTGGAGCTGACCAAGGAACTGACATTTGCAGCAGCAACAGCAAAGAATGTGGACATTTTCGTAAGAGATGGCAAAGGAGGGTGAGTGGCAACTAAGGCACAAGACAACAAGAACGTCAAGAATTCACATTTGTTTACATATTTTCAGGAGGTCTTCGGGCTCTGGTGTAGTAGCTTCTACAGGGAAGATGGGGTCGTCTTGTGGCGTCTGTTGATCCTATTTTTTGTTGTTTTCATTTAAGTTATCAGGATTTGCGCCAGTAAACTAACGTGGCCTTCGTGAGTGAAATGACATACTACGCAGCCAGTCACCAGTGAAGAAAAAAATACATCTGATTAAAGAAACAGTCAGGCACAGGTAATGCAGCAATACCGCAATGACAGCTGATCAAAACAAGCTGGCCCCCACAGCCCTGGCCTGCTTAGAAGAGAATATTGAACAAACCAATATTTATTCGGGGCCTGCTCGGCCGTGATGCACGGGGGAATTCATGGCAGGCTACACACGTGACGCCTGCTTAGTTTTCATGAGATAATTGCACTGTGGCCCATCTCGAACATGGCGTAACTGTTTGATTTGCTTTCTAAATGTAAGAACACGGGACGGGCGAGGATTTTAATCAGTCACGCCTGCGTGTAGCTGGCAGAGGAGGAGGAACCTGACAAAAACGGGCAGCCTGGGCGGTACAATGGGGACAGTAGTAATCGGGCTGTGATTAATTCAGTGTCAGATTAAAATGGATAGTGCCAGCTGCGCGGGATCCATTCTTCTGTCCGCTCACATTACACCTCTGCCCCCCCCCCCCCCACCCCCGGCCTACCCCCACCTCCCGACTTCAAATAAAAAATCCCCTCTGTGAATAAACCTGCTGGAGAGTTAATTGTCACATACACGGATTTAATCACATTGTCCACACTGTTTAGGAGCCCGGTCGGCTGCGATCCGTGACTAATTGTTGTGGTAATTTTTCAATCATTAACAGGCGCACATATGCTGCAGACAATTCCCATGACCCACGCGAATCACCAGCAAGAGGCGCACGCGCCTCGGGGAAGGCGGAAGAGGCCAGATGCTCCCCTGCCCACGAGCACACAGGCCCTCATTATGAGAGGACCGGTAAATGGGCCTTATATGCCCACTACGAGTTGGACCTTGAGGGTCAGCTAAGAAAGTGTAGTTACCAGCGAAACCGTATCTCCGGGTCCAATTCCCTGGTAGTTCCTCCTTTTGGCCGGACTTTTACCCAGACATTTCCACTTCTTTTAGCAATCGAAATCTCTGGGTGAAAGTTAAGAGATACGCTGTATTTTCGCAGACATTGTAACTTTGATGGGGCTGGTAACATGCTTTTAAATATAAGTGGCAAATTAATCCAATGTACACAGTTAGAGTCCAATAAGCAGATGTAAATATAATCAACATGCACAATGTGTGTAGAAAATCATTTTTATAGAAAAAATTGCACGGCTATGTGGGTGAATGGAATTTAAAATTCCATTTATTGATTTAATTGAAGCATTTAACGAATTTGTAGGTTTTTCCAATCTTCACATATCTGGGATTTGGGATTTGTGACCTGTTCTAGAAATAAAGGGCTTGTTTCAATTTGTGCCCACTTAATTCATCTAAGGTGCGAATGCATTGTAATTTCTGAGGATAAATTCCACATTCTGGTTCACTGAACCAGAAAGCCAGGAGTTTTATTTTCGTAAATGCACATATGAGAATAGAATATCTGCCAAGAAGGTGGATATTATACATGTATGAGAAGCGAAGGGATAATATTTTTGCTGGAAGGTGCTCCATGCAGGAGTTGGCGAACGTCCACAAACTCACAAGTTTTTAGGGGTTCACTTACCTCTTGCAGGTGGTTTCCGACATTACAAATGCAGGCAAATTTCCTCCTCAAAGACAGGTGAAAATGAGTTTCCAAGATGGGAAGGAGGAAGAAACTCTAATTTAATGGGGTAGATGGGAAGAGGGTTCTTTGTGTGCTGAAAAATGCTGTCCCCTGGAGAGAACTATTTATGCTACAGTTCCATTTGCAGAATCTAGTATGCAGAAACAATATGCTTGCGGGCACAGTTAGAAATCTACGTCTGATGTAGTTTGGTTAGGGTTCTGATCGGATTCTTACTGAGTTCCCCAAAAACTCAAAACCTACTACAAACTTGAATTCCTGTGGGAGCAGATTTCAGAAGTTTTTACATGGCCATTTTAGAATTGGGCACAACGTGATTTGCCCAGAATGTGCCTGAGAGAGAAGCTTGAATTGGATACCACTTCGTAGAATTTTGAATACGATATTTGAAAACTATAGACACAAATACAGGATACACACACAAAGCTTCACGCACACATAGACCTATGAACATATGCATGCTGATAGGCAGACAGTGTACTGACATGCACATACATAGACATCAAAATATAGGGCCTGATGCATCAAAGCGTTTTCCAATTGTCATGCGTCTCATATGCCGACACAGGTAGGGAGAAATACAGACGCGTCTATACAGATTCTGGCTGGTATGCCCATGCATACAGATACAAGCACACATATCCAAACTGGTAGAGCTACCAGCACAGACACACACACACATTCACACACACTCAAACGTTCAATCATAGACGGATATATACTCAGGCACGCACTTTCTTTATTCAGCATTTATAAATACACGGCATTATATTGTTCCACTTAATGGTGAATTACAGCGAGCAGATAACACGTTTGGTTAAAAAATAAACGCGTTGAGAAAAGAGAGGTCAAAGCTCCACTTGGGACAAGCAACTGAAGGGCCTACTGCAAATTATCGCTGCTCTTTCTTCATTTGGTGCCTTGCTGTCGACGGGTGCTTCGGCAAGTGGCCTTTCTTTGAGTTTCAGCTGTATTAAATATCTCCATGGCAACCGCTGGTGCTCATCTGCGGCACAACACTGCGGCTTCCCTCGGCACGCGCACCCCCACCTTCAGAGCCAGAGGGGCCTGCTGCCTGCACCGGTGGCACGGGCCAGGCCCTGGGGACACGCGAGGTGATTGAAGCCCTGCTCTAATCACCTCCTAATGTGACTGAACAAGATTAGATTTGAGAAAAAAATCTTTTTTTTTCTATCAAAGGAATTAAAAGTACCCGGGGTCCTTTGTTATTTAAAAGCCAAGGAGAGTGGGGTTCAGCTGCAGCAAGGATTAGTGTCACAAATGATAGGCTTGGTTTTTGCGTCGGTGGTGTAAAAAATGCTGTGCTAATGAAAAGATGAAGACAATTGACGCCTGCGAATGATTTAGATTGTGGTGTAGGCATTACAAATTATAGAATCATTTTATGATATATATACGTGTGTGTTTATGTGAGTGTGTATATATAAATATAAATGCTCGCTGAAAAAACAAAGGTTAAAATGACGCTATAGTTAAATGAAAACTTCAGTGACATTGTAATGTTTCAAACAAAAAAAACACTGAAATTCACCAGTTCTAGTTATTTCAAGTAACTATAACTTGTGCCCTAAAGTAACAATAACTCACCAATGCACACTCTTGTCATCAGAAATGTCATTTTAACCCGTTCCACGCTGATGACGGAACCACTCCGTCATCAGCTACGGGTGCGCTGTGCTGATGACGGAGCGGTTCCGTCATGGCCCGCCCAGCTCGATAGAACGCTCATGCGCGGCGCAAATTCCGCGCCTGCGCTGAGGGTTCTATTGAGCGGGGCGGGCCGTGACGGAACCGCTCCGTCACGAGCACAGCTCAACCAACGCTGGTGACGGAGCGGTTCCGTCACCAGCATGCGGCCGCCGCGCGGCCGCCCCGCCCCCTTAGCACTGCGGCGGAATAGCCGCCGCAGTAAAGGGGTTAAATGTTGCAGTGATGTTATCAATGATGTTATAGAACATGTCATGAATGATGTAATATGTGAGGCAAAAACTGTGCATAGCTAGGGCGCGATTAAACTTATTTTAGGACACAAGTTATAGTTACTTGAGATAACTATAGCTGTTGAATTTCAGTGTGGTTTTAGTTTAAAATGTTACATTGTCACTTATATTTTCCTTTACTAAAACATACCTTTCTCACAAGAGTCCCTCACATCCAACGATCCAGATATACAAATATTTTTTATATTAAAATTTATTTTATTGATTTCAAGAGCACAGATAGGCAATACAGTGCTGGGATGAACTGTTGGTTTCGATTTAAAACTACAACGGCCCAGGTTGATCCCCCCATCTTAGAACAGTCCCCAGCATAGGGGAGGCATTCACCCTTCGGAGCAATTGTGCTCTCCAGCTGGCCCAGGGCTCCAACTCCCTCCACCAAACTATTAATCATTGTCTCTATGCCCTCTCCCTCCCCACACCCCTGTCTGTACCATGTTAGCTATCTTTCTGATGCTGGAAAATGCTCTTGGTGGCCCAAAACTATGCAATTCCCACTGACCTGCTGAATATTGCTGTGTACGATGTTACTCCAGCCTTCGCTTACCCTGGTACACATTTGGTGCTGCAAAGCCTTACCACTGGAAGAAAGCAAGCTATGTAAATAGACGTACCATATCATAATATTAAAACCGCTGTAGTAATCAGCACCACAAAGGGAGACAAATTGCAACCAATGATTTAAAAATCGCCTTCTTACCAGGGAAAAGGTAAACCAACATGGCCTCAAAAAGCCTTGCACCTTAGCTGCCAAAGAAGGAAGCAGAACCCAGGTCTTAAGGCTCCCAGGACAACAGCTTTGCCAGTTGACAGGGGTCAAACGCAGGCCCCTGCGGCGCAGTGGTGCCCAACCCTTCAGAGGGCCCTTAACCCCTTCGCCGCGGGGCTAAATCACCTGCGGAGGGGAGGGGGGCCGCATGCGGCGGCGCGGTACTCATGACGGGCTCAGCTCGTCATGAGGCACAGTGGAGCTGTGCTCATGACGAGCTGAGCTCGTCTTGACTCCGCCCACTCAATGGAACGCCCCTCACAGGAGTGGAATTATCCCCACGTGGGCGTTCCACGGCAGTTATGACGAGCTCAGCTCGTCGTGAGCACAGCTCCACTGTGCCTCATGACGAGCTCAGCTCGTCGTAAGCGCCGAAGGAGTTATACTTCAGGGGCCCCCTTTCAGCCGAGGGCCAATGAATATCTGTGAGACATGGGAGACTCAAGGGCCTCTCATTACATTCTGCTGGGGGGGCCATCCATTTGCGTTGCGCCGCTGGCAGCAGGATGGCCTTTCACCCAACAGCCATCGGGCTTCCCATCCCCTCAGCTAACATCCTGAAAACAGTCTTGTTTTTGACTCAGGGCTTCTGAACAATAAGGGGGGGCGACAAAATCGCATTGCAATCTTGCTAGGCGCATCGGTTGAATTATAACCACCCACAGACTTTGTGCACAATTCAGTATTCGAGAAGAAACACCTTGCACCTTAAAAACCATAAATCAGTCGAAGAGTTAGCTTAATGAACTATGATTTGCAGCTTTCAGAAGACCAAGGCGGACTCATATATGTGCGGATTAAAATACCCATCTACAGTACAGAGATGGCAGTGTCCTCTGCCCTCAGTGGCAGCTCCTCCGCTAAGGTGGAGGAGCGTAACCCCACTGAACTTAGAGCAGTGAAAAAGGAAAAATGTAAATATTAACAACGTTATTATCATTGTATTTTTATTTAGTGTGGGGCTGCCTTAGGGTGAGGTGAGGCTTGTGCCTCAGGGATGAAGAGTGGTTTGTGCACACTTCAGTGCCATGACTGCTTGGCCAGCCGTCTTGGCCTGGCCAAACAGTCATGCGCACTTTATATATTCCCCACCAGGCTGTAATGCACAGCCTGGTGGGGAATAGGCACATGTTCCCTGTCAGGGCCAGACTGGCCGTAGCGGGCACCGGGCAATCCCCCGGTACGCCGCAAGGGTGGGGGACGGTTTTGGGCCCCTGGGGGCGCTATTGTTACAGGGCCGTTTTTGCAGAATAGCTGCAAAATTGGCCCTGTAACAAAATTGGCCGAAAACCGACCCTGGCAAAGAGCTCGGCGGCACCCCCAACCCCCCGGGCGGGGGTTGACAGCCGAGCACTTTGCCAGGGTCGGTTTTGACTCCCAGTCGGCCCTGCTCCCTGTCCCCGTCTCAGTAACAATCCACAGCGCTCAGACCAATCACAATGCTGCATTGCAGCATTGTGATTGGCTGAGGGGAGCCTGCATGCCCAGATGCTTTCTGTTGCTTCTTCCGGACTGGAGTCAGGTAGAGAAGCAGAAACGGAAGAGAGGCGGCAGAAAACGTAATTGGTTTTTTAAAACAATATTTTTCACCTCCTGCCCTGCCACCCCCTTTCCCTACCAGCCGCCACTGTCTACCCAGACTTTATTTGAAAGCTTGGGTTAAATACTGGAAAGAAAAGGCCTTGGCGTCTGCCTTGTTCTCTAGAATGTGCTCCTGTGTACACGGATGCCGTTGTTAAATCTCTTGTAAAGCAGTTGCTGAAGTGATCAGACTGCAGGGCCATCCCTGGCACAGCGTCTACAGCACGGTGGGTGAGAACATGGATTAAAATTTGAACAGGCCTCGGACGCAGACAGAATCAGGATATCAGAGGATATGCAATACGTTATGTCAAGCTAATGGAAAAAAAACATGGTTTCTGGATTACATTTCGATTACAGGCCTGGATTTGTACTGCCCTGCTTCCTGCCTGTACCTCACACTTCGATGAACAAACACATTCACCAAAATGACAAATAGTTCAAATTTAATTCGAACAATGGGACTCAAACCTAAGAAGATATTCATCATCCTATTTCTTTTACTCCTCAGTGCAGCAAAGCTGCTTTAGGATTTTATTAGCCCTAAATTAGCAACCACCTTGACGCGACGACCTGTTGCCTTCTTCCTTCTCTGTTGGATCATAAGTCCCTCTTTCTTTTCCCCTCTTTCCCTCTTTCTTGATGCCTACTTCCATCTTCTGTTTTTCCTGAACACATTACAGCAACCAACTGCACATGTACTATACATGCAGCCAACATGATTTAACTCTAATTTGCAACTTGCACATTAGGTCACCTGAAAATGGTATTCAGAGTTACAAAATAGCAAACCTAAATTTCAAAGGTTGGTAAAAAAGTAAGGATTTAAACTTGCTTAACCATAACTGAACAGGTGGTGCGACCAGCAACTGGCAGCAATGGCTGCACGATCAGCACCTTCCCGGCTCCGATGCATTTCAGCTACCAGTGGAGAATACATTTTCACTCCCAGCGGGAGGGGACAACTGCCCAGCTCCAGTCTCCAGTCAGCTCTAGTCCATCTGTCAACACCCCTAACCTCCTGCGGATCAAGGCTGCCATGGGCGCCGATGAAGATGTACATCAGGGAGGTGTGAAGAACTAGGCCTTTATGAGCCTAGCGGCACAGGGCACGTCTAAATCTCAGAGTTCACCTGCTTTGTTATACAGAGACAGGGGACACTATGTTAAGTGTAGATAACAGGATTTATTAGCTGCAGCTATGTACAGTGATCCTAGAAGTACACCAATGGTATGTTCTCAGGAGACTGCCCCTTTACTCCGGGGCTCTCAGACTTTTATATTCTTTCACACCTGCATAAGAACACTCCCAATGCGCAAAATTTAAACCAATGAAAAGATATGTTCTTTGGGAAAAACAAGACGTCACATGATTAAATTGTCCACCCCCTTAAGTCATGTTTTGACTAACCCCACAGGTGATTCAATAATGGTGTCCCTGAGTTAATCAACAGTGGTAGACATGTTTGTGTATTGCAAGAGAGGTCAATTTGCAAGGCAGGATAAGACAGGAAGAAGGACAATGAAAACCAACAGGTGGTTTGAAACAAGGATTAGTGAGTCGAGACAAGAATACTGAAGGCCAACAGGCAGTTTGGATAAGGATTAGTGAGTCGGACTGGTTCCTGGAATCGACTTCACCTCAAGGATAGAGGGGTCATTTGATACGTGGCAGTACGAAGGGCAAGAGTTTTCTGTTTGCCGCGTTGCCTGAGTGAGGGCAACACAAAATGGCAGTGAAACACAAAATGGAGTCGGAACCTTCCTTTATGGGCCAGTCTCCTCAGTGTATGAAAACACTCCTGAATTGAAAGAGGGAGTTATGCCAGGAAGATCTGTGAGTGGACCAATTGTTGTTTGTGGGCCATGCGCATTGCCCCTGCTATCAAAGGCCCAGATGACAATTGCATGCGAACAGCAACAAGTACGACAGCTTCATTACTCAAAATAGAGTGTCAACAATATCTTACCACCACAGGTGTGCATTCTATTTGTGTTATCAACATCCCTAGCAAAAATGGCTGACACTAAGGTTGTCCACAAGTTCAAACATCTCATGGGTGGTGGAGGAAATGTCATTGCAAATCACAGAACTACAAAACCACTCATGCCTTTTCACCCTGTGCAAAGAAGGCATTGCAGAGGGAGAAAAGGGTCCCACCGAGATACCTGAATCTGTGAGAGGGCATTTTAACACCTTCAATGCTAAGGCAATTCTTCCTGGGTGCTGTACTTATTTAAATCCCATTGTTCATGACGAGCTGAGCTCGTCATGAGCACACGAGCAGTGTACTGCATGACAAGCTGAGCTCGTCATGAGCATCGAAGGGGTTAAAGAGATGTGACATATCCTGGAAGCAGTCTTGGTTTTTGGTCAAAAGGGCGGACAGGGCGACAGGATCAAGACTATCTTCTCTTTGGTCATCCTGGGGATGACGCACTCGAAACAAGACTTCTACTCAGAGGTGAGGTTTGGAGAATTGAAGAGTTTTTTTCAACAAAATATTCAGGATATTTTTCAGGAATTCTCTCTTAAAATGTTGCGAAATTACAAAGTGAAACTTCAAAACTGATTTTTGTCAATGTTTCCTGGTCCCAAAAAAAAGACAAATATAAAATAATAATAACAATATTACATTTTCATAGGTTCAGGTGGGAATGGGAAATCGTGTTTGCCACCTGCTTTTGGGCGGTGGTAATACTTGATGCTAATTTTGACAGTTCCTCGATAGCTCTATTAATTGTAATCAGTTTGTGATTGTATTGGCGTGTTTTTATTTACAATATTATCAAATTACCTGCTCTAATTCTACTTGTACCACTCGTGTTTTCTGCACTGGCAGTAAATTAACATGGCCTGCCAGACTGCAAATCTACGTGAACAGGCGATATATTCACTTGCCTGCATCAATTGCACCCCACCGACTTCTAGACGAGGGTATAAACTATTTAATCAAGATGGCATGTCACGGCTGTTGGCGGTGAATGACAAATCTCGACAAAGCTAAAGCTTGGGATGAAAGCTTGGCTGGGGAGAATTTGCAACCCAACATGTTTTGCACTAGAGTACTTTCACTATGAGTAAACAGCAATACAGTTTAGGATATATGTGTAAATCTGGCATCCTTGGTATTCGTACTGGAGCATTTTTATGAAAAGGTGGACAACGACTGAAAAGCTGCACGCGCGGCCTGCTCTGACGTGAATGGCAAATTCCAAAGGATCGGTAGGGATTAGATATCAATACAACACCTATGCTGCCTGTCATTGTTCCATTTCCATAGATAGGTTGGAAGCCTGATAACAAATTAAATGCAGAAGGCGCATTTGTGCTATGTTGCCATGACTGACTGAGACAGCGGAATCAGTAACCCTAGGTGCACCAATACTTCAATATTCCGAATTTCACCTGTAGAATTCTGTCAGAAATCGACCAATCCACACTTATTTCTGCAGGTGTTTTCCTGAAGAAATGTTTCAACCGTACCTATCACCAGGTTTTTCATGGTGCTAAACCAGAGTAATAAAAACTGGGAGATGATGCTGGCAACGCCTGTAACTGGCCGAATTAGGATTACCCCTCGTCTCACAATGTAGACAGTGATATTATCAATGTATAATTTCGCAATCTGCTATAAGTGTCATTTGTTTATTTAATGAATTCACAGCATCGTACTATTGTACTCATTGCCTCTGTACACCCCCAAGACAAATACCAAAATATTTCCAGCACAATTTCAGGTGGGCGTGGTGGAAACTGAAATATAAATGGGGGATATTGAATTAAAGGAGGTTCATATCAGCATAAGGTCGCCTACTTGCTCCTCTTTCAGGTTCCAATTTGTTAGGAAACAAATAGAAACGTGGGAACAATTGAATAGAAAACAAGATAGGACTAAACCTTCGGAATTGAGGTGGACATGTTAGCCATTGCAAGAAGATCATCAGTATGGCACATCCTACTGATTGCCTTTAGGGCACACCCTACAGACCTCCCTGGCCATGATAGACGAAACTGAAATTCAAGAGATGGATTGTTCTGGTGAAATACAATAGAATTGCCTCGGGTAATGTATTCTTCTCAATATCATTTTTATGTTTGTCCTGTTTTGCAGAACAGATGGCATTAAGGCTTGAATTGTTCAGAGTACATATGCATAGCAATGATCAATGTAATAAACACACTTTTCTGTAGGAATGGATCACTCACATTAACCTCAGCAGAATGTTGGTCGGATCTAGGAAAAAGCAGTAGGAAATCCATTTCTTGTATTGAAAGTCTAATAAACTATTTGAAAGAATGTAGTCAGAATTTTGACCCCGGTGATAGCCATGTGCCCATGACTGTCAAGTCCTGCATTTCACCTGGTCTTCTTGCAGAACCCAACCCACTTCGGAAAATTCTGATCGAGCTGAAATGATTCAAATCATCAGACACCATAGGATCTAAGAGATGCTTGGACGTTCGCAGCTTGGCCTTCGGGGTGTCTGTCTGAACCCAGTGGCCCATTACTAAGACTGTGAGGTATGCTTCTAGGCAGCACTTATATCATCACTCATTCAATACCAAATACCGGTTTAACTTAAGTACCAATTTATATGGCAGTTTTCAATAAAGGTTTGCAGTATCTCAATTATACAACACCATCTTTTTTTAATTGTCTGCAGGTTTTTATTCTAATCACAGGGAGCGCATCTGAATAACTGAGATTTGAATTAGTAGGAGTATCATTGGCTTGTAAAGGATGAGGAGGTTCTAAGGTGGCAGGAGTTCTTATCCAGATCAGATGTTCATATATTTACTTTTGAGGAAATTTAAATGTCTCACGTACAGACAGCTTTACTTGTCTGATGTCAAACAAACCTTCTGCATCCAATGAGGACGGGAGTTTTGTGTCCACCCCTTGCTCATGATTCAACAGATTTTTTGATCAATCTCAGTTGTCTGCAACTGATTCAATGGCGTTCCTCTCTATTTCAGTGTCTGTCCTACCAAACTAGCATTTCTGTCTTACCATATTCTTATTGGATAACTTGTATCCTTCCGCTGCTGATGTCAGACCTCGCACTGCAGTGCAGGAGGAACTATTTTCTCTCCCTTGTTCTACCCGTCTCTTTTTGCTCCCTCGTTCTCCTATCTGGCCAATTCATCCCTTTAGAAACCCCTTGCTTACCCCCTCAGATCCCTCCGCGCACTGCTTGCTTCTGGTTTGATAGGTGGTCATCTTGAAACAGTTTGCTTATGCACTAAGAAAACGAATTCCAAGATGGCGACCACATAAGCATGCCCCTGCACTGCCACTATCAAAATAAAAAACATTGGCACAGCCAATAGGTTTCAAAAGCAAGACCTTTTGGTTTATCAAATGCTTGGTCACCATTTAGAACAAAGTGTACTGCAAGTTTAGAACAGGCGTTGGAGGCTCTACGCTGTGACCTGAATTTGACATTTAAATCCTTTAGTGAGACGGTCAGCTCTGGAGGAATATAGCACTTACCCCATGCATACAGTGCATATAGTGGAATTGTTGCTCTTGACACAACATGCATGTAAACGTTTTTAGGACTCATCTACCAGACAGCATAAGCTGTTTGGTTGTTAAAGACCTACTGTAGCCTTACCAAGTATTTACAGTGGGTTTAGAGAACATCCATTGCCGACTAGTGGCTGGCTTTATTATCACTCATTTGATTGCTTGCTTTAAGTTGGCTTGAATTCCTCTTCTTATGTCTGTCCCTCCCCTGGAGCACAGCCTCTCTAGCATCCTTCTGACTGGCTGAACCTTCCACTGCCAGCAGTGACTAGCACAGATCAAAGGTAGGTGAGCAGGAGCAGGGGTGGGAGGGGGAAGGATGCGGGGGAAGAGGGTAATTAGAAAAAAAAATTACCTTCTTGTCGCTTCCTCCCCGCGACTCTCCTACACAGTCCTCCCCTGCTCGCCTGAACAGGAAGCACACCCAGGCTCCCAGTCAGCCAATCACAACGCTGCCTTAACAGCTTTGCATTTGGTCTGAGCACTGTGTTTTGGTGTAATGCAGCCTGCATGGAGAACATGCAAAGTGCGCAAGACTGTTTGGCCTGCCCGAGAGGGCCATCCAAGCAGTCATTGCGCACTTAGAAGGGTGCTACCACTCCTCCCCTGACCCCGCCCCCTAACGCAAAGCTGCTGGAAGTAGGACAAAATAAAATGACAATACAGCAAGTTATTATCATTTTATTTTCCTTTTATTCACTGCTAAAAAGCAGTGGGGCGACGCTAGCCACCACTGTCCTCTGCTCACTTTTGGGAAGATACTTTTTTCTCTTGGTTAAGCACGCCTTGAGAGAGCATGTGCACTTCTCCTCCCTCCTGCTTTCTCCCTCGTGTGCTTCTTTTTTTGACCCTGTGTTGCTCTTTCCTTTTTTTGCTTCTCCCTCCGCCCTCCATGTTGCTCTCTCTCTCGTACGATGCTTTTCTCCACCTCCCCTCCACCTGGTTTTATTCTTAATTTATACCACCCACCACCTCCCCCACTCACTCAGCCATTGCTCCTGCCATTTGTTTTAAATATTATTTTTAGAGAGACAGGTAGCAAATTATTGCCAGCCCTCAGCTTTAAAAACAAAAAAACCTCAATTTATTTTTCATTGCGTGCCCTCAAAACGACGTAGCTGCATCTTCATGCCGTTTTATCTTACGGGTTTGCTGTACAGGATAGGATAAAAATTCAGTTAGCTGATGCTGTACAGCATCGCCATAAGGCATTAGTAAAGCAAATGCGTTCCGAAGTCGCGACCTCTTGGCTTTGCCAATGCTTTTTATTTTTGGAGGTAAGTGACACATCTTCTACTTTGACTTAGGTAAGTAAAATGCTCGGTACTACAGTCTGTCTTCTAACATGCCTAGCAATAAAACTGCTGCCAGGCTAGAGTGCTATAAAAAGGCACTGCAAAGAGAGAGCACACAGCAGCAAGGACCTCTTGCAACCAGAATAATGCTGAAATTCAGTCCCCAGTACTTAATAGCAACGTTTCTTATATAAGCATCCCATTCCATAACCTAGCTGTGCATTCTCTATTCATGAAAAATGAGCCATCACATTAAGGAAGGTTAATAATGTATAACTGTGAGCTGCTCTGTATGGAAAAAATACCTTTAAGTAAGCCATGGGGTAAGCTTGACATTTTTCATTTATTTATTCAAATTATGGGTTTTATGCAGGATGGCTGGCGGAGCTGCTAGAAGACTCGCGGGCCGGCCACTAGCGGGTCTGGGAAGGAATTCTCGCCCTGTGAGCTGTTTCCCTGAAGAGAGAGCCCTGTTATGTTTCTTATAATTTGAGGTTAGTGCTGAATCTCATGGGTAAGGGGCTATAAATCATTCTTCAGCGCTACACTTCTAAAAATATCCCCAAAAAGATTTTAACCAAACTCCAACAGGAAGGCCATGAATGATAAATGCATCTTAAAATATTGATATGTTTTCTTGACTTCAATCAAGACAGTAAGTGAATGCACAAGCTACTGTGTTACCTTCTGCAATGTGGGACCTGAAGAGAAATACAGCGAAGAACTGCTTGGATCGAATCACTGATGGTTGGTTTTAGATTCTCAGGAAGTCTATCATCGATCCAAATTCGATTCCATTCTCTGGGAATCCTGACGTCCTACCATATTCTACTCACCACAAACACCTTCTTTCGACTACACTCCAAAGCACTGAGTGCTGTACATTAACTCACAGCCCTCTTTCCCCATCAGTTCTTACTCTGCAAGGCTGGACTGGCTGTACCGGGCATCGGGCGTTTCCCTAGGAGTTTGGAAGGGCTGCCTTAGTTACTGGGGGACGGTTTAGTAGCAGTGCAGCAGTTTTGAAAGCACTGCAGAGTTCCTTGTATATCCAACAGTTTTCAGGCAACAATAAAAGTGCCAAGATCACTTTGGTGATTAATGTACCTGCTGGAGATTTTGTCGAATGGCAGTTTTGGCTCATCTAAGGTAGTGGGGAGGGTTAATATGCCTGCTGCAAAAAGCATGTACTATGCAGATCACAGAACAGTATTTTATGTGCCTGGCTCAATGGGTTACTGCCTTTGCCACAGAGATTTTTTTTGTTACTGTGTAGTTTATAAATTACAATCGTAATCTAGGTTCGAAAGTCATGCTTTGTTGTCCCAGTGTTTCATTATCCTAATTTTGCTAAAAAGGGTTTGTTTGGGTAGAAACAAATTCTTATTTGTAAAGTCAACCCTAACCACTGTGTTACATTCTGAATCCTGAGTTTGTGCTTCCCGAAACCAAGCACTCTTAAAAAATGCCTACCAGAATGGATGACATGTGAATCCTACTCCTTGTAATCCCCTTTCTCTTATGTAACATTTTCTATACATTGATTTACCCACGTATGATTCATTGTCTCTGTATGAATGTGTGATGTAAAATGCTCAGACACCATACCGTGGTATGAGAGGCGATATAAAACAAATGAAATTCATGTGAGGGAGGGGCTATGGAGAGATGAGAGGCACTATTGGAGGGTGATAGTGAGGGAATCATTAAAGAGCCCCAATAAAGATTGCTGCATCCTGGTGTACTATACGGTCACCATTTACTATGCTTAAAAACGAATATAATTGAATATACAATGAAAAATGTGTTGCAGAATGCACCATTTTTGCCATTTTTCCTCAAATGTTGTTGGTAGGAGAATCCTCCCCAACCAGCCAAGCCTCCTAGTAGTGGTCAGGCTTACTCACTGGGCTTACTCGCTGGTCAGACAAAATTTGCCAGGGCACCTTTGGGTTCCCAGTCTGGCCCTGTTACTCTACAGAGGCCACGGCTCCCAAGACAGACAACCGGAGCACTGGGGCCAAGGCCTCTGACCGAGGGAGCTGCGGGCCCACAGCATCATCGTCTGTAGCAAGTTTTGTTACCACCCTCAAAACATCAACAAACATGCTTTAGTAGCCATGAAGTGGTTGCATAAGTGCCTGGTTTGAAATAAATAGGTGGGTCTTGCGAGAGGCATTAGTCATGACCATTTCTTAGGCAACCGAGTGAGTTTCAAATACCACTTTAGCAGTATTTCTAGTTGCTCTCATGGCAGGATGCACTACCAGTATATCTTGTGCAGCTACTCTTGGTTCCTTTGCTACAAATGTTTTGAATGTCTCTCACTTCGAATGTCCATTGGGCATGCCTTTGTATTTCTTACATGCACAATAATACCGGTGAGTGTTGTCTGCCCTTGTTGAGAGATGCTCTAAGAATCAGGACTGTGATGAGGAAACCTAGAGAAGAGGTAATGCCCTGGTTAATTATCAGCAATGTTTTTTTACTCCAAACTGTAGTCATCGTAGTCACAGTCCTTCTACTCCTCCTATGATTCACTTCATGGGCAGAATTTGATACATGACAGGAAGAGAGTGCCAACAGGGATCTTTAAAGTGAAGAGAGAAAGAACTATGGAACCAAAGCAAATACTACTGCACACTTCTAAGGTTTGTCAAATGATTTTTTGGGGGAGAAGGTTGCCTGCCTCATAAGCTAGGGCCTGTTCGCAGAGTAAGAATGTTGGCGAGGAAGACTGGAGCTTGGTAAGTAATCGGGGAATTTTTCTGCCCAACTTCAAGTCATGGATTAATTAAATGTCAGCACTGATTAGGCAAGTGACAGGGGGACATTCAACATCTGTGTGCCAGTACACAAACTTCACGATATGGAACTGTGCTTGGAAGCTGCCCGTTTGGCAACCGACCCGATGGTGTTATCCCCAGTTAATGTTTACCCCCCTTTTCCCTATTGTGAATCGCTGCATGTATGGCCCTCAGGAGTGCTTGCTAGACTATTCAAGAGGTGGCTCGGACAAGGGTGGGGAGGCTCTGAACCGGGATGTTGGAGGGCCCATTGAGAGGGTGCTTGAAGCGAGGGGGAGAGCGGGAGCGACTGCCTTGTTGAACGCTGATGGCTGAAGTCATAATGTGTACCTGGAATGTACGCGGAATACACACACCCGCACGCAGGTACATGATTTATTCATACTTGAAGAGACACAAGGTGCAGATAGCACTCCTACAGGAGACACACCTAACGGCCCCAGAGGTACACACCCTGCGCAGGCGGTGGCGAGGTCAGATTTATGCGACTGGGTTCTCCTCTTATGCCAGGGGGGCACTGATATGGGTGAGACCAGGGCTCCCGTTTGAAGTTGAGGACTCACACATAGACAAGGAGGGGAGGTTGGTGGCAGTGAAGGGACGCCTAGATGGACGACCGCTGGTGGTGGTGTCGCTCTATGCCCCTAATACAGACCAACAGAGCTTCCTCGAAAAGGTGTCCACAACCCTGGCGCGCTGGCACGGGATCCCCTGGATATTGGGGGGGGACTACAATAGTGTATTGGATACCACACTGGACCGCTCATTCCCACCTCTACCCAGCGCACCAGTGGTGGGTGCCATGAAAGCTCTTATAGCCTGGGCCTCGCACTGGAACTTACATGATGTGTGGCGTCACCGAAATCCAACGGCCAAGATATATTCGTACTACTCAGGAGCCCACTCCCTGTACACCCGATTAGACAGATTCATGCTCACAGATGATCTACTCCCGCTAGTGACGGAAGCGCTTTACATGGGTAGGACACATTCTGACCATAACCCACACATGTTAACGGTCTCATGGGCGAACACCCGCCCCCCTGTCCCCACCTGGAGGCTGCAGCCGGACCTCCTACTAGACGCACCCTTCCGGGGCTCACTGTTCGCGCATATTGTACACTACTTTGAGGATAATGCAGGTTCAGCCACCTCCCTACAGATGGAATGGGAGGCGTTCAAAGTGGTCATTAGGGGACAGTGCTTGGGCACTCAGGGGAACCTCAAACCGCAGGTGGAGAGAGACTTACATAGGGTGGAGGAGGAATTGAGTCGACACGAACGGGACTCGGTGGGTGGACACGTCACTGGGCTTCAAAAAACGCAGGCGACCCACGAAAAACTGCTAGAGAGGCTCAGATGTCTGAATTTCGCGGCTCATGCGGCGCGCACACACGATAGGGGGGACAAACCCGGTAAGTTGCTGTCGTGGCTCATCGCTAGGGAAGACCGGTCGAAGCCAGTCACAAAAGTACTAGACGCGAATGGGGTGCCCTTACATACGCAGTCAGAGATTCACGGAGCATTCACCACACACTACAAAATACTGTATCGCTCTAGCTTGCCCACACCCGCCCCGGACACGGAGGAATACCTTAACCGGGTACTGCTGCCGTCCCTTACCGATGCCCAACGTACAGTCCTAGCGGCACCCATTGCCCCTGAGGAGCTCCGGGAAGTCATAGCGGCGCTCTCCAACGGAAAGTCCCCTGGCCCAGACGGACTCCCAGCGGAGTTCTATAAAGCATACCAAGACCTCCTGATTCCTGAACTCGTCAAACTGTACGAGACGGCTCTGGAAGACTCCTCCCTGCCCCCATCTCTGAGTGAAGCTACCCTGGTCTCCCTCCTGAAACCGGGTAAAGATGAGACACTCATGGGCTCATATAGGCCCCTTGCCCTCTTAAACACGGACTACAAAATACTAGCCTCTACACTAGCGAGGAGATTGGCCCAATACACACCTACCCTGGTCCACCCTGACCAGAACGGGTTCGTACCCACACGCAGCACATCGCACAACATCCGCCGGCTGTTCAGAGTGCAGGAGTATGCGAGAGGCCCTTGGCCACTATCGGGTTGCATAGTGTTAGACCTGGAAAAGGCATTTGACTCGGTGGAGTGGCCGTTCCTTGGGGCGGTTATGCAAAAGTTTGGACTGGGAGACGGATATCTGGACATGGTGGGACTCCTATACCAAACGCCAACAGTTCGGGTCCGGATAGGGGGCCTGATATCGGAGGCCATAAGGGTGAGGCGGGGCACACGACAAGGCTGCCCGTTATCGCCTCTACTCTTCTCGTTGGCCATGGAACCGCTGGCGGAGATACTGAGGATGCAGGGCGCCGAGTGGGGCATCCCGTTGATTGATGGGGTACACGCGGTTTCCCTATATGCCGATGACCTACTCCTCTACGTCAGAGACCTAACACGGATACCCCCGGGACTCACCGACGCTCTCCGAGAATTCACAACACACTCGGGACTGAGGGTCAACTGGGGTAAGTCCGGGGTCTTCCCCTTCCACCCGGATATGCAGGAATGCGCAGTACAGCTAGGAGACACAACCCTGACGTGGTATGCCGGTACCTTCAAATACCTGGGAATCCACATATATAGGAATGCAGCAGATATACTGGATGGCAACCTGATTCGAGCCATAAATTCCTTGCGGGCCCAGATCCAATTCTGGGGCACACTCCCGCTCAATGTCCCGGCCAGAATCACCCTGACCAAAATGATAGTCCTACCTAGACTCCTGTACTATTTTTCGAACATACCGGTGTATGTCCCAGCTCGGGTCTTTAGAGACTTGGAGACCCTAACGCGAACACTAATCTGGAATGCGGGGAGACCAAGGGTGGCCCTGAAGAAATTGTATGCCCCGGCGTCCTCGGGGGGGCTAGCGGTCCCGAACCAGGAACACTACTACCTTGCCGCGCAGCTCCAATGGGTGGTGGCCTGGCTTGCGGGTAGGAACCTAAATGACACGGCCTCCACGGTCCCAGCCTTGACTCACGCGGAAGCTCTCGCACTGTTCCACCCACTCAGGGGCGCGACACGCGAGACGCAACTACACCTAGCAGTAGCACTGAGATGCTACAGGCGTGCACTGCGATTGACCAAGGAAACTACCCCCTACGCTCCAGCCCTGCCGCTGGAGGGACTGCCAAGGCCTGGGGGAGTGGTGACTGCAGCGCGCCTACATGACTGGGTGCAGGTGGGGCTTGAGACACTGGCGGATTTATATGACGACGGGGCCATGGTACGGTTCGAGGGGCTAGTGGAGAACCCAGGACTGCCAGCGGGACACTTCCTGATGCATGCATCAATGATACGGGTCCTAACGGAACACTGGGGCGATATGTCAGTGGAACCCGAGACACACCTCTTAATACAATACCTGCACGTTATGGGGGCAGGGTCGCATGTTGTGCACTGGTTAACACAGGCGCTGAGAACCCACACAACAGCCCCCCTTCAGTCGCTCAGGGACAGATGGGCCACAGACAGGGGGAGGGACTGGTCGGATAAAGAGTGGGAAAGGATCCTAGAGGGCCCGCAACACGTTCCCCGCAATTCGAGGTTCAGAATCATACAGTTCTATATTATGCACAGGGCATATCTGTCCCCGGACAAGATTAACCGCTACTTTGGTTTGGATACCTCCAAATGCCCGCGATGCGCGCTACTGAATGCGGATCTCCTGCATATGCTGTGGGCATGTCCCAAGCTGCGGACGTACTGGTATGATGTTAACACGCTGTTGACGAAAGGGACGGCACTGGGCCAACGTCACGGCTGGGACACCTGTGTGCTGGGCCTCCTCACCAGGACAAAGCATAACAAAGCACACATGAGGTTCTGGGACCTGGGGCTGATAACCGCCAAAAGACTCATAACCCGTCACTGGAATGCCGCGGAACCACCCCTGACGAAACATTGGAGTGCCTCCCTCATCTACTGGGCAACCGCAGAGGGAACGGTGCTCCGTAGGGAAGAGACGGCGGGACGGAGGGCCATACCGATAGCCCAGACATGGGAGGGCTTCCTGGGAGCGTTCACCAGGGCCTGCCACGATAAAGGGGTGTTGTGAGGAGATGGCTCCTCCACAATGGAACGGAGGGGACATGACCGGGCCACAGGCTGCGTGATGAGAAAGGGGAGAAACGGGAGTCCCACGCATACGGACATGCCTCTTCTCCCCTCTTCGCTCCCCCCCCCTCAACTCCTCCGCCCATCCCGCCTGGCCCTGCCCCCCCCTCTCCCCCTCCCCACCTGTCAGCGGAGCCCGCATACGCAGTCGGCCCCACCGATACGCCCCCACCCGAGACCTAGAGCTGCCACACACCACTAGTACCTCCTACCCGAGCACACTCGAAGCCAGCACCCTGCAAGACTATTACACCCGAAACTGACTAGATAGGGCCCATACTGCAACACCCCCCCCCACTTACCCCGAGATCGGAATCTTTACACCCTCACCTACTCTCCTGTTTTTCCCCAGTTTGCATTGGTGGTAACTACGGCAAGGACACCCCCAAGTTGTCCACGCTGGGTCCGCCTTTCCCACACACACCTTTCACTTTTGACACACGGCGACGAGACACAGGAGTGCAGCGCACATGCAAGCCACTGCCGCAGCCTACTACCTCGCGGAGGCGTCCCACTGCACCTCCTAGCCGATCACAGCACACATACAAGATGCCTGGAACCAGGCCCGGTTGGTTATTCACACTACTGGGGGACATCATGCTATATCACTAACCAGTGAGTGGAGAACAACGGGGATGCGGCTGGCCATCAGGCTACCCGCCTTGACGGGTGAGGTCAGGCACCTTAGTAGGGCGGGCAGGGCGCATTGCATTATACAGTAGTAGTGAAGCGAATGGTTTGTTGAATGCAGTGACCGCCCCATGACAACGAATGGAGTTCTTTAGCAACGAGTGCATTTATTGACTTTCAACCGTCGCCAACATTCGCATTGATGATGTACGTGCTATTCCAACTGTTGTTTCCCCTTTGATTATGCACACAAGAATCGTAACTGTATGTCACGTGTACCAATAAAAAAGATTTAAATAAAAAAAAATGGAACTGTGCTTGGATAGATGTCAACAACAGATTGTTCTCAGCTACCAACAGCACAGCAGAAAGCTGTATAAGGTGTTGTCTGGTACCCGGAAGTGGATGCCAGTCCTTCTCAGTGAATCCCCTCTCCTACGCTGATCCCATTAACAAACTGTAATAGGGAAAATGTGTGGGACCAATAAAAAGCAAGGTCACCCTCAGAAACATGTCGCCTTCTGGTAGCCATTCTAGAAATGTCTTACCAGCTTGTACCGTCCTAACCCTAATAAATATATAAAAATATATCTGCCATCTTGCCATACACATCTTCCGAGGCTTCATTCCTCCCTTCCTTTTTATTCATGAAAGCAAGATACTTAGGGCCAGATGTAGGTAATCCAGATTTACCGATTCTAAAATACCGAATTTCACCAATTCGGTATTTTAGAATCGGTAAATGGGATGTAGGTATCCATTCGAATCGGTATTTACCGATTCGGTATTTCCCATTCATCCCTATGTGCCTCCAGGCCCATAGGAATGAATAGGAATTACAGAATTGGTAAATACCGATTCGGTAAAATGGGGAACACATTCAAGGGTGGCAGGGTGTCACATTTATACCCTGTTGAACCCCTGAATAGTGCATGGGTGCACATGTGGCACACATACTGGCCCTAAGGGCATGTATGTCTGGGACAAGGCACTGTTAAAAAAGCACAAAATTGCTTTTTTAACGGTTTTCTTTATTTACCACCAACTTGTAGTTGGTGGTAAATAACGATTCCTTACAAGTGAAAAGCACTCACTTGAGTGCTTCCCACATTAAAGATTCGGTAATTTACCGAATCGGTATTTAAGAATTCGGTAATTTACCAATTCCTTAAATTACCGAATCCTTAAATTAGGCCCCTACATCTCAAATGCCTAATACCGGTCGATAACGGCCGAAATTCGGTAATTTCGGCCGTTACCAACCGGTATTAGGCTTCCTACATCTGGCCCTTAGTCTAGTGTCACACTCCAATCCCTTTCATGGTCCAATTTGCACATATATTTCAAAATATACATATTTCCCTGCCACACTGACCCATCTCTCTTTGGTCTTCCCTCACCGTACATTTCCCAGAACATCAAGATATATCGGAGGTAGCTCCTGCCTCCTACCTACTTCTGTCTTCCTTTATGAGGGCTGTGTTTCTGTTCTCTTTGTGAGTGAAGTGAGCAGGCATAGTGCTTTCAGTGGCTGTTACAATGGCTTGGTGATCAGTATGATAGAAATCCACCACCTACTGAAGGTCCATGTAGATGGTTGGGAGACAGAGAACATGACAGCACCAGCCATGAAGTCCCCTTCCCCGACCCTCCCTCCCCAATTCCACTACTTTGCTGGGCTCTGTGGAGACCCTTGGACTGCAGAAAAAGAGAAGGGATGCTAGTTCACCATCGGCCCTTTCACTACTTTGTTTGCATCCCTGCATTTTTTAGACCAAGAGATGCAAAGAAACATAGGGGAACCTTATTTATTTCAATTTTGTCATGTGTGATCAGCAGTCATCAGTCAAAGTAAGGGCAATAGTATACAGGAAAAGAAGCCTAGTTTGTGAGGCAAATACCAAGTGAAATACAGCAAGGGAATCAACAATGACATGCTATAACTATCCCCTCTTATGGATAATAATGGGTTTATCGCATAACTCCCACCATATATAGAGGACAACACAAATACTAGTATACATTACCGTGGATGCAATAGTATGTGCCTACACGTTTGGTTTTTGACATAAGGCCAATTGTAGGTGAGTGGGGTTGAGCTTGTGACAGCTCGGCCATCTTAATTCAAGGGAACAAGTGGTAACATTTACCAGGGCATGACTTGCATTGCAATAGAAGCCTTCATGGATGAAGTTTCAGGGCATGAGTTTAATTAAGGTCAGAGGTTAATGAACATTTCACTGGATAAAAATAACTAAAATTAAAGTGCATTCTTCATTTCTGGCTTGAAGTTATATATAAAACGGGTGATTCAAGTTATTTGAGGAAACTGGCTACTTTATGAGGTGAAACTTACTAACAGTGCTGGTACAACATTAAGATGTCATGTTAAAAAGCAGTTACAACATTTCTGAATGTTACTCAGCATTTACTTCAGAAATGAACAATTGAATGAGCATGAAATTGGATACTTATGAAGCAATAACAATGCTGTCGTGGTAAATATAATAAGAAGGATAGGCATGTTATTGCGTCAGGCGTTGCCTATGGTTGTATAAAGGATTTCATGTGAACTTTTTGTTACAAGTCCTTAAATACTTTGGGGTATCTATTTATTGAAGACCCTACTGAACTGTTACTATAGCAGTCCACTACACAATTCCACCTTTGAACCTTCCCCTTTAATATCTCTTTGGTACCACAAGTGTATAACAACAGGACTGGAGTCACACCCTTTACGCTATTCCTAAGATAAGTCGACCCGAGTCCTTTCCACAACTGAAAAACTGTAATGAAGGTACCCTTCTAACACATATGCATAAAAGCACATAAACAATAGACAAATAGGAAATCCATTAATGTCTTTAACCCCACAGATAGGAATATAGATAATAATAATAATGTAGGTTCTGCCAAATTACCTACATATGCAAGGCTTAACAAACGTCTTATAAGATTTTGTGTATAATTAAATAATCTTAAACACAAATTATGGTAGGTGCAAACAACCACTGCCTGTTAAAAAATAAAATAAACTATTTAATAAACAAACATGTATACATTCCAGTTCATCAACCTCTCAAAATGATCAGTTTCTTAAATAACAATTGCTCTAATAAAACTCCTTTCACTACCCGGTAACTCTGGGATCTTTAAAGTGGGAGGTGGGTCCCCCAAGCGTCCCTGTAATTGGTCATAACTAACATATTTTGCTATTTATACCCTGGCCGAGAGAGGGTGTCAAAAGGGAAGGGACTCCAAATGTTCTTCACCCCCCTCCGCAACACCCCCACTTCTAATAGTCACACTGTGGATACTTGTATGCATTATTAAGGCCTGTCTGACCAGAATAGTATGTTTGGCAATCATGTTTTTGATTGCATTTTTAAAACAGTAACAGAAAGTAACTGCAGTGTTTAAATATGTATAGACATATTTAAACAATGACAATTTAATAAAATAATTGTGAACAATTCTGAGGGCCGCCCGATGGTGGGTTTCTTTACCACTGGGGGGGCGTGGCATTAAAATGTTTGATGACCACTGCTGTAACTGCTAGATAAGTTGTTCAGTCAATGTAACAATCACAGTTCCTTTTGAATTCTTTGTGCTAAGCAGAAGTGTATTAACTTTTGTGCAGGCTTTCCTATGGGCTTTTTAGAGTTCCCTTAAATAATAATTTAAACAAAACTTGGATAGATACGACCTTCAAGCTTTCAGCTTTGGCTATAATCATAAAATGCTTTCCCATTCATTACAAATGAAATATGCGGTAAAAAAATCCACTTCAGTATTATCTATGTTTATCTTTAATCTATATTCTCTTGTTTAGCCAGATGAATCATCAAAACACTTTCTGTCTTTGGTATTACTAAAAATAGGCTATTTATCTTTACTGTGCGATCTAAAGTTCTTAGCACTAGGGAGCCTATTAAAAAGCACTCAAAAAGATGTTTCAAACAGTACCTTTCTTCTCAGACACATTGTGATGGGTCTGTGCTTAATTGACGACAGTACATAACCTTTCTTCAGCCCTGGTTGACCATCGATAAATTCTTTGCAGCTTCAAAGAAAAAATAACTTTGAAGTTCAACATTGCTTCTATATGCACATTGCTTTTAGCATTAGACTGAAGTTCCTAGCCCGGTTTAGAGTAAATAATCCATGTGAAGCATAGCCCCTGCCCCCATCTGTCTCTTTCATGTTGCAACTAAACACCAACTACTCCTTTCAGGTACAGTCTGTTCCCAGAATAGTCAGTCCATGCCACGAGGATGCTATTTATTTCTAAATGTGTTATAGGCCTAATTGGGACTTCAACCCCAAAGCTAAATTTGTTGGCCCCGCTATTTCATTGATAAGAATGCCTACACATCTTAAATCTCAATGTAAATTGGATATTGTAAATGTGCATATTTCTCAGCAATGACTAAAGTGGTCACCATGACACATATAACTTTATGTTCAGTATTAAGAATTCTAAAATTATATACTGGAAATATACTTTTAAATAATGCGTCTTAAAAAAAAAAAGGCATTTCTGTACTGACTAAGTAGCGTAAACTAATAATCCTGCACATAAGTCTAGTAGTATATAGTTTATTAATATCTGATCTGCATGGGTGGTACACTGTCACTCGATGTCCGGGTAATTTGTATAAATAAGGCGTACACACTATGTACAGTCTGAGGAGCAAAACAAAAGTTCATGAGGGTGGACAATAAATTAAAGGTTCAAAATATCATATGCTTCCATTCTATTAGTTAGTCCTATAAATCTGTGAACTTTCAACATGGGCTATTCGGGGTTTGTGTGTAAAATATCACTTGCAGAGTAATGCTCTCAGTGCTTTCCTGAGAGGAAAGTGCTTTGGGAGTAGACTCACCTCCGAAGAAAGAAAGTAGCAGACTCTTGTTTCCCGGAAAAAGGATGATTTGCCTGTGAAACCTCAGGATTTTGAGACTGAGGAGTTTTTTGCTGCATAGGAGCAAATTCAACCCATGACTTTGAACTTCTTTGTTAGGTAATTTGGCCTGTTGAAATGTATGTTTTTGCATGATATGTATGTATACGGTTGTCTACAATTTTAAAAATATTTTTAGCTTTCAGAAAAGTTAAGTATACAGCAGTAATGTGGTCATAGTAGCAGGTGCCTGAAAAGACGTATGCTGCAGCATATTGGATGTGTTTGAAAGGTGCAGTTCTGGTTTTATTTTGGGAGGCCCATCAGAAGTGCAATACGAAAATCAATCCTGAAGAAAACAAGCATTTGGACAACTGTATGGAAGACATTTTCTGGGAACAAATTCTTTAGCATCCACATTAGAGAAGTCTGTAATTGTGCACTTTTTTATGGGGTCAATGTTGTGGAGATTGAATTGTGGTTTGGATTCCAGTCTGAAGCTCAGTAGTTTGGAACTGTAGAGGGATGGTTTGGTATAAGAGATCATACCATTCTGTTAGTCAAAAGGGTAAGAAACCATTTTTTTTACTAAAGATCTGGAAGGGGTGGCAGAAAGCAATAGGAGGAACTGTTTTTGGAAGTTGTTGGACCATTCAAATCTAGATGGCCATCATGCGTTGCCTAAGGTGAGCTATGCCCTGCTCTTTAATCACTTTAAGTGAGGTTGAGGGTCATTAGCGTTTTGGTCAGCTATCATGCGTAGACCGTCAAGCGAAATGGCTCCATGTATAGATTGAAGTAAATAGTGTCAGTATCAAACACTTTGTGTGGTCTCCAAAGAGCACTGACAGAGTTGAGTATTCTATGCTGTTAGAAATGACCATCTTGTGTGTGACTTGCACCAAGATTTTTGCCTTGTTCTGCTGAACCCGTTTTTGTTGGCTATAGGACTCTCCACTCCTACTAACCAGTGGTTAAATGCTTGTTCTCTTCAGTTTAAGCATGGCAAAACTGACATTTACATAATTGGCATATTTAATGTACATGTAAGTCCCTAGGACATGACAGTACATGTAGCCAGACCCAGTAAATAAATTGCCACTAGCGGGTTGCAGTACTCATTGTGCCATCCACTAAAGTAGCACTGTAAAACATGTCTCCAGGCTTGCCACTGCACCAGGGGTGTGTGGTTTTTAAAACTGGCATTTTGACCTGGCAAAACTTCTGCCAGGCCTAATACATCCTTTCTAATACTAAAAAGTACACCTAAAGTAGGCCCTAAACGCCCATAGGGCAGAGCGCAAGGTATTTAAAATGTAGGATATGTATAATGTATGTTTTACATGTCCTGGGAAGGAAAAACTTACAAAGTGGTTATTCACAGTAGGATAACACTGGCTTACATTCTTGCCTTTAATATGCGCTAAATTCAGTTTGGGAGTAGCTAGAAAAAAGGTTCAATGACTCATTTAATAGTATCTTAAAATCAAATTTAATGTTCACATTGGATTTTATATTACTAAGTTGTGTTTTCCCTTCCTTAAACTAAAAAGGCTTTCCTGCCAGTGTCCAGCTGTTAATCTGACCCACTGCTGGCTTTCTTGTGGTGAATGGGGAGAGTGTAGTGCTCCCAAACAGTGAACAAAGGGCGCTGGGAGTAGGGAAGGGGACTCATCCCTTGACAGGGTGGCGTGGGGGCTGTGCCCAGCCCCTTCCTGAGCTTTAAAGGCTGTCTATCTTGCCACTGTCAGATTAAGTTCAGACCTAGGCCTGCTCCCCTGTTGTCACTCTAGTCAGGCTAGCACCATAGGGCATTGAAGTGGACCCCAAAGACTTCTCCTCAGGATACTCCTATTCATCTAGAGATTCAGGAGGAGGGCTGCTGTGCTGTCTTGGGAATCTTAAGGGAGACTGGATCTGCTTGCCTTGAAACCAGGACCCCATAAATGACTCCAAGGGTCAGTTGGCTAATAAACTGAGCTACAGGGACCAATCAAGTTCCCAGAGACTTCTCTTCCTGCAGTTACCTAGTTCCAACTGGACCTACCCTGGACCTCTTGCTGCCCTCTGTTGGAATGAGTCCTAACCCCAAGTGGTGTCCCCCAAGTCCTGGTCCCTTGGCTGGTGTTAATGTGTACTCCTTCTCCCTCCTCCATGCTTCACAGAGGCCTGCTCCAGATACACTGCCAGCTCTACTACTCACTGCATCTAATAAGGTGTAACATTCATCTGCATACAAAGGGATCAGTACTCTTAAGCACTCACCGACAGGCCAGTGGCATAATATATTGAAAGCTGTTACTCTTTTGCGGGGACAGAAAAGTGAACAATTTTTTTTACTTTCTGCCCTAAATCCTACTTGTCTGTTACACATAGAATAGTTTATCCTGGTGCTAAAGTGACATCAAGTCAAAAAATACAAAGGTATTTCGTTTATAAAGATATCCTTCAATATATAAAATAGCTGCTTGTGAGATATTAAAACTCCTTCCCTGAAACATGTTCTGCGACTGACACACCCAATGAATCAGAAGCCTATATCCCAACCGTTTGAGTGTATATTCATAAATTAACCATGTGCCTCCAAGGTATGCATAACACAGCTTTTCCATTAGCCACTAGTCCACTGGCAATTTAATATGGTAGCAAACTGGATGTGTAAAAGTCAAAGGCTGAAACAACAGAAGGCTTGATATTTAAAGTTGCCACGTCCCTTCAGGGTGCTCATATTGTGATCTGTACGAATATTTGCTAAATTTCTACTCCCACTAATAAATATGTTTCACAGGCTGAAGATCATAGTGTGCAGAACATGGATGCACCACACAGAGTAACAGACTTGAATAATGTGTGGGAAAAGAAGTCTCAAAGACAAGTTTCTCAGAGAGGAAACAGACTATTGTTTTATTAAATAGTTTGTCTAGATAAATACTATTCTACTGAGATCACTATTCCAAAATAAAGATAATACTGTGTTAGACTAGGAACTATGGGCCTGATGTAAGAAATGTCCATTTGTAAAAAGTGCTCTCAAACTGTGCACTGACATTTTGGAATGGAATAACAATTTGCGAATCACCAGATGTAAGAAATCAATATTCATGAGGTAGGTCATGAATTGTTGCTCACTACACTGATGCCATCACAGTGATAGTGGCCTGTTGGGGTCATCAAACCACAATGTTTGTGATCATATTTTAATAGAGAAAACTTTAAAAGAAAATACAGTGTGCTTTCCTTAAAGGAAACAGCACTGAGTATAAAAAGACAAGTTTATTATTTTATGTAAGTTTGCTTATGAGATGGCAGTGGCCCTCTGGGCTCCTGCTTACTCCACAACAAACTAATTTTTACATTCACAAAAGGGAAGGGATCTCAAGGGGACCCGTTCCTTTTTGCGAATGTCTTATCACCGCAACTTAGGAGTCAGTAACTTTCCAATGTTTTGAAACCAGATGACCGTCACAAAACACTGATACATCCCTTAACGAATCACCCCTTCCAAAAGGGTTCATTATGGCTTTCTAAACCCATTTTGTAATTTGGTAACTTGTTACCGAATCGCAAAACGGGGTAGGACATAACAAATAGTCATTTTCCTAATGCAAGCTATTGGAGTTTGTCAATCTTAGGCTTTGCGGTTGCAATACTGCTTTATACATCGGGCCCTCAGTGCACTAATCATAATGCCAGAGGCAGATTAACGAAAAGTGGTTGTGTGCAAAAATGTTTATCTTTAACTTGAATCCCAAATGTAGTAATTTAATAATATAGGGTGTTAATGCTGAACCCTTCAGTAGTTGTGCGAAACTTGTGACGTAAAATATAATCAATATAATGACATATATGTATATAGGGATGTGCAAAATTTGCATGATTTCTTCTTGATTATGTAACCTGTCGTATTGGAATCATTTTATGCCGGAAACTATGCTGGTGTAACGAACATTTCACCAGGCCCTAGAATACACCAAGTAAATTGACAAACTACTGAGTCAATTGGGCAAGTATCCAAACTTCCCCTACGTTTTGGGGGAAGCCCTTGTAATAATCGCACCATGAATGCGTTGACTACTTCTTAAGAAGTAAAAAATAAAAATAAAAAAAAGAAAACATTTCTAAACATTGCAATAATACTTCATGCTCATACTGCACAGAGTAATTTTGAATGTTTTGCCCCTTTGTGAATAAAAAGTGTTTAAAGGTGTCCGGCATTTACGGTGTAGGAATACTTTTAGTGGACAGACACGTGGTATTAAGGTAAGGCTGGACTTTTGACTTTTAAGACTATTCATTTGCCATATTTTCTGCCATGTGAATTTTACTGCCTATATTATCTTTTTGCATCATAAATTGCTTTATTATAAATACCCAATATATGTTTGACGGCAGCCAGAACCTCAACTTGTTTTCATTTCCCAAAATTGTTTTGGGATGATAAAAGGTACACGTAAGGCTTCCAAGAAAAGCATGATACTTGATTGGGGAGGATGGGAGGCCAATAAAGTCTGGATGAGGAAGTGAGAATCCTGATCATTCCGACCAGGCCATCAAAGGAGGCATACTGCCAGGATGTTCCATCAACAGACGCAAACTAGTGACATAAGCTGGTATCTCGTGATATTCTACTGACGTCCGTAATTTCATCCTTATGAATTGATCTTTGGGCTTTAGTTTCAAAACCTTTTATTTCCAGTCGGCTCAGGCTACTCCATTGGCATCCTCATGCTTGAAATGATTAGTATAGTAAGCACCTGGTATGTACATTAAGCGTCCTTTTCCCCCAGATATCATAAAAAACAGGATTTTAGCAAACTGTGCCCTTTCACTTTATTCCCTCCAATGAAGCATTGCTATATTTGGTTTGCTGCTACATAGGAGCCATGCAAGTAGAAGCAACAAGAATGAAAGGTCCCATCTGGTGAATGATACCCCAATAGGTCTCAAAACCCAGGTTGACATCAATCAGTAAACAAAGGAAAAATCTGTAAAGTGGAAGAGGAAGATTTGATTAGATACTTTTCCTCGAAGTTTTATATAGCGCAAACTTGACCAGAAGGTCTCAGAGCGCTTTACATGAGCATCAGTTGTGTTACATAACGATACATTAATTTCTTTGTTAGGCATGGGGAGATTACGCAATTTGCCCAGAATCACAAGATGTGGAGCATTGTTGCTGAGACTCTAACCTGGTTACCCAGATTTGAGGTCGACCGCCCTAGCCGTTAGGCTACATCCTAGTAGAACACTTTTTGTTTCTCAGTTGCCAGTTTCACCCAGTGGTTGCAGGGATGTGTGGCTATGGTTTTCACTGTGTGATTGTTTCTTGCGGCTCTCAGAGTAAGTAAGGAAATGAAAATAACATAATATCAAGCCACCGGATGTGACCATTAATAAACCTTAAAAAGCTTCCTCAGTATATGGTCTAAACTTAGACACTTATTAACAATTGATTACAATCTGATATGGAACATGATCATGATTACATAAAAATATTCAAATATGACTTCTGACTTAATTAAAATTAGTTCCATTAAATAGATGATTTTTCCATTCTATAGAATACAAAAAGGGCTTTGATGCATTTGAAACGCTACAGGCATGGTGATGGCAATGAAAATGTGGACCGTGTGTCCTCTTCTCTAGCGCTCACTATATTTCTCATTGAGTAACAAACATCTACCACACAGGGACGCAACACAGGTCCCTGCAGTCCCTGTGGAGCGGGTGGGGGGGGGGCACTTTTCAGGTGGCCCCTATCCTTTAAAGGGATTTAGCCCAAGACCAATGAATATCTGCAAGATAAGGGAGATACAGGATCCCATCATTTTGGTTTACGCCACTGCTACCACACACACCACCATCAACAGCTGTGCAAGGCACTCTTGCCAGCTCACCTTGCAACAATTCTCCTGTTCAGCTTGCCCACAGTCCGCTAACCTCTGCTGCATGTCTACCTGCTGCCCTCTATTTATGCCTCCTCTGCTTCTTTCTTGCTCTGTTTTGGCCTTTCTGCTAACTTTTCTGCCCTCTGTTTTGCCTCTTCTACTTGTTTTTTGCTCTCTGTTTTGCCTTTTCTGCTCATGTTTCTGCCCTATATTTTGCCCTCTTCTGCTCTGTTTTGCCTTCCTGCTCATTTTTCTGCCCTCTGTTTTGCCGATTCTGCTCATTTTTCTGCCCTCTGTTTGGCCTTTCTGCTTGTTTTTCTGCCATCTGTTTTTGCCTTTTCTACCCGTTTTTCTGCCCTCTGTTTTGCCTTTACTGCCTCTGTTTTCCATTTTCTGCTCACTCATTTTCTGCCCTCTGTTTTGCGTCATTTCTTCCCTCTTCCTGCTGTTTCCTCAAGACCTTGCTTTTCTAGGGGGACCTTGCACCCCAGCACCCAGATACACCCAGGGGTGACTGTGCTGCGCTTCACAAATGCTGAATGATTGCAGTGGCGGCTCCTCAAAGGAGGGCTGCGGGCGGTGGGCGGGGGAGGTGCAGGGTGGGGGTAGTAAACTCCGGCATACGTGTAGTGCTGCACGTATAGTGCTGCTAAACATCTGTGAGGGATTCCCGGCGCTAGGCTGCTGGGCTCAGTTGCAATGCCAGGTCTTGGTGGCGAGGTAGGAGAAGGATCAGCCTACACTGTGGCTTCAGCGAATGCATCATCTCTGTGTGTGAGAGGCAGAGCGAAGGTCTCTGGATGGCTGGTAGAAGTCAGGAGGTGGTTGATGTATGCTGGTCCGAGGTCAAGGAGGGCTTTGTAGGTGTGTGTCAATATCTCGAATGGGCATCTTTTCTAGATGGGAAGCCAGTGGATGTTCCTAAAGTATGGCGTGATGTGGATCCATTTGGGCAGGTTGAGGATGAGTCTTACCAATAAGTTCAGTATCGTTTGGATGGAGCGTGTTGTGTGCATCCTTTCCGAAAAGCTATTCAGTATGGGAATTATCTGTTTTACAATTGAATTCTGGTCGAAAAACACTAAAAATCACAGACCACTGAGTTGGGCTGGTAAGCCATGTGGGGTCACTTTTCCCTTTGCGAAAAAATTGCTGGGGAGTAGACAGTGATGTAAGGGTTCTCTGCCAACTATCAAACAAACATTTAAAAAAAGTAAACTTTTATTTTTAGACAAAGAACTGTTACCTTTTAGGAAAACAGGCTACATTTTTAAAAGTTAACTTTTCTTAACTTTTCTTAAAGGTGATCACAGACATGGTGTTTCCCTGAACCTAGCAGGCCACCATCCCTGTGATGGTCACCAATAGGACAGAGTCACAATTTGCAACCTACCTCATTGATATTCATTAGGTCGATCGGATTGCGACCCATTCTGAGTCAGACTTTTACAAACTGACCTATTAGTACTGAGGTCATTTGGTAAAAATTCTTTACTAGTTACGAATTGCGACTGTGTTTTAGTAGGACACTAAGAACCACATGCATCAAACTTTTTTCTGGTCGCAAACGGTCCGATTCACAGAATCGGCCCGTTTGCGAATGGAAAAAGCCCTTTTCCAATGCATGAACACATTTCCATTTGCAAATTAGGTAATCGTAATTTTTGTAATTACCTAAATTGCAAATGCATTTAGGGAATTAAAATTTGCGATTCCCTAAAGGCGATGCATCAAGCCTTTCCTAAATGCAAATTGTGCATTAAGGAAACGCTAATTACCGTCAACTTCAAGTTGATGGTAACTTGCACATTCTTTGAAAAATGCACGAAAATGCATTTTTCAAAGTGACATGTGGCGCAAGGGCATGTGAGTGTGCGCCACATGTGCAAACTTACCTTTTGGGGGGGGGGTGCATCAAGGGGGCTTAGGACTCCTTGGAATTGCATTCACAACAATTTGGTAATCGCAATTTGCGAATGCATTGCCACTTATTCCTATGGGCCAATTGGCCCATAGGAATGAATGAAGTATCATTCCCTAATAGCAATTCGCAATTTGCAAATCGCTAATAGGTCATGTTAAGGAATCGCAATTTATTTTGTGATTCCTACATGCATAAGGATTTGCGATTTCCAAATATCGATTCCTTATAAATCGCTATTTAGGAATCGTAAATCCAAATGTTGATGTATGTGGCCCTAAATGTCTAACTTTTAAACAACTCCCTTTGTGAATCAGGGCGAATATGCTAATCTAAAACCCTCACCTGTTCCCGACAAAATAAAATGTGAACTAAAATGGACAAGCACTTAACCATACCAAACTGTATGACACTAGATATTACCAGTTAGCATTTAACTCGTCACAGAAACATGTAAAGAAATGGTCATAAATATTTAAGTTTAGCTAACACATTTTGTGACCCTGTCAATTTGAAAACAGTGCCTCGGATTCTCCGTTTGGAAGGATGTTTGCGTGGCACCAATAAAAAATAAATCACAACTTCACATAGTGCAGTATTTAGAATTAAGTCAGAAAAGGATGCAAGCTTCAACTGTAGGACAGCTTGAGAGAAATATACGATGCTTCACAGCTATGTGAAGATGAAAGTAATATTGAGCCCAAAGGGAATGTTGAATTACATTTCTGGCAATATCACTGAGTCTTTGCACAGCAAAACTTTTATACCTGGCTTTAACAACTTTTCACAGCCAAAGTGGCTGTTTTACCTGGTTATGTATTGTGCTCGGTGGCACTGAACATATCACATCGGCAAGAGACAATGTTCATAAACGTAAAATTACAGAGTGGCTGAGTTGAAAAAACTGGAAGCCCATCATTTGAGTTCAGTGCGAAACTGATCATGAGAACAGCTATTGGTTTTAAAGAAGAGCACAGAAAGAAGAAGGTGAAAGAAGGGTGCCACAGGGTTCTCACAAACATTAATGACCTGTTCACAAACATTTTGCAGCAGCTTACTCATGAATGAATAGGTCACACCCAGGTCCGGACTGGCAAACGCGGGCACCGGGCAATTCCCCGGTGCGCCGCAAGGGTGGGGGCCGGTTTTGAGCCCCTGGGGGCCGATTTTGTTAGAGGGCCGTTTTTGGCTGCAAAATCGGCCCTTCAACAAAATCGGCCGAAAACCGGACCATAGCAAAGCGCTCGGCGGCACCTCCAACCAGCCGCATTTTGCGATGCAGGGTGCGCTACGAAATTCGTTTTATTTTTTAAATTGTTTACTTACCTGCAATTATCCATATTCTGTTGTTTACCACCCTCCACCCTGCCCCTTCCCCGCACCGCCTCCCTGCCCCACCGAACTCCCTCCACGGGCCGCGGCTGCCTCCAACCCCCCCCAAGTGGGGAGGGGGGCCGGATGAGCACTTTGCCAGGGCCGGTTTTGGTTCCCAGTCCGGCCCTGGTCACACCAGTAGCGTAGCAAGAATGCCAAGGGCCCTTGGGCAAGCTGGGAAAATGATCCCTTTGACTGCTGGTGGGGTAGTAAAATATAGTAATTATCAGTATTCAATGGACCCCTCAGAGCTCTGGGCCCTGGTGCCACTGCACCTGCTGCACCAATGGTAGCTACGCCCCCAAAGTCACACCTCACACAGCAACATCTTTGTAAATTGGGCCCAGTGTCATGACCTCCGGACCGGCCTCGTGCTCGCATTAAAATATTCTGCCCCATGAGGACTCGACGAGTAAAGCCAATGCGAAGGGGGATAATGGTAGTGACTGTGGTAACTCATGGCTAAAGTAAATCTTGAGGGTTGGAGGGAGGAGCGTTCTATTACAAATATTCACACATCCCCACCCTGTGAGGTCCTCTCTATGGATTTTTTGAATCTGAGTATAATTTCAGCAAATAGTGGTATGGAGGGGCGAGGACGGCAGCCACTATCATGGTAATGAGCAAACAGGGACTGAAACACACCTTGTCCTTTGGATCGAAGAAGGCTTGTAGTTATATATTGCACATGGTTCCCCAAAAGGCAGACGTCAGAAGGCACCATGCAGTAAGAACTGCGTCTAACCAGGGTAGCAGAGAAATCTATTACAATGGCTTAACAAACAAAATAAGAAATATATCAATAATGTTAACATTTAATCTTCATTTTGCATAATATCACGAGATAGCCACCTCCAAGTACTTCAGATTTTGACAAATGAATTGAGGGACAGAGGTCCTTGCATAAAAAGCTATGCCACTTAAACCCTAATGTTTTCTTTCCTGTACAGTTTTTCCCTCAAAGGAATTGACAGTCTGCAAGTCCCATGAAGCCAATCCTTATTTAAGTAGGACTACTCTCATAGTGCAATGTGGCTACTGGCCTTTCAGCCACCCTATGGAAAAACTGAGATTATGGTACAGAGCACTGTCCTCTACCTCTGCAGTCTGCACGAGAGTCTACTGAGAACCAACACAACCCACTCAGACCTCCACAGCAGAGGATTTTCACATCCCTCTTCATGGGTGCAGTTTGCTGTGTGCTTGGGTTTGTGTGTGATGTGCAAGCAGACTGTGTGGGATATGAATGGTGTCTTCTGCACTCACATCCAGCTTGAAGAACAAGATGGTGATAACTTGAGCAGGGTATTACCACTCCAGCTACCCAGTCCTTGTAGCTGCACATCACAGACCCCATTGCAGTTTCACTCCTTTCTCAGTTTATGGCTGAAATATACATTCAGCTCAGACCCTTACCTGCACACTTAAGAATTACTTAAACTGGTGTGAATTGTATCTAGCTGTGCTTGAAGGTAGCTGAGTTCCGCTCTGGCAAGGTCCCCACTTTCTCCCTTGGAAATAACTTGTTACCAGTTTATACATGTTCTTCCACTCCTTGGTATAAACCTGGCAAGAAAGGCTGCAAAGACATCTCCACCTTGATTGGCTGGGGCTATGATTTGTGAATATCAGAAACATACTTAATTGAACCCTGACTTCCAGCTACTCGCTGTAGTTAGATAAACACTGGGTACGTTGATCAAGTAGGTTGGACCCATCTAGGCATCTTGAATTGTTCTCATGAAGTTGCCATTTTCCACAAGGTTAAGAGCAAGTTTGTAACTCAGAGGAGCCCTAAACAATCCATTTCCTGGGAAAGCCATGGGGAATGTTCCCCTTTCAACCTGCTTGTTGGAGTAGTTTCCTCTTCACTAAGGTTGGTTGACCTGATTCTGGAATCTTGTACATCATCTTTATAATCTATTTGGTTCTCAAGATACTGCAGTTTCAAAAGACAACTTCGACCTAGCATTCAATCACAGTTCTGCAGCAGCTAATGTAAAACAGTGGGTTAAGTCAATGCCCAGGACTTATAGTTGCCCCCACTGTTGTGTTGCATTTCGCTTCACTGTATATAATTGGGCGTGCATTAGCACATAGGTTAGAATGTAATGGGTTCAGAACTATGCTAGCACAATGTAGAATGTTAAGTGAGGTATTCTTAGTGGAATGCTATGTGAGATATTCTTAAATCAGTTGGATCGCAGCTGGTTGCACCTGCTGATGCCAGGGGTTTTGAGACTAAGGAATAAAGCTGGGAAACCTCTCAGCTTGTTGACTGTTATTTACTTAACAGTTTTGGCAACAAGGTGTCTCAGAACCCCGACTGTGTCGAACCCAAGCCATCTACCTTGAATATTTATTGTATTATACGCAGTTGGTGCACGTGTGGTACCAAGTGTGGCATTGACTAGGACAATCACAAGTAAAAGAAAATAATAAAACCAATTATTATGATCACATATAAAATTTTATGACATTGATAAAAGGCAGATATCAACTCCAGCATTAAGTTTTTGGGAATCATCATAACTCCTTCTAAACTTTTGTGCATATATTAGAGACTATAATTATTGATTATTGTATTGTTTTTTATGTCTTTTTTATATACATTTTGCACTTTATTGAACATGTTTATCAATTTTTATCAATGTCATTAAATTTTATATGTGATCATAATAATTGGTTTTATTATTTTCTTTTACTTGTGTTTGCTATTTGATATACGTAGTTTTTGCCAGTGTTCTACATTACCTTTGCCTGGATATTATATTTTGCTGTTTATCGCTTTGCCCTGATCCAGGAATCATATTTTAGTGAGGGGGTCCCTGTTTATCGCCTCTATTGACTAGGACAATTACGTGTGCGGGGCTGCAGGCACCGATCTTTTAAGGAGTGTTCTGCATTTGGGGAGTGAAGCTTTCATGAGCTCCACATGTGTGAGGAGTGTATGCTTGCCGCAAGCTCCTCTCACACACCTGACAGAGAGTACTGTGCGTCACCAGTCAAGACTTGCCTGCACGTCATATCTGGACAGCAACGCGAGCACGTTGAGGCAGGTTGGGGCGGCCATCTTCAATCAGGCTGTAGAAGCGTATCTATGCGGTAGCTGGAATAAGCTGCAGCACATTACTACAGAGATATGCACACCCAATCACATAGTACAGTTTGAATCCAATTAGCCTGAATTTGCAGCCATTATAGTAATTTGCCTGTCTGTTTTAATATTTATCCATATTCCATATTCTGTGGTGGTACACCTGCAGTCTTTTTGTTTTTGAAAGCCTGTTACTGGGAATGCGGTGGCATGCACACCAGGTACTTTCTGTATTTTCTTAAATTCGTCTCTTTCTTAAAAACAATTCCAATTTACATCACTATCACTGCTCAGTTCTGCTTGCTACTCACCACCTGGGGCTTATCATATTATTACTTAGTGGAGGCTCCTCTGCTAAGGTGCAGGAGCGACGCCCCACTGCTTCAACTTCAAACCGAATGAAATAAATAAAATGATAATAGCGTTCGTTATTATCATTTTGTTTTTTACATTCAGCTTGCAGCTGAAACCAGGCAAGCGGGGCTCGGCTCCCCGCATCATAGGGGGAGGAGTAGTGGCAGCACCTAAAGTGCAAACGACACTTTGGCTGGCCGTCTTGGGCTGGACAAAGCGCCATGAGCACTGTGCATGTTCTCCACCCAGGCTGCATTACAGCCTCAGTGGAGAACAGGGCTGGACTGGCCGTAGCGGGCACCGGGCAATCCCCCGGTGGGCCGCACAGGTGGGGGCCGGTTTGGGCCCCTGGGGGCCGTTTTTGTTACAGGGCCGTTTTTGCAGCATAGCTGCAAAATCGGCCCTGTAACAAAATCAGCTGAAAACCGTCCCTGGCAAAGAGCTCGGCGGCACCCCCAAGCCCCCGAGGGAGGAGGGAGGGGCACTTTGCCAGGACCGGTTTCGTTTTCTAGTCCGGCCCTGGTGGAGAACATGCACAGCATGCCAGCCCCTCTCTGAGCGCCGAACCATAGCGCTCCGACCAATCACAGCACTGCTAAGGCAGCGTTGTGATTGGTCAGGGGATTCTGGGAGGCTGTGTGCTTCCTGTTGAGTGCAGACAGGAGGACGGAGGAAGAAGAGGCGGAGAGGAGGCAGCGGCCGGGAGTCGGCGGTAAAAAGGTAAGTGGAAGAGGTGTGGCGCCGCAGCTAGGGCGGCTGACTCCGGAATCTTGGGATCACGGTTCGATCCCCCGCACCGGAGGCAGATTATCCCAGCACCATGTGACTCTGGGCAATAGCTTGCTTAATCTTCCCGAACGCCCCCAGCGCCTAGAGATCCTTACGGGTGATTGTGCGCTTTACAAATGTGGATTATTATTAAGTGCTTTTAAATTTTTTATTATTCACCACCTCCCTCCATCCCCCTTTCCGCCTGCCCCACCACCCCTATTCTGTAGCAGCTGCTACTGTTATTACATGCATCTGTGATAGTGGCATATTATTCATAAAATGTTTGGTGTATTCAGGCAACAATTCAATATCGCTTGACACATATTCTTCTTGGTGACGTGCACACCATAGTGCATACTATTTGTGTAGTCTTTTTGGTGCACGCCTGTTCATTTTTGCAATTTATAAGTGTCTTCATTGGCAGAGGGATTATGGCTGCAATTAATGTTTCTTCCCCACAACCCTTCATGGTTAGAGGGGTGAATCATTTGAAGTGGGAGGAGTGGAAGGATTACTTCATTAACTATATTGATACTTTCGATAATGAAGAAGAAGAAGATACTGTTAAATTATCTAGGTCCCGGCGGTCCTGGTGATCTAAAGGTGTATACCGGATGGAGAAGAAACACCGTTTGGGTGATGATGTGTTTGTGCAGGCGTCCCCAGGTCTCCTGGTTCCATAATTGACAGCTAATACACTCAATCATTGCTTTCCTATACCACCAGAGGAAAGCTGTCAGAAAAAAAAACATATGCAAGCAAGAGTTATAGGCCAAGATGCACCACTGTCCGTGGATTACAATGTCAACACTTTAGTAGAAACCCTGGCAATCTGAGTACAGGAACTTTTCAGTTTTTATTTCCTAAAGGGCAGTATGGGAAGCATAAAGCAGATACTGGTGAGGCTACAGCGTGGTTTGATTCAAGTGCTCTACTAGGAGACTAAGATTTCTGTCTGACCTCCTCTTTCATGGTGAACGGCATCACAGCATCATGGTCAGTCCACGATGCTGTGAGCTGCAGCAAGGACCTTCGATAGCCAGGGATCAAATAGAAGTACATTACTGTGATGTTATCTGAAATGAATTACACGGAGTTGAATTATCTGAAATGAGACTATAAATCAAGGACTTTAAAATTAGATGGCAGGCAAAAAAACCACAAATTTGGCTATCTCTGTTCGATGGGATAAATCTAGGGCAATAGAAAAACACTACATTTCTGTGTAATTATGGATTATTCGAACCTGCCCTCTGATTAATAGTTCACAGATTTCAACAACAGAAATGTGTATCTAACTTAAACCAATCAAAAGTTACAAATAACACCATACATGGTGCAGATCAGTACCCGTTAACTTGCAAAGGGGTAAGTGTCATCATTCATCTGTGGATTATTTCATGCATATAATAAACTGGCACAAATATTGTGAAACCTCTGTTTAAGCATTATTAATATCTCCATTTCAAGAAGCAGGAATGGGCTTTTGTCTGGACAGGAAACAAATTCTGACATATTTAAATCTAATTCAAACAGGAGTGATTAAAAAATGTGTCAGTTATCAAAACATTCTCCTTTATGATTCATGTTCATGTTACACCAGAGACTCTGCTCAAAACAGCAATGATTTCAAGAGGGCATTCAGACTACAGAAAAATCCCAGTAATTGCAATGGCTTGAATTTTACAGTGTCACGTAGTGAGACACTTACTTTATACATATGTAATGTGAAATACTGCTCTGTAGACCTGTTTCTGCCTGGAATAGATGGTTTCAGAGGTCCGTAGTCTGGGCACATACCAGTTCAAAAACATATGTAGCATAAAAGAGGCACATCTTTTAAAGGAGCAGAGACGCGGGAACCGGCCTAAAGGTAAGTTAAAAATATATTTTATTATGCTCCGTCCTGCACGACCACCCCCCGCGTGACAACCCCCCCCCCCTGCAGTTCCCATCCCGCGCCTACCCTGTAGAGTTGGTGGGCGCTAGGCCCACATGCTCTAATAAAGGATCACACGGACACAGTTGATATGGGTGCATATCTGGCCCAGAGCACGTGCGCTTGGCCCCTTTTATTGTCAGGGTCACCTGACTGGTGACGCCTGTGATGGGTGGGTGTTTGTTTAGTGTGTGGTACAGCAGGGCACAACACTAGAACGTATCCAGCCGGATACTACACACCCCTCCACCCTCAAGCCATGCCGTCTGCAACTGATAACAAGGTAACTCAATGAGTGCGCCAAGGCCTGGGCCGGTCTATATCTACTGAAGCTGGACTCACTGACGAGCAGTATTTGAGGAGCAGCAACAGGGGCGCGTGCTGAGCACTTGTCGGCTTCTGGACAAACAAGTACTGGCACAGACGAGACGAGGGGACTGTGCTCTAGTTGAGCAGTCTGGGACAGGCATCCACTGACAGCCTGTTGAGAAGCCTGAATCAGGGAACTGAGTCCTTCTGGGGAGGTGCTGAACCAGGTGGTCCTGGGTGGCTGGTAGTGGCAGTGAAGGGCTGGCTTTTCTAGTGCCACTCGCCATCATTGGAATAGGTGGGGTCTGAAGATTCAATAACCACTGGAAGCACCAGTAAAACCACACAGGTATGGTTACATTTATAAAGCCCTTCCAACACAACAAAGTAGTGCAATGTACTGTATGGTGGTGATGGAGCTGGGCCGTCCTGGGAGCCTGACCTCAGAGAAAGAAACACAGCCTTATGGCAGCAATTCAAGGTCTAAGATTGGAGCCAGAGAAAAAAATAGACATGTTTTCAGTTGATGTTAATCTACTCCGAATTGACATGAAACAAAATGCAGAAAAAGTAAAATAGGCAAAGGAGCAAGTGATAATCCTACGGGAAGAAGTGAAGACACTACAAGAGAAAGTTGTCTCGCGGGTGGCCAGTCACAAACCGAAAGACAGAAGAAGATCACTATGCAAAATAACTTCAGATTCCTAGGCTTGCTGGAATGAGCGAAAGGGATGTTCGCTGAACTTTTCCTGGAAAGTTGGATAATTAAACACCATGAAACCCAAAGGGCTCTCTGCCTTTTTTTCAGCTTTTTTTACCAGCCTCAATGGCAGGTATCAGTAGACATTTTACATGACTCCAGTTAATGCTTTGGGGCTTAAACGAATGAGAAGACAGTAGAATATGAGATCACAAGCATTGTGCAAGGATGTAAATGGATTGACAGCACTTTCTGTGTTACGTCACTAGCAGAATGTATTTATATTTCAATTTTTATTGAGCAGATTACCAGATGCCATACAAACATCAATTGTATAAGCGTTGTTTTCCATTCCATTAATCCTACATACAGCAGAAGGCATGCTTTAAAAGATCAACATGCAGAATTCTTTTTTTTGCTCGGGTCTCAATTTACAATATTTCACACAAACCAAAGATTTTGTATACATTACACTAGAATTACCATGGAGCTTGCACAAGAACAGACACAGACATTCTGGCCATACCACAGTACTAAAGTGCAAATGAAAATTCCTAATACAGCGTGCCAGAGAGAAACAGGTGCAAAACATAGCAATAAAAAACAACCTTCTTCATGACTATCAGTGCAAAGCCAGCAGAAGTGCAAATTGAGGGGTTCTTCCCTCACTTCATTACTAAAGTGCTACAGTGCTTACAAGGTAATGAATGTGTGGAAGGCTAAAGCCTCAAAGTATATTGCACATCATAAAATTTAGGGGCACATGTATCAGGCCTTTTCCCATTTGTAAACTGGCCGATTCACAGAATCGGCCTTTTTGCGAATGGAAAAAGGCCTTTTCCTATGTATGTAGGTTTTGGCATTCGCAATTTAGGTAATCGCAATTATTTGCGTTTACCTAAATTGCAAATGCATTTAGGGAATCGCAATTTGCGATTCTGTAATGCCGATGCATGAAGCCTTTCCTAAATGCAAACTGTGCATTTAGGAAATGCTAATTACCATCAACTTCAAGTTGATGGTAATATGTGCCTGTTTTGAAAAATGCACAAAAATGCATTTTTCAAAGTGCAATGTAGCGCACACATTTCCATAGGTCACATGTGTGCTTTACATGTGCACACTTACCTTTTTTTGTGGGGTGCTTCAGGGGGGCCTAGGGCCCTCAGGCACCCTTGAATTTGCATTCGCTATTAGCGATTACCAATTTGGTAATCTCAATTAGCGAATGCAATACCATTCATTCCTATGGGCCTTTAGGCAAATAGGAATGAATGGAGTCACATTACCTAACAGCAATTCGCAATTTCCGTATTGCTATTAGTTAATGTTAAGGAATTGTAATTGTTTTGTGATTCCTACATGCATAGCATTTTGCGATTCCCATATAGCGAATCTGTAAAATTTGCTATTCGAGAATCGCAAAATGCAGGCTTGAAGCATGTGCCCCTTAAAGTGCTAAATCATCTTTATCATTCTAGTAAGTCCCCCTATGCTATAGGAACAACAATATTCTCAAACCATCCATAAAAGCACTAACTCTCCTGGAGGCTCCTTCCCACCTGCTAGAATGTTACCATTTGCTGGGTTATATCATCCAGCGGTGCCCAAACAGCAAGATATTTTCTTTTTATTTTGGCTAGTCTACTTTTTTTTAAAATTATTTTATTTTACCCATTTCAATAATACAATACAAACATAATCATAAGAATAAAAACAAGCATTTGCAATGCAATAGGTCTCGCATTACTAAAAGTTTGAGCTGTTGACTTTGAAAATTACAATGTTTTTTACTTTTGTTTTTTATTTGCAGTGTCATAAATATATTTGCATAGCGCAATTGCTAATGGTATACAAAGCAAAAGTAAAAAACATTGCCATTTTTAACGCAAATAGCTGTAACTTTAAGAAATGGGAAAACTATTGCATTGCAAATGCTTGTAGAAAGCTACTGATAGGAAGAAGAGAAACAGGAGCGAGCTTAATGTGTAAGGCAAAAACCGGGAGGGGAGAGGGTTATAAGAGAATGAGAGAAAGGCGGCTAGGGAAAAGAATGATGGGTAAAGAAGATAGTGAGGAGTAGAGACGAGGGAAAAGAGAAGATAGGAGGTCAAAACAATAAAGAAATGGAAGGAGACTGGAGTGAGAGAGAGGGAAAGGGAAAGAAAAAATGGTATGAACGAAAAGGGGAAAATAAACAGGTGGAGGAATTAGTGGAATTTAGTACTCTCTAGCAAGATCCTTCCAGCAGAGGTTGACGATTGCAAAAGTGCCCTGTCTCGATAGAGAGCGATGAATCATGAGCAAAAAATAAATAGTGTTTTTACATTTGTACTGCAGGGTTCTGATATGGTGCGATTAGATAATTTTCTATGCTAACTCCTTTCTTTGCATAATGGGAACAAGGGGCTTGTGCCTGGCCCTACACACAGTAGCCTTCCCCCCAGTGTGAACTAATATTACGTGCAAATATTAAAATTGTGATGGTTATTGTATAATTTCAGTAAAATTGTTTATGGTTGAAATAAATAGGTTTTCAACCATTGTTTCAGTCAGTTGGCTTGTGTACTTTTATAGGTTTACATCAAAAGACTGAATACTATTCGTTAACACAAGGATATTTAGCTATCTCTACATTGTGCAGGGATTATCACATTTCTCTACATGCCCATGAGTTTTCAAGACATTTCAATGTGGATTTTCATTAATAATATTGTACATGTTTCAGGATTTGTAAACATTTGTGGTGAAGCACTGAGTGGCTTTTATACTTTGTTGCATAAAGCAGTTGGTTATGGTGCCAACCCAAGACTCCAGATGTTTTTTTTATATATGTTTTTTTTAAATCTGTATGTACATGAAGGAGGCTCAGGACTTACATTTTTTGTAAATATGCCTTCTTTCAATCTCACTATGTTGTCTTCTATTGTTTTGGTGCTTTGATTTGTATTTTCGTCACTCTTGACTCATAATAAGTTTTGCAGTATCAGCTTCGAGTCTGAGAATATGCTGACATTAGGTACCGTAGTTATTTAGCACACACACCTAAAAATATCTCTATAACTTGAAATACTGCTAATATTTTTGTACTTAAGGCCACACTAAGAGACATAGACGAGACACGTTTGGGCAATTCCACAGTGGTTTGTCATCCTTATTTTAAATGTGTATAGATTTCACCTCCAAAGAAACATACAAAGGGTTCCTTACTGAGTGTGGTACTGTGTGCAATGCACTTTACAGAGAGGCACAATGACGGAAGTGTGCTGGTTGCACGTTGTATACTGCAGAGAGATGGGGGGTTAATCACACTTGTATGCTGGTATTTGAAAGCGGTTGTATTGCGCAGGGAATTATGTACTCGTGTTTAAAATACTCGCTTTCTGTGCAGTAAAAAGGGCGGCCTTTGCCAATGGCGTGATGTTGTTACTAGTAAATTGTGGCGAGAGTCCGCATTGTAGGCCTGAATAGCTCTTCAAGCTATCCCGATCACTGGTGCAATCAAGAGATAGTGACAGGTGTTCTACAAAACACGTGTGTGCTCACATTTCTGACCAGGGGAACATGCTTGGAAATAACAAAATGCCAGACCTCAGCTCTAGGCCTGGTTGGCAAATTCCATTCGGCTCGTGGAATTTGCGGAATTTGTGTAATTTCGCGTTCCGTGGAGTACACGAAATTACCCTAAATTCTGCGTTCCGCGACTTCGCAAAATTTTTTGCTTGTTCACGTCCTCAAATGCGTGTTCGCAAGATATTTCCCCCCGAGCACGCAAACAGCGATTGCGAACAGTAAAAAAGCATCGCGAACAAGCAATTCCGCGTGTTGGCGGAATTTTTGCATGTTCGCAGAGATTTGTTACCGTTTCGCGGAGATTTGCGTAAGGATATTACGCAAATTCCGCTCAACCCTACTCAGCTCGCCCCTCGCATGAACCACGACACTGAGCTCTGCCTGACCCAAAACAGACTTCAGGCTGGAGGGAAACAGCTAATTAGAACCCCATGTCGAGGCGAGGCCTGGCCACATCAGCATTCTTTTTATTTTGACAACGGCAAATGTGATACAAACATAACATTAATTTTTATGTTAATCTTGACAAAAGTGAAGGATTGCATTGCCCTGGACACCCATGCACACAGAGGCACGCACACACACAGATGCTTTCACATACACAGGCAAACACACACTGATGCTTTAACATACACAGGCAAACATACACAGGCATGCACACACGCCCAGGCACGCACACACGCCCAGGCACGCACACACACAGATGCGCACACAGGCCCAGGCATGCACACACACGCCCAAGTACGCACACACACGCAGATGCGCACACATATACAGGCACACACACATAGGCACGAAAACATACACAGATGCTTTCTCATACAGAGGCAAACACACACAGATGCGCGCACAAGCCCAGGCACGCACACACACACTGATGCACACACAGATGCGCACATATGCCCAGGTACGCACACATACACATGTACACCCACAGAGGCACGCACACATACACAGATGCGCGCACAGACGCGCATGCACGCACACACAGATGCATTCACATACACAGGCAAACACACACAGGCATGCACACATACACAGATGCGCACACACACCAAGGCACGCACGCGCACACACATACACACACATACATTCATGTTTCCGTCCAGAACTACACCTTGAAAGAGAGGCCCATCAGCGTTTGTTTTATTCTGACTACCGCAAAAGGGATACAAGCATAACATTCCTTTTCAGTTAATAATGACAACAGTCCCTACTATTTTAGATTCCCCCCAATCCCCGTCATGCTCTTGCAGTTGACACTACAGAGCTGCCTGAATGAGAAGAGCATTGTACTTCAGCGGAAATATCTGCATAAGACGCACATCTGGAGGCTCAAGCAACACTTTAAGTGGAATGAAACAACCAGTGTGCCTCTCAAAAGGGCGTGACCGATGTAATTAGGGGCCTGGCTTAAAAATGTGCGCGCATAGTGGGCCCCCGGCTGGTATTTTGCTGCTTCTGTCATTGCCTCCAGATATATAATACAATCAGTAACATTACACCTACAACCAGCCAGGACTATTGGCTTTGTCATTGGTTGTAAGTTGTGTAAGATAAATAAGAAACAACTTTGGCTTCGTTGTATAGAAGATTAAAAATGCTTCAGTTCTGAAATGACGAGACTGAAAGAACCACAATGAGTCTCTTTGACGTTACATCACAGGCAGTGAGGGGGGCACTGCTGCAGTGTGAAGTTTTGTTTTTTTCACCATGAGGATGAGGGCAAAAACGGAGAGTCTGATAGGAACTCATCTCAGCAGCTGCTTTTTAGATCTGCCATTGCTGAGTACCAGCAGGACCCGGCCCACTTAAAACACTGGGCTCATGGTCAAAAACAAAAGCTCTAACATGTTTACCCAAGTCTTACTGTCCATATTTGTCAACAGACCTCAATCAGACGAGAAACCCCAGATTTTCTAAGCAAAAAAGTGGCTAATTTAGCCTGTCTCCTGCATGAAATTGCCTCTGCTTTAACAGAATTCAGGAGGACGGTGCATTTTTCCTGTTCTGTTTTTTTAAAAATCTCCCCCTTACCTCTTCTGAAACGTTGGCATGTGTGCCCACCGGTTCCCGACCTTCAGCCATGCTCTTAAATGAAAGCTGCTCCCTGGAACCTGTGACGCCGACACCACTTCTCACAAGGGCGGGGGACGGGTTCAAGGACTGCCAGACTCCACTTTTCGCCAGGTCCTGTATTGTAAATCCACCGATGCACTGCGCGTTAAATCAGGGAGTGGTGGTTCTTTGGCTGGATTAAGAGTGGTTTAGCTAATTGTTTTACTTTCGTCCTTTTTGGAAATTATTCAGCCTATGAAACAGAAATCGGTAAAACATTTGTGCCGCCCACTGACCCATGGTACAGGCGTCTTTAAAACCTGGACGCCTGGCCTAAGTCCACAGGTATTAAACATGGACAAGAACAGAGCAGCCTGAAACCAGGACTGGTGGTATGGCGCTAAACAGGTCATGAGGATCGGGCAGAGGTCGCACTTCAAGCTACCCGGACCGGGGCCATGACCTGAGCAACACGGACTGGGCAGAGGTTCCGAACAGGGGAACCAGGACCGGACACAGCTTGCTAACCAAGCGCGTGTACAGGTGAGACGCAACCCGCAGCATCGGGAAGTCGTAGACTGACAGACAGTGTGGGGAAAGGGGTTTAGGGGAGGCGCATAAGCCGCCCACCGCGATGGTGGATCCGCGAAGGCCTCGCACGGGCTTTCCGCACTGCTGGGTGGCAGACACCGTGCACACTGGAGCTCTTATCCCACGGGTCGGGGCACAGATTCCAGAGTAGAAGCAGGGTCATATGCACTCTCAATGTGCATGAAAGACATTGTTGGAAATTAGCATTGTCCGCTCACCGTCTAAACAAGCGGCAGTGAAAGCTATCGCGAAAGCGATCGCTATTGTAAAACAAACACGCCCACGAGGTGTGCGTGCCCTTGCGCCACAGCGAAACATGTGGTTTCAATTTTCGCGCCCGTGTCTGGGCACAATAATTGAAACCACATGGCTTTTGGTGTGCGTAATAGACACCAATAGGCCATGGGCGGACCAATGCGCCCGCCTTTGGCCTATTGCGTGCTGCCTTTCTAAAAAACACGCACGCAAAGGCCAATAACATGCCACAGAAGGAAAGGCACACGCTTGTGCGTGTGCCATTCCTAGGTCAGTCTGCTAACCCCCATTTTTACCTACTAAATGTCTCGCGCTGCGCACTGCAACGCTAGGCGCAAGACCTAAAAAGAATAAAGAACAAATCTTCATGCAATAAAATGACAATGAAAAAATAAGGACATAAGCAACTCAAATAGTCCTTCCGTCAAAAACGCAAATAATAATCAATACGACGATTTACAATAAACAATCAAATCATACAATAATTGGCTTTACAATGCGAGCAATTCTCCAAAGAACAATAAGGTCTTCCATCCTATAACATCGCTACTTTAGCAGATGCATCACTCTCTTCAGCTTATACATTCAAGCACCAGGGGAAGCTTTTATGTTGGTTGTGGCAATGGATTCCCCTCCGCAAGAGGAGGTGTTACTGATTGTGCTCGAGTTCGAGATGAAGTGCAAGTGGAATATAGGCTCCAAAAGTTTTTGGGGCGGTTCCTAGGGGGGAGGAGCTCACTGTATGTTTCTGTTTGCGTGTTGCAGTACAACATATCTCTGGACCATTGTTTCAGTGTGGGAGGGGGGCCTCTGGACCACTGCATAGCCATCGTCATTTGGCGACCAACATTGCCATGTCTACCAAGCGCCTAATGGTTTTCTGTATATTGGTCGGCCCTGTTGTAACTTTGTAGTCCACTACATTCGGGACCTCTGACCAGAACTCCTTTTCGCAAATCAAGAACCCGGAACCCAGAGTGAGCGAGAATACGTGGCTCCTGGAGTCACCTTTGGGAGGCATTTAACCCGGGATGTCTGAGGATGGAGGGGCTGGACCTAGGGGGGAGACCAGTACCGGTGGCTTGCCCTATTGTCTCTAACCTTTTATTTTCCACAAGGAGAATGGACCCCTAAGGGGCTGCAATTTTAGTCAATCGTACTAAGACCCACCAAACTATTTGTATTTGAAATGAAATGTCTTTCTTTTCTCCATGGCTGGGGTTGGCCAAGGCCAAACCCCCTTTGGATTGCTTAGTGCCAGATCTTGTCTTGTGGCTTATTGAGGTTAGGGTTTCTTGGGCTGTGCTTACACCCAGAGTTCTTTAAGGGTACATTCGGGTAAGGAAGGGGGGGGGGGGGCGAGTGGGGCTCGGTGACATGTACCGCTTGGGTCACTGGTTGTGCCAGAGGGAGACCAGTATATTTGGCCCATGAGAGGGAAGGGGACTGGGAATTCAGGGACAAAGTTACGGCCTGTTGTGATGTAATGCTGGGGTGCTTCATAAGACAAGTGGCAATATGGAGATGTGAGGTGGCAGACATGGCCCGCTAGTCGGGTTCAGGTACCTGATAGGTATACTAATGACAGACACAGGGACTAGGTATAAGTTCCTCAGATGGAACGAGCGGGGCTAAACTGACCAGAGAAGGTGCATGCCTATTTGAAAAGATACAGAGTTACAGTTTGCCTCTTAAAGGAAACAGAGGAATGTGGGGCTAGCATTGTTAGCTTAAGGAACAAATGGAGGGGTCAATAAGCCATTTCCGATTCGGGAATCATGTGGCGGTCCTCATATGGGTATCCCCCAGAGTTGTCTTGACTGGCACCCTAGATGCGCACGAGCTCTGCCTCATTATTACATATGCACCCAACGTGGATAGCGATAACTATTTCAGGACGGTGCTAGTGGCGGCAAGGGCCACATGGAGACAGAGGTCATCTTGGCTGATGGTGAAGTTGATAGGTTCCCACTTAGAAAAGGCACTTAGCCGAATATGACTACAGCGCTTAAATAGAAGAAGACGAGCGTGGGGTTGGTAGATATATGGCGGATACAGCACCCGCAGTTGCTAGCATACTCTTGCTACACCCTAGCGACAGACACACATAGTAGGGTGGACTACTTCCTCCTACTGGCAGTTGCTGCTCAGTGAGTGACTAACTCGGACTATTTGGCTCACTACCTGTTGGATTACTCGCCCCTCCTGACCACATATTCCCTGGCTAAGTCGGTGCTTCGAGTGCTGGTATGGCGACTGAGAGTGGAGGCCCTGACAGATCCGGCATTTGTGGAGGCACTCACAGAAGTGTTAACTAAATATTTTGCAACTAACTGGGGTAGTAAGATGCCTACAGCAGTGGAGTGGGACGCAATCAAAGAGGTTATAAGGGGAGTGCGTATGGCTACATCTACAGTCATACGGCAGACATTAGAGAAGGACCTGAAACAGCAGGAGGAGAACATAGGCCAGATGACTGTATGTACTCAAGGGAACCATGTACGAGATTCTTGGGCATGACCTCCGAGAATTGGATCAGCTATTGGTGGAGCTGTGATCAAACCCACTCAAGCTGGAATGGGAATTAAACCCACTCAAGCTGGAATGGGAAGTAAACACACTCAAGCTGGAATGGGAAAAGGAAGGGATGGAGGTACCGGACCTCGAGCTCCACTGCTTAGATGCTCAGTTGCAGCATGCAGTCCACTGGCTAGATGAGGGTGGAAGCTGGGAAACGGACTCTCCATGATGGTATGTACAGGGACAATAACTTTGGAGCCCTACTGATGAGAGTGAAAAGAGTCTCTGAATCCCTGCCACATGTGATCCGACTGCAGTGCCAGCTCTGTGAGAGAGCGATCCAGGAAGTGATTTGGAGGGTACCGTATGTGCCAGACTTAGAGATCTGGGAAGTCCAGCCCTTTTCCCAGATAGCTAAGACTGTGGCTGTTGACAGAATGGTGGGTGTGCCATGCTGTGTGACCTCTATCTCGCAGCCCAATTTATCACCATGGAAATGCATTTGAGGCATTTAGGTTAGGTCCAGGTCAGTTTCTACAGTAAGCAAAAATAGTTGCCACAACAAGGAGGACATGGACATGGCCCTCGTTCCCTGAGGCCCCTGAACCCACGCAAACAATGGCCACCGTTCTCTCGATGGACGGAGGTCGGAAACTAATCACGCAACCTTATCGGGCCCTTTGTGCGGGGAAACGGGTGACACCGCTGAAGGTCAAGGATGCCTGGCAGCAATTTAGCGATAACCCTATTACTAATAAGCAATGGCTTAAAATACATAGTGAAGTGTGTGAGGTATCGATCAATGCACAGTTTTAAGCTGGTGCAGAATAATTACATACATATTGCTTACCTCACTCCCGAGCGGTTACATAATATATATCCAGTGAGGGTTTCGGTATGTGTACGTTGTCAGTGATTTCTTTCATGTAGTGTGGAGCTGCCCTGCTATTTTGACATTTCGAGAGGTGTTAGCCCAGGTCACAAGCTTACGGGTTGATCTGTCCCGCTTACGATCAAACAGTACCGACTGGGCCTACATCCTGACAAGAAAAAGAAGAAATTGAGCAGCAAGTACATGACGCTAGGCGAAATATTAGCTAAAAGGAGCATTTGCCAGTAAATGGTCGTGTCCCCAGCTCTCTTTGATACAGGACTGGTGGCAGGATTTACTGGAGCAGGCGGGAGCAGAAGAAGTGCATATAAGAAAGGTACCGAAGGACGAGAAGCTGGCAGATGACTTCATCTCTTGAAGAGCTATGATACAAGCCCTAATGGACACTGCCAGTACCAGACCTCCAGAAGACAATGATAGAACGCTTATGGCAAGGGAAGGTGCTGTGACCATGTGGTGAGCAAACCTATTGCCTGATAAAGATGGGGGATTGACTGACAGGGTCTGCCTGAGGAATAAATGAAAGGTAACATAGGTAGCTCTTGGGCTATGCTGGCTAAACTGACAGATGGAAGCACAGGTTGGTGGGGGTGGTTAGGTTCAGGGAACTGTTGTTTTGCATCTAGCTCCGTCTGCACTAAGCGGATGCTGTTTATCTAAATTGGTATGTTACACTGCACAGAACTTTTTGTTACTATAAATGTAATCCTAAAACTGCAAAAGTCACTATAACATCTTGTATGTCATACGTGATAATATATTTGGAGAAATGCCAATAAAAACAAATTAAAAAAACGATGAGGGAAGCATTAGTTATCCTAATTTCAAAACCAGATAGAGAGCCCACAGATGTTAGGGCATATAGTCCATTGTCTATGATCAATGCAGAAGTTAAATAATCTACAGTGACTTGCTCATGTCATGCACAGCCTAGAAACTGGTGGCGCTATACATTGAGAAGGTATTTGATAGAGTGGCTGGGATTCCATCTGAGGTGTGTTGCACTATATAGGCAGAGGGCGCACATAGTTAAGCTGGATTAAACTGCCATATGCAAAACCTACTACTTAGGTTAGGACAGATTAAGAGGTCTCAGAGAGCTGGACCCCAGAAAGAAGAACAACCAAGAATGCATCCTCCCAACCCTCTTGATTGCCCTGGCAATGGACGTGCTAAATTGTCATCTGCAAGTTGTTCCCCAAGAGTGGAGTATAACAACAGGAAGTGAGAACAACATTGTATCTATTTAGGCAGACAATACCCTTATACTTGAAGGATCTAGTGCAATTCTGGCTGATACTTTTAAGGGAGTTGTCAAAGTACAGGTAAACATCGGGACTGCATACTAACTGGGTCAAGTCCATATTATTCCCACTGGGTGGGCTTTGAGGTCCTGGGAGAACAAGATTATCTAGACGTACATATTCTGTGGGAGACTACTGGGTTCCATTATCTGGCCATCCACATCATGTGTGATCCTGAAACAGAGCACTTGGTTAACATGAGCAAAGTGTTGGAGGGACTAAAGCACTCAACTGAATTCTAGAGTGGGTTGCCATTGTCTGTGACGGGTAAAGAGTCCTTTGTCTTGCTGTCGCGATGTTGTCCAGGGATCCATGTTTCCCATCCCAGAAAGTATATTTAAAGGATTAGCTTAGTTGTTGGTGTCTCTGATATGGGCTGAGAAGTGAAGTAGGGTCAGATTGGGCATCTGGAAGTAGCCATGGGAAGGAAGGCAGGAACTCCCAGATATGGAGTTATATTACATGATACACCTGATGGAGCATGCAGTGCAATGGTTGGGCAAAGATGTAATTGGGTGGCGTGTCTTTAAAGAACGCATGACAATGTAACACTACCCGACCTACTCATGTTTCGTAAATTATTTCATTCAATGTGTAATCGATCAGCAGTAGTTGGGGCAAGAAGGAAATAATGAGACACCTGCAGTTTGTAACTGAGGTGCAGCTGTGGAGCATTTGCCCCTTTAGACAGATCACACAAGAAAGGAACTTGGCCAAATCTAAGTGGAATGTGTGCAAGGTTCTGGGAGACATCAGACCTGACAACAAGTATGTCACATTTGCTGAAGTGCATGAATATTTTTGACTTGATCCTGGTCAGTTTGTACAATATTCACGCATATCACAGACAGCTATAGAGATTTGGCACACATTCCCTAATGCCCCAGAGATCACACAAATTATAGTTAAAGGTAAAGCAAGGATCAAGACTGGTGCTAATCCATTGTGCCTGCTTCAACAAGATAAAGGAGGTGGTGCCGTTGAGGCTAGGGAGAGATAGATCACAGACTGTAAGGAACCACTCACTGGGCTGGAAAGAGAAAACAATGCAAATGCATGTTTTATACTGGTGCAGCTTAATTACCGGCATAGGACCCAACAAACTTGAGTTAAGTAAGATCTTCTCTGAATGCTCTCTTCATTGGCCAGGGCAGTGGGAACCTAAAGCAGACGTCGATCATGTCATGGAAGGTGGAAGCCTATTAGTCGGATATGATAGGGAGGCTGTAGATGATCACAGGTGGGGTTTTTACACTGGGGTTGCTCCCAAAGAAAAAGGCCAAGATAAAATGCAGTATTGCGACATACAATGGAGTGGGCCACAGTAGAAGAGAGCTTAATGAAGGTATTAAATAGGAATGGTAAACTTACTGAAGATTTGGCCGAGTGGGCAGCAATGCTTCAAGGACTTTCTGATCTTCTGGATGCTAATACAGCAAGTGAGAGGCAGTTCTAAGCACATATGATAGTAAGGAGGAAATAAAGCGGGATACAATCCTAAACAAGAATACATGTGAGGCCAAAGATGCTTCCAAACAATGAGCTGGTTGACTAACATGCAGTGGTGGCTAGTGACCTATGAAAGTTGTGGAGCAAAGCAGAAGCAGGTCTCGGGGCTCATGGCTAGCACTTTTATATGTCACTAGCCGCCACTGCACAGCATTTTTGTTTATGTCGCAATGGATGCCCACTTAATTAACAAACTGCACAGACATGCCCTGAAGGCGACTTGCTAGATGGTCCATACATACTAAACCATTATTTTCTCTGTAGGTTTGAAGTAAACAAATTGAATTTGATGACATGGTTGCTCCAGGCATGGTCCATGTGCCTTTCAATTGTGAGCCATGTTTTTTTGATAATATTAAGCCTAATGGCGAATAATTGAAAAGTAACGGCCACTAGGGTATCTGTGTACTCTTTTATGTGTTTTGAAAGATAACTAACAATATGCCCCCCTATTTCTCGTGCATGGCCGCATCACATCTATTTTTACTGTGCATGTTTAATACATTCTCAGGTATCATTTTACCTGACTCTAGCCTTGCTCCAATGATCACTGCCAAATACCAAGAATGAGTTTACCTCTCAAAGCACAACCAACAAACGTGGGAAACCTGGCGTGTATGTGCATTTCTATCTTTAAAGTAGCAAGACCAGTGGTATTACAGTACCGCTGGCTGCAAAAGATCTACACAACTCCGTTATCTGTGCTGAAAACCATTTGACCAAATAAGTCTGTGGTGGGGTAATAACAACAAAAGTGCTTACCGACGACGGGGGAACGCTCTCTGCTCATCTCAGGCACACACAACAGGTAATGCTCATGTAAGGAATACAGCCTTTGTGAGAGGAGGGAAGTGGCAAGAAACTTGACAGCACAGGCAGTACACACAGTGATAGGTGCTGTTGACTACACAACTAAGGGAAGGTACTTCTGCCGAGACGACTGTTCCCAGAAACCACCACAGCGGGAGGTGACTTTGGTAGAGACAGTAAGAGCATAGAGCAACCAAACCTAACCAATCCTGAGCAGTTTTCAGCATGAGAGTAGCACCATGATCGGTCGGAGCAGCTTAAGGCAGTGCTCCTTTTCAGGCTAGGATCCTGTGTCTGCAGTCCACTGGGCTGATCTACAGCTTACAGATTTCTGCGGTCTGATATGTGCATGTCGGGCTGGCCGTCGCATGTCGGCTGAACAATCCGACATGTGCACTTTAAACAACTGTCTACAAGTCAGAATGGCCCCGCCCCTGTCCTCATACGTAAAGCGCACTAGAATGGTAATGACCAATGCCATTCTATTTACTTTTTGTTGCATGCAGGTGCTATGCTTGCAGCAGTCAGGGCGACGCTCCTCCGCCCTATAGGAGGAACTGCCACTGCTAACAATAAGAGGTTACACATAATATAAGGGGAGACGACTGATAAACAGGAGTGGGCTAGTGGAGACACTCACAGCCTTGGATCAATATAGAGTTCATGATTATGTGCTAACAGTGACTTTTCGTTCATTGCTCACTTTCAATTGCATGGCAAAAGAATACACTATTAACGTCCACTTGTTAATTCTCCTGAATTTAATGGTGTGTTATGATCAATAAAATTAGAAAAACATTAAAAATATTTATACAAATCAAGTATGCACTTGGTTCTGAAGACAGACTCTTTCACTGTGTGAGTACTAAGTGCCCATGTTATTAAAATGGTGCCCACATGCTTCTACGCAATACAAAATCATTATTAGTGGGTGAATAATATTTTCAATAGGGTCATAATATTTTCAAAAGAGTAACACATTTTTACACTTAAAAAAAAGTTTACATTTTGCGTGGCCTCGTGATCCCTTTTGTCGATGTGTTTTACCATGACAGCAGGATAGCACTGACACAAGGTATGCCCCATAATATGCACAATATGTTTTTTCTTGCCACACATAATTTAGTTTGCCCTGCCACATAATTTGGTCCTCCACTGCATCATAATTGCCATGGCTCTTTGAAGATAGATGGCAATAAATGAGGTACGGTTTTAACAGTGCGATGAGATACTAAATTGACCGGTGCTTCTCAATCTGAAAAAAAAAAGTTTTCTCTTTATATTTGTACTTTTATATAGTGAATACTAGCCTCGAGTGGTGGCAGAGCGCTTTACAGTGGTTCAAATATAGAAAGAGAGAATATTGAGGGAATTTATTTCCCTTCACATTGTCAGATAAACTATAAACATGTTGAAGAGAAGCAGTTCGGGGTCAAAATGAAATCCCCTCTACATCTGTCAGGAACCTCCTGAGGTTCTACTGAGACCATCAGTCTACAGAGAGAAGGTGCTAGTTAGGGCATGCAAGAAGGAACCGGTAGAAAGCATTTATCTTCGTGAAGACTTTGAAGGAAAGGTTCCTCCTGATGGAGGGGGTTGGAAAGTCCACACAGTAAATAGCTTTAGAAAAGGCACCACTAACTCAATTTAAAAATGCAGCCAGGTTAGACGAATTTCATACTTTCCCATGAAAACGAAACTGAAATTACTGCTAAAAATAATGTGTGATACTCCTTCTCTGAAATCATCCATAGATCATGATTCCTGCACTCCCTCCCCTATGGATGAGACTTCAGTGGTACGCTCCTAAACAAGTTATTGGTTTGTTTTCTATGATATGATGCTCAAAATTTTTGTTTTAGCCGCCAAGCACCTGATTGGCCTGTGATCTCCTACCAGCTACTATCAGTTTTGTCTAGCACTTTTTTGATTTAAAACAAAAAGGGCTTTAGAAGAACAATCATTAATTCATTCATTCATGGACGTAAACAGCTTTCAGTGGTAACGCTGGTTTTCCTGTGTGAGCAATCTCTCTGCTGTGACGCGAATCACACCAGAAGTGTTTGCTAATAGCGACGCCAATGAAAAAGAAGAGTTTGTCAATACCTGATTCAATCAGCTTCTGTTCCATGACGCCGCAGCCCAGGACTTCCATCCATTCCCCTTGGAATCTGATCTCCATCTCAAAGGAAGGGTGGGTGAAGGGGAAGTAGCAGTCCACCCAGCGGATCTCCAGACCTGTGCCATGGTTGGAAGGCAGACAAGAGGGTGACAGAGTTAAAAGGCTATCCCCCTTTAGCAAAACGTGTCCTTAAGCTAATAACATAAATTACAGGATCCTGGAGAAAATATATAGCACACAGACTCATTTACAATACGTTAGGGCAAGGTAATAAATCTTGAAACGTGTGAAAAAATGCACATGTCTAGTCTAATATAAAAAGCACTCTGTGCAGTTCAGACACCCTATGAAACCAAATCAATCACTTGTCAGGCTCCTGCAACTACGTGTTGTAGGGGAAAATGAGCCAAGTTCATGGAAAGGCAATAGTTCTGTCAATGTCTGGAGCAGGCAAAGGCGAGGGGATTATCTGTAGAAGCACATTTGTGTTTCTATTTCCTTTGTTAATAGCCATATTAAGGACCTTTTTAAGCAAATGAATCTTGTTTCTTTTCACAGCACATAAATGTACTATAAAATGGACGACTCAGATCACTGAATATGTATGGGCATATTATTGGAGACGTGGGAAAGTCCGATCATAATCAGACAAAATGTAACATTATTTGATGTACATCTCAGCAAGAGGATGCGCCCAGTTGGCATCTGAGTAGGTGTGAATTCTGCACCTTCATAAGAAAAACAAGTTTAGCCACTTGTAAGGAAACCACAAGCCCTACAGCATTTGTATTTAGAATGTGAAAATTTCATAAGATGGCAGCAAAGGCCTGGTTTAAAGTTTGGTGGGAGGAAAGAGGGACCCCACAAAACTGGTTGTCAGGTAAAAGTAGAAGGGTGGAATACGGGTTGTGTTGGAAGACTAACTTGTTACCTATGTAAACGGTCTACATCGGTTCATTCTGCAGCCAACAATGAATGTGCACTATGAGTCACCGGGACCAGAGCACGGGCAACGTGTTCTTGTTACACCACAATCAACGGGGAAACCCTTGTATTTTACCCATTGTTCTGTTCACGACACCCATAAAGCGGCACCTGCACAAATACACATGGGATTCTCAAGACCAGGGTTGAGCCCATCCCCATTTGTCACCTCGTGTTCTACTAGGCAACTTTCATGGAACAGTACTATAGCATCGCAACAGTATAACCACCATGTTTATGTCCACATCTTAAAGCTGTAGAAATGTGGCGAAGAAGTGGTAAGGCAAGAACATCAGTGAGGCAGTGACTGTCCAAGTTAAAATCAGAAAAGAGAAAAAAATACAAACTGACTTGGAAATCAAAATAAATCAGTCTCACCATATAAGTTTAAATTACTTATCAACAAGCTAAAAGAAAAGAAAGATAATATAAGAAATATAAGGAATACCAATGGAATGCCAACCACCAGGTATCTATTGAGAAACACATGATATTGAATGTGAAAATAGGAGTTACAGTTGTAATACAACCGTATCCAAAATGTAAACTCACTGCAACCAATAACATTGACAAACATATAATTAAAACAATTAAAAACACAAGCTTTGGAGGTCGAGCACAACTATTTTTTTTTTTAAATAAGATGGGTTATGGCAGGGTTCGTAATAGGAGGAAAAAGTTGTTGGACCCTGCATAAAAGTTGTAGACAAATCACTGTAGGTTCATAAGACTATTGCAGGTCATTGCAACACAAGAATGCGACCACCCAGATAATGACGAGCATCTAGAAGGGATGCATTCTGGTAGCAATGTATCAACACCATGATATTCAGAGGCAAATGACTTTTTTCCACGGAGATAACCGCCTGAACAAGATCCCACTGACTATGCTCGTGACCGTCCACATCCCACAGACTAGATTTGAAAAAGTCGAATATCACTCCAAGAAGCAAAAGGCATAATCATCGGAGCATGCTGAAACTGAATACACGCTCTCCGCCAAGCATTATGTTAGGTAGAATCATTGAGAACATGCCTGCTGGTGAAGTTTTTACTCATGATGGCAAGAAACTGGGCCCACTTTGGGTGATGGGGGCTAGGAACAGGCTGAGACATATATGTTATGCTGCTTCAAAACATCATCCATCCATCTACATATCAGTCAGTACGGAAGCAGAGCACATTATAATGCTGCAGAATCTCTAATGGGGCTAATGAACAAATCAGTGGCATTAAGAAATTTAATAAAACATGGTTGAACATATTTATTGTCACCAAGAGCGAAGCATACATGGAGAGGCGACAATATGTAGAGTTAAAAATACAAAGAGAGAAAGAGAAGAGAGAGCGAGCGTGAGTGTGTATCTATTTTACTATGTTACTATTGCCAAACTTTCCCCAATGTTTAAGGTTCATGTAGTCTCCACCATGGTGACCGGTCACTGCCTCAGAGTACCTCTCTTATTTTTTGCAACGCCACGGACTAAGGACCACGGACCTCTGCTGTACCCTGCCTGCTAGCCGCTGCTGCTCGCCGGACCCGCTGCGCGGGTCCCGCTTCGCGGTCTAGCAGCGTGTGGAACTTTGCTTGGGGCTAGTTGTGACACCGGCAGGGCTGCGAGGGTAGAGCGGGTGGACTCTGTGTTCCAGGAGTCCCCGCGCGCCCCTGTCAGCTGGGCTCCTCTCCCTGCTGGCCGCGCCCCCAACCACAGCGGTATATAATTACCTTCAGCTTTCACACCAGCGGGAGTCTCTCTTATTTTTTGCAACGCCACGGACTAAGGACCACGGACCTCTGCTGTACCCTGCCTGCTAGCCGCTGCTGCTCGCCGGACCCGCTGCGCGGGTCCCGCTTCGCGGTCTAGCAGCGTGTGGAACTTTGCTTGGGGCTAGTTGTGACACCGGCAGGGCTGCGAGGGTAGAGCGGGTGGACTCTGTGTTCCAGGAGTCCCCGCGCGCCCCTGTCAGCTGGGCTCCTCTCCCTGCCGGCCGCGCCCCCAACCACAGCGGTATATAATTACCTTCAGCTTTCACACCAGCGGGAGTCTCTCTTATTTTTTGCAACGCCACGGACTAAGGACCACGGACCTCTGCTGTTCCCTGCCTGCTAGCCGCTGCTGCTCGCCGGACCCGCTGCGCGGGTCCCGCTTCGCGGTCTAGCAGCGTGTGGAACTTTGCTTGGGGCTAGTTGTGACACCGGCAGGGCTGCGAGGGTAGAGCGGGTGGACTCTGTGTTCCAGGAGTCCCCGCGCGCCCCTGTCAGCTGGGCTCCTCTCCCTGCCGGCCGCGCCCCCAACCACAGCGGTATATAATTACCTTCAGCTTTCACACCAGCGGGAGTCTCTCTTATTTTTTGCAACGCCACGGACTAAGGACCACGGACCTCTGCTGTTCCCTGCCTGCTAGCCGCTGCTGCTCGCCGGACCCGCTGCGCGGGTCCCGCTTCGCGGGTCCCGCTTCGCGGTCTAGCAGCGTGTGGAACTTTGCTTGGGGCTAGTTGTGACACCGGCAGGGCTGCGAGGGTAGAGCGGGTGGACTCTGTGTTCCAGGAGTCCCCGCGCGCCCCTGTCAGCTGGGCTCCTCTCCCTGCCGGCCGCGCCCCCAACCACAGCGGTATATAATTACCTTCAGCTTTCACACCAGCGGGAGTCTCTCTTATTTTTTGCAACGCCACGGACTAAGGACCACGGACCTCTGCTGTACCCTGCCTGCTAGCCGCTGCTGCTCGCCGGACCCGCTGCGCGGGTCCCGCTTCGCGGTCTAGCAGCGTGTGGAACTTTGCTTGGGGCTAGTTGTGACACCGGCAGGGCTGCGAGGGTAGAGCGGGTGGACTCTGTGTTCCAGGAGTCCCCGCGCGCCCCTGTCAGCTGGGCTCCTCTCCCTGCCGGCCACGCCCCCTAGTTTACCTTAAAAGAAGCAGCCGTTCCCGCTGCGCGGGAGCGCGCGGGAGGGCGCCGGGAGAAGCCCGGGACAAGGGCGGGACCATCTGTGGCCGTCCGGGGCCGCAGGAGGCCGGGCTGGGCCCGACCCCTTACATCTTGCAGTTTGGAGGATAGTGTTTCGACACAAGAGGGACATGGCAACAGAAGAGGCTACTCCGGGTAAAAATCCTAAATTACGTAATGGCTCACTGGAGAATTACTTTCCTAAGAAGAGCGAGGGGGAAAAGGACGCTATCTTAGCAGAGCGTAGGGCAGAGCGGCGCCGCTCAGTTGAGAATATGAAATCCAGACCCCTCTCCGATAGTCTTCATGTATTGAACCGGGAGGGAGATTCGACTGATTTGATCGATTTGAGCGAGGTTAACACTAGCCAAGACGGAGTTCCTTTATTGTTTCGTGACTTTGTAGCCACCCCCTGTCTGCCCGCAGAGGACATTGTAAGCGTCTCACCCACCCCCAGCTGTAGCCGTGTTATTGAGACCTCTAAACATAAGCAGCATAAAGCAAAGTCCTTACCTGTAGTTCAGATCCACCGCCCTCCCCCCAGTAAAAGAAGGAAGAAACAAAGGGTGGTACCAGGCACAGCCAAAACATCGCACACCGACTTTGGTAAAGGGTCTAATACTCTTTTTACACGCGAGGCTCCAACAGTTGTAGAGCAGGATCATACACTTCAGGGTGTGGCTATACCGATTCATTGCCCCGTTGTAGTGGACACACATGATGCGGCTCCAATTAACAACGATGGAGCGACCCCATCTGCTACTTCACCCCAACTTCCCTCTTCAGCGACAGGGAATTTGGAATTTTTGTTGAGATCTCTTCTCCGCCCTATTAATGAGTCTATTAAGAGGGTTGAAATTAGATTAACCATACTGGAAGCTGCTATAACTAGTTTGTCCACTGCTACTATTAATAAAGGGAGTGGGGCGGTGCAACCTATACCCTCGACAGGGCCCCCTCCCACTATACCCCCAAAGAAACCTGGAATCTCTTCTGTCCCCGTTCAGATTAAGCAAATTAGCCAGCCCCAGGGCAGAGTTGACCCCCCTCCACAAAACACATCGCCGTCTAAACATTTAAAGGCAGCAGTCACTGCATCGGGTGCTGTCCCCACTAAACCATTCTTAAAGGCTTCGATTAGCAACACTCAAAATACACTCAGGGACGGTGAAAATAGTAGAACTGCTCATAAAAGGGTTCCACAAGTAGAGATCCCCCCAGAAGCTGTGCCTTACGTCGTGATTTTATCGGGGGTGCCACAGTTAACAGGAAATAAGAAGGAGGGATATGTTGACCTTAAGAATAAAATTATTCACTGGTTGAGGTTGCATAGGCCGATAGCACCGAATATAGATGGGGACATAGTTCATGTCAGAAGGATTAACTGGCTGGGGAGTACTATGAAAAATATAGAGGGGGACTTAGTGGTGGTTAACTTTAGAGACCCTCGGGCAGTTGAATATATCTTAAACTGGCCACCTGGGAACGGGGAAACTGGCATCACCCCACGGGCTTTAACATTCTTTTATCCCAGGCTTGAAGCCACTTCCACTAAATACGCTAATAGACCTCAGTCTTTTAGGCCGCCCCTTACAAATCCCTATATTAATAATCATCCCCAGTATGGGCATCAGTCCACCAGGATGCCTGATTTACACTCCGCTTGGTCTACGGTTCCTTATAGACATTCGCTGAACACGGGCTCCAGGATGAACCACCTAATACCGTTTACCCCGTTGGATACTTACAATCGGTTTTCTCAGCTGTCAGGGCTGGAAGACTGCGATTGAAGTTTGGGGCTTGGGGGGGGGGTGTATGAACTTTATGGAGCAGAGGAAACTGGATTAAACGGAGGGATTATAGAAGCAGGAGTAGTTAGTTTACCTTCAGCCCATACGGCCATTACCAATGATCTTATTGAAGATTCTGGGCTAGCCGGGCCTTTATCTATTATGGCTGGTTGCTCTATATCCACCACTTCACTGGTCAGGGAGGGGGGGAGCCATACGAGCAGGCCGGTCGATGAGAGTCCGACTGTGGTGGGTAATACTTTTATTCCTAGAGGACAACGGGTAATAAACCTCCTATCCTGGAACATTGCCGGGTTAAAGAGGAAGCTCGACATCCCGGAGTGGCATACATTCATCGAGCAGTTTGATGTTTGCCTCTTTCAGGAAACATGGAGCTTAGTCCCGCTACACAAATCGGGGTTTACCACCCACTTTGTGCCTGCTGTAAGCAAAGGTAAGGGCAGACCAGCGGGTGGGCTCACTGTTTGGTTAAAAATAGATCTGAATTGGGGGGTCACATGCCACAATGTGGAGTGTAATGATATACTCCACCTTTCGGCAAGAGGACGGGAGGATGCAGCCAGGCTCGATCTACTTAATGTTTACGCTAGAGGGACACCGGGTGACTCTACCTCTTCGACTCTATCAGCCCTTGAATTGGCCTTAGCCAACTGCTCTTGTTCGGCTAAAATTCTTGTGGGGGGTGACTTTAACTGTACTTTCGAACCCCTCCTTGGAGATGACCCCTTGGGAATTGAAGAGGAGGATTCGAAATGGTCCATTCCAACGCTCTCCCTCCCCCCTATCAAGAAGTGGTCACCTAGGGTCATTCAATTGAACGCACTGACTAGGGATTATAAATTAAGAGCCCTTAATGGCAGGACTTTATCCGACCAGTCAGGGGCAGTGACCTTTAACAGACTCTCAGGGCCGTCCCGCATAGATTACATCTTAATGGACGTTGGATTCTGGGCGGACCTTATCGATATGAAGGTCTCTCCTAGTCAGGATAGTGACCACAACCCCTTGTGCTGTAAGTTCAATTGGGGGGGTCTCAACGCCAGGGGTGCGAGTGACTCCTTAAAAACAACTAAAGAGGTGGTCCCATGCAATAATAACCGTAGATTAAAATGGGTCAAGGCTAACCTTAAGGAGGACGATATGGATAGCATTAAAACCCTGATTGAGGGCTTGACCTCTAAATTAGAGATCTGGGAGGGAGATAACTGGCCCATTGATCCCCATCACCCCTTACTTGACTCTGTCTATAAATCAACAATAGACCAAGTTGGCCAATTTTTTATTTCAAAGGGGAAAGGCAACAGGGCTCCCGCTATGCCGTCTACTCTTTGCAAACCATGGTATACTGAACATTGCAAGAGCACTAGGAAAAATCTGACAAGAGCTCTGCTTTCGGGTGACCCCTTGCTGGTTAGAGCGGCCAGGAAGGATTATCTGAAAGCATTATTTTTGGCCAAACGGGAGTGGGAGGAACGGCATTGGCAGGAACTCTCCTTGGCTGTGAGCAGTAGGAACCCGAACCTCTTTTGGGATTTGATTAATAAAACAAGGCAGGGTAAATCGCAACCACTGGCTGTTCATATAACTAGTCAGCAATGGTTTACACATTTTTCATCCCTATATGGTGACATAGAGGAAACATCGAGCTTTGGGGTGAACGGGCTGGGTGAAGGGGTACAACCGGATGACACAGACTTGTCATTTTCGTCCTCAGAAGTATTGTTGGCAATCAGACACCTTACCCCTAAGAAAGCCGCCGGGCAGGATGGGATCCCCGGAGATTTGCTGATGGCGGAGCCAGAAGTCTGGGCCAAACTAATTGCCAGTATAATGAATCTGATCACGAGGGGTCATCAAGTACCAGACTCCTGGAAAGGAGCCGAGGTAGTTACTGTGCATAAGAAGGGGGCAAGAGATGACCCTGCGAACTACAGACCTATTAGTCTGATTGACATCATCCAGAAAGTGGTCGGCAGGGTCATCATCTCGAGAGTAGATGACTGGATAGAGGAGGCTAGTGTTCTCTCCCACTTACAAGCGGGGTTCAGAAAGAAGGTTGGCACAATGGACCAGGTCTTTCGCTTTTTTGCAATCTATTGGAAGGCAGTTACCATCAAGAAAGGCAGTTTGTATATGGCCTTCATAGATCTCAAGACTGCTTTCGACCTGGTCCCTCGTGCAAAACTTTGGCAAATACTCGGTGAAATGGGGTTTCCCAGTAGTCTTCTGTATCTAATAATGAAGCTGCACGAGGGGAATTATGCGCGGGTTAGATGGGGATCGCAGGGACAATTAACAGATAAGATCCCTGTGCGGAGAGGAGTACGCCAGGGTTGTGTCATGGCTCCGACCCTCTTCTCCCTATTTGTAAACGGAGTGGTGGACCATCTGAAGGGGGAAGAGACGGATGCCCCATCCCTGGCGGGGGAGAGAATCCCCACACTTCTCTTCGCGGACGATACCCTATTAATTTCCAAATCCCCGGTGGGCTTACAAAAACTTTTGAACCTGTTTAGCTCCTTTTGCACTTCCCGAGGCTTAACCATCAACACATCGAAAACTAAATTGATGGCTTTTGCCCCCTCAAAAAGATTTAAAAATCACCTCGTGCTCAATAGTGCCCCCCTTGAGCTGGTCACATCCTTTGACTACCTAGGAGTCCGGATAAACAGTCGTATGACTTGGAAAGATCATCTTTCCAAAATGCTACTTAGTCATCGTAGAGTTTCCGGGGTGACGTTGAAGGAACTCCGGGAATCAAGCAGCAAACCGGTCTCTCCAGTTATGGCCATCTATGAGGGACAGATTCTTCCGGCAGCACTATATGGCTCTGAACTTTGGGGGTTCGAAGGGGTTACAGATTTGATGGTGGCAGAAAACAATTTCTTTAGGAAAGTGGTTGCTCTCCCCGCTTCAACACCAATGATCCCCCTAAGACTAGATTTGGGCAGAAGATCTTTAAAAGACTTGGTGAGGCTACGCCCGTTGCTCTTCTGGTCCCGACTAAGAAGAACTGAGGAGCTTGCTAAGTATGCAGAAGGGATGGACGATCTACTCTTGCTGGACACAGGTAATAAAATAGGATGGCTAAAAAAATTGAAAGACCTGGCCATTAATCTGGGTCTAAGAGAGGCATGGGAGTCGCAATCCCCGCCACCTAAAGCCGTTATAAAAAAACTTTACTGGGATTGGGTTCAGAGTAAGGCCACGAGGGCTATGAATGTGGGTTCTCTTACTGACCAATTTTTATCAATTAAGTGTGTGAGGAAATTGGAACCCTTTCTAGACCTGATAACTAAACCGTTGGATCGAACGCTGTACCTGAAACTGCGTTATGGGACGCTTCCGGTGCACGATTTCACGGCGAGTTGGTCGACCTCTGATGCCCTCCCACGTACATGCCCTGGCTGTGCGGCCCCAAAGGAATCGGTGGCCCACCTGTTTTTTGCATGCCCAGCCTATAAAGGGGCGCGGAAGTTTTGGTTGAAACCCGTCTGCAGGGAACTAGGGTTGAGGTGCCACAGCCAGGCACTTCGTGTCCTTTCTACAGACTCTTCGTCTGCCATTATGATCTGTGGGGTGGCTAAATTTCTGGGAAATGCATGGTTGATACGCTCCCGTTTACTAAAATCGCTCCCGGGGGGCCCTACAGGCCGATACTAATCTTGATGTGTTGTAAATTTATCAAAAGGAGATCTCCTTGTTTTTATGTATTTTACAAACTTTTACTGGTAAATTGGAATTGTATACGTATATGTACTCTTTTATGGTGATAAATTGCCGAATAAAGATATTACAAACAAAATATTCTTAACTGAACACATATACTTCCTCTAACTTTCATTCTCAATGTTTGTCCCAAGTACCGAAAACCTCTATGTTATGGTAATCACACTGACCCACCCCTTTCCCTAACTCGGAATTCTTAATTCACACCTTGAAGTTTGGAAAGGTAGTAAAGACACTTTGTAAAACAGAACTGCCTCAGGTTTAATGGTAACCTCGTCTCTGGTTATAAGAACACACCTTGAGCCCCTAGACTCACTTAAAGTTTTGAGCAATCAGTTTTGGTCTTTGCACAAGAGGGACTACATGGGGAACACAAATTCTATTGACACCTCCCTGAATAAAAATGAAATAAGCTACTCTTCAAATGTTACATCGTTTACCTTTCACTGCTGGCGCAACACAATTCAGCTTCACACTACATTTAACAAACATTGAAAATGCAATAGGTCTCGCCTTTGATCAAGTTAAAGCCATTTGCTTTGCTAATGGTGTTGTATAGCAATACAAATGGCTTTAACTTAATGAAAGGCGTGACCTATTGTATTTTTAATGCTTGTCATATCTGGGTCCGCCCCCTGGAGCAAACTTCCCCTTGACCTTCATCTTGGATGAGTCTGAGCAAATTTTCAAAAAGAGGTTGAAAACAAGTCTTTTTTCTCAAAGCTGAGCTCCTTACCTGTGAGTCTAGCTGCAGGACACTCTTCAGAGTAGCTGAGCGCTCAACAAATTCCGAGTCAATATTATCTCACTCAAAGCAGGTTAATAACCATAGCGCTTAGAATTTAGGACTTTAGCCTCAAATTTCGTATACTTGCAATTTGTTAAATTAAGAAGCAAAATTGTAGATGACTAATTAAGGTTCCAATACAATACCAGTTATTTCGAATGTCCCACTGGGCTTGCATTGCAGTTTCACATCAATCCTAGCGCCTAGCATAGCACACAGATGGCAGTGCATAGGCCGCGCTGTCTGTGCCTCATTGAGGTATCTCAGAGATCCCGGCTCTGTCAATGAGCGGGTAAACAGTTCACAATAACACTAAAGCACACACATACAATTTCGTCAAGAACAAGATCTAAAAGCAAGTAGTATACCTTCCGTGTCCATCTCCATTTCCGTTCAAAACATTGGTGACATCACACAACAGCTCAGCTCGTGCCCAGCAGTGCCTTGAACACAACGGCACTCACCGATGAGCCCGAACTTGTATTCCGCCCAGTTCATGCTTTTAAGCACTACGCCGTGACTCAGTTTCTCCATCAAGCACCGCCTCGAGGTGGGGGTGGTGGGCCAACGCTCGCCGTAGCCATCCCCCCGCAGGAGGGTAGAGTGCACACACAAACCGGGGCCCGCAGACTGGGCCTACGGGTCCCCGGCGGATAGCGGGGAGAAGCCTGGGGTTCCTGCCTGAGCGCTCTACGGCTCCCTCCTCTGCCCAACTTCCACTGGTATGTTTGCCGAGCTCGGCGCAAGCTAATGGAAACCCTCAGGGCATTTCTAAATGCTCTCTCTGTATTGAAGGTTAGCTGAGGTCGCCAATCCTGCAATTTTAAACTTTCTTTTGAGAAATCAGCTGAGCGCCTCAACAGGCGGCCTGCTGACAGGACCCAGCCTGTTCAAAATAAATAAATAGATTGCGCCCGCGTCCTCCCTTCCACATGTTCTAAATGTTCAAGCAAGCTCTGAACCGTGTTCTGAAGAGGCTGAGAGGTTAATCACGGTTCTTCACGCACTGGGCTGTTTACATCAAAGCTTCAACAGCCTGTCTCCGCGATAAAGCACGCGTGCATATCTCCTGTCCCTACGCGTGCGTGTTCTGCGGAAACGCTGTAATGAAAAGACACGCAGAATGCAATGGAAAACATGCGCGCATGTCTGCCTTGTATAGTTACAGCGCCCAGTGAAACTGAAAGCTAAATGAAGCGCGCGAGGAAAGAAGTGTAAGAGGAGATGCCAGAGAGAAGTCGCCATGCGCGTTCACATCGCTTGTCTGTGCGTGCACATGGTTTGTCTCCCTTCGCGCACCAAATCGACAACAATAGTCTTGCCAAGGCGAATCAGCGCATGCGCTGCGTTCGCTAGGCAAGACCTAAAAACGTGCTCTTTCAGTACTGTCCTGTTGACGCAAAGGAGAGGATAGTCATAGATGTGTGGAACACACAGTTCTAGGCTTGGGCTTGATAGAGTGTTTGAAATATTGATGACGTAGCTTATCCTCATCTAGTGTTTTTAGTAACACTAGGTATTGATCATGTATTTGTCTACAGATCACACTAGCAATACTTGTGACTACCTTTAACTCTCAATGCGGCTCTTGAACAAAAGTGAAAGTGAGAAGCAGAACAAGGGCAGCACCATGAGCGCATCATCGGGTGCAACTGTGTCCATGCTCAAAATCTACTTTACCACCACTGTTGAAAACAACAGACAACACCACGACAGTGCAATCACAAGTACACAAAAACAACAGTACAACTCATTACAATAACAAAACTGCAGATCATGAACATGATGCAACAATTTTCTTGGAATGTTAGAGTGATGTCTGGTGTTGTGTGTAGTGTGGATGTTTTTTTTATATGTTGGTGGGTTGTTACATTGTGTTTTGGGCCTGTGTTTTTTGTGTTAGATTCTTGTGTTTGTGTGGTCCACTGGTGTGTTAATGCGTTGGTCTGAGGTGTATAGGTGTTAGATCAGTTGCATTTTGTATTTCTTCTATTTTCTGCTGTGCTTTTATTTATGTCTTCTTGTTGATGTCTTCAGGTTTTTTGTTGTGTTGGTATTTTCACCTGTGTGCTATTGTTTGGTGGTGTTGTTATGTTATGTTAACACTACTTATATAGCGCAGTGTCACCCCACGGGTATCCTGGTGCTGTATTACGTGGTTACTGCTACAAAAACATAACCCTAAGCGAGTAGCATTTGCTAGGTTAGGACCTGTTAGGACCTGTTAGGACCTGTTTTACTCCTTAGGAAAGAGGCATATATCTTAAGTCTCTTTCTGAACTGTAATAGATCTTCAGTCTTTCTCAGAGTTAACGGAAGCTCATTTCAGAGCCGGGCTGCTTTAGTACTAAAAGCCTTTCCTCCAATTTTCATTGTTTTAGCCCTGGATTTGCTTGCCAAGTTGGCCGATGAAGATCGCAGGTTTCTCGTCGGGGAATGCCATTAAAATCTGTTTTGTAGCAGGACAGGCCAGAACCCATGTAATGCTTTAAACACGATACAGAGTGATTTGAATTGTGTCATCTGCATCAGAGGGAGCCAATGAAGCTCCATTAATGACATGGAAGCTGATGACTTACGCTTTCTATTCAAGGCCAGCTTGGCAGCCATTGTTTGGACTCTTTGGAGTCTCTTTTAATTAGGAAGTTGGGAGCCACTAATAGTAGAGCATTATACTAGTTCAATCGGCTGAGGGTTACATTTCTTACCATTAGGGCTCTGGCCGATATAGGAAGAATCTTTCGTAATGCTCTACTGAGAGAATAGCAGGTTGCCGCAGCTTAGTTCACATGGGCTTGAAGGCTGAGATTGTTATTGAAGACTACACCCAGATTGCGGACAGTCTCTGCTGGTATTGGGGGGCTTGTCTGAACAGATAGGCCAAAAATCAGCCGGAAATGGCGTGGGGATTTTCGTTGCCATGCAGAATAGGATCTCGGTTTTGTCACCTTTAAACTGCAGGGAGTTCTCTTTGAGCCATCCTGCAGTTTTTTGCATACACTCGTGAAAGCTATCGAGTAAAAATGATTGATCCCCTTACAGCGATAGAATAAGTTGTGCATCATCCGCATAATTCACTAAGTTGTGTTGTCTTGTTGATGAGTTTTGTTGCGTTTGTTGTATTTTGTGTTGGTGTGTTGTGGTTTGTCATTGTGTTGCATTTTTGTGCTGTGTTCATTTTGCAGTGCTCTGAGGCTGGGTGGGAGGTTGTTCCACAACTTCGGTACCAAGTGTGCAAATGATCTTTCTCCCCATCTCGTCCTTTTTCCTCCTGGTTGTACAGAGGAGATGTAGCTGCAAGGATCTCAGGAGTCTAGTTGGAACATAAGTAGCTACCAACTCTCTGCGCTTTACTGGACCCTTGTTATTTATGGCCCTGTGATCAATACAAATGGATTTAAACTAAATTATTGCCTCAATTGGAAGCCAATGAAGCTGTTTGAGGCAATCTCTTGCGGAAACGTAGCTAGAAACCATTAGACAAAGGCCTTGCTGCTGCATTTTGCACAGTCTGAAGTCTATATTATATATTCGGGCACACCCACATAAAGAGAGTTGCCGTATGTATAAAGTCATATTTAAATAGTAATTAATAAAGTAATTACTACAGGAACCTACCAACTTGGAATCCTTTATATATAATGTGCATTAAGTAATCGTAGTTACTAATTGTTCTTGACCTACAGTTCAATGGAGAGGGCTGGGGTTGCCACTTTTGCACATTGTGAGTGAAAGATGACCTCACAGATATTTATTGGTAATGGTGTAACTCAGTGGGTGTTACACCCAGACTGATGAACTACAATATCGAATACTCCCTGGAGGAGAGGATCTCCTTCTGCATCTTCTTCTTTCCTATTAATGGAGTCTTGATGTGTCTACTTCTTGATTTCTTGATTTCCATATGGTCAATTGGTTTGCTGACCAGATCCCTGCATATGCCGAGAACTTTGGGGACACCTTCTTGCCCTTGAAACGTCAGGAACTTCTTGCTCAGCAGAGTTTCCTTGGACTCCTGGCCAAACCATATCTGGTAATGTCCTGCTTAGATTCCCTTTGAACTTGCTAATTTGAAACTCTTACCTGATCTATTCTTTGCCATGGACTTTGAGAACTTTATCTTTAGACTTTGTAATAATGTGTAGCTTTATACTATACCTATAATTGGCTTATTTGAGACTCAGAATTTAGATTTCTAAATAATGCTTGATGCATTGATTATTATCACTCATTATTATAAAATGTAATTGAAACACTTTAAATGTCTTAGTCTTATAAATTTAACCATTCTTTCCACAAGGACTGTGCCTGGGATATTTAATGTATAGTAGAAACAACCAAAATTATTTACAGAACATCAGGTTCTGTTGCTGCTGTTTTTTATAGCAGTAGCAGAGCTCATAGTCTGTGTGCTTCTAGCCCGTTTGAATTTCTTCAGGAGATTCAAACTTCCTGTTTCCATTCTACATATTTACAGTATGGTTCTGAGATAAATATATTTGAATTTGATTACAAATTTATAAGTTGGTTACCAATTCCCGGTCCGCACTGGGTAGCCAATACCTTAGTTTCCTTCACCCCTCAATGCGATGAGCAAGATCCATCAGAGGACCAATAAAGGAGAAATAGAAACACTAATTCAAAGTACCAGAAACAGAGATAAAAAGATAGATGTTAGACTGTTTAAGGTCTAGCAAAAGAAAATGCTGCAACAGGGCCGACCCATGGGAATCCCCACACTGGAGAGGCTAGTTCCTAGAGTGAAAGAGTGACAGAGATGCGGATCTGCTACTGTGCCCACAAGGTCAACCTGTTTGAGAGTTGACAAGGGTGGACTGGTTAACCATGTCAAAGCCACAGATAACAATACAATAATAGGGCCACAGGAGTGCTTCGATCTTAGGTGGCCTCCAAGATACACCCCTGCCTGTGCACCTCTTTCTCTGTTGCTAGCAGGCCAATATCTCTACATGTATGGCAGCCTGAGGTGAACTACTGCAGCATTTTAGAAAAACAGCAAACCTCCATTTCTGGGGCCCTGATGAAATCCTTTAAATATTTGCATTAATGCATCACTGTGAAAATTAGGTGTACTGTGTATTATGACAGCATCGTGGACTCTTCGCTAATAGATGCATTACTGTACAGCTGTAGGAACCGAGAACATACGTGAATTACCGCTGGATTGTAGAAAAAAGGTTAAATGTCTGTAACATGGCAGCACTGGAGAAAGTGGCCGCTGATACCTGAAACTGCCAGTGTATGGCTTTGGTAGAGGTATGTTAATCACATGTGTTGGATATGGACCCAGCTAAGCTGAGTCTGCTCTGATGCGCAACATTTTAGAACTTCCCACCATGTTTCACTGCAAAACACACCCTAAACACAGTTCATAGAAAAAAATCACCTCAATTGACACACGAAATGAAGAGGAATTAGTGAGGTCAACCAGGAATGGGGGCCCATTTTCCTTGCTTGCAGTATGGCCCATGATGACATAGGCATGCCTCTATGCAACCCCATTCCAATTATTTTTTTAGTTTTTAGTTTTCATTTTACTAATTTTGAGCTGCACATATACACTGTATTTCAAGCATAGCATTGCTATCGCGAAAAATAAATGTTGCCTTTGCCACTATTGTCCTCTCTTAGTCCCTGCTACGACACCAAGCAATAGCCAAGGGTGTGAACCTTATTGGCTGGTTAGAGCCAGGGCTGGACATTCCTTGAACACTCCTTCTAGAATGCCTTCCACTCCATCATTTATTCATGTGGTGTCAAATGGCCTGTCAAGGCATAGTTCAGACTACCTTTAGATTTAGATATAAAACCCGTACAAAAGAAATGAAAACTTTCAAGCACAACGATGGCAGACAGGAAACCTATCTAGACATGTTCTATCATTAAACTCTAGCGTTTGCACTCCGACTTCTAATATATATAATTTCTGGGTTACAGATACCAGAATGGAAAGGAGAATAGTGCTCAATAAGCTACTCGTACCAGATGTGAAAAAAACTCTGGATCAATCCACTTCGGCATAAATGTAGAGGGGCTTATTTTAGGAACATTGCAGTGTACTCGCCATAGGAACTGAGGCATTGAAGAAGGCGTCAAGCCGAAACCGGTCTGCCGTTTGTCCTTTATTAAAGCAGCTGAAAACCTCCCATGGTGTCCACTGCTCTTCTCTGCAGGGAGGGGTGTTTGTGGCATATTTGGCGCGCAGCCCGCGGTGCGCAACAGAGTGACCCTTTCGCAAAGCAGTCTCGAGACACATGGGCAAAGAGGAACTTTGTTCTGATTTTGTAGCCGAGGGATCGGATTCTCGAGGCGTGCCACGCCCTTCTACTGTTCACCGTGAGACTGTCGTCAATGGGCGGCCCAGGATTGCTTGGGGAGACGCTTGGAATTTGCCATACGTTTCCAGCCTTGGCAACAGTAAGAATGGGCTGGTTGAAAGTAGGGGACCCGAGGTTGTTTCAAGTCCAGCATTTTATGCGAGCTTTACTGCTGCAACCAGGTATTTTACCATCACGCTGCATTGTGGGAGCTGCAGTCCGGCATTGAACTGTGGTGACACAACACCAGCTCATTGGTTGCAGGTGAGCCCTTCATCACATGACAGGAGGGGCTTATTTTAGGAACATTGGAGTGTACTCGCCATAGGAACTGAGGCATTGAAGAAGGCGTCAAGCCGAAACCGGTCTGCCGTTTGTCCTTTATTAAAGCAGCTGAAAACCTCCCCTGGTGTCCTCTGCTCTTCTCTGCAAGGAGGGGTGTTTGTGATATATATATATATATATATATACACATACATACATACATACATACATACATATATATATATATATTCACTGAAAAAACCATAGGTTATAGACCATATATAGTTAGGAATTAGCATTTAGAAAACCTTATTTTACTCACACAAAACCATTGAAATTCCATATATAGTTAGTTGCACTAACTATATATCGCGCACCCGCAATCCACTGCTGATGATGTCACATATTACATCATTCATGACATGGTCAGTGACATCACTGATGACATCACTGATGACATCATCTAGTGTCTGTGTGTTTTTGTAAAGTTTAAATACGTTTTACATATTGAAGAATGACTGGATGGATGGAAGACTGAGTGTGTGTGTGGCTGGCTGGGAGGTGTGTGACGCTGTGCATATCAATGTGTACTTGTATCAGTGATTGTATAAGAGAGTAAGTATATGTTAGTATATGTGTGAAAAGTATGGTGTTCTGTGTTTAAGTATAGATGAGGAAATCGAAGTGTGATTGATTCTTCACAGGACTGACTAGGTGTATGAGTGCATATGATAGTGTTCTAATAATAACTGACTGTATGTATGAGTAATTGTATGGGTGAATGAGTGAATGTGTGTGTAGACGTACGAATCAGTGAGTGCGTATGTAGTAACTGGTATTGGTGTGTCATGATGTCATCAGTGATGTCATTTGAGATGTCATCAGTGATGTCATTTCAGATGTCATTAGTGATGTCATCAGTGATGTCACTGAAGTATGGTGTTCTGTGTTTAACTGTATAGATGAAGAAATGGAAGTGTGATTGATTCTTTACAGGACTGACTTGGTGTGTGAGTAACTCCATGGATGAGTGGTAGTGTGTGACTGTCTGCATAGGTGTATGAGTGCATATGATAGTGTTGTAATAATGAGTGACTGTATGTATGAGTGATTGTATGGGTGAATGAGTGAATGTGTGTGTAGACGTAGGAATCAGTGAGTGCGTATGTAGTAACTGGTATTGGTGTGTCATGATGTCATCAGTGATGTCATTTGAGATGTCATCAGTGATGTCATCAGTGATGTCATTTGAGATGTCATCAGTGATGTCATCAGTGATGTCACTGACCATGTCATGAATGATGTAATATGTGACATCATCAGCAGTGGATTGCGGGTGCGCGATATATAGTTAGTGCAACTAACTATATATGGAATTTCAATGGTTTTGTGTGAGTAAAATAAGGTTTTCTAAATGCTAATTCCTAACTATATATGGTCTATAACCTATGGTTTTTTCAGTGAATTTTCAAGGTTTTGTAAATGCTAATTCCTAACTATATATGGTCTATAACCTATGGTTTTTTCAGTGAATTTCATTGGTTTTTTAACAGCTAATATCTGTAGCTGTAAAATGTATTCTTCTTTAAATCCAAAAATATATTTTATATGTTTATTAAGAATTTTTTTTTTAAATATTTTTTTTTCTTCGTTCCCGCTTCGCGAATCGGGAAGCTTCCCGTTAGCTGACCTTGATGCCGCAAAATAGACCGCGAGCCGGTAAACGTTTCTTTACCGCAACTGCCACGTTAGAAAACAACATCGTGACGCCTCCCGTCCGCATGACGTTTCGCGTTGTCGCGTGATACGTCATATGACGTGCTACGTTAGCGAACTGGTACGCTTACCGAGTCGCAAAGCACAGGTTTCTGGAAGCAAACCGGGAGGCCCTGCAAAGCGCTTAACGTAAACACAGCAGGTCATGTGACTTGGTAATAACACTTTTCATTGGTTCATTTCACTTTTGGTTTCCTAATGATGTAAGACTAGGTCATATAATCTAAAATGAACACTTTTCATTGGTTGAGAACTATTGTTTTTCCCAAATGATGAAAATCCCTCCTTCTTTCCTCACTCTGACTTTCATCATTGTGAGAGAAAGACCCTTTGTTAGCAGTGAGCAATGGCTTCTTTAGTAGCTTCAGCTGGTGCTTCCCCACCACCTCCACCACATCCAAGGAAGAGTGGACCACCTGCTCAAGTTATAATTCAACAAGAAGAGGAAGAAGAGGAACAGGACGACGAGCACGAAGAGAGGCACTTTTTGCCTGAGGAGCCCAGGACGTCTCACCGGAAAGAAAACTTCATTTGGCAATTTTTTAAAATTCCCAAAGGTCAGAAAAAAGTAAATGCAAGATACGTAACTTGCCTTATATGTCAAGATAGACTGTCCAGAGGGACCGACAAAAAATACAGTTTCGGAAACTACACAATGCATCGCCATATGACTAGGTGGCATCCTAACAACTACAGTGCTGCACAGTTTCGTAACGACCTAGATAATCTCCCTATTATGGCCAGAAGATCTGTTGTACCGGAAGTAACGGGACCAGAGGGCAGGGAGATGGTGCCAAATATTCAAACGAGATTTCATGAAGTAAAACACGTCTGCGTACATTGCAATGGATTCATTTGCTACGGAGAAAGAAGCATCACTCTGATCAACAGAGCTATTGACTATCATATGCAAGTTTATACGAAACGCCCCAAATAATAAATACTTTTTTTTTGTTTTGTTGCTCCTGTTGAGCCCTTTACAATGAATCGTTTTCATTGCCCCCTGCAAGAAAAACCCCAAAAAATATAAAACTGTTCAGAAAAATTCAAAAAAAGTAAAAAAATGTTCAGAAAAATAATAAAAAAAATATAAAACAACAAAAACAATTAAAAAAAAAGTTCTTTTCAGAACTACCTCCCCGTTATTAAAAAATTGGTACAATATTTGGAACTGTGCCAACCTCTATTTCTCGTAGTTCGCTTCCCAGTTCGCTCGCCGGTATGCGAACCGGAAGTGAACCAAAAATATTTTGTTAAAAAAAGAACAGTAAGTATAAGGGAAGGAAACAGACACTTATGTTAAAAGAAAGACAGCTATAGGGGAGTAAACTAGAGATACTATTACCCGTAATCCACTGCTGATGATGTCACATATTACATCATTCATGACATGCTCAGTGACATCATCAGCAGAGGATTGCGGGTTTTTTGGCAACGTGCCTTATCCACGGTTTAATAACGCTGCCTTTTGCTTTATATAAGTTTTCAAATTGTATGAAATATATACCAATAGGTCGTTATGAACCTTTAGGTAGTGTTTTTCTTCATGAGGTCTGGTCGCTTCCATACACATACAGATGTTTCAAAGATGATCAAGAAGTTTATCTGAATGGGGAGGAATGCACTGAGACGCCAGATCATTCACTAATGTGTAGGCACATACAGTTACACGGTTCATGCAACAAACACCGACCAAATATGGCTTGCGTGTTGCAAGGCACGCCAGTTCCTGCTATCATCCCCACGTTCAAGTTGTTGGAAAATGGTAGTTATTTGATGCTCAATAATGAAGATTGTTCTGGGTTAATTAAAAGTATTCCTTTTATCGTAACAGTAAGTGAACGGGTTATTTGCTGCAGAAATGTTCTATTTCCTCCCACACATGAACATAGGGAGTTTTCAATCTGGCCACAAATACCAACCTTGGGAGCAGATTTCAACGGCATGGCAAGAATAAGAGCTCTTTTGTCTCAGAGAGAGGTGGCCTTGAGTTCGGCCCGTGAAACTTTCGTGCTTCACATAGCGAACACCCGTACAGAGGTGCAGACCCTTTTAAATACTGATTCGCCTTTGCATTTCAGCGACATGGTTCGGACTATCTTTAACGCGTCCTCCACAAAGGCCCTGGCGCACTTTTTTAAAGTTGTTACCAGTGGTCTCGTGACTTCATTTGAGAAAATCTTTGGAGTCATCCCTGCTTTCTTTCATTCTATTTTTTCCACTCTGCTTCGTGGATTCCCATTTTTACTTGCATTACCAGCGGACGCTCTTGTGCTTTTTTACATTTTTAAATATGGATGTCCCTCCTGTGCAAGCTCCCGCCCTGCAGCTGCTGACACTGTTCCGCAATCGCATGCTAGAATATTATGGCACAATGCCGTTGGCGATATTAAGCACGGCATATGGATTATCTTTTCGATTCTCCTACTTCACCTGTGTCCAGCCTGTATTTCACTGCCGGACCTGTGATTTCGATTGGGCCATTGATTTGTGTCTCTGCGGACCGGTTTCTCCTGACGTCGACTTTAATCAGCTGATGACTCCTATCATTACTCACGAGTTGGTTTGTCCTGGCGAAAGGATTATGGCTGTGGCATTGATGCATGGACTAATTGGTCCCTGGAATTTACTGGCGGCAACACAGTCTTTCTTGGAACAGAGCTTTCTTGAAAACCCACCGAGCTGTCCTCTGATGGTGATAGAGGATCCGGTGCTGGGAGAGCACGTATGTTCTTTTCCGCTTTTAAATTGGATGGCTGAACTCTTTTCGGATGAAGACGGTGACTTCCTATTGGAGGCTGTTGCAGCTTATTTTGCATACACAGTTATGTCATAGACCTTTTTCATGTTTGATATGCTGAGTACTAGCATTTCATTGACAATTCATTGACTTATTTGTCAAGTTTTTATTATTTAGCTTGCCTATTGGCTTAAGACTCGATAAAGTACTTGGCTGTTTTATTTTTCTTTAGCATTAAATTTTCCTAGTTTTTAATGTTTTACCTTGCGGACCGTCCACATATAAAGTTGCAATCTGCTCTCATGAGATGGCACTTCTATTATCTTATTCAGTTCGTTTCCGGATCATGGGGAGGTGTCATCTAGGTCCTGGATATCTTTACACCGTGTTAAGTTAGCATGGGCTCATTACCGGTTTAAACGCCATTTTTCCTTTTTTGCAACTTCTGCACACGACACTTAGTTGTTGCTTTAGCTTTCAACCTAGTAGTTCATCGTGGTTTACATGAGAATAATATGTTATTGCTCTACTATCTGCTTTGCTTGTTAAACTATATCTGTACAGCGAGTGCTGAAGTTTCAAGAACAACACGATACAGAATTGTTATGAGGTCTGATCTCCACGACTTCATACTCATAACATAAGTGCAGCTTCTGCCAATTCTGGGCATGAGGCGGGTTTTATATTGCTTTGCCGAACACACATACACAACAGTTGATGCAGTTCACATGAAGAGAGAGCTGGTGTATGCTGATGTGATTCCTTCAAATCTAAGACACTAAAGTATGGGCACGCCCTAAACCAACACAAACAGACCTGCTTAGCAAATAATATAATATGTGTATTAGGGAAGGTGAGATATAAGCAGCCGCGGGCCGTGGAGGGAGTTACGGTGGGGCAGGGGGAGGGGGAGGGGCAGGGTGGAGCCCTCTCCACCCTGCCCCTCCCCCTCCCCGCCTCCCTGCCCCACCGTAACTCCCTCCACGGCCCGTGGCTGCTTATAAGTGTTGCTAACTCTTATTCATTTACAGCATGTTAACATACTGTCACCATTCGCTTTTTATGTACTAGTAACTATGCTGGTAATTTTGCTACTGATAATATGTGTACTTGTATTATCTAAGATACTACGCCTGAGAAGACGGCATTAGTAAATAAACATTTCAAATACACATGTGTTCTTCTTAACTCCATGTTCTGGTTTCTAAGAAATATATAACGACCGACTGTTCATGAGTTCCACGTATCCTGAGGTACTATAAGTTCATATTCTGGATTGTCTAAACATTGAGAGTTTGTTATATCCAATGTGACACTGTACCTAGCTTGCTAAGGGGTTTTTGAGTACTAAGGTGAGTTTTGGGGCACCCCAATTCGCCGAGGTTCCAATCCTCTGTCCACAGTTCTGTGTGAGAACAGAAACCCTGCGACAGGGGCACCCCCGACCCTTGCTGGAGCTTCATCACACTTGCGATACAACTCCAGCAATGCGCCACCTTTACGGCACAGATGCATCACACATCTGTGCTGTTTTTGCCCCATGATGCGCCGCATTGTAAATGCAGCACACCATAGGTGACGGAACAGCGGCACAGAATGACTAACACATCCCTGGTGATGCGCCAGTCATCATAAATCTATCCCTATGCTTCTTATCTTGTTAGAGATGAACCGCCATATGTATCATCAAACTTTTTTGCATTTCCTAAATAGCGAACTTTAAGGAATAAATAGCGATTCTTTACCATTCCTACTTTGCGATGAGCTATTTGCTAATTACAAATTACCCATTCATTTCCTTCATTTCCATAGGGCGGTTGGACTCACTTTTAGCTCGAACGGCTGAATGGATTTCCACGAAACTTGGCAAAATTGTAGGGACTGGTAGCCCGATGTGCCTTTGCTATGTCTCAAGATATATGCTCCAGTGGTTTTTACGAAAATTAACTTTGAAAAATATATATTGGGCTACATTGGCCTATATATATGTTGGAGCCCAAATGTAGCCCAATGTAGCCCAATGAACCCCAATGTAGCCCAATGTAGCCCAAAGATGGCCGCCAGAGACAAAAAAAACAAATGTAGCCCAAATATCAGCCAGATGTAGCCCAACTATAGCCCAGTGACAGAATGACCAATCAGCTTCGCAAACCTCCGTTACGCGAAGCGGAGCGCTGTTACAGATATATATCTTTTTTTGAACGTTAATTTCTCAAAATCCACTGGAGCACATATATTGAGACCTAGCAAAGGCACATCGGGCTACCAGTCCCTAATATTTTACCAAGTTTCGTGCAAATCCATTCAGCCGTTCGATTATTATTATTATTTATTTTTTTTGCCCCGCGGGGCCCTTTTAAAATCTCCACATCAAACCTAGGGGGTCAGCGAGGATCTACTATGCCCCCTTATGGTCATTTGCCCCTTCGCTTTGGCCTCCTCTTGTCTCTCGATCCTACCGAGAGACAAGATGGCGGCCGCTACGGACTGTTTGGAATGTTTACAGACGCCGGAGAACCAATCAGCTTCGCTTCACAAAGCTCCGTTGCGCGAAAGGTCCGCGAACCGGAGCGCTGCCCGGTCCGCTGTTACAGATATATATCTTTTTTTGAACGTTAATTTCTCAAAATCCACTGAAGCACATATATTGAGACCTACAAAAGGCACATCGGGCTACCAGTCCCTACAATTTTGCCAAGTTTCGTGCAAATCCATTCAGCCGTTCGGGCTAAAAGTGAGGCCAACCGCCCTATGGAAAACTCAATGTTAAAAACACGTTTTGGGACCCCCCTTTTTTCTCGGCCCCCCCTTGACGAACCCCCCCAAATTTTCAAGGGCTGCTCAGAAACAAAATGTTCCATTTTCCTGAAAATTTCAGCCAATTCCGTCCACAAACGCCAAAGTTATTAGACATAGAATTTTCAAAAATCCCATAGAGAAAAAATCCTAACTATATATACCTACTGGCGACCGCCAGTAGGTAATATATATATATTCACTGAAAAAACCATAGGTTATAGACCATATATAGTTAGGAATTAGCATTTACAAAACCTTGAAAATTCACTGAAAAAACCATAGGTTATACACCATTTATAGTTAGGAATTAGCATTTACAAAACCTTATTTTACTCACACAAAACCATTGAAATTCGCATATATAGTTAGTTGCACTAACTATATATCGCGCACCCGCAATCCACTGCTGATCATGTCACATATTACATCATTCATGACATGGTCAGTGACATCACTGATGACATCACTGATGACATCTCAAATGACATCACTGATGACATCTCAAATGACATCACTGATGACATCACTGATGACATCTCATTTGACATTACTGATCACATCACTGATGACATCATTCATGTGATAATGCGATGAACCTCTTCAGACTCTAATATAACCTTAGATACACTCAGTGTAAACAGACACTCACAGACTGTCACTCATCCATGAAGTTACACACACACCTAGTCAGTCATGCAAAGAATCAATCACACCTCCATTTTCTCAACTATACAGTTATACACACCTTACTTATTCAAACATATACTAACACATATTTACTCTCTTATACAATCCTGGATACAAGTTCACAATGATCCATACAGCCACTCACACATTCACTGGCTGTTATGCACATTTATTTATATATGTCAACTCTCACATGTACTGTGTTTTACATATGTACTTACTTTGACATGTAGCACTGAGATATCCATTCACTCACCCATACACTCATGCACACAGTCAACCGCCCATACAGATGTTTCCACATGCACTTTTGAACCCATACATCTAGTGAATCAACTGCTCACACATCTATGCACAGAGTCATACACCTCCCAGCCACCCATACACACTCTCAGTCTCCCATACAAATACTTGGGCAACCAATCAATAACCCATATAGTTAATCATATAGCTAATGATTAACACATGCAGCAGTTTACAGAACAACAGACATAATGATGCACAAATTAAGACAGTTTAGTCACTAACCCATGCACTCAGTGAGACACATTTAATCACTCACTCATACAGTCAGTCATGCACCTACTAAATCCTTCATCCAGACACTTATAAATCCACTCATTCTTCAATATGTAAGACATATTTTAATTTTACAGAAACATACAGTCACTGGATGTAGTCATCAGTGATGTCATCAGTGATGTCATTTGAGATGTCATCAGTGATGTCATTTGAGATGTCATCAGTGATGTCATCAGTGATGTCATTTGAGATGTCATCAGTGATGTCATCAGTGATGTCACTGACCATGTCATGAATGATGTAATATGTGACATGATCAGCAGTGGATTGCGGGTGCGCGATATATAGTTAGTGCAACTAACTATATATGCGAATTTCAATGGTTTTGTGTGAGTAAAATAAGGTTTTGTAAATGCTAATTCCTAACTATATATGGTGTATAACCTATGGTTTTTTCTGTGAATTTTCAAGGTTTTGTAAATGCTAATTCCTAACTATATATGGTCTATAACCTATGGTTTTTTCAGTGAATTTCAATGGTTTTTTAAAAATAGCAAATATTAAAAGCTGTTAAATGTATTCTTTTTTTAAAGGAAAAATATATTTTATATGTATTTAATATAATTTTTTAATGTATATATATATATATTTTTTTGTTTCGCTACCGGTCCGCGCACCGGGTAGCTTCCCGTTAGCTCAATTTATTGCCTCGACCGGGTCCGCGAACCGGTAAACGTTCCGTTAGCGCAACTGCCCGTTACAAAACAACATCGTGACGCCTCGCGTAAGCGCGACGTATCGCGTTGCCGCGTAATGCGTCTTATGACGCGCCGCGTTAGTGCACCCGGAAGTGCTCCGGAGCGCGAACCGAGGCGCGAAGCGCAGCTCCCCGGAAGCGATCCGGGGCGCGTCGCGTAAGCGCGGCGTATCGCGTTGCCGCGTAATGCGTCTTATGACGCGCCGCGTTAGCGCACCCGGAAGTGCTCCGGAACGCGAACCGAGACGCGAAGCGCAGTTTCCCGGAAGCGATCCGGGGCGCGGAGCGGGACGCGTAACGTAAGCATAACAGGTCATGTGACCTGTAAATAACACTTTTCATTGGTTTAGAACAATTTTTTTTCCCAAATGATGAAAACCCCTCCTTTTTTCCTCACTCTGACTTTCATCTTTGTGAGAGGAAGACCTACTTTCCATATTTTCTAAAATGGCAAGTGTTGTAGCTGCAGCTGCTGGAGCCAATCCACCACCACCACCACCACCACCACCAAAAAAGGATGGACCACCTCCTCAGGTCATCCTTAATCAAGAGGAGGAAGAAGAGGAAGAAGAGGAAGAGGAGCAAGAGAGGAGGCAGTTTTTGCGTGAAGAGCCAAGGAGGTCCCATGTGAAGGATAGTTATATCTGGCAATTCTACACATTTCCCCGGGGCCAAAAAAAAGTAAATGCCCGCTACGTCACATGTCTGATCTGTGACAAAGTTCTGTCCAGAGGGACTGATAAAAAGTACAGCTTCGGGAATTACACCATGCATCGGCACATGGAGAGGTGGCACCCTATAAATTATAGTGCTGCGCAGGTACGTGACCTGCAGGAAAACCCCCCTCCTGTGGCCAGTACATCAACCGAACAGGCAGTGACGGGACCAGAGGCGAGGGAGATGGTCCCAAACATCCAGATGAACTTCGGGAACGTGAAGCAAGTCTGCATTTTATTTTTCATAACAGTATTTATTAGAAGTTCAAGCAGATCAAGTGTACAGTCCTCCAGGAACAGGAGAACACATCAGCAGGCAAAATACAGTAGAATATACGTATAGCTCAAACTCCTGTCTAGCCCCTACCCGCCCCAGTATCCCCCCCCACAACTGTAACATTTCCCACTACCCACCCCTTATCCCGCCCTAACCCGATGCACGTGATCACAATCAGCTGCAGTACACATAAGAAAACACGACTAAGTGTCTTGGAGCTATCCAGGCCCTGAGATCTCAATCAGTGGATAGACCATCTTCTGTTTCAGCAGGAGGTTCCAATGTCAGGTCTCTATAGTCCGCCCACCGCTTCCAGATCTTGTAATGTTTCCGAGGGCAGCCCCTGGCCTCAAACACCGGCAATTCCAGCCCCATGAGGAAGTCTAAGCCCGCCTTCCATGCGCAAAGTGGGGGGGCGCGGTCACTCTTCCAGGCCCTCGCCAGATCCCTCTTGGCTACAACAAGTCCTAATAGGAGGAGATGGCGCTTATAAATGTTCCCACCCACTTGATCTAGGACATGAAGAAGACCCAACCTAGGTGTACGAGGTAGATCCCATTCCAGCACCTCCGATAGGCAGTCCCACACCCCACCCCAGAACCGGACCAGGCTCACACACGACCACACAGTATGCACCAACGTGCCTCTCTCGGCCCCGCAGCGCAGGCAGTCTGGGGAAGCGATAAGGCCCGCCCTCCACAGTCTCTCTCTGGTGTAATAAGCCCGATGCAGGTATTTATATTGTATGAATCGCAACCTCACTGCTATAGCCGTGCCTCGGGGGGATTCCAGCGCCTCCCGCCAGTCATCCTCATCCAACGGACCAACATCCACCTCCCAAGAGGCCTTCAACGACACCAGGGAAGAGGAGCAGTGAGTGATCAGTGTTTGGTAGATTTTTGAGACTTTTTTATCCCCTAGGTCTCCCATGAAAAGCTTAGCTTCCACGGGGCTAAAGTCCGGAAGCTGGTCCAGCTCCACCAGACTCGGCGCCAGAGCATGACGAAGCTGTAGATATTTAAAAAACTGGGTCTTGGGCATGTCAAACTCAGTGCCGAGCGCTTCAAAGGATTTAAGGGTAGTCCCAGTAAGTACATGACCAAGCGACGAGATCCCTATGGAGTCCCAGCCTCCAAACCCCTGCAATGAGGCCAGCGCAGGGAGCCGTCCATTGTTCCACAGCGGAGTTTCGGCCGTCAGTCGTCCCCACCAGCCCATGCGACGCAGTGCCTGCCTCCAAATCAGGAAGACCACTTGAGTCACATGTGGCAGTTTCTTCCGCCGCCCTGCCGAATACAAGAGTGTATGGAGCGTGGCATCACCCATCAGAAAATGTTCTAGGGCATACGCTGGATCGTCACGGCCACTGTACCACCACTCATTTAAGACCAACAAGTGAGAGGCTTGGTAGTACGACAAGATATCGGACGTCGCAAGACCACCACAGTACGTGGACAAAAAGCAGGTCCGCAGTGCTACCCTAGAAGCACCCCCAGCCCATAAAAACCGGCCTAGCAAGGAATTTACACGCCGGAACCACTGCGGGTCCACTCTGTACGGATGATTTTGCAGCTGGTAGAGCAGTCTAGGGAGGGCAACCATCTTAAAAATAGCAGATCTGCCATAGATATTAAGAGGCATGCGTGACCACGTTTTGACGTCGGATTGAACCCTATCCCATACCGGTTGTATGTTACGCTCCCACGCAATAGCGGCAGATTCCGACAGGAAAACTCCCAGATATTTCAGGCCGCCAATCGCCACCTGCAGATCCGCTGCCCAAGGAGACACCTCGCGCCGGCCCCCCAGCACCCAGAGAGTCGATTTGCGCGGGTTGAGGTAGAGTCCCGAGACGTCACCGAAAATGCGTAATATCTCCAAAATACGCGGGCCCGAGCGATCAAGGTCCGTCAGAAAGAAAAGGACGTCATCTGCATACAGTGCGATCCTATCTGTGAGGCTCGCACTCCATACAAAGCCCCTAAGCTGCGCGTCTATGCGCACCCAGGCAGCCAGCGGCTCCATGACTAGTGCAAAGAGATACGGGGACAGGGGGCACCCCTGCCGGGTCCCCCTAGCAACTGGGAATCTCTCCGAGGTGGCTCCCGAGACACGTACCGAGGCCGTGATGTCAGTGTATAACAGTTTGACATATGAGACAAAAACCGGACCCAAGTTGAGGCGCGGTAAGAGAGCAAAGAGGTAAGTCCAGCTGACAGAATCAAACGCTCTGTCGATGTCCGCCAGTAGGAGTGCCGCCCGCTCCTCAGTCGCCCCCATCGCACCCACCGCTACCTGCGCCCGTCTGATGTTGTGCCTTGTCGCTCTGCCCGGCATAAAGCCCGCCTGATCCGGGTGGACCAGGTCCGCCACGTATGGGAGAAGACGATTCGCCAACGCCTTAGCCAACAATTTGGCTTCGAAATTAATGAGAGATATCGGGCGATACGACTCGTGTCTGTCAGGGGGCCTGCCCGGTTTCTGGAACACCACAATCTCAGCCTGACGCCAGTCCACCGGCAAGCAACCACACTCCCGAGCTGCCTCCAAAGCCTGCCGATAGTGCGGCCCCAGCTGCAAATGAAATGTTTTGTAAAATTCACTGGGAAAGCCACTTGGTCCGGGCGCCTTACCCGTGTTGAGTTGTCCCAGCGCGTCGCCCAGTTCCTCCGCCGACAGGGGAAGGTCTAGAGCTGCCCTGGCCTCATCTGATACCACCCGGGGGGGAAGGTCAGCTATGAATTTGTCAATTGCCTCCGGTGGGAGACAATCCCGTGAAGCGTATTGTACCTTATAGTAGTCGGCAAAACTCGCCGCAAGCGCAGCAGGGTCCGTTATGGCAATCCCCTCCCCGTCCGTCAGGCCCGGCAGAGAGATCGGCTGCAGAGTTTGCTGACACAACCGGTGGAGCATAGTGCATGATTTGTCGCCCCATTGGTACACCCTACTCCGCGTGGCCAGCCAGGCTTGGCGAGCCTCGTCCAGTAGGATCGAAGCATATGATTGCTGTGCCTGTAGGAGTAGCCTGAGCGCCACATCGCCTGCACCTCCTTTACACTGCCCCTCCAAAGCTCTCACCTTAGCCGCGGCTGCTACAGTGGCCTCCTGACGCTTCCGACGGGCGGCAGCACACCAGGCGATGTCTACCCCCCGCAGCGTGGGCTTCATGGCTTCCCAGACCGTCACACTATCCATGCCCTCTGTCGAATTCTCCCTCCAATACTGGGCAATCGCTCCGCGCACGTGTGTCGTATAATCTGCCCGTTGGAGATGCCACGAAGACATCCGCCAACGGAACGGCTGATGTGGTTTACGCAGTGCAATCCGTACTGCAACCGGGGAGTGGTCCGACAGACCCCGAGGTTGAATCACGGCCTGCTTCACCCTATCGAGGAAGGCCCCGGGTACAAACACACAGTCCAAACGGGAGAAGGAGCCATGTACTGCTGACACATACGTGTATTCACGCGACCTGGCATGCAAATGTCGCCATGCATCTACCCAGCCCAACCCATCAATCATCGCTTTCAGACGCGTAGGGGTAGGTGCCACTGCGGCCACCCGCATTCTCTGCCTGTCCAGACCCACATCCACCACGTCGTTCCAGTCACCCCCTATCACAGCCAGGCATTCCGGGACGTCGGCCCACAATTCAAACAGGCGCTCCGCCAGAGACCATTGCAGGGGAGGGGGAGCATACACACTGCCGAACACCACAGGTTCCACACCAATCATGCCCTTGACAATCACAAACCGACCCTGGGGATCGAGCCAATGGCGTTCATGAGTATAAGATAGTCGTCGGTGAATAAGGACAGCTACCCCTCTCGACCCCCTGGTAAAGCCTGCATGGAACACCTGGGTATAGCCAAATCGTTGTAAACTCAGAACTTTCGTTCCTAACATATGCGTTTCCTGCAACAACATGACATCCGCCGAGTCTCTCTTACCCCAGCGCAGTACCGCTCCCCGTTTAATTTTGTCCAGCATCCCCCTGACATTCCAACTAAGTATTTTCATGGAGCCACTAACAGGCGCCTGCACCGGGGAATCACCCATAGTCTCGGTGGGAGAGCATCTGGAGACCCTCGGACCCAGCCCAAGCACCTTGCATTACAGAAATCACAGCAGCAAAGATCACGTGCATCTCTACCCAATTACCCCGCACCCCCCCCTCCCCGTTCACCAATACAACACCCCCAACTACCAAACCCCCGCCTATCCCCCCTCCCCCACCCCTATACCTCATGGAACAGTGAAGTACCTGTCGCGGCATGAAGCAAGTCTGCATTTTTTGCAGCAAATTAATTTGCTATAGGGAGAGTAGCAGAAATCTAATCAACAGAGCTATTGAAAATCATAAATGTACAAAACGCCCCAGAAAGTAAATTATCTTTTTTTTTGTTGCTCCTGTTGAGCCCTTTATAATGAATGATTTTCGTTTCCCCCCCCCCAAAAAAACAAAACAAATATAAAAACCGTTCAAAAAATACAAAAAAAGTAAAAAAATGTTCGGAAAAATAATAAAAAAAATATAAAACAACAAAAACAATAAAAAAAAAGTTCTTTTCAGAACTACCTCCCATTTATAAAAAATTGCTAGAATGTTTAGCACTCTGGCAACCTCTATTTCTTTTGATTCGCTTCCCGGTTCGCGCGCCGGTACGCGAACCGGAAGCAAAACAGAATTTTTTTTTTTTTTAAAAAGGAAGAGTGAGTATAAGGGAAGGAAACAGAGAGTAATGTTAAAAGAAAGACAGCTAGAGGGAGTAACACAGAGATACTGTTTAATAGATCTATTTACCAAAGAAAAGATGTAAGAGGGTATAATTGAGAAAAACAAAATAGATAAGGAAGTGAAAGAAAAAAAGGAGAGTAGAAGAATAATAAACAAGAGTTTCTTGGAGAATGTGAGTGAATGTTCAAATTAAGAAGAAAAACAGTAAAGGATGTGGAATGAGAGGTAGGGATAGAACCAGACTAAAAGAACAACCCTGAGGGAAAGTGTTAAGAAAACAGTGACCGAAAGTAAATAGGAATAAAACAAGATGTATGACAGTGACTAAGGTTAAAACATGTGGAATAACAGAGAGAAAAAACAGAAAGCAGAAAAGAAGAAGTGACAGAAAAGGAATAATTGAAACAGCAAAGAAATGTAAATAACATAGTGTGCTTGAACTACAGGGAGAAAGCATAATGAACAAGTAGTGAAAGAGTGATGAGTCAGAGACAGTGAGAGTAATAGAGACGGAGTGATTGAACAGGAGTGAGGAACTATGAGAACAGAGGGACTGAGAAAAGGAGTGGAAGGAGTAGAGTAAGTAAGTAATAGAAAAAGGAATGAGGGAAGTAGCAAAGGCAGGAAACTGAGGGTTAAAGGGTTAAAGAAATGAAGCAGTGGAACTAATAGAAGTTAAATGTGATAGAGATGTAACGAAAAGAGTACAAAACACTTACCTTATAATTGTCGTTAACTTAGTCACTTGTTATTTTTATACTTTCAATCTATGAAAGAAAGAAAAAAAAATGAAAAATATTAAAACATGTATTTAAAAATTAGAAAAGACAAGGGAAAAGATTGAAAATCATCCAATTTTACAAAGAAATAAAGTTAGAGATAAACATGCAGAAACAAAAGAGAAAGAAACGGTGATAGACAGACAGAGACAAAAAGAAATTGTAATAGAGTAAATTACTAAGAGAAAAAAAAGGAAGATACTTTCAGTGACAGAAAAGAAGGATAGAAGAGAAAACTAAATTGAAGTTGTGTAAGCTACTAAAAGAAAGTGAGTAAGGTAAACTATATAAGGAAAGGGTGAATAAGGAAAAGAGAGTGAGGGAGAGAGGAAACAGAGGAAGTGAAGGAAAGAGTGTCAGATACAGACTGAGTGAGGCAACAAAGAAAGATAAATGAGTGAGGGTGAGTTATACTAACTGATTGCACCAAAAAAGGAGAACCCAAAAATATTTAATTTAGAAAACAAAGGGAGGAAAGATGGAAAAGACAAGCGAAGCAGAGGGTCTAAAAGCTGGAAAATGGTGCAAGGGAAAAAAGAAAAAAGCAGAGTTGGAACAGGGAAACAAAGGTTGAAAGATAAGTGGAGTTAGAGAACAAGGGTGAAAGAGAATAAAACAAAAGGCAATGTGAGTATGTAAAGAGGATTGATAGAAGGTAGTAAAAGACGAGTGAGCATGAGACAAGACGAGTACAAATTAAAATTCACTATACAAAGTACAGAATTAATTATACATGTTAAATGGTTTATTTTTGCTGTTCTCAGAATATATCAAATTTCACTAACAACAGTGAGTTGAAGGTATTCATCATATAACAGCGGGGAAAAAAAAACACACTCAAAATGATTGTGATTAAAAAACCCATATAACATAACCAATCAGAAATCAGAACTTACTTTCCATGACGTCGAAGGATGTCCTATGAACAGCTTATACTCTGTTGTGCTGTTATTATTTTCTGTCCGCCACTATCTGAAAAGCTCTATCGTTTTGACAAATATGTTACATACAATAAATGACTTCTCGCTCTCTACCGCACTTCGCCTCAAGGCCAAATAGTGTAAGAGCCATTTATAACTCTTGGAATTCTTCTAAGCAAATCCCGTCATTTTCTTTTTCCACAACTTTCAGAAAGAAAACGTCCAAGATCACTTTCACAATCCTGTACTAGTAATATCTCACCCTTCTTGCTCACTCATGTTCCACATTAACTTTTCACTCTGTACTACACTTATCCTCAAGGCCAAATAGTGTAGGAGCCATTAGAACCTTTTGAAATTCCTCAGAGCAAATCCCGAGATTCCTTCCCTAAAATTTTGGTTGTAAAAACACCAGGTAAGAATTTTTAAGGTCAAAAGGCAATCTTTTTTTCAAAGTTAAAACAGAATCATTGCAGAATGACCAGCCATTTCCAGACTTCAAATAAGCTGTGTAATGTCCTGATGTTGTTGAAGGACCGTCATGATATATAATTGCTGCAGTTACAAAAGTCCTTCCTGATATTGACAACTGCGAAGCCACAACATTTTTAATTAAAGTTGTCAATTTTGTTCCATCAGGCCTACATCGTTGGAACATTAAAATGACATACTGGCCATAACTTCTTATAGATAATGTGGACAGCATTGCAGACTTACATTGGCTACACTCCATGTTTTGATCGGCTGCTTTTACTAGCTTATTAAAGGACACTGATTTACTGTCTGGCAAAGTTAAATATATAAATCTTTCTGAGTCTACACTAGTAGTACTTGATACCCTACAGTTCTCGCAGTCATGCTGCCATTGATGAGAAAGGCCAAACAGATGATCTACATCTACACCTTCATCTTGCAATATATCAAGCATATACATTAAAAACTCCTGACAATCTTGCTGAATATTTTGAGAGAATTGCGTTTGACCTGAACATTTGTCTAACAGATTTCGAATTTCAGACACACTTTCTATTTTTGTTCTATCAGTACTACATTTCTCTAACACAGAATTCAACAAACAGCAAAAACTTTGATCCGAATTGATCACAATCTGTTCTTTTAAAGTTTCTAGAGAAAAGACAACATTAACCACTACATTAGCATAGCAGTTGACACCAGAACTATTTTCAAATTGAAAACCAACAACATCTTCAACAGAATCCATTTTCTTTCTGCTTATAATTTCGGGTTCATCGACTTTTCGTCTTTTTGCTACAACCTCCCTACTATTTGTCACATTTCTTCGTTTCCGGACTACCACACGTTTCTCAAACAAAGGATATTGAGGCAAATGTGGCGCATACTCTCTTCTTAACCTATTGTATTCCTTAACACAATCTAGATCCGCACAAATGTTTGTGACATCACACTCAATCAAGTACAATCCCGATAAAGTTCTGACTCGTGACAATGCCACATATGCCATACCCTCCTTGAACACAGAACTGCCACTATTCACCAATGCACTGTCTACACTTAAACCTTGCGATTTATGGATTGTCACCGCATATGCCAAGCAAACAGGAAACTGCTTACGGCGAACATATAAGTCTTTTACAAGCAAAAACCTAGCAGAGCAACGACCAATTAGCTGTACTTCTTCAATGCCATCAAATTTAATTTTTAAAAATTCAATTCCATCTCTATTTCTGTATTTCTCAAAATCAACAACATTACCCATTGATCCATTTACCAGACCTCTTTCAACATGTAAATTCCTTCTCAAAATGATACTGCAATTTAAGCACACATTCAGAGTCTTTTCAAAACCAGCTGTTTTAGATATAGTCTTCTCTAATGAATCCAATTTAGATTTCAAATTCTCAGACAAAATAATTGTTGCTCCCATATGCTCTGTTCTGTCAATAGCTTCCAGTTTCACAATCTCTTGGTTTTCTAAATTCAACATTTTGTTGTTGAAGATGGCACATTCTGCAAGAGTTGGCATCAAACATATTCCAGATTTCTTCTCAGTAATTTTCCGAAAAATATTCTCTGGCAGAATGTCTTCTTCTGGATACAAATTTGACAGTAATCGTGTATGTAAAGCTTCTTTCCCATGCTCGGTCACTTTCCCGATTCTAACATCTTGTAGAATATTCTTGTAATCTTCATCCTTCGCCTGACGCATATTTTCACGCAGCTCAGCATAATTGAAGTTTAACCATATGTTAACGTTGCGAATGCTCCCTAGGCACTTCCTGGTATCTTCATGCGTAAGCAGTTTAAACACTGGTTGTCCTTTCACTGGTGTCAGCTGCAGAAGATCACCGAAATGCCACCAAATAACACATCATACTCTGTTTTAAGAACTTCCTGCATTCTCAAATGCACAAAGGCAAGCATGACATTAGAAACCATGCTTACTTCGTCAATGATAAGAAGTTTCATCTTCTTCAGGATTCATGAAACTTCACAACAAGCATCTCCAGATAACTTGTGGTATTGTAATTTGTTATCATGCTCCACTGGCAGCATCAGTAGACGATGTAAAGTAATACCTTTAATGTTATGTGCTGCCAGCCCAGTTGGAGCGGTGACAACACAAGACCGCGATGACTCGGTCCTTTTCTGCAGATAACATGAAATTGCTTTAATGAGGAAACTTTTTCCAGTTCCTGCTTCTCCACTCACGTACAGTCGGACAGGCTTCAACGACGTACATGATCACTCTTTCTTCTCATGACTTAATCCATGATCAATTTGGTTGGTAACTTCGTCATATATTTTCCTCTGCTCAACGTTGAGTTGTCTTTCCAAATCTTCTAAGTTAACCGCATCCTCCTGAGCATGTGCCATGGCTCTTTCCACTTCAATCATGGCAGTGGCAGCTTCATTTTCGATAACTGGTCCTCCTAGTGGATCCTGACTCAATGAAACAGAACTCTGACTGTCCTGAGAACTGTCTCTAGCAATCTCGGCTGCAATTGTTGCTTCCTGCTCGATTTCCGCACCCAACATTTCTAGATATTTTGGAAAAACAGGACATTCTATGGTCTTCTTGGCTGCATTGAAAGAATCCTCGTAACAGAGGAAATCTCCAAGCAGTTCCTCTTCTGCACGCCAAGGCTTGAAAAGTTGCAAAAGAGCTAAATAGAAAAACTCTTTTCTTTCAGGAGATTCGCCACTCAATTTTCGATGATTTACCAATTGGCATTTTCTTTGCTTGACCAGACATCCCTCACTTCCAATTACAGCATACACTCCTTTATCAATATCTTCTTTGATGTTCCTCTTGAATATGTAATTTTGTAGAACCTCATACAGACAAACATTCTCGAGGTGACTGCTTCTATTTGGATAATATGTATCCAACATGCTGGTCTTCAAAATATCTGTACTGTTTGGCTCCTTCTCCACCAAATACTCAATTTCCCGTACAGGTTTCAGAACTCGATTACGCGTTGCAGCAAGACCAAGACTTGCCCAAATGATACTCCTAGATTTGGCATAGAGACTTGCTGAAGATAACCGGTCAGAACATTCGTAAGCTCCGATTTCTCGATGCGACAACATCTTCAGACTGAAACTGTACAACTTCTTACTGAGGCTCTTTTCATGGGAAATGTCCTCCCACATATCCTTCAATTCTGTCTTTTCTTTTTTTGTGATGTAAGATGTCACATACCGAGCCACAGCCATACAGTTATCAGCCACAAACTGTATATCTATGTTAGCATTCCACATGGACAAAATCACTGGGTTGTAGTCGTTGATGTACTTGGACTCTTCGTTTCTTTTCAAATTGTATGTATTTTTGGGTGATTTCCTCGTCACATTATGTCGCAGCGAAGACATCAAACTGTTCACTCTTCCTTTAGAAATCACCGGTCGTGGAAAGCCGAAACGACATTTTGTGTAGAACTTGTCCTTGTTTCTGAATTTACGACGACAGTACTTTCCACAACGATGGCTTTGAAAGCGTAAAACTTGTTCTCTTAGGCTTTTGTCTTCCTTTGTCTTTGGAACAGCACATGTAGAATACTGTTCTATGAAACTCATCACTAAGTCATCCGGATATGTTCCAAATTTGGGTGCATCTTTGATCCATAGCAGCATATGTATATGAGGAGCACCTCTTGCTTGATACTCCTTTCTCCAGAAGAAATCCAACACCTCTCCAAGAGGTGGATTTTTCTTGTTCATGATGAAAGACATCATAGCTTCAAATCTATGATTGAAGTACCTGCATACATTCACTGGATCCAAAGAGCACAGTTCTCCGGGTGTCTTGAATTCGATATTTTCAATGTTTCCATTTGCCTCTCGTAGAAATTCAAGTAAGTCTTCTCAGCCATACTCGGCACAGCTGAGAGTGAGGAACCATGTGAGAGTTCCTAAGTTCCTCAGCATACATTTTAAATCACCATGACGACGGTACCAGTACTCATTAGTACCACGCTGACATGCCATGAGATTAATCAGGTGAGAATCCAAAATACTGTCTTGCACATTGACTTTATCCATAAAGTCCCTTGCCGAGATATTTTGCATCTGTACACCACTTTTCAAGATGTGGTTCACTGCATATGACAGTCCAGACAGATCACTTTCAAACAGTAGATGAAACAAATAGGGAATGCATTGACGAAACCTAGGATCTTCTGCATACAATCGTAAAGTCCGGTATTCAGAAGCAGGAATTTGATCAGGTCGCTCATCATACCTTCCTCCTTGACCTGTTGGAAATAGCTGTGGGAAACACCGAGCTTCCAAACTTTCCTCCCAGACACTAATGGGACTCCCTTTGGCTTGTTTCATTTGAAACAACTCAATAGCATTCCCCATGACTTCCTTGGAATGCAAAGGATGAACACTATAATGTTCATATATTTCTTCATTTTTAGAGGCTTCTACTTTCTCAATTTGTCCAGCACACAAATCGCTGTCCTCTTCTTCACTTACCTACTCTTCTGCAACACATACATTCTTGTAATACTTATTGTTTTTCATCAAATACAATGTTGCCTTTTTGACTTTCCTAACATCCACTAAATCTTGCCAGATTTTCTTACTCTTTGTCGGAACCCCATTAACTAAGATAACCAGAGGTTCCTCTTCCACTTTCTCTACTCCAATTGTATTAATGTTTTTCTTCAAATCTAGAGGCAAATAAACAACTCTTCTCTTTAATCCTCTCTGTAAATCTGATGGAGGCAATTTCCCTGTCTTTGGCTCCATTCGTACAATAGCCTGAAAGGGATGGACACTTTGAATCAAAATAGATTCATAAGTATTTAAATCCTTACAATTCAGAAGGAATGTCAACCAATTCCAGATTATTATGAACCGCTCTAGCAGGCATCCGGTTTTGATTTAATTTGTTACAACAATAAGTACACACACGTTGATCCGATCCCAAATCAAAACAATTTTCTACCATCAAGTATGTTGCGAAATCCTTCCATTCACTATTATTTTCCCTTTCACTTTTTGCATATAAATCCACTAACTTAGTCTGATTCTTATAATAAGTGCGTCGACAACACACACAAGTAAAATTAGGCCTCTCACTTGATTTCACCTGAAACGTGGCAATTTCCTTCTGAAAATTATCTGTACTGGAAATCTGTACACTCTCTTCCACATTACCTTCTTCTTCTGGGTCAATTTCAACATTCTCCTCTTTACTTGCAAAGTAACAAAACTCAATTTCTTCACAAATATTCTTCACATCTACTTCAGAACCATGCAAAAGAGCACTGCTTAATTGTTTAAGCTTAATTGCTGGACTCTTAGCAAAATACAACATTCTCACTAATTTCCTCACTTTATTATGATGGACTGCTAGCATCCTGAAATGATGAAAAACACTCTGGCATACTCTCCTGGAAAGACAAGCCAGTGAATGACCATGTAAACCTGTCACTTCTCTCACTCTGCATGGATCTAATTCCTGCAACAACTTCATTTTCTGTTTTAAACTTTTCTTATTAAATGTCCGTACAAAATCACAAAGCAAATTGATGGAATCCTGTCGCACACTGCAAATACTACTACACTTACAGGTGTACACTGGACCCTTAGGACGTCTCCCTAAAACTTCATCACCTAACACCTCTTCTGCCTCTGTTGACACAAGTTTTTCTTTTTCAACTGGACAACCGTCTTTCACCTCATATGCTCGACCACTGGTGTCAACTGCATGCACCAAATCATTGTCCTGGAAGTAACTCTCCTCATTGAAAAATGCCTCACAACTTGAACTATGCATCCATTCTCCTGAAAATACTTCACAAAAATGTGTACGATTAACTATTCTCTTCCATCTACTATTTGTTTTGAATTCATAAATTGCCTTGTTTAGTTTCCTAATTCTATTGGTTACCAAAATAAATAACTTTCGCTTAATTTCCAAAGCCTGATCAATAATTTTCTCAAAATTTTTCTTTTTCTTATAAAAAGCAAGTTTCTGTTGACCTTTCTTTACATTTTTCATCAAATTTACAATTATCCTGTTGCGGAACATTCGTGTACGAATGTCCCTAAATTGATTGTGCCTTCTACCGGCACTCACAGAGTTTTCTCCTGCTCTACCACTAACTTTATTAAGGGGCCTTTCCTTCCTGTTTAAATTGACTCTCTTCTTCTGGACTAAAACATGCTCTGTAGTGATACTTTTTTTTCTGAAAATGTTTCTTAGGAAAGATTTTGTTGTCTTACCCGGAGCTTTTTTGGTGACTTGACGAGTTTTTATTGTAGAGGACTGCTGCAAGCATGTAGTAAGCTGCTGTGTTTGACGTTTTGTAGCCTTTCTCCTCCTTTGCCGTGAAGGCATTTTTTAATTTTGAAATGATTTGCAGTTGAATCTGTGGTAAAATATAATAAAAAATGTTATTAACCACTATTACCAAACAGTAAATCAATACCAGTCGTCAAAAAAATTAACACACTAGTTGTCAATTCTACATACAATAATTTTTAGTGCATTGACAAATTTAAAACTCACAAATAGTAGCAAAGAAATGGAATGCTTCTACATTTGACCTGTGCTCTTTTATATGTGAATCTGAACTAATTTTATTAGCATATTTCAATATTTTATTAAAGACACTTCACACAAGCTGTTTTTGAAGTTGTATTTAAATTTAAATAAAACGGTTAACATGGTTACTTTTCATTTCCAGTAACTTACATTTATTTTTAAAAGTCTTTATAGTTCAATAGGCTCGAGCAGATCAGCTGCCCACCCTATGTCATACAATTCTGACAAATCGGCATCCTCATCATATTCTTCATCATCCACAGGATATAAATCATCCAAGGGATCTACTTCCACTGACGTTTCAATGACAAGTTCAATGATAAGATTGAGATCAACAGATTGCTCATTATCACTCATGGTTGATGTTGTCGTTATCTTTAAAGAAAGAGAACAACAATGAGATGTTGCAGAGTAAGAGACAAATCTCAGAGACTATAATAGTAAAATTGTTTAACAAGAGTAACATTTTGCAGATATTATTTAGCCATGTCCAGCGATGCTGAGGAGGTGAGGCCTATGTCCAAGTTTTCAGTGAACAGGACTCATCTCTTCTTAACCTTGGATAAGCCTCACCGACTCTGTGTCCCCTGCTCATGGCGCATCCCCAGGGATGCACCAGTTAACGTGCGCCGCTGCTCTGCCACCCATGGTGTGCTGCATTTACAATGCGGAGCAACATTGGGCAAAAACAGCACAGATGCGTCACGCATCTGTGCCGCAAAAGCGGCACATTGCAGGAATCACTTCGCAAGCGCGACATGACTCCTGCAATGCACAGGGGCAAGCCACACATTGCATGGTGCGTCACTCCTTATGCCTGTTTCAAACAGGCGTAAGGATTTGATTCAGCAATTCAGTTTTACAGGGCTTTCATGCAAGTGAACACCCACCCTGCAACAAAACGCCCACATGAAACCTGACGCAGGTTTCATGTGGCGCAGGACTTTACAGCGTGACACATCTGCCTAGATGCATCAAGTTGTAAATATGTCGCAACATGGCGCATCTTTTGCGCCGCCGCTGCGTCACAAAAGTGACGCAACGGCGGCGCAAAAGAGGCGCACGGCCATCATAAATCTGCCCCTAACATTTTAAATGATTGGTTCAGGATGCCGATAAGGTGTGGCCTATCCAGAGGTTTGTTTGAGGTGAGGCCTACTCAGGGTTGCAGATGAAATTTAGGCTTGTTGAAGAGTACAGAGGAGATAATACATGTGCAGGCCTACCAATGAAGTGAGTCATGTCCACTGCACTCTTGAACAAAGGCCAGACCTCCTCTGTCTCCCTGGACAGGCCTAAACCTCATCTGCACAATGTGATTCGTAATGTTAGGAAACACAGGTGATGTAATTGAAAAACGTGCAAATATTTTTGCTCATTTCACAATCACATCACCTGTGTTTCCTTTGCTTAGGTATCTCATTGTGCAGATGTAGTCTAGCATATCAAAGAGTACGCAGAAGGTGAGCACTGTATGCAACAACTTTGACACTTACAGAAGCCTCAGCTTCTCCATGCCCCCTACACAGTCCTAAATGTATACAGTTTAAACTGACGGTATCTTGTTGCAGATGAAGTGAGGCCTATCTTGCAACATGGTGCATCTTTTGCACCGCTGCTGCGTCACAAAAGTGACGCAACGGCGGCGCAAAAGAGGCGCACGGCCATCATAAATCTGCCCCTAACATTTTAAATGATTGGTTCAGGATGCCGATAAGGTGTGGCCTATCCAGAGGTTTGTTTGAGGTGAGGCCTACTCAGGGTTGCAGATGAAATTTAGGCTTGTTGAAGAGTACAGAGGAGATAATACATGTGCAGGCCTACTAACGAAGTGAGTCATGTCCACTGCACTCTTGAACAAAGGCCAGACCTCCTCTGTCTCCCTGGACAGGCCTAAACCTCATCTGCACAATGTGATTCGTAATGTTAGGAAACACAGGTGATATAATTGAAAAACGTGCAAATATTTTTGCTCATTTCACAATCACATCACCTGTATTTCCTCAGCTTAGGTATCTCATTGTGCAGATGTAGTCTAGCATATCCAAGAGTACGCAGAAGATGAGGACTGTATGCAACAGAGCAATGTACATTACTCACCTCCCTTGACACTTACAGAAGCCTCAGTTTCTCCATGCCTCCTACACAGTTCTAAATGAATATCATTATCATCATAGTGACTATGAAACTCTAGCAGTACATATTGTGAAACCTAAATGTCTTAAAGTAACGATTTTTTAACCGACAAACAAGCAAATTATTCTCCCAGATTGATGGTGAGAAGTGATATATTTATTTAAAGAAACAGACACCTTTTTGTCATTGTCATAAATGTAAAAAGCATTCCTTTTCTTTATGAACTATTTTCATGTCATAATTTGAAAACACAGCACAACTCCTATGTACAAGTACACCCTGTCAGTACTTAAATTTGCCAAGCACACATGCGGGCGTATTTACAAGAGCCTTGCACCACAGAGAAATGACTTAAATTTACCAGGCACTCATGAGGGCTTATTTACAAGGACCTTGCACCACCTTTAAAGTCACTTTTAACATAGGGAAAATGACGTGAATGTAGCTCATAAGCTTTGTAAATTTGCCCCCATGTTGACTATGAAACTCTTGCAGAACATATTGTGAAACCTTAATGATTTCAAGAAACGTTCTTAAACACATCAAGTAAGCAAATTATTCACCCAGATTCATGGTGAAGTGACTTAAAATGCCCTAACACACATGGGGGCGTATTTACAAGGCCCTTGCACCACTTTTGCGTCACTATTAACATAGGGAAAATGACGTGAAAGTGACTCAAAGGCCTTGTAAATATGCCCCAAGCAGGCTATGAAACTCTAGCAGTATATATCAAGAAACCTAAATGATTTCAAGAAACGTTCTTAAACACATCAAGTAAGCAAATTATTCACCCAGATTCATGGTGAAGTGACTTAAAATGCCCTAACACACATGAGGGCATATTTTACAAGGCCCTTGCACCACTTTTGCGTCACTTTTAACATAGGGAAAATGACGTGAAAGTGACTCAAAGGCCTTGTAAATATGCCCCAAGCAGGCTATGAAACTCTAGCAGTATATATCAAGAAACCTAAATGATTTCAAGAAACGTTCTTAAACACATCAAGTAAGCAAATTATTCACCCAGATTCATGGTGAAGTGACTTAAAATGCCCTAACACACATGAGGGCATATTTTACAAGGCCCTTGCACCACTTTTGCGTCACTTTTAACATAGGGAAAATAACATGAAAGTGGCCCAAACATGAGAGTGTATTTACAAGGCCCTTGCACCACTTGTACGTCACTTTTAATATGGGGAAAATAACGTGAAAGTGGCTCAAAGTCCTTCTAAATATGGCCCATGCTGGCTATGAAACTCTAGCAGTACATATCAAGAAACCTAAATCTCTTCAAGAGACGTTTTTAAACACATCAAGTAAGCAAATTATTCTCCCTAAATCATGGGGCAAGTGAAATATTTGTTTAAAGAAGCAGACACCATTATTTCCTTGTCATAAATGTTAAAAGCATTCCTTTTCCTCAAAAACGATTTTCAAGTCATAATTTGAAAACACAGCACAGCTCCTATGTACAAGCACACCCTGTCAGTACTAATACTTCACATTATCTCCAATTACAATTTCTCAAAGAAACAAAATCTATTTCTAAAACACTTGACACAAAGCAACATTTTAAATACACAACTTTCTTCCTAATTTTTTCCCTTAAGCATACTAATCTCTATATAAATTAAATGAATCTTTTCTCACCTTAGCAAATACTTTTTGAGTTTCAAAACAGTCTCAGACACACACCAATTTTTTTCTTTAGCAGAGCAAAGGGTATGCACTCCAGAGGCTGCAACCAACAAAGGCACAGAAATGCTGTAATTCATCACACATATCTCTCATGTCACCCAATCAAAACTCTTCCCTCACTTTTTTCAAATCAACACCCTTCCCCCCTCTACCCTTTCTGCATTTTTTCCATAGCAACTACCTCCTGAAAGACCTCTCATGTTTACAAGTTCACACAACAATGTTTCAATTGAACTCTGAACTCTCAGTACACCTGCGTATCCAGTGCATTGTTTCTTAAAATGATTTTTTCTTAACCATTCAAATTTCATCTTTCAAAGAACTCATCCATGCACCCTAACTTTCTGTTTTCAGCAATCAAAATCCACCAATCACTGCTACTGAATCATTAGCACTGAAACTCCACAGTTTTTTTCATTACAAACTCCTACTGTTTCAACTGCCATTTCATTCCCACACTTCATCTGACTGCAGCAGAACCTCCTCTCACCATGTTTTCTGTCTGGATTATTGGACATAGTTACATCCACTGGGCTCCAAGGTATGCTGATAACAGAAATTTACACAACCTCAATTTACAAAATGTGGAAATCAACTGGATTTGCCACAGAGGATTGAGATGTCACCAATTGATACCATTGGTGAAAACCTTTTTGCATTTGCCAAACCCTGACCTGTTAATTGTGCACTGTGGAGGAAATGATTTGGGCACTTTGACTGGGGTAGGTCTGGAAATGCTTTTAAAGGACACCTTTGAACAATTGATGGCACTTTTTCCTCAAACTGCCTTGGTATATTCAAATATATGCCAAAGACAGAAATGGAGGTGGTCCTAGCAATTTTGTCCACAAATTGAGAAATCGAGGAAGCATGTAAATAAGTCTGTTTCAGCTTACATGAGAGACCATGGAATGGGCTCCATCTACAACAATAACTTGCGTTACTACATGCAAGATATCTACAGAGGAGATGGAGTTCACTTCTCAGATGAGGGGAACAGAATTTTCATCCTGAATTTAAGACTATGTATTGGTACCTACTTATAAGTACCTAAATCTACCACAGACCCAAAAGCTCTTTTCAGAGCTACCCTAACTATGATCACTCTAAACAAATTTTAAATGTAACTTTTTTTTAAATAATTTTCCAGATTTACGCTTTCCGGAGCGCTACCCGGTTCGCGCACCGGACGCTAACCGTGCGAAAATTTGAAAAAAAATTTGTTTTTTTTCCGCATATATGGGCCTCTTCAGCCACCCTCAGAAAACCTAGGGGGTCAGGATACGTCTCCCGTGCCCCCTTATACCCATTTCCCACATTGTTTTTCCTCCATCTTGTGATTAAATTCGACCGAAACACAAGATGGCGGACTCCCGTTACGCTACCGGTTAGCTAACCGGTTCGCGTACCGGGTAGCGCCTCTATCGCGAAAAAACTGAATTTTTATTTTTTTGCCCCGCGGGACCCTTTAATAGCCCCCTCATCAATCCTAGGGGGTCAGGAGGGTTCTACCTTGCCCCCTTTCATTAATTTCCCCCTTCGTTTTTCTTCACCTCTTGTCTCTCGATCCTACCGAGAGACAAGATGGCGGCCGCTCCGGACTGTTTAGAATGTTGACAGACACCGGAGAGCCAATCAGCTTCGCTTCGCGAAGTTCCGTTACGCGTCAGGTACGCGAACCGGGGCGCTAACCGGAGCGCTGTTACAGATATATATATTTTTTTTTAACGTTAATTTATCAAAATCCACTGGAGCACATATATTGAGACCTAGCAAAGGTACATCGGGCAAACAATATCTACAATTTTGCCAAATTTCATGGAAATCCATTCAGCCGTTCGAGCTAAAAGTAAGTCCAACCGCCCTATGGAAAATTGCATGGGAAAAACGCGTTTTGGGACCCCCTTTTTTTCTCGGCCCCCCCTTGACGAAACCCCCCCAAATTTTCAGGGGCTGCTCAGAAACAAAATGTTCCATTTTCCTGAAAATGTCAGCCAATTCCGTCCTCAAACGCAAAAGTTATTCGACATAGAATTTTCAAAAATCCCATAGGAAAAAAATCCTAACTATATATACCTACTGGCGACCGCCAGTAGGTAATATATATATATATATCGCCAGTCTTTCTCGTTCATGTAGTTTTTGAAGCAAGAAGGCAGACCCAGAAATAGTGCAAAGTCGGGTTTATTCAGGCCTTGATCACATGACTCGGAGACTTCAACTTCCACTTAGATAGAAATGATGATAATGATACACAGTCTCTTCTATCTGAGATGGAAATCTTGGGGCTCTCTCAATTAGTAAACAAGCCTACTCATGATGCAGGACATACGTTGGACGGTATCTTCTCTAATCTGGAAGATCTTCAAATAACTGATATCCTCCCACTACCTTGGTCTGATCATCATGTAGTTCTCGGGGCAATTACAACTAATGAGGTCTCCATTTCTAGGATACCCCCTCTTAGTCGTGAATCATTTAAGGCCTGGAAAGACGTTAATATTCCTAATCTCAAAACTTTACTTGACAGTACTAAACCAACTCTGTCTAAGGATCCGGATATCTCCATCAAGCAATTCCAGGACTGGTTAGATAATGCTATTAATGGACTGGTACCGCTCAAAATGATAAGCAGAAATAGGAAGACCCCCTCAGCCCCATGGTTTTCTGAGGAATTTAGGAAGCAGAAACAACTCTGCAGAAATAGGGAAAGGTGTTGGAGAAAAAACTATGATGAGGAAAGTAAAAAAATTTACAAAGAGCAGTTAACTCAGTACAAATCCATGATTACAGAAGCTAAAAAAAAGTATTTCAGCGAGCAAATTGAGAGTGCAAAAAATTCCAATAAGAAGCTATACGACATAACCAAGCAGCTCGCAGGAAGTGTTCCTGATCTTAATCCCCCTGCTTCTCAAAGTTTTTGTGATTCCTTAGCACTATTTTTCTTCACAAAAGTGAATGATATTTATTCAGCCTTCTCCTCTAATGCTAATCACAGTAATATCCCTAAACACACTGTCTCCCCTACAAGTGCATTTTTTCAGTTTGCAGATATCTCAGAGATCCAAGCTAGAGATATCATAAGCACTATTAAATCGGGATCAGCTTTGGACCCATGTCCTCTGAAAACTCTTGTCCCGATTATGGACTCTCTGATTCCTGCTATTACACAAATCAGTAACCTCATGTTCAGCACAGGAATCTATCCGAGTTCATTGAAAAAAAACCTCCTGAAACCCCTTCTGAAAAAACCAGGCCTAGATAAAACTGAGTTGAAAAATTACAGACCGATTGCCAATCTGCCTTTTTTGGCCAAGGTCGTGGAAAAGGCAATGAACATCCAGTTAGCAGCTTTTATCGAGGAACATCACCTACTCGACGAGACCCAATATGGGTTCCGCAAGTTCCACGGAACTGAAACTGCTCTGATCAAGGCTGCAGATGACTTAAGAGTCATCCGAGACCAAGGAGGCTCAGTATTATTGGTGCTCTTGGATCTCTCTGCGGCCTTCGACACGGTCGACCATCAGATTTCGGTCGATCGTGTCGAAAAAATGGGTATTCAGGGAACAGCTAAGAACCTACTGGCTTCTTTTCTGAACGAAAGATTGCAGGCTGTGACGTTGGGGCCGTTCCAATCGGCCAATCTGTCCTTGCCGTGTGGGGTACCTCAAGGTTCATCCCTCAGTCCGACACTATTTAACATCTATGTGTCGGACCTAGCAAAAACCATCAAAGCACACGGGATGAACCTTACCTCATACGCAGACGATACACAGCTGGTTCTGGCCATGATGGAGACAAAGTGGCAGAGAGTTTTAAGACAGGTATGCTGGCAATCGGAAAGTGGATGTCCGCAAACTGCTTAAAACTTAACTCCGAGAAAACGGAGGTGGTCACCTTTGGACACCTAGCTCCTAGCTGGTCCCCCATTTGGTGGCCAACATCGTTCGGTACCCGGCCGAAACCAACTTCCAAGGTGAGAAACCTAGGTGTTATCTTTGATAACGACCTTAATTTTGTAGCCCATGCCAATCAAACTGCTGCCACAGCTTTTTACAAACTACGATTGGTGAAAAAAATCCTGCCTTTTCTTCCGAAGAGTGCAGGTAAGACTTTGATAAGCTCCCTAGTTTTATCTGCATTAGACTACTGCAATGGCCTGTTTGCCAATGCCCAGATCAGGGTCATCAAGAAAATGCAGACGGTGCAGAACGCGGCGGCCAGACTTCTCGCGGGAACTCCTAGGTATAAACCCATAGCCGACACCATCAGAAGTTATCATTGGCTCACCATTGGAAACCGTATCAAATTTAATACCCTATGCATAGTCTACAAATCACTTCATCAACAAGCACCTCAATTTCTGACAGACCAGTTAATTCCATACCACCCCTTGAGACCACTCCGCTCCGCCAAACTTAACGAATTGGTGGTGCCCCGCACAAAGTTGGTCACTTGGGGAGATCGCCGTTTTTTGGTTGCTGCACCAAAACTATGGAACACACTCCCCCAGTCTATCAGAACTAGCCCTACTCTCATGTCATTCCGAAAAAAACTGAAAACCTGGCTGTTTAATCAGTAATTGCCATAAACATAGTCATGGAGAATTCTGCAGTAGTAACAGCGCCGAGACGCCCACGGGCAATTGTTCGCGCTTTATTAAATGTCAAAAATGTATAAATAAATAAAATGACACGTTCCAGAGGTAATTTTTTGAAATTTAAAGTGACAGTGCATAGCATGTGGGAAATAGACATAGAAGTAACACTACGACCATGATCACAGAATACATATGTATATACAGCATATGTAAAAGAGTAAAAGTGTGCAAAACCCCGCAATAAATATTTAGCATTTCATAAATATTTAAAACGTGTACAAGCCATCCAGAATATCAAAAATATTTAAAACCTTGAAAAATTCAATTATTAAAAATATTCTTAAAAAACTCTGTAATTGTAGTACATGAGCCTACCCACATACCCAATACAATCAGTAAAAAGGTATTAGTAAAATTGCACAATATAAGCATCAGAATCTGTCACAAAGTGACCTCTCCAGTGCTGCAAAGAAGGTACGGGCAGGCTCACTTCGGTGTTTATCAAAATTAATATGCTGTGTAATTATTACAACCAATATGTTAGATGGATTCCAAAGAAACAATAATGCCCAAGTAGGCCAATGATCATGTGTGACTGAAAAAAATAGTGCAAAGTGCGAGTGCATAACCATCATTGCGCTCTAACCATTATCCGACCTACGTCCGTAAGTCTAAAAATGTAGAGCCTTATTAAAATCCTATTAATACAGGAGGGGTCGGATGATGCTACCTAAAAAGATACTGGATATGCGAACAGACACATTAATATATATATATATATTCACTGAAAAAACAAACCATAGATTTTTAAGAAGGTTAAAGTTAGGAATTATCCTTTAAAAAACCTTAGAAATTCATTGAAAAAAACATAGGTTTATGGGGTGTTATAGTTAGCTGGACATTTCACTCATACAAAACCATTGAAATTCCTCCGTTATAGTTAGTTGTACTAACTGTAACTCTCGCGCCCGCAATCCACTGGTGATGATGTCAGATATTATATCATTCATGACATGGTCAGTGACATCACAGTGAGTGATAAAAGATTATAGTACTGTATGATGAGGTGTATCTGATTGTCATGTGGATGATGTCATCAGTGATGTCATTTGAGATGTCATCAGTGATGTCATCAGTGATATCGTTGACCATGTCATGAATGATGTAATATGTGACATCACCAGTTAGTACAACTAACTATAACGGAGAAATTTCAATGGTTTTGTATGAGTGAAATGTCCAGCTAACTATAACACCCCTGAAACCTATGGTTTTTTCAATGAATTTCTAAGGTTTTTTTAAGGGATAATTCCTAACTATAACCTGCTTGAAACCTATGTTTTCTCCAGTGAATTTCAAAGGGTTTTAAATGATAATTCCTAACTATAACCTGCCTGTAACCTATGTTTTTTTCAGTGAATTTCAAAGGTTTTTTAAATGACAATTCCTAATTAAAATGTTCATCAATTCAACAAGAAGCCAAATTTACAATGCTACCTAAAAAAACTGGCAATAGTTCCACTTACCACTAAAAAATTAACATCAACATTTAACTAGTGTAAGGACGTTGACTATGTATTGCGTGAATTACATCCAACTGACACCCATATTTAAAGAGGAATATGTGATAGAGGTACTAATTATACACTTCCGACATCCAACAAAATCACAAAACCCAGCGCCACCACCAGTACAACCACCCCTTCTGAACCCTCCCCCTCTACTACCTCAGAGGCAGCGCAAAACAGGACAACGGACCTTCCCAAAATAATATATCCCCTCAACAGCACACTAGCTCAATGTTCAGAGATGTGGCAACCAACTATGTATAAGGGAAGGAACTCGCACATCAACAATAATGTACACAATGCTAACACTACCGGTGATATGCTATACACAACTCACTACATAAACCAAAAACTTTTCCGTGTGTAGATATACTATTGATACGTGTAGTGTACTGCATAGTGGACGAAACTATATTATCCCAGACACTGGGAAAAATTTCGGTCATGTTGCTGTGTTGTCTCCCCCCCCCCTTGAAGCGGAAGCGGAGTAGGCTGGTCCAACGTACGCAACGTCAGCGAACGACTATAAATAATCAGCCTACGCCTTGGGGGTTGTTCACTTCTGCAAAGAAAAGAGACTCCGCCACAGTGAAGGTCCTCACCCTGACCACATGCCTCCTCGATACAGGCCCATTGCGGACAGCAGGGTTCCCAACTTGAATTCAGATTTGGATCTACACTACGGACAGCATTGAAGTTAGCCTTGATTTATGTAAGGCAGAGACAATTCTACTCTATGTCCTCAGACTTTGTCAAAATAAGTGATAACAATTCTTCATCGATATCTGTGCTGACTACTGCCTTCAAATGTACACTGCGATCAACAGAGCTTACCACTTGATACTAGTGGTGCATCAGCACTACAGACAACATTTAATTCATTCTTGGTTTATTTAAGGCAGAGACAATTGTACTGTGTGTACCTCAGATTTTGTTAAAGTATGTGACAAAAAAAGCATTCCTCGATGTCTGTGTTAACTACTGCCTTCGATCTACACTGCGGACAGCAGGGTTCACAACTTGAATTCAGCTTTGCACCTACACTACAGACAGTAGGAAATTCAGCCTTGATTTATTTAAGGCAGAGACAATTGTACTGTATGTCTTTTAATGTTGTTAAAATAAGTGACAATAATCATTCATCGATATCTGTGCTGACTACTGCGTTCCATCTACAGTGCGGAGAGCTGGGTTCACATCTTGAATTCAGCTTTCCATGTACACTACGGACAGTAGGGAATTCAACCTTGATTTATTTAATGCAGATTGTACAGTATGTGTTCTGATGTTGTTAAAATAAGTAACAAAAATCATTTGTCGATATCTCTGCTGACTACTTCCTTCGATCTACAGTGCGTATAGCAGGGTTCACAACTTCAATTCAGCTTTGAATCTATACTATAGCCTTATTGACTCAGATGTTTTATTTAAAGAAAAACATACTATAGTTTTTGGAGATCTACTGCAACTTAGTCCCGTAAAAGGACATCAAATATTTATAAGAACACTTGGTTTTATGAACATTGTTGCTTCAGGTGCCACTAACTCTGTGTACCACTTATCATTGCTGGTTGCACACGCGCTAAATTACCAATATTGTGCAGCTCTACTCAACGCCACTTGGCCGTGGGCTCTTGCTAAGCGCTGCCTCCTGCCTACACTGCGGTCATCAGAACTCACAATTAAATAGACTATTGATTCATTATTTGCAGAGTACAATACCAAACTAAGTATAACACCTATCAAACCTATACAATATCCCTTTAGTATGCTTCCTTTAAAAACTTATTTTATATCAGTTATAGATTTAGTTGAATAATAAAATTCACGCAACAAGTGCAAAGGCACACTTAATGGCAATCTACACTGCATACAGCACAGATCAAAATTTGAACTCACTTTTTCTTCATTGGAAACCTGAATTTCTTTTTTGGAGCCACAACAGCTACACCACTGGAAGAATCATCTGATTCTGATCATTTTGTTGCTGAAGAATTGATAACCATCAATGGTACTTTTTTTTTCCCCCCCTCAAAGTACATGCAGTCCACTATGCAACAGTCAATGCTTTGAGTGCAGCCCGTTCAGACCACGCATCATCATAGGGTGAGCACACGCTAAACACTAGACATACAACTAACTCAGTACACCATAAATAATCGCCACGAGGCTTTATTAAGGCAAAATTCAGTAGTCAATAAATATTACCCCAGTGCGGATTACCCGCACCATGCATCATCACAGGTTATGTACATGCTCAGTCCCAAAGGTACTACTAACTCAGTGCACCATAATTCATCGCCACATGCCATTCAAGCAGAATTCAACTGACTTTTCATTCATTATTTATAGAGTGCAGTACCAAACAAAGTGTAATGTCCCTCAAACCTACACAATATCCCTTTACTAGCCTTCCTTCAAAAACGTATTTTATATCAGTCCTAGGTTTAGTTGAAAAACAAAATTTACGCTGCAAGTGCAAAGGCACACTCAGTGGTAGTCTACAATGCGGACACCACAGGTCACAACTTGAACTATAATGTCCCCGAAACATACATATTTCGACTATGTATTCCATACATGTTTCATCTTTTATTTCAATCGTGATTACAAATGATGCAGTCCAGTAGGCAACTCGCTGAGCACCATACATACCACTAACTCAGTGCATCATAAATAATCGCCACATGGCCTTATTAAGGCAAAATTCAGTTGCCAAAAGACATTCTTACCTGGGCGCTCTGCCTGAAACCGATCCAAACTTAATGCACCACAACTCATGAACCCTTTACGATACAATCTTCTGTGTATTATTTCACATACAGTGCTCCTCCCTTTGTGAAGTAAAAGTCATAAACCGCTTATGATTGAATATCATTGTATGATATCATGATTACTATTCTACTTGTTACCAACAGAAACGTGCCCGAACCCACTTCAACTATCTATCTGTGTCTGTGTACTTATTATGGTTGTAAAATGCTGCTCCTGCGCCCTACCACATTATATTGTACTGTAAACAGCATATGCAACCATCTTACCTCTGCCAGTAAATAAAACTTGGATTATATAACTTTCTCTCGCTCATTCTACAAATACGAACGTACAAAGTGGATCATTACAATACTGCAAAGAAACTCTATTGTCAATTTATAAGTGTGTGCTATTTCTTTTTTAAATTTTTTTTAGCATATTTATATAGTGTGATGTCAACCCAAAACTATATCAACAATTTGCATAAGCACCAAATTTCAGAACTGCGTAGATTAAGTCATTACTCTACAATAACAGGATGTGGATGCGAATCCGAGCCTCGAACACTGATTTCCAGCACCAAGTTATACCTGAATGACCACATACGTATATATATTATCTGCTCTTCATGTGCCAAAAACTGCAACCTAAACCTTTCAGAGCCCTGTATTACTACAGCTACAACACTCCACTGAATGTACAACAAACATTCATATTCGCAGAAATGCGTCATATCCACCATCTTTTATGTGTGCAACTATGGATGAATATAAGGTCAATGATACCCCATACTTTCCATGTTAGCCATATTGTGGGACATTGCAGGCATAATGACACATTTGCATGTAAGACCCGGGTGACAGCAGCACTACAACACGGACTCCCGAATCACTTGATTTTTCATATAGCTCACGACGGAACCACGCCCATAGCTCCGGAGTCATCATTCACCGCCTCGCGCAGTACTAGCATACGTCAGTCCAGCCCACTCCGCTTACGCTTCTAGGAAAACACAAGAACGCTACGTGGCCCAGATTTCCATTGTAGTGATTTCTTACTTCCAGGTCTAGTTGTCAGAACGGCACACACACTGCCTCATGGCTGGTGTACATCCACACCACACCCATCCAGCACATACATCACTACACACGCGACCCTACCAATAAAAAAGATGGGGCACACGTGCTCTACACCATTTTAGAGTTGCTCCCATCGTAAGCGCTAGTGGCTCAGATGCCTCATGTAGGCCCAAACCACTCAGCAGGGGAGCCCCCCACTACGTGCGTGGCCTCTTTGGTCACTGAGTTAGTGGTACTGCAAGGACTCAGCGTGTGAGCAACCTGCGATGATGAAGGGAGCACGAGTATGTCCTTAGCCATAGTGATAATAAGACTCCACCATATGTGAGACTTCTTGGTGGCAGAGCGGGACTGCATGATGTAGAAGGTGCCCTGTCCACGAAAAGGTGAGCAGTGAGGCCTGGGTGCGCAGCGGAGGGAGTAGATGGGGTGCAGCCGACTGCATACAAAAAGGCAACGGAGCGATTTAGTCGTACGCAGTCCTATATACCGTATCTTATTGCATTTGCAGGTTTTTTTTCAATAGCAGGAAAGTTTTTATAATCGGTCAAATGTCCGCCGTCGCTCGCTTTCACAACCAGATACAAAACATTACTACTATACTAATTGTTCATAAATCGAAGCCTATTAAGTTGGAACTGTCCAAATAGTTTTATTTTTAATGCAGGAGGGAAGGTGTGTCAAAGGGAGATGTAATTCTACTCCACATTAAGATAGTAACAATTACCAATCAGAACATCTTTCTTTTACTATCTTTTAGATGTAGAGCTTCAGGGTGCATTATGTCCCGGCACGTGGGGAAAGACACACCGGTGACAGAAAGGTGAGATGCGAATTTTCTTTTCAGTCACTCTCTCATTTCCTCACTCCTGTGATAAAGAAATGATGCACAATGTTATCTTCCTTTTTATCTAACAGGTTGTTTTTCACAAATTGGCGTCCCCCCAACACCTCCAAAGCTCAACGTTCGAGGATTCAGCGATGATGCGTGGCCATCGTAACAACGTCTGAGAAGGCTGCTTCGACACGTGGTGCACCCTCTTTGAATCACGCCAATGGCACAAGGTGAGCAAAGAAGCTGGTTTCCGAAGCAACCAGAAGTCACCTGTGTGCGGAGAAAGTGGTTATTGTGCAGCAGCTTGACTGCGTAGGAATGTACAATTACCTCCAGGCAGTGAGAATGGATAGGTTGCAACAGTCTAAGGGGCAGATTTACAAGCCCCTTTCGCCACTTTTGGGTCACTTTTAACATGGGAAAAGTGACGCAAAAGTGGCGCAAGGGACTTGTACATCTGCCCCTGAGTGCGTAAGAAAAGGCACTCACCTCCAGACTCTGGAAGTCAAAGGGGGGCAACAGTCTGGGTGCGCAGTAATGAGAACTCACCGCTATGCAGTGGGAGTGCATGGGGTATAGTACTCTGGGAAAAAAAGAGAGCACAGACATCTCCTTGCAGTGGAAGCTGATGTAATACAGTATCCTGAGTGTGCAAAGACATAAAGCAGAAATATACTTGTGCAGTTGTATGTACTCTGCTATTACTAACTTTATACTATCTTTCAGATCACTAAACGTGAGGGTGCACTATGAACAGGCACGTGCTTGGACACACAACAGAGGCAAAAAGGTGAGCTACAAAGATTTTCTCCAGTATTAACACTACCTCTCCTACTCCATCTATTACTTTCTCTCTCTCACACTTATAATGTTGTTTTCTCTCTTTCTCTCTCTCTCTCTCTCACACATTGTTTCTCTTTCTCTTTAATGTTATGGATGCTGCTGTCCACTCTGCCAATAAAAAAATGAAGGCTGAATTTAATACAGTCTGCAGTGTACAACCAAAGCAAAATTCAAGTTGTGAACTCTGTTCGCCACAGTGTTTACACAAGGTAAGCAGAGCGGCCTAGATACACAATGCCTCCAATTAAATGGGTTCGAAATAAACGATATTGTCCTGCATAATGAGGTGATCTCTCACCTAATTCTGTCTCATCTCTGAATCATTTTAAAGACCTGTTGGTCCATACTGTAAATCTGACGCAGTAGGCACTTCCCTACAGACACCTCTTTAACGGGCCTATAAGAGAGGTGGAATGTATCAGGCACACTGCAGACGTGCAAATAACGAAATATTGCCAAGTATTACCTTAATTTGTGATCTTTGACCTCATTCAGTCACATCGATCTAATTTTAAACACTTATTTTCATTTTTGTTTTGCAGGTTACCTACCCTCCTTCCATTGGAGTCCATCTCACATTTTGTTTATTATATTGTTATGTTAAAGTTATGTTTCTAGTTATTTATTATATTGTTATCTTAAAGTTACGTTTCTAGTTATTTATTGTTGTTTTAATAAAAGTTAATTAAAAAAAGTATATACATCTTCTTTTTCTAACAACATTTCACTATTATTTAGTGTGATAATCATATGCTTCGAAAACATTAAACAATTAAAAATAGAAATGATGTTTATAACTAGAAGTATAATACAGAGGCTAACTCTTTACCAGCTCTTTACCAGAGTTTGTAGCTGTGATTAACAGTTCCTATGAACATTTTTAAAAACTCCAACTTAGTAACTGTTTTGATTAGCAACATTGTGTGGTGAAATCCTGTGTGCTCACTTAAGTGTTCCATGAACTGTTACTATGGAAACAGGCAGTAAGCAGTTTGGGGGTAGGGTTGAAAGGTACTGGCTGTACAGAAACCGTTATATTTACCCAGGATCCTCAACATGACAGAGAGGAAAGCAAACTAAGACAGAACACTGTGTAGCAGATTTACAAGCCCCTTGCGCCACTTTCGCGTCACTTTTCCCATGTTAAAAGTGATGCAATAGTGGCGCAAGGGACTTTTAAATCTGCCCTATGTACATTACGAGCAAAATAAGTACACAGCTCTTCGAATTCTTTATTGATCACAATTAGACAGTGTTGCTTCACGATTCACAATGCACTTCACTAAATACTTCGTGCCTAATTAAATTGGAGACGGGATTGTCTGCATTACAAAACTTAGGGGCTTATTTACAAGGACGGCGTTCAAATTTTTTCCGCTTTAATGGCACCAAACTACAACTAAAACAGCGATAATTGACTTCAAAATCCTTTGTTATCTTAATGGAAGATTTATTCAACATTGCTGTTTGCTATGCAAGAGTGAGAGCCGAGGCTCTCGCCCTGCCATAGCAAAACTTGGGGGCATATTATCAAGGACAGCGTTAAAATGTACGGGTGTAAACCTGGGCTTCTATTGGAATTCTCACAAATTCTCAAAAGCCTATTATTAAGCCAATATGGCCGCTTTAATGACATTTTCCTAACGCTAAAGTGACAATAATTTTAACGCTGTCCTTGTAAATATGCCCCCAATATCGCGGGAAATACAGCGATAATTTATGTTCGCAAGTGAAAAGCTTGTTAATATAAGACTGTGGACTTAACATATCAATCCGCCTCGCATATTAAACATGCTTAAGTCTACTTCAGAACAGATGTTAGGATCCAACATAAAATGCAAATTAGGAGAGTTTAGCTATCGGTCCTCCCTCTTCCTTTTTATATTCTCATAGAAACACCTACCTTGCCACTGAGAACACCTACAATGCAACTCATTAGAGATACGAGGCGAGCCCTTAGCAAACCGGCTGCTAACATGCATTTATGCATCTTCGCGTCACCTAGTAAATAGGGCGATATAATTTTCACCGCATTTGTGGCTTTTTTTTTTTAAATTGCGGCGAAATGGCACTTGTTAATATGCCTTCAAGCTTGCTATGACACAGCAGGAACCTCTACTCCCGTCCTGCCATAGCAAACAGCAGTGTCACGGGGGTAGACACCGAGAGACACAGCAGGAGCCGCTCCTGGGGGGTGGTGTTCCCCAAGGCTTTCGACTGCTCCAGAATGGAGACTTCGCGGCCCCCCTCTCAAAATATAAAAAGCCCAGGAGGGTGGTAAACCCCGGGGCTTAGACGGACCTTTGAGCTCCCTCACCCATTTATTTTGTAGCACCGAGGAATGGCGGTCCCCGTGCTACAGGGCCCCTTTGGACCCCCATCAAATGTAATATTTTAGACCCCGGGATTTGGCCCTCCCAGGTAGCTAATTTTTAAACAAGCACAGGAGCCCCCACTTCATTTTTATTTTTATTACGGCACATTTCTGCATTTCCCCCCCCCCCCCAAAATAATTTTTGGGGTGACCCCCTAAGCAGGTCTAGATGATCAAAATATTTCTTACATGCTCCCTTTATACGTGTCAAACACTTGTCCCCCTATTTTCCAGATCCTCGCTTCTACCGAGGCACAAAATGTCTGCCAACACTTCCTGGTTTAGAATGTTGAAAACCACTTGACAGTCAATTAGCGCGTGATCGAGATGGTGCGCTTAGAGTGCGCGGATCCACCGAGGCCATAGATATATATGAACATTTAATTGTAATTTTCTCAGGAACTACTGAACGGATTTACACCATTTAAGGAAAAGGCACGAGTCTGAACCAAAGACTACCAGTTTGCCAAATTTGGTGTATTTCCGTTCAGCCGTTCGGGCTGTAGCCGCGATGAACGGTTCCTATGGAAAACTGCACGGGGAAAACACGTTTAGGGACCCCCATTTTTTCTCAGCCCCCGCTTCACAAATCACCCCAAGACTTTCAGGGTAGGAGCGGACCGGAGCGCCCCACCAGTTTTGAAAATTTCGCAAAGATTGGTCAACCGGCGCCAAAGTTATTCCAAATAGAATGTTGCGAATTTCCAATGGAAATAGGTCCTAACTATAATTACCTACTGGCGACCGCCAGTAGGTAATATATATATATATATATTTTTTTTCACTGAAAAAACCATAGGTTTCAGGCCTTATATAGTTAGGAATTAGCATTTAAAAACCTTTAAAATTCACTCAAAAAACTATACATTTTAGGGGTGTTATAGTTAGCTGGACATTTCACTCATACAAAACCAGTGAAATTGCTCCTATATAGTTAGTTGTACTGACTATATTTCGAGCACCCGCAATCCACTGCTGATGATGTCACATATTACATCATTCATGACATGGTCAGTGACATCACTGATGACATCTAACATGACATCACTGATGACATCATCCACGTGACAATCACATACACCTTTTCATACACTAGTAAAATCTTTCATCACTCTTTGTAAAATACAGAGTATCATATTTGAATCCATTGTTACAGCAATACAAGTATACAACAGCAATACAGCAATACAAGTATCTAAAAACCCACTCAGTGATTCATAGATGTATACACACATCTAATCACTTACCTGTAGATTCACTCATACATGCTGTCAATGAACAATAGAACACTATCAAAAATACTTATACACCTAAATCGACATTACACACCAGCACACATCCTATTCACATATGAAGTCGTCCTAATCACTAGTAACCAACTGTAGAATCAGTTTACACAACAACTGACAAAGTGATACAGATATTCACACAGTTTAGTCACTATCCACTATATTTAGTGAGACATTATAAATTGGTCAAGTAAACAGTCAATTACACTGCTACTAAATCCTCCATCCAAATATTTATTTATATATATCCACTCATTCTTCAATACAAATTGCTATATATATAATGCATATTTAAATAACGAAGCAAACCACATTCACTGGATGATGTAATCAGTGATGTCATTTGAGATGTCATCAGTGATGTCACTGACCATGTCATAAATGATCTAATATGTGAATGTGGTTTGCTTCGTTATTTAAATATGCATTATATATATAGCAATTTGCATTGAAGAATGAGTGGATATATAAAAATAAATATTTGGATGGAGGATTTAGTAGCAGTGTAATCGACTGTTTACTTGACCAATTTATAGTGTCTCACTAAATATAGAGGATAGTGACTAAACTGTTTGAATATCTGTATCACTTTGTCAGTTGTTGTGTAAACTGGTTCTCCAGTTGGTTACTAGCTATGTGAAAGTCTATATTAGTTATTGATTAGTTAACTGAGTATTTGTATGGGAGTGTGAAAGTGTGTGTGGTTCGGTGGGGGGTGTGTGACTGTCCAAAGATGTGTGAATAGTTGATTCACTAGATATATGAAGTTAAAACTACATGTTCTAACAGTTGTTTGGGTGAGTGAATATCTTTATGGGTGTGGTGATGAGCAAATATATTTCTCAATGGTACATGTCCAACAAACTAGAAAAATAAAAGGCAGTGTATGTGTCAGTTGTTGTATATAAATACGTATACATAAGACTCAATGATTGTGTGAGTGACTGTATGGATAACTGTATACTTGTAATATTGATTTTATAATTCACTAAGTATGACTTACTATCTAAATAAATAGATAAAGTGGTTTTTGTATAAGTGTTTTGCTAAGTAAATATGTAAGTATGATCCATTGTATGCATAAGTGAGTAGGATGACTTCATATGAGAATAGGATGTGTGCTGTTGTTTAATGTCGATATAGGTGTATAAGTATGTTTGATAGTGTTCTATTGTTCATTGACAGCATCTATGAGTGAATCTACAGGTAAGTGATTAGATGTGTGTATACATCTATGAATCACTGAGTGGATTTTTAGATACTTGTATTGCTGTGACAATGGATTCAAATATGATACTCTGTATTTTACAAAGAGTGATGAAAATTTTTAATAGTGTATGAAAAGGTGTATGTGATTGTCATGTGGATGATGTCATCAGTGATGTCATCAGTGATGTCATTTGAGATGTCATCAGTGATGTCACTGACCATGTCATGAATGATCTAATATGTGACATCATCAGCAGTGGATTGCGGGTGCGCGAAATATAGTTAGTACAACTAACTATATAGGAGCAATTTCAATGGTTTTGTATGAGTGAAATGTCCAGCTAACTATAACACCCATAAAACTTATAGTTTTTTGAGTGAATTTCAAAGGTTTTTTAAAAGCCAATTCCTAACTATATAAGGCCTGAAACCTATTTTTTTTTCAGTGAATTTCAAAGGTTTTTTAAATGCTAATTCCTAACTATATAAAGCCTGAAACCTATGGTATTTTCAGTGAATTTGCAGGGTTTTTTAAATGCTAATTCCTAACTATATAAGGCCTGAAACCTATGGTTTTTTCAGTGAATTTGCAAGGTTTTTTAAATGCTAATTCCTAACTATATAAGGCCTGAAACCTATGATTTTTTCAGTGAATTTGCAAGGTTTTTTAAATGCTAATTCCTAACTATATAAGGCCTGAAACCTATGGTTTTTTAAGTGAATTTGCAAGTTTTTTAAATGCTAATTCCTAACTATATAAGGCCTGAAACCTATCGTTTTTTCATTGAATTTCGAAGGTTATTTAAATGACAATTTTTAAATGTATTAATTGTTATTTTTTTATACTGATTTACTACATTTTTGCAGGCAGGTGTTCAGAGGGCACGCCCCCTTTTTACAATGTTCTGCAGCGCAACCCCTGGCGCGTTTGCAGAGGAGGAACTAATTCCCCTTGCATACTGGGGGTACCTGGGGGGCAACTAGCCCACCAGGAGCCTCCAGTATAAGCCAGGGAGCTGCATTACAGAGAGGTGTAATGAGGCCACACCCTTTTTTAACCCTCTCTGCAACGCAGCCCCCGGGCGTGTTTGCAGAGGGGGAACTAATTCCCCTTGCATACTGCGGGTCCATGGGGGCCAACTAGCCCACCTGGAACCTGCAGTATGCGTCAGGGGGCTGCATTGCAGAGAGGTGTAATGAGGCCACACCCTTTTTTACACCTCTCTGCAGCGCAACCCCTGGCGTGTTTGCAGAATAGGAACTAATTCTCCTTGCATACTGGGGGTCCCTGGGGGCCAAATAGCCCACCAGGAGCCTCCAGTATGTGCCAAGGGGCGGCGTTGCTTTGCCCCGGGGGCGTCGGTCCCCGGGGCAGTGTGGGGGGATTGTGGACCCCCCACACTTCTTTATCACTATGCCGCCACGATTTGGTCCCCCCGGGGGGTAATTTTTTAAAAAACAGACTAGGTTTAAAAAAAAAATGTGGACTTTTTTGTCCTTGTGGGACCACCTGGGCAGGCCTAGGGGGTCAGGGTGTATCTACACTGCCCCCTTTTTGTGTTCTTCACGTTTGTTTTTCTGCTTTCTTGTGCCTCGGTCTATCTACACGCACACATATACACATATATATATGCATATATGTGCATTTATATATGTATGTGTATATATATATATATACACATACATATATAAACATATATAATCTGCATATCTATATAAATACAAATATAAATGCATGCATACATATACATATATGCATACATATGCATGTTATTTACATGAAAGTTTGAAAAACACTATTAAAAGCAAAGCTAAAAAGCCACCTTATTACAAACAGAATGGCTTTAACTTAAACGAGGGCGAGATCTATTGCATTTTCAATGCTTGTTTACTTTGGTTCCATCAAGAAGGCATTCAGATGTGTCACACATTTGCCATAAATTCTGAATGTTAGCACTCTAGTTGCTCATTATATCACTGTAGTAAAGGTACTGCTCACCAGGGAAGTCTGCTGCTGGTATTCAAAGTGCATGCTTCAGTCTGCATGTCAGAATTTTTTTAATGAAATAGAAGAGGATTTTTAGAAGTGACTCAAAATGTGCCCTAATTTTTCTTTCTGAAGCACTAATCATACTTTCTATGGGAAAATGAACCCCCTCATGTTGTTCCTTTTTAAATTAAATGTTTTCAGACTTACCACTTCATTCCAATCAAGATGGCTTCTGGTGTGCCATACTTTTGTCATAAGTAAGACTGTTAGCGCTCTAGTTGTTCTTTAGAACACTCTGGGACATTCTGTCATTGGGCTATACTTGGGCTATATCTGGGTGATATTTGGGCTACATTTGGGCTCTTTTGTCTCTGGTGGCCATCTTAGGAGACTGCATGTCAGAATCTTTTAATGAAATAGAAGAGGATTTGAGCAGTCACTCAAAATGTGCCCTAATTTTTCTTTCTGCAGCACTAATCATACTTTCTATGGCAAAATATACCCACTAATTTTTTTCCTTTTTAAATTAAATGTTTTAAGAGTTACCACTTTATTCCAATCAAGATGGCTTCAGGTGTGCCATACCTTTGTAATAAGTAGGACTGTTAGCGCTCTAGTTGTTCTTTAGAACACTCTGGGACATTCTGTCATTGGGCTATACTTGGGCTACACCTGGGTGCTATTTGGGCTACATTTGGGCTCTTTTGTCTCTGGTGGCCATCTTGGGAGACTGCATGTCAGAATTTTTTAATGAAATAGAAGAGGATTTGAGAAGTCACTCAAAATGTGCCCTAATTTTTCTTTCTGCAGCACTAATCATACTTTCTATGCCAACATATACCCCCTCATTTTGTTCCTTTTTAAATTAAATGTTTTAAGAGTTACCACTTCATTCCAATCAAGATGGCTTCTAGTGTGCCATACTTTTGTCATAAGTAAGACTGTTAGTGCTCTAGTTGTTCTTTAGAACACTCTGGGACATTCTGTCATTGGGCTATACTTGGGCTACATCTGGGTGCTATTTGGGCTACATTTGGGCTCTTTTGTCTCTGGTGGCCATCTTGGGAGACTGCATGTCAGAATTGTTTAATGAAATAGAAGAGGATTTGAGAAGTCACTCAAAATGTGCCCTAATTTTTCTTTCTGAAGCACTAATCATACTTTCTATGGCAAAATATACCCCCTCATTTTGTTCCTTTTTAAATTTAATGTTTTAAGAGTTACCACTTTATTCCAATCAAGATGGCTTCAGGTGTGCCATACCTTTGTAATAAGTAGGACTGTTAGCGCTCTAGTTGTTCTTTAGAACACTCTGGGAAGCTGCAGTAGAACACAAAGGAATCAACTGACAGTCTCTGTCCTTGTTGGATGTACATGTTTTACTGAGAATGTCAGGCTTCATTCTCACATGACTAAGAAAGATAATGTGAATTTACAGAAAATATGCTTTCAGTTTAGCTTATAGATCCCCTTCCAAACCACTGTGGGAAAAGCATGAGATAATAGTTTTCTTTCAAACATGATTCATGATATCCCAGCAGAAGGCTTTTTCACATGGTAAAATCACCTTAGAACACACCACAATTCCTAAAATGAGTATGGTACCATCAACAAATGATTTATAATGTAACTAAAGTCCTAAAACCTTCTATTAACTGCAATGCTTTTTAATGAGGTGCTACCATGTATATTGGTCCCAAGATGGCTGCCAACACTTCTTGGATGAAGAATTTGAATTTTGAAAACAATTATTTTATTTTTTTTGCCTTGGGGGTCCTTGTGGGACCCCCTGAGCAGGCCTACGCGGCCAGGGTGCTTCTACCCTGCCCCTTTTTGAATTCTACACGTTTGTTTTTCAGCTTTCCTGTGCCTTAGTCTACTGAGGTACAAGATGACTGCCAACAATTTCTGTTTTGGAGTGTTGACAGACATTGGCAGCCAATCAGAATGCAGCTCGTACTTGGGAAGGTACAGAGTACAGTAAGCTTACAGTAAGCTTACAGTAAGCTTATATAGATATATATGTGTTTTTGAAGTTAATTTTCATAAAAACCACCAGAGCAATTTTCACCAAATATAGAAAAGGCACTTCTGCGTACCAGTCCCTACAATTTTGCAAAGTTTGGTGTAATTCCATTCAGTGGTTGGGGCTGTAGCCTTGTCTATTCGTCCTATGGAAATTAACATGGGGAAAACACGTTTTGGGACCCCCCTTTTTTCTCGGCCCCCGCATGACGAATCCCCCCGAAACTTCCAGGGAAGAAGCGGAGCGGAGCTGGCCTAAATTTCGGAAAATTACACGCAAATTCCTCAACTGGCGCCAAAGTTATTCCCAATAGAATGTTGCGGATTTCCTATGGTAGCTAGGTCCTAACTATATATACCTACTGGCTATCGCCAGTAGGTAATATATATATATATATATATCCAAACAATGCTCCACCACAAAATGAAGAATATATATACACACACACACACACAAAAGACCTGTGAGATACATTGATAAATATAGATACAGATATTGATATGTATTTTATAATGTGACCAAGCCTCTTTGGGAGGCGAAACGCGTCATGACAGATTGCTGGCTAAAGATATAGCATAAAATAAAGCACCAAGAAATTAGCACTCAGCTGTGGCTTCGCTCTGGCGTTATTTTTTCCTTTGGCTTCATTGGGAACTTGTTGGATGGCGTCTTTTCCGACATATATATATGTATGTGTATATATATATGTATAGATATACAGATAAATCTAGATACAGATATATAAATATGTATAAAGATATTGTTTTTAAAAATAACTGCAAAACCACTTTAAATACATTTCCAGACGCGCGCGTGTCATCGCCTTGGCTGCAGTTCTTAACAATATGTTAGAAGGTTGGTTTTGTCTCTGTAAATATGCACAGCACAGGTACAGCGGCGCTGCACTCTTCAGAAGTCTCTGATTTGCTACTCTTCTGGCACAATTCCAATCATAATAAGTACGCATAAAATATTCCTCTAGGGTTCCTTTTTTTAGAACTTCTCAAATTCTCCACCCACACTACCACATTGGAAAGACAAATCTGCATTATAATGAGCCCATGCGTATAAATCAAAGGGAAAAGGCTAGATGCAAGGACTTCGGTTTTATTTAGTGTCTGTTACTTTAGTAGAGGTTTCAGAAAAATAACAGAGAGAGCAATTGTGAAAACAAAGGATTCTCACGGGGACAGCAATGGCAATAGTGCTGGAAACAGTGGTGTAACTTCAGTCCGAAAGTAACATAACAGGGCCTACTATCAAAGACACGTTTAGATTTACTACAAGTAAATTTATTCTAACACTTTTGAAAATGTAACTTATTTTGACGACTAATCATTTAAGAGTGTAAAGTTATTCGGAGTGTAGAATGACATGTCCCCACCCCTGAAACAAGGGGTGAAGTCACTAAAAACAACATTTACAACTGTAACATTCCTACTTAGTTTACTACCATATTTAACCTTCTGCAAACTAGGCGGAGACCTTCACAATCGTGGCAGAGCACTCCCAATGGTAAAGTATAAGGAAATTATTTTATGTTAACAATTAAGGTCTAATTAATTTGATATATTTTAACTGCAGAATATAAAAAAAGTTGCAGCACCAATAATATAATTTTAAATAAGAAATGTAAATATTGTGACTATATTAAACTACAATTATTTTCCTGAAGTTTAAAATTAAAAAAAGATTGCCACCAAAGGTAAAAAAATATATTTTTCATGATCTATTAAAAATGAAAAGTAACATATATTTTAATTAGAAGTATTTTGTTTAAAAATATTAACGGTAACATGTTTTTAAAATTAAAAAAGGTTAATAAAATATCAATTATGTTTTATGCACAGACATTTGTAATCATTAATCAAAATACATTTATATTTTAATTTCAAATAGTTAAATAATGACATCTATTTGAACAGTTTATTTATTTATTTGAAAAGTTTTATATAGCGCTGGCTAGACCCGGAGGTATCAGAGTCCCATAAGGTTTTTACTTTAAGAGCCTACCATCATTATTTTTAATGGCAAGTTGTTGAAGTTTCAGTGGTTTTCTATATGTAGTGCTGGACTTACCTAAGCTCTGAGATGTAATACATTTACAACTGTTTTGGGTCATGTTTGGCTGTAGTAACTATTGAAACGCAGTTTGTGAATAGCAATTGCTTTCCATTTTGTGGGTGGGTGTTTGTCCCTCTCTAAACCCCTCTTTACACTAGAAGGGTTACTTTTACTGCCTTCCATAACTTGTCAGTCTCAAGTGCAATTCTGGGTGTACTGCCAACCTGATCAGTCTTCGTGACATAAATATGAATGGGTCTGAGCTTACAGAGTCCATAACTAGTGGCACTTGAGAAAATAATTGAGCATTTAGTAACCAAGGCTTCCACTTTGGTATCTCTTGCACTACCCTTACTCTCGCTGGTGTCAGATTTTATGAAGGCACCAGAAGGAACTAGGAGTAGGTAGGAATCAAAGAGCCTTTTTTGGAGTGATGTGTATGGCGCTTGTACCATTGATGGTAAACATATTGTATTGTATACTTACTTTAAGAGACTTTGGATCAGCCTACTTCAGCTATTAGCTTCTTTCATTCCACAACCATAATCAACTGGCCAAAGACATTGTCCCTCAAACCTTTGATCAGCACACAGGAATATTTTAACCTCACTATTGTTACTGGCTGTTTGGAATGGAATACATGAATGTATGAAATCAGTTACTGAACAGCCCATCAGCACCCGAGAGCAAGTGCTGATGAAATCCTCTGAAAAAAGGGCGCTGTAAAAATTTTTGTATCATCAATTGTTCGCAAGTGTTTGTCTGAGTTTGCTTCCCAATATACAAACAAGCATTGGGTAAACCAACCATTTTCCCTTTTGTACAGTGTGTATATCCGTACAGTGTGTATATCCAGATCAGCACACTGCACAAATGTCAAACTAGTTGGCTTTTGCCAATGCTTGTTGCTCTATGTATTCTCCAATCTTTATCCTTTCTTTAGCCCTTCAGCAAAAAAATAGGAGTCTGTTGACGGATTAACAGCAGGACAAGTAGAGCACCTGATGAAGTTTGTGTGTGGTCAAAAGTTTTTGATGTAATTTCCGCTACCAAGCAAACAAGGGTATGTAGTTCCTAAAACTGGAGAATGAGAGAGGGATCCCAGAGAAATGGTAGGTTGTCCTCTAAAAAGGAAGGGAAGGGTAATCCCTCCTTTCGGAATTTGGGCCCTCTCACACCCAGCCCGCTAGGGCACGTTCCTCGTCAGATCGGCACTGCAACACCTGAAGGGCTCCCTATGAAGGGGCTCTTTGGCGGGTATCATTTATTCCTTGCTGTTAGGTGCCTTGGGTGTGAGGGGCCTTAAAGTGTAGACGTGTTTGTTGTGAAGGTCAATAGACCGTGTGAATAAAAACAGGAAATGGAAGGTCAGGCAGAACAATTTTAATAAACCTGGCTTACAACATGATTAAAAAGTGGAGTGGCGACTGCCTGAAGTAATATTTCAGGGTGTTACGCTCAGTCTCGCGTGGTCAACATGTTTCTTGCCTCTTAGTCAGAACGACCTGGCGGCAATTCCTCAGGACCTAATGAGAAAGTATCTATCTACACTAAAAATGTGGTATTGTGGTGTACTGACCTAGATATACACATGTAACACCTAAAGGTGAAGTACCTGTTGACGTAGCGGCCAACATAAAAACTATTTGAAACTGGCCCCATGAACTTCCAGCAGGTAACCGACACGTAGAAGTGACCTGTGTCATGCATTTAGGTGAATCAATATCCATACAATATCACCACCAAATTATAAATGAACATGTACTATATATATGCATAGTAAATGTTGCCGGAAATCATAATGTAGAAATAAAGTACAGAGTTTATGCTTATATGCCATATCAATGCGGTAGCAGGGTTGAACAGCTCTTCCCCACTCACTATTCATAGACCTAATGGGTGAAATAAAATAATAGAAGAATCACCACTGTCAGTCAGCCAGTCTTCTAGCCTGACTTTATCTAACTTGCCTGGAGAAGAAGAGGGATTACTAGAATGACAATGTGCTAGAACGTAGGGTAATAAAGCGCCTAGCACCAGCAGGTTCTTCCTGGGCTATTGTCCGATCTTATGGCCCACCGACAGAGATTAAAGCAAGGAAAGCAGCCTTTCTCTTTCAAAGAGGGAGGAGGCTTTGTTGTACAGTCCAGCATTCCTCCCAGCTTATTTCCAATCTTGTTCCAGCCCCCCTCCCCCAACAACACACTGAGTTGCGTTGTTAGATGAGGGGACCAACTGAATGACAATAGGCATGAGCTGGACGGGCAGGAGCTTTTAGGCAAGGGGTATGGAATAGGGGTGACCAGGGGCTCTCCCTCTAACATTAACCTAGTGCTTTTTTTATCCAGACAAAAGATTTAGCACAAAGAAAATATCAATTTCATTTGAACCCCTGCGTAGGGTGGATGCGCTCCACTATTACCGAAACTTTCTTCAATGCTTGCTTGGATCTTGTACAAACATTGAAAGTCAACTTCTAATGACATACGTGCCTCGTTCCCATGACACACACTGCAAATATACAGGTATATAAAGTGCAATATGAAGAATATTACACAGTGGAATGTGTGGAGGAGCCACGACTCAAACGGGTCAAGAAGCCTCTCACCGTTCTCACAAATGGTAACAAATTGCCTATCCTGCTCTGCGGATCTCCATATTTGGTTTGAGCCATGCTGTAGATTCATGTGTATTCGTTACAAGCACAGGTATTTAAGCAAAGCCAGAACTCCATCTTATTGCATTGGGTCATATCTTGAAGCAATTAAGAGCATTTCACAGTTTGTTGTGCCTAGAAGTCAACAAGGCAGTCAAGGATATGGAACGCCCTCAAAATTATTTCCATAACATTTCTAAACAATATAATATAACTAAATGATCTATGGGGGAGCATTAATCACACAGAACTTCAGAATTCTACACTCTTCATTTCAGTTCTGCCTGGGACAAGCTTGCTCTGGGAAGAAATCATAACAAAACCTGGACTTGTAGGATGGATAGTAGGTTAAGAGTGAAGCCAGGGCTGTCCTGCAAAGTGCCAGACTGTGGGGCCCCTACTAATCAAAAAAGCCCAGGTATGCTTTTCCCATGTTTCTCGCATGCACTACAACAAACAGCAAAGGTGTTTTTACTCAGTGTAGAAGGAATTAAGGGCCAGAGGTATCAATTACCCGTTGTTGTTTCTGGCTTGCTGATTCACTGCTGAAGGAAAGATGTGGCACCTTTTCTCCGTGACAGGGCATGGGACCAGCTGGAAGGATGGAGGCCTTCTGGCAGGAGGTGAATGATGAACTGAAATCAGACTATGTCTTGCTCGAGTGTGGATGCGACAAGAATGAGTGGCGTGGCTGGCCCCTCAAACACTGCTAAGAGTGAGTCCATGGTGTCACCTGCCTAGTGAAACCCTGTGATTCCCTACCAAATAATTTTGTTTGTTTCACAAGGGGTGAAGTCTAGTAAAACCTCATGCTCACTTTCTGAAACTTTGTACTTTTTCACAACGACATGGAGAGGTGATAAGGTTCCAACTCCATATGATCGGGGGACAAAATACACTAGGTTCACGATAGGGTAATCACAAATCAGGATTGCCTCTGTTCTGATGGGATGGTTAGATAGTCACGTGGTGGAACACGACTACGGATTATCTCTAATTTCATGTGCACTTTTAAATCCAGACATATATGTTTGTATTGGGGATAAGGTGGCAGATGCTCTACTTCTCTTCCTTACCCCTGCAGATCAGTGCTGCGGATTTCCAAACAGCACTGCTTTAATTTCCGCTTATTGTGTCTGGGTGACAAGCACTTCACCATATGGAGGTTGTGGGAAGTTCAAAGCCTGCGGCACAGAGTTGAATGGTTTGTTGCGGTTGGGTTGTTTCTACATTTTTTATTAGATCATGAAGTGTTGTTGTGGTGTAGTAGTTCTATGATCTGCAGGAATTTCAAGGAGGGGTGTATGAATCATATTTTTGGATCCTTACTTAAGATGCGACTTAACAAGGGAACGATTATTTTTATGTCCTACAATGTCAATGGTCAGAGGGACAAAATAAAGAGAGGTGTTGTGCTCCAAATGTTATAATAGTTTAGACTAGATATATTTCACACCTCACAGGTAATAATTGCTGATTTATTCAGAGAGGTGCGTTCTGCTTCTAGTGCACGACTGATAAGTTCCAGCTCTAGAGAAGCAGCAGTTCCACTCAACAAATCAACTCTTTTAAACTTAACAAATCATGGGAGGATTCCAAGAATGCTGTACAGAAGTGATGAGGGTGTGTGATAGGAAGGCTGTTTCCATAGGTACCGTATACCTTCCACCAAATCGGCAAGTGATCAACGGGTTGGGACCCTATTGGTTTGACTACTTAGGAGGTGAATTCAAATTAGTGATGTTCTGGAGCCTGGAAAGATCCCCTGTATCATCTGTACCATTGAGAGGTTGGACAAAGCTAGGTGGGTTCGCTGATGCAGTTATCCATGGATATTTGAAGGACAGAGGACATAACACATTAGACAACATCAGTTATATTTGTATTCCTATGTTCTCCTGGTGATGTTATTAATGCTCATAACTCCCTTTTCAAAATACATACCTGCTTCCTGACCAGTGATACACCTTACTATTCTCCACATCTAATGATATTAGAATTTATACAGAAGCGAAACACCGGACCTCTTGCAGTTTAGGAATTGTAGCACTGGCTAACAGGCCATTAGAGAGGCATTACTGAATACTACATTTTAGAATATGTAGGGATGGTAGACTGTTCTGTGACTGTGTAGAAAGAGTACAAAACAGCGGCAAGAGGTCAGACGATATCTCATGCAGCAGGAAAGAAGACCCGGCTACAAAATTCAGGTGAAATTGAAAATGCACCTTCAACAATAGAAAACAAATATGTTTCTGACTGAGACCAGCACAATGGACAGCTAAGGACTACAGATCACTAATGGCAGGCAGGCAAGGCTAGAAGTCAATACCCGAGTAATCAAAGGCAACTCTACAAGGTAGGCTGAAAAGCAAGCCAGTTACTTACATGGCTCAGCAGAAGAAAAGAGGCTAACAGATTAATCTGTAGAATAACTGATTCGAATGGAATGGAGGTGAAATCACTGTCAATATGTCTGTATGGAGCAGACCTTTGAGGAGTACTTCTAGACCCTCCTTGTTTCTCAAATACAGGAATATATGCTTGTGAGGATGAGTTAAGTGTTTCACATCTGGCCAAATAGCGAGGACTGTGGGCAATGAAGACAGTGAGGTGTTAGACCAGGACCTGATGGAGGAAAATATTGGTATTGTAATCAACAATCAGGAAAACCACAATCAGGAAAAGCAGCAAGCCCTAATTGTCTATCAATAGATCTTTTTCAAGGATATCTTAAAAAGTGATTACTAATATGTTTCATATGTTTGCAGAGGCGAGATCTCACGCTTGACTTGTGTACCACTACAATAGTGCTCATGAACAAAACTAGGATACTCAAAGATCACAGTGCCACTTACAGGCTCATCTCATGGCCGGATATTGAGACTAAGATTCTGGCAATGATGTGGCAAACTGCCTGCTGAGAATAACGGAAATTGATACATCCTGAGCAGTACAGCTAGATAGGTCAACAAGGCTCAACATTTGCTGCCTGCACAGTTACTTAGAACATACTCCAACTACAGCAGGGACAGCAATGGACCTATGCCTGGACAGTCGCGGCCTGTGGAGGGAGTTCCAGTGGGGCAGAAAGGCGGACGAAGGGCGCGCCACAAAATTTGTTTTATTTATTAAATTGTTTACTTACCTCCAATAATCCATATTCCGGTTTTTAGCACCCCCCACCCTGCCCCTCCCCCGCCCCACCTTTCTGCCCCACCCTAACTCCCTCCACGGGCCACGGCTGTGCCTGGATGCTGAAAAAGAATCTAATTCTGTTAAATGATTCAATATGTTTGCAGTTCAGATGGACACGGGCCCCATTGTCTATTGTTGATCAGACTGAAATATACTGACTCCTTAGCAAGAGAGAGGGTGAATGAAGTCCTTGCAGACATTTGTGGAATAGGCAGAGGTACAACACATGGGAACCTGTTGTTTCATCTGCTATTTGCCCTCACGTTGGAACCTTTGGCCTCCTGGGTCAAAGAAGGCCCTCCTTTCAGGGATTAGGTGGGATGAGTTCTGGGAGGATAACATCTCCCTTTACACTGATGACATTCTCATATATGTTACAGAGCATTATGGTACTGTAAATAGATATCTGGGGCCCTCAAGAAATATTGGACATACTCTGGGTTCCATAGTAACTGTACAAAGGTGATCCTGTTCTCAGTGAATGTCTGGTCACCTCAGGACCCTCCAGAATGTGATTGTCCTTCTCAATTAGCCAGATGGGACCGAAGATATTAGTGAATTCAGATGACTATCAATTGAAAAGTATTTTGTTTTATTTTACAGAGTCTAATGATATTAATCTTTCAGTTCAAGAATGACACTACAAATTAGAGAAAATCACCATTGTTTCTCATGGGGCTTACTGCATTAATTAAATTGATTAAACTCCCTACATGTTTGTATGACATGCAGTTCTGGGTCCCAAGGGATTATTGCTTCCAAGCTAGACTTTATGCTGTTTTCTCTTTTATAAGATTGTGCCCCACCTAAGATTTCCACTTTACAGACGGGTCTGTGATGGGGGTATAGCCCTACTTGATGTCTCAGGTATTGATGGACATCATAACAATGTCTTCAATGACATTCTTACACAAACCGTCCTCTAGGGTCGACCTGCATGCGTTGGGAAAGAAGGGCTACCCAGACAAGATCAATGGCAGCAGTCTGACAGCCAGTAAAACGGAGCTTACAAAATCAGTTGTAGCGGACTCGAGAACTACCACAGCGAATTGCGATGGAGTAAGACTAACGATTGAGACTCTCCTGTGAGTCAGTGACAGTATCTCTGATGTTAGATTTAACAGAAACTTGTAGCTTTAGGAATGTCAAAACCAGGCAATATATGAAGCTGGTAGATTAAGGTGTCCTTTAAACAACTGAGTGAAGATTTTAAACTTATTAAAACTGAACTCTTCTATTTCCCACAATTTACACATGCTTTGCTGAGATATGTGGTAGCACAAAGTTCATTCTGAATGCCTTCCACAGGGGAACATAGGGAACTATAGAAACCTCTTACAAAAAAGCAGTCTCTCTGGCATACAAAAACTGATCAACAAATTCACAGCTACATTAGAATACTTCTAATCCTGATGGGAAGTTAATGCAGGTACTTTGGCAGAAACAGATTGGGAGGATGTGCAGGTGTATCCCAGGAAAGTGGCAATAAGATCATGTTTCTAATTGGTTCAACTGCAAAATTCTCCAACGGGTGTACTATATATGTACATCAGTGCTGAAGAGCAGGAGGGAATATAATGACTATGGCCTGAAGGGATGTGTATCTTTCTCCACAATAATTGACAATGCCCCAAAACACAGGTCTTCTTTGGTAAATGAACTGTCTTCAATATCCAAAAAATCAATAATTGGGTTGCCTAGGGTAATCAGACTGGGCATATGGGATGAAAATGCCCCTTTAAGATATACCAAATTATTCTGTGATACAGGATGGACCATGACCAGGAGACATATTGTGGGAAACTGAGCAACCTATTCCGGGTATAGCTGCTGCATGTTCAAATAGTGATTGGTGCACAACTGCTGAAACATCGATGTGGACTTGGCGGTATTGACTGCAGAAGTTTGCTCATGCATTATCAATTCGGACATGAATAACACAACCGGCACACACTACTGATGTTTTGTAGGCACCTGGTTATTTTATGCAGTGGATGGATTCTCATATGTGAACCTGAACACTGAATGTGTATATGTACGGGTAATGTTTCTGTTTTTCTCACTGACCTACTGCACATAAAATATTTTACGGGCCTAATAACTAGGGCTTAATTTGAGCTGGTGGTTTCTGGTGCTCGCCACTTAATTGTCAGCATCGGCTCTAGTGAAAGTCCACCACATGATGGTGCTGTTTGTTTAATGTTGAGATGAGCGCAACAGCCTTGTTTATTAAGATAAATCGCAGTGAAAATTATTAATACCAGCCTCTCACATAATTATCATAGCTTTGGTGTGGCCTGAAATAGTCTGAATTGTCACAATTATAGGAGTGCGATGGTTAGGTATTATGTTGGTACTGTCATTGGCCGTGCTGGCAGGGGCAATGCGTGGTGGTGCAAGCTGCAGTGGCCTTCCGCAATAGGGATGGTACTTAATGTTTTCCAAATCAAGCACTGCCTAATAAGGATGCTGAACTGACCAGTTCATTGTTCATCTTAGCATAAACTCATTATGCTGTTTTTGACCTCTCTAATTCTATTGATCTTAAGAATTAAATAGAAACTAACTGCACTATCTTTTATGAAGAAATTACAGCAAAATTAGATAAAATGATGCCCCTCACTAATTTAAGACTCTGCCACCGACCGTCAGCCCGGTAGTACAGCGAGTCATTAAAACCAGCAATATTAGTGTGTAGACAATTGGTAAGGAAATGGCATCGGCATTATGCAGAAGAAGATAAACAATATCTAAAGACTGCACTGAATGATTACAAAAAGGAGGTCCGTAAGCAAAGGCTGACTTTTACACAAACTCTATTTTAGGTGCCTCAAATAGTGCTAAAAAGGTATTTGACAACATCTGCGACCTATCCAACGCCCACTGTTTGAAACATGAAATAATACCCTTGCAGAATCTGTGTAATGATTTGGCAATCTTCTTTGAAAAAAAACATTAGCAAGATACAAGGCGTTATTGGAGGTTCTCCTGATGTAGACCAGTTACTTTCCAGTGGAAGCACTGATTATGGCTGTTGGTTCCCTGCCCAATATAGGTGCCTCAGAGACACTCAGTCCTAAGAATGGTGATAGACAGGACTGCTCCAAGAATACCAATTGTAGGATTGAATCTTTTGAACCAATCCCTGGGGAAAGATTTTACACTATCGCTATGTCCACCCTGTCTGGATCTCCTTTAGACCTGCTCCCTCCAACACAGTAGGAAAAATGTGCAGATGAGTTAATCCCACCAATGCAGCAACTTTGTAATCAATCCTTCAAATCTGGCTCACACCTCGAAGTTGGGAGAAGGTTATAGTTACACCTTTGCTAAAAAAGCCGTTGGCACACTCGGAAGTTCTGGGTAACTATACGCCTGTTTCTCTCCTCCCTTTTCCGGTGAAAATACTGGAACGCCATGCCAGTAGAACTCCATCTCAATATTTGGAGTCTCACTCACTGTTAGAGGAGGAACAATTTCACTTTAGACCTGGCCATGTTATGAAGAACAAGGGAACCCAAATAAAGTTGGGTAATCAATTATTTGGTCCCTGGACAATAAATATAGACCCAATCAGTACTATATTTTACAGCTGTCCAACTGGAGAGTTGTTTTTAATATATAGTTGCCTAAATATACACAAAATTCAGCAAGAAACAAATAAAGTGGGACACAAGCCTGTATCCAACTTAGTGGGAAGGACGTATCTTTTGAGCACACTGGATCAAGCTGAATCTTTCCTGTTCTCTTAGTAGCGCAGAGCCAAAAGGATATTCCTTTTGTGTCTTGCACTGCCATCAAGGCACTTCATCCTATCCCAGAGCACATATAGTAAAACAAAGACACGTCCTGCGTGATAATTAGAGACAGATACATTCAGTATCAGAATCAACAAAAAATTTATTTTGGATCCGAAGTCGCATAATCCTATCACCATATCACCACAGTTCAAGTTCATATCACCACAGTTCAAGTTCATCTCAAAACAATAATGTAAGAAAATACATTAAAAACCCCGGGATAAGAAATATTAGTGTATCGTCGAAAGTCATTCAAATTGATAAAATACAAGCAAGGGAGGAAGACCTTGTAACATCACTCTTAGTGACTATGACGATATCGCGATATAAATTGCTACAACAACCAGCGCCGAGTAGATAAATGACAAACAAAAAACACATCATTCTCTGATATTAAATATAGGAAGGAGAATTTAAATGAAACAAGTTCATAAACGTCTGCCTATACAGCTATGTATACAGCAAGTACCTGACGATCACAAATGCAACAGGGAGTTAGGGCATCTTTTTGCTTCGAAGATATGCCCAAACACCTTCAAATGTTAAAAATTTGTTTACGCAAGACACTTTTTCTACACTGGGAGCAAAAATAAGGGAGAAAAGTAAATAAGCCTCACATTTGTGTACACTAATGAATCGGGGGCAGTATATTGGTTGTGGGTTCCCATTAGTCAACTAGGAGGGGAAAGAGACGGCTCGCAAAATCGCCAATCGATATTTGATAAACACGAATTTTGCTAAAGATGAGTCCATGTGCAGTTCAGTCACTAGACCCAAGGGTCCATGCTCAAGCTGCTCTTTTCTCAGACAGAATATACTTTCTTGGAGTCGAGTATTAGCCCTGCATTAATGCTAAGGCACATGTAAAAGTCGGATAAACCTAAGTTGAGCAAAGTAGTACAAATATGCCTAACCCAAAGAGCCACGAAGCTCTCTTGATGAACCTGTGAAGGTAAGAGTTCTGTCACAATAAGACGCACGCTAAAATGTTACGATCTTCTATTAGACCACCACCAAAAAAACACATCTCAACAACCTCTTTTGCTGTACTGAAACTTGAGGCATAATGTTGGTGGTAGAACACCCAAGCATCACTGAGGTAACCAGAAAGGCTCTAAGTAGGTATGAAACAGGATGAAGGGGCTATGAGAAATATATGTGTTGATATTTACACATATCCAACCGTGTAGGGTGGTAATACGTGATTGCATGACATTTTATTATAGAAAAGGCGCATTATAAGATTTCATTCTTTATAAAGGTTCTGAGAGTCAAACAGTACAAAATGCAAGCTCAGCATATGGTTCCCAAAGAAAACTCTACTCAAACTCTTCCTGACACACAGCCTTCCTTCTGTGAGTGTTGGATGACCTAGTCATTGGAGCCCAGACCATTCATACTGGGATTGATCTTCATTTTTCGTCACCTCAACAACTGGGAATGGTTCAGAAAACATGGAAGATTTATTACGGAAAGGAACGTTTCTTGAGTTGGACCAGATCACCATTTCCCATTGCACATTTCTAACACACTTTAACCGGTTGTATTGTGTAATGTATTTGCTTTGATACACTTTTACTCTTTCTTTGATACCTCCCTTGTCACTATGACCAGCTTATTTAACCCTGCTAACATATGTTTAGCCCCTGCTTTCCTACTGTTTAGGGAGATGTAAAAGGACAATTCCGATAAAGGTGGGAGGAGTATGATATGCCCAGATTACTTAGAGTAAGGCCTTTTTCCAGGGATTCTGTTCACCTGAGTCTCCTGAAACTAAACCTTGACCACCCTGAACATTCACTCCACCAGGCTCTCGGACAGTATAAAGCTATTGTAAGGTACCCGATAGACATCTCTTGGAGGAAGAATGTCATGCTGTCCAGGACTGGCCAAGTTTGGTGAGCTCCTCCAGGAAGCCCTAATTAACAAATACTTAGATCAGGAAGTTTATTCAGATATCCAATGTGGTATGGGAGCACAACTTTGCAAATACCCAAACAGTCTGATAATCCACAAACACTAGGACATAATTGTCTTCAAAACCTGTCCCACTCATAGATATAACGATGTCCAAAGCCATCTTACTCCAAGTTTTGTTAGGAACAACCACAGGAGATTGAGGGTTAGATTTACTATGTCAGATACTGCACTAACTGTATAGGACTTAACTTTCTGTTTCTCATTGGATTCTATACTTGGCCACTAATACTGTATTCTTTTTTTCACAACAGATTTTATTATTTTTATAGGGTACAGAATGGGCAACGGCCAACAGGTATATTACAATTAACCAGCAATATTGAAAGTACCATGCTTTTTTATTCCAATACAAGTTGGCCTGTGGAACAGCAGGCTGATCAACTGATATGTCGCTCCGAACTTCACTGGTAACTTCTGGCCACGTGCAATGAGCTGTATATTGATCCATGTTCTTGGTTGTCTGTTGATGGCATATTATTTTTTTTATATTTCTTTTTATTAAACAATTTTGACAAAAGCACATCAATTTAAATACAAGCAGGCGACTTTCGGGTTCCTCTGCAACATTCTATACATTTCAAAATACATTACGATTATCCTATTAATTTGATTAAGGGGTATCAAGAGTAAGCATGGGCGTAAAATCCGTTCCGCTCGCGGATTTTTCGGATTTTCGGCTAATTCGCAATCCGCGAACTCTCGCGAATTTGTCGAAAATCCGTGAATTCGCTCGCGGCGGATTTTTTGCTTGGTGATACAATATTGCGGCGCGCGGCGTGGTGCACGGCGTTCACTTTCCGTCATTAAGCGTTTGCCGAGTTGTTTTTCTCGATCATATTTTGCGAGTGCTGCGCCATTTTGGATCTTGCTGCGGGATCCCGCGGGAGTTTGGCGCCCGCGAATACGTAATCGCGGCTTGCCACCTTGCACAGCACGCCTCGCGAGAGTTCGCAATTGCGAACACGTAGTTGCGGCGGACAGGAACAATCTCGCACTCGCGAAATAGAGATTTTGCAATTCTGCACAAGAAATCCACCAGAAAACAGGATAAACCTTCAGAAAATGATGATTTTTATCAGAATCACTCCTCAGGTTGACATTTGCATGGGCTTTTTTTTTGCAAGGAGTCCATTTTTTGGGGGGGGGGGGAAGGAAGTGCCCCACAGTCTCCAACTTCCTGTTCCTGTCCAGCAGGCTCCTCCCAGTGCTTTCTTCATGTGCTGGTCACTTTCATTTGGACCTTGACCTGGAAGGATTACTTTTTGTGGGTGCTGCTGGATATTTGGATTTGAGGCCTTTTGACTTTCTTTGGATCACTTTTGGATTAGAAATCAACTTTCACAAGTAAGTTTGTTTGGGGCATTACAGTTGCTGCAACTACAATTTTGGAACTTTTTCAGAACATTAAATAAAATATATTGTGGGTAGCCACAGTATCCAGTAGGACCAGGGGTGGTTATGGGTGCATGATACAACTGTTTTGTTGAATTTAAACACCATTGAGGCCATGGATGGGCTGGGATTGTGCTGATTTTTGTTGTTTTTGTCGTTTTTTTGGGGCTGCTGGTGGGGCCCTTTGCCCAGGGGTGGTGAGTGTTGCATGGGCCTAGACTTTCTGTGGGGTGTCTTCTTGAATTTAAACATCATTGAGGCCATGGATGGGCTGGGATTGTGCTGATTTTTGTGTTTTTTGTCGTTTTTTTGGGGCTGCTGGTGTGGACTTTTGCCCAGGGGTAGTGGTGCATGGACTGAGTGTGTCTGTGGTGTGGTCTCACTCTCTTTAATGTAAACATCCTGGATGGCATTGGATTGTGGTGATTTTTGGGTGTTTTTCTGTTTTTTTGGGGTGTACTGTTGATGTGGACTGGCCATGTGGGTGGTGGTGGTGGCGGCCATCTTGAGTGCTGGCTGGTACAGGCAACATGTGCTTGGGGTGCAAGGGGCCATTTTGAAGAGAGGCAGTGTCTGAGGCCTGCACTTATTTTGCCTACTTTTCATCCATTATGCCCAGGGGTAGTGAGTGTTGCATGGGCCTAGTCTTTCTGTGGGGTGTCTTCTTGAATTTAAACATCATTGAGGCCATGGGTGGGCTGGGATTGTGCTGATTTTTGTGTTTTTTGTTGTTTTGTTGGGGCTGCTGGTGTGGCCTTTTGCCCAGGGGTAGTGGTGCATGGACTGAGTGTGCCTGTGGTGTGGTCTCACTCTCTTTAATGTAAACATCCTGGATGGCATTGGATTGTGGTGATTTTTGGGTGTTTTTCTGTTTTTTTGGGGTGTACTGTTGATGTGGACTGGCCATGTGGGTGGTGGTGGTGGTGGCCATCTTGAGTGCTGGCTGGTACAGGCAACATGTGCTTGGGGTGCAAGGGGCCATTTTGAAGAGAGGCAGTGTCTGAGGCCTGCACTGATTTTGCCTACTTTTCATCCATTATGCCCAGGGGTAGTGAGTGTTGCATGGGCCTAGTCTTTCTGTGGGGTGTCTTCTTGAATTTAAACATCATTGAGGCCATGGATGGGCTGGGATTGTGCTGATTTTTGTGTTTTTTGTCGTTTTTTTGGGGCTGCAGGTGTGGCCTTTTGCCCAGGGGTAGTGGTGCATGGACTGAGTGTGCCTGTGGTGTGGTCTCACTCTCATTAATGTAAACATCCTGGATGGCATTGGATTGTGGTGATTTTTTGGGTGTTTTTCTGTTTTTTTGGGGTGTACTGTTGATGTGGACTGGCCATGTGGGTGGTGGTGGTGGTGGCCATCTTGAGTGCTGGCTGGTACAGGCAACATGTGCTTGGGGTGCAAGGGGCCATTTTGAAGAGAGGCAGTGTCTGAGGCCTGCACTTATTTTGCCTACTTTTCATCCATTATGCCCAGGGGTAGTGAGTGTTGCATGGGCCTAGTCTTTCTGTGGGGTGTCTTCTTGAATTTAAACATCATTGAGGCCATGGATGGGCTGGGATTGTGCTGATTTTTGTGTTTTTTGTCGTTTTCTTGGGGCTGCAGGTGTGGCCTTTTGCCCAGGGGTAGTGGTGCATGGACTGAGTGTGCCTGTGGTGTGGTCTCACTCTCTTTAATGTAAACATCCTGGATGGCATTGGATTGTGGTGATATTTTGGGTGTTTTTCTGTTTTTTTGGGGTGTACTGTTGATGTGGACTGGCCATGTGGGTGGTGGTGGTGGTGGCCATCTTGAGTGCTGGCTGGTACAGGCAACATGTGCTTGGGGTGCAAGGGGCCATTTTGAAGAGAGGCAGTGTCTGAGGCCTGCACTTATTTTGCCTACTTTTCATCCATTATGCCCAGCGGTAGTGAGTGTTGCATGGGCCTAGTCTTTCTGTGGGGTGTCTTCTTGAATTTAAACACCATTGAGGCCATGGATGTGCTGGGATTGTGCTGAATTTTGTGGTTTTTGTCCTTTTTTGGGGCTGCTGGTGGGGCCCTTTGCCCAGGGGTGGTGAGTGTTGCATGGGCCTAGCCTTTCTGTGGGGTGTCTTGTTGAATTTAAACACCATTGAGGCCATGGATGGGCTGGGATTGTGCTGCTTTTTGTGTTTTTTGTCGTTTTTTTGGGGCTGCTGGTGTGGGCTTTTGCCCAGGGGTAGTGGTGCATGGACTGAGTGTGCCTGTGGTGTGGTCTCACTCTCTTTAATGTAAACATCCTGGATGGCATTGGATTGTGGTGATTTTTGGGTGTTTTTCTGTTTTTTGGGGGTGTACTGTTGATGTGGACTGGCCATGTGGGTGGTGGTGGTGGTGGCCATCTTGAGTGCTGGCTGGTACAGGCAACATGTGCTTGGGGTGCAAGGGGCCATTTTGAAGAGAGGCAGTGTCTGAGGCCTGCACTTATTTTGCCTACTTTTCATCCATTATCCCCAGGGGTAGTGAGTGTTGCATGGGCCTAGTTTTCTGTGGGGTGTCTTGAATGTAAACATCATGGATGGCATGGGATTGTGCTGTTTTTTCTGTGTTTTTCGATTTTTTGGGGTGTATAACTGAACTGATGTTCCTCTGTCTTCCATTGCTTTTAGGTGCACAAGACTCAAGAGAACCACCAGTGCCAGGAAGAAGTCCTGCAGCGGTGTGTGTGTGCAGCATAACGTCACGCGACGTCACGTCTGGACACAGACAACTCTGCAACTCGTGCAACTGCTGCCTGCTGTTCTGACCTGCTCTGAAGAAGATGGCCCCAAAAAAAGTTACCCGAAGCTCCTCTAGCAAGAAAGTTGCCAGTAAGGAGCAGAAGAAGCAAGTTACCAAGGAGACTGGTGTGCCGCCGCCCCTTTTTTTGGGAGTAAAAAAAAAAGTATGCCTGCAGCAGCAGCTGGATCTGCTGGGGACCAAGCTGGGAGCAGCACCCCCGCTCCATTGGACTCAGTGCCACCACCACCACCACGCCAACTTAAGTCCAAGCCCTTCACTGCTGCAGAGGCACTTAGTCTAGTTGTTCAATCACCATCGACCAGTGATGTTGGCTCATCGCAAGAAAGTAGCAGCAATGTCCCTCAATCAACACAGGTTGTTGTAACTCATCTGACGAGTGTTGAACAACCACAGCCGCAACAAAAACCACATGTGCAAGTACAAGCCCAAGTACATGTGGAAGGAGAGGCAGCGCAAGGAGATGCGCAAGCAGAGGTGCATGGAGGGTCACAAGTGCCCACAATAGTTGTTCCTCCCGAAGTAGGGGCACATCAGGAAATCGACAATCAAGGCGAGGTATCATTTGAGGAAGACACTCCTCCTGATGATCATTCATTGTCTTCCACACCCCTAGCAAGGAAGAGATCAAGGGTGGTGTCTACATCTTCTTCAAGCACACCTCCTTCTGATGATACGGATCAAAATTGGGAACCAGCACCACTGCCGTCTGAGAGTGAGGCACATGATCTGACAAAGGTAGTTAAGCGTAAAAGGAAGCTCGTCCAAAGTCTCAGAGTTATGGAGTGTGATGATGAGGCTCAACAAGAAGTGGCGGATACTGCTGCTGATGAAGACTCTGACAACGACGACCCAGTCATCATAAAGGTCACTGCAGCCCCAGCGGGCATTTTGACCCTAGCCCGAAAAGCTGCTGAGCGTGATGATGATGATGTTGTCGACGAGGAGGCAGTGGAAACACCACAATCATTGGAGTTAAGTAGTACACCAACTCGTACCGCTTCCATATTTCTTTCTCACAAGAAGGGACCTCCATCCACCTCGACCTTAATTAGTGGCGGTGAAAGTGCACAACGTACCAAAGTTGGGCAATCCAGATCCTCCACTTCATCTGGCATTAGCAGCATGACCACCACCACCAGTATCGCCGCCTCCTCCGGCCCCCACAGACACTTCAAGTCCCCAGTTTGGGACTTCTTTACTGTTTGCCCAAAAAGGGAAAAGTTCGCCATTTGTACCATTTGTAAGGTTGCAGTTAGTCGTGGTAAGTTTGGTACCAACTATGGTACCGGAGGCCAGAGAGGTCATCTTAGGAGACAGCACACTGTCCAATGGTTTGCGCACCTAAAGGCGATCAAGGAAGCCCGAATTGGAAGTCAAGAAAACGTTGATGTTTCATCTGATGATGACGAGGAGGAAGAAGACGTGTCAAACACTTCACTTACACCCAGTACCCCTGTCAGCAGCACACCCCATGTGAGGCACACTAAGAGTGTTGGAGCGAGTGAGACACCAACGCGAAAAAGTTCACCAGCGAGCATAATTGGGTCAAAAAGTCATTATCATCCTGTAAATGCTTGGTCCAGGGCAACATTAGAACCATGTTTTGTTCAGACGCGCCATATGAACGCAACCACCCACTGACGCGTCTGTATAACACTAAGCTGGCTAAAATGCTAGCTGTGGACCTTCTCCCTTTTTCTTTTGTAGAAGCGGTAGGTTTTCTAGAATTAGTGGCAGCGCTCTGCCCTAAATGGAAGATTCCTAGCCAGAGTTGCGGTTCCAGCACTACATGAAGATGTGCTGGAGGTGATTGGGGCAGCTTTGCAGAAGAGTGCTGTTCACACTATACATCTGACAACAGACATGTGGACCAGTGGCGCAGGCGCTGATTACATGTGCATCACTGCACACTGGGTCTCTTTTTCAGGGGTTAAAGCAAAGCTAAACGCAGGTGTTGACCCAGAACAAGTTTTTAAAGCTGCTCGGAAACATGCAACACTAGCCATGTTTGGCTTGGAGAAAAGTCACACAGCACGAAACATTTTGGACGAGTTTAACAAAAAGGTCTTTCACTGGCTGTCCCCAAAAAAACGCCAGATTGGTTATGTTTCCACGGATAATGGCGCCAATGTAGTTAAGGCCATGGCGCTGGGTGACTATTTCAGAGTGCCGTGTTTGGCGCACTGTATCAACCTGGTAGTTAAAAAATTCTTGAGTGATAAAGACAGTCCAGCGTGCGAGGTAATGGCCACCTGCCGAAAAATGTGCAACCATTTCAGCCATTCTCTTAAGGCCCGGAAGCATCTGAGGAGCCTGCTACATGAACGTCGAATGCCAGTGAAAGCACTCATCCAGGAGGTGGCAACACGTTGGAACTCAACCTTCTACATGCTTGAGCGTCTGTATGAGCAGTATACGGTACTCGATCACTATTTCTTAACACTGGGTACAGCTCAGAAGGACCTGAGGATGGATGCGACGCACTGGGAAATAGTTAAAAGCCTGACAGAAATGCTTCGTCCTTTTGAGGTCTTCACGCGTGCAGTCAGCAAGGAGGACTGTAATTTGGGAAAAGCTATCCCATTGTTGTGCATGCTGGAGCACCAACTGAAGGCGGTGTCTTCTGAGTTAGAAAAAGATGAAAAAAACAAAGACCCTTTTGTTTTGTCGGAGAAATTATTAGAGCGCCTACGTGGTGATGAATGTCTTAAAATGATCAACTCAGAAAAGCATTACATTTGTGCTACTTTTCTGGATCCACGCTACAAAAAGGCGCTGGCAGGCCAAGCATTCTTTCCTTTTGCTGATGAAGATGTTAAAAAGTACAAACCTTGGCTAGCCTGGTCAGCCAAGAGGTTTGAAAAAGAACGACAGGATATTGAAGGAGAAGGCAGTACATCAGCATCAGCATCAGCAGGCCATCCCCAGTCAAAAGAATCCACTTCTGCACCTGTGGCTGTGGCACAAGTGACCTCTCAGCCATTAAAGACACCGGCAACCGGATCATCTGCACCACACACAAGAGTAACATTGGCTGCTGAAGAGGATTGGCTATCTTGGCTTGGGTATGGTTCTCGAAAAAAGGTCACAGGCACAGCAAAAAGTAAGCAAAGTGGAGGAACCGTTGAGGACCTTGAGTCGATGGTGCAGGACTATCTGAATGAGGTCTTTCTTAACCACTTGGCTGCTAAGGCACCTGATGAGCTTCCATTGACTTTCCATTGAAATCAATGGAAAGTCCATGACGAGTTACCCTTGTCATTAGCGCTGAAGTGGTTAATGATGAGCCATTGGAGTATTGGCATGGGGAAAAACAATTGTGGCCAGAGCCGCCCAAACCTGGCTATAAACTACTTGTCTTGCCCACTCGCAAGTGTGTCTTCTGAACGTGTTTTCAGTGCTGCTGGTGGCATTGTAACTCCCAAACGGAGCCGCCTCTCGCCCAAAAATGTGGAGAGGCTAACAATGATCAAGATGACTCGGCACCTCATACCACCAGATTACAAAGTACGAGAAACCACGCCGCATGAAGACGAGGAGGACAGCAACGTAGATGAGGGAATTTGTTCTCTGTTCGGTGACACTGACCTCATCCTGCCTGAATTCGCAGAGTATGATGACGAACTCTTATTCTTATTCCCTGACACCGAGCCCTGAAAATGAGACAATGAATCAATAACTTTCTTTTTCGTCCTTATTCACTTTTATTCCTGTGTGTCTGTCTTTCTTTGTTTTGCACAGTTAATTTAATTCAAACGTTAATCACCTAATTACAAAAACAAGCCCATCAGCAGAACTGTCTTCACTTGTTTGCTTATTGATTTGAAGGTGCCGCAGTCTACATTCCTCAGGTTCACAAGTTCAGAAGAACATGCTCCTCTATCCTCCTCCTCCAGACTCCTATTTCCCTCAAAGCAGAGGGCTGGATTACGCCCAATGAAGAAAGACTCAGCACTTGTGGACGTGTTCTACTTCTTTGCGGGTGAGTTGAGGGCTCTGGGCCCATTGCTGTGAAGCTCTAATAACGGATAAAAGTGTTTTGGACCAAATATGAGGCAGAAATTTCTTGCCGTTTTTGCTGACTTGCTTGCCTTTGAGGTCCTCTTTGGCGGAGTTCTGGGTGTTTGTGGGTGACTTTTGGGGTCTGGGAGCACTGCTGCGACAGTCTAATCTTGATTGCATTTGCTTTTCAGGAAAACCGTGGTGGAAAACAGGAGTTATGATGATGACCTAGCTGCACAGCGCGTTTGGACCGAAGGCCGAGAGATATTGTAAGTATGAGATTTTGCTTTTTGGCTGTTTGGGGGTGTTGTCGCGTGCTTTTTTGCGGGTGGGTTGGCGGGTCTCTTGGGGCATTCCTGGAAAAGGTCTAATACCGGATAGAAGTGGTTTGGACTAAATCCATGCAAAAATTTTTTGGGCTATTTCTTCTGACATCTTGCTGAATGTAGCGTTTTCGGGGGCCTGTTTGGGGGGCTTCCTGGTGTTTGTGGGTGGGTTTTGGTGTCTCTGTCGGAGCACTGCTGCGACAGTCTAATCTTGATTGCATTTGCTTTTCAGGAAATGCGTGGTGGAAAACAGGAGTTATGATGATGACCTAGCTGCACAGCGCGTTTGGACCGAAGGCGGAGAGATATTGTAAGTATGAGATTTTGCTTTTTGGCTGTTTGGGGGTGTTGTCGCGTGCTTTTTTGCGGGTGGGGTGGCGGGTCTCTTGGGGCATTCCTGGGAAGGTCTAATACCGGATAGAAGTGGTTTGGACAAAATCCATGCAGAATTTTTTTGGGCTATTTCTTCTGACATCTTGCTCAATGTAGCGTTTTCGGGGACCTGTTTGGGGGGCTTCCTGGTGTTTGTGGGTGGGTTTTGGTGTCTCTGTCGGAGCACTGCTGCGACAGTCTAATCTTGATTGCATTTGCTTTTCAGGAAATGCGTGGTGGAAAACAGGAGTTATGATGATGACCTAGCTGCACAGCGCGTTTGGACCGAAGGCCGAGAGATATTGTAAGTATGAGATTTTGCTTTTTGGCTGTTTGGGGGTGTTGTCGCGTGCTTTTTTGCGGGTGGGTTGGCGGGTCTCTTGGGGCATTCCTGGGAAGGTCTAATACCGGATAGAAGTGGTTTGGACAAAATCCATAATGAAAAGCCTTTTGGCACTTTTTGTAACTTAGGGTTCGTTAGGGTTAGCCCTAGCAGCAGGATTGCATGTGTTTCGGGGTGTTCTAGATTTTTGCAACTGAGTTCTGGGGTCTTAGAGCACTCTTGGAGCGATGCTGGCTATGGATACTTTTGCTTGCTTGCAAGTGGTTTGAATACAATCCACGGTGGGTAAGGGGGTATTTGGGCCTACTTTTACTTTCAAAGTACGTTATGTCACCATTTTTCTGCTAGGCCTCGTTTTTTGAGATCTGATTGGGGGTCTTCTACATTTTTGCAACTGGCTTTAGTAAGGGTCTTGGTGGGAGCATTGCTGGGAAGGTCTAATTTTGTTCTAAAACACAGTTTACAGTACACCTAGCTTGAGGGGAAAGATCCGCTAAATTAATTTGGCCATACTTATTTATCCTTCAAAAGGTGACTCAGACAGAGTACGCAATTTCAAAAATATTGTACTGTCTATTAGGAAAATGAAAGTGTGACTTTTTGCTCCACACAGCGTACATACCTTATATTTATTTATCAGTGGTATTGTAATAGCACTTCCTGTTTTCCGTTCAATAATTACAGGCCGGGTTTCAGTCAACATCCGCCAGGCAGGCAGTGGACAGGGTGTCTTCTGTCAGTGGTCACCAACATTGATGGACGAAGCGTCAGCTGGAATGGAGGAGTGCCGCTAATAAGAGGAATTGTTTGCTGCATGCAACTTACTTACCAAATTCAACAGGACAACTCCAACAACATACAGATACAGTATCCATTGTTTTCTTCTATGAGTGTGACTGCATGTGGTTAGCTTTAGTTTGTACCCAAAGATTTCTTTATCTTCAATTATTGTTGTCCATGCTGTGCTTTTTTTTTCTTCTCTCAACAAAACCTACCCTAAAAGAAACCCCCATTCCCATCCATTTTCCAAACCCTAACCCTCTTCCCCCGGGCTGTGTGGTTTTGCTTGATGTCTGACTAAATGACATCAATAATTCCACACACTTGCTGGGGAGGATAAGGTCATAGCAACAGGCTGGTGAAGGAATACGAGGATATATTCTAGACTTACTCAGCTTCAGTACTATTTCTTGTAGTAGTAGGAGCCAATGTCAAATAAATTCAACGCACGTACTAGTTATACTTGCAATACTTTACCATTTCTTAGGCTACATTGTGGCACTGTTCTAGTGTACTGTCACCTGCTATATTCTCTATCGTACTGTAACCGTTGTAATGCTACAGTAAGGACAAACCAGGTTTCGTTTTCTTTTTTTCCATAGGCATGCAACTGCCACTGTGTCACACCACTAGTACCACCGCAATGAGGACATTTCATCCGCCCAGGATTGCCAACCTTAATCCCCATTTCCCGTGGAGCCAGCCCTGGCCCTAGCCCTAATTTCAAACACAAATTACAGGTAAGATAAGCGTTTGGTGGGAGGTAGTATAATGGAGTATTAGGACTAGACGAGAGATTGACGGTAGTACTACTAAAGTCCTAGGACTCTTCAGGAAAACAACCTTACTGTTAAACCCCCACCCACCAGACTCAAAAGCAGTAAAAAACAGGTATGGTCAGATAAAGTTTAAAAAAGTATATTTATGTAGCCCTAACAAAATAATCTCCCTCAAGACCCTCCCTAACCCCAACGATTGTCTTTCAAAAGTCCCAAAAAGAACCCAAATCCCAAATCCCACCCCCCAAAAGTCTCTAAAAAAAGGGCAAGGGACACTCCACTACTGGAGGGTGCTGGTGAATTTTGCGGCCAGGGCATCATACTCCTTGCGGAGGGTGGCATGGTCGAAGCGGAGGCCCTCCACCAAGTTCTTATAGTTATGGACCTCCTGCTCCAGGTACGACACGAGTCCTAAGCGGCGCTGGCGTGCCTTGCAACTCCTGTGGGGGGCAGCTGGTGTTTTTGCTGCTTGGCGGTGGCGGTTGGCTTTGGTAGCCCGGCTCCGTACCGCTGGAGCACTGCGCTGGCTGGCAGCCCGTGGGGGCACGGAGGAGGATGCAGCTGTCCCAGTGGAGGATGTTGTGGTTCCACCGGTTGACTGCGTGTCCTCCTCCTCCAGGGCCACCAGCCGCCGATATTCGGCGACAGTGTCATCCAGCCTCCGTTGCCGGGCCATTCGAGCCTGCTCCCTCCGTGATGTCGATTTGGAAGGAGCAACTATATGAAGAAAGAAAGACATAGTCTGTAACCAATGCACCTTAACATTAATAACACAAAGTGATTGAGCCGAAAGTTGTGTCACAGTACAAGTAGCAAATTGAAAGCACAGTACATAACTATTGAGGACAGTATCTATCTAACCTCCCACTTCTGCATCCTTGCTCTAACATTAGTGGGAGTTTAATGAACAAATTCTACGACCACTATGGACTTCCATTACAGTCGACTATGACAGTACACCAGTCTTATTCTTCTTCTTCTTCTCTCTTGTTTAGGAAAATTGGTACGTTATCTTATGCAAGCCGGCAGAATGCCAGCGCAGTGAACTTGCACCCGAGAAAAACAGACGCATACCATGATGAGTGAGACAGACTTGCGTTACTGTACCGGTCCAGTACATGCAGGTGGTGAAGCTATTACTTTTCTATTACGGGTGGCACAGAGAATACTCTGTTACAAGGGCTACTGCTTAATTAATTTACCTTTCACCCTACAGTGCAAATGAGTACTAGAAAAGGAAAATGAAGAAGCTAACTAATTTGATTATCTATCACTTCACATGGGATGTATTTGATGACATATGGGATGACTTTAGGTGCTTTGCTTATTATTGAGTGAACAGTGATACACCCACACATGAATGACGTACTACTACTAAACTAAAGTTATTAAGAGAGGTAGGGAGTGTCCACCGTAATAACCGGATATATCACAGCTAAGTCGAAGTACATTTAGAGGAGGCTACTACCTGGTTGATTTATAATACACCTGTGCAGAAAGCACACTATGCAGTCTTCAATCTCAATAAGTAAGGAATATATAGCTTACCTCTTCCCGCCACCACCGTGCGAACCCTCACAGGAACGTCCGGCACTTGCACCGCCTCCTCCCCAGAGTCCGCGTCCAACACCACCACCTCCGCGCTGGCCCCGCCACCAGATGTTCCACCTACAAAGTACATTTAAGAATGTTAGAATACACCACTCACTACTATATAATATTTGGTCTAGGAGGAATAAAGAAATGTTAAAAAAACGAAATACAATGTAATAATTTGTAACTGTCTACTCTAAAGTAAAAATGTCCCTTTTTCCAGGGAAGGCTGTTGTCTTGATGCACTTTTTGGCACAACTGATGAATGCTTGCTTTTTATTTTTAACACACACCACTTTTTCTCCTAACAGAAGCTTGACTTATAAGAACACGATCAGGGTCAAGCTCAAGTTCAAACCAGGTGAGAGCTCAGCTCGACCACAAGAAATGTGTCCAATTAATCGTTAGCACTAAGCACTTTTCCATTTTCAGTTAAACGTTTACTTTTATGACAAAGTTGATTTTAATAAATGTGTTTAGTTTTAATAAAGCTTTTAAACTTAAATAGACTCTGTGGTTTTTGGTCCTCCAGACTAGAGTGGATGAGCTAAAGGTTTTGGAATTTTTGCAAACATGAGTGCCTCTGACACTTCTTGACTGTGACTCCGTACTCTTGTCCTGCGTTGGATAATCTAATCATCATTGGGGATCAATCATCGGTGACTTTGGGAGCTAAATGACTCTGCCACACTATCTAGTCAGTAAGGAGATTGGGGGTTCTTCAAAGTCTGATATCACTGAGGTATGTGGAAAGAAAGTCTACCTGCGCCTATTATAATTGATAAACAATGCACTATTTAGTGTTCATAGTTCGGTTTGTGCAGATTTGTCCCTGCAACAGTAGTAGAATGGATTGTCCTCCTATCCAAACCAAAAGTAAATTAGTATCTTATTCTTTCTTGGTGGTCATTCACCTTTTTATTCTTGGCAATTGTCAAAGCATAAACATTTAGAAGACTTGAAAAGACATTATGGACAATCCCAGAGGACTGCACTCAGTGCATAGAGCTATTGCTGACTAGAATGGGAGTCCAATGGAATTGCCAAATGTGCAATCTTAGTTAGCTACACAGACAGACTAATAAGAATAATCTAGTAATACCACAGGGAGTCATAGTCGAGGCAGGATAAGAATTTAGATCCAGTCTACAAGAAGATCAAAGACGATTTAGAAAAAATCGAATGAGGAACGCTAGGAAAAAATAGGTACTCTATATTAAAATTAAAACTTACTGGGGCCAGCAAAGGAGCCCTCGCCTGCCCGATCCTGGCCTGCATCCTCCTGAACAGCACCCTCCTCCTCCTCCTGTGTCCTCTTGCCCTTGGGGGGAGCTGATGTACAACATGAAAGAAAGAAAGACCAGAAAACATGGATGAGATTTGTCAACCAAATCAAACATTTCAAAAGAACAATAACAAAATATTTTGGAGAAATAGCAAATAGATAGACAACTATTCCACAGGATATATTGACCAATCTCATATGGTATACTACGTTATTCGTATTGCCTGATTTGCGGACCGTTGACTTTGAAAGTTCCTATGTAACTCACTAAACAGACTACTAAAAAGGTTTGCCTAGGCCTGGCAGGCAGCAGTCCGCAGCACGCGAAGTGACAGACAAAGTCCATCGTGCTTGCAGATCAGTGAATACTCAAACTATCAATCCACCGACCACCACCACTATTTCTTCTTATAGCCATGTGTCTAAAGGAAGTACTGGACTTCAGTCTGTTGGGGCTGATTTAGAAGTCCCTTGCGGCTCATTTTCCTCCATTGTTGCGTGACTTTTGTGACGCAGCAGCAGAACAAAAGAGGCGCCATGGTGCGGCGTATATAAAAAAAAAATGACGCATATGGGAGATGCATCACGTTGTAAAGCCCTGCGCCATCAGGGGGCGTTCCGGCGCAAGGGAGGGCGTTCCTGCGCAGGAACGAATCATAAAAGTGACTGAGGGAAATCTACAAGATGTCAATCAGTCACTTTTAGGACAATGATGCGTGACTGAAACACTGCGCCTGCTTGAAGCCGAAGTACGGCTTGATGCAGCATTGGGGAGATAGGGCACCCCAGAGCATTGCTGGAGCTGCGCCATCGTTGGCACGCAACTCCAGCAATGCACCGCCTTTACGGCACAGATGCGTAAGGCTTCTGTGACATTTTGGGCCCATGGGTGGTGGTGGTGGCATGGCGCACAATTACTGCCGCATCCCTGCTACTTTGCAGGGATGCGCCGGCAATTGAAAATATGACCCTTAGTGTCTAGCATTACGCAGTTCTTTACACTACACTCATACATAATTTCTCAGGCCAATGAAATTAACACAAAATACAAAACAAATAAGCATAGTAGCAAGCAAGGCTACTGAGAAGGAGAGCAGTGCACCTGAAATGCATAGAAGATTTTGAAATATAATTTACCTACAATGTAATCGGCAGCATTATTGCTCTTGGTAAAGAACAAAGATTTGCAAATAACAGAGCCGGATAAAACAGAGTAGTGATGAAATAGCTAGAAATAGCTACTACTACTCACCAAGCCCGGGGACCTCTACGCCGAGCGCGTCCAGCAAGTCGCGTTCCCGGTCCATGACATCCGTCCAGCGGTGGGTGGCCTGGTTATAGGTGCGCCGGACCCCAGAGAGCTTAAACATGGCCCGGCACACCTTCTCCCACCGCTTCTGGCACTCCCGGATGCCATAGCCGGTTGCGATCTTGCCGCCTCCCAGGATGGTCTTGGGGAGGCGGCGCTGGACGTGGAATATGAGTGCGGCCACCTCCTCCGCGCTAAAGATCTCCCGTGGCATCACTAGCTCCCCCCTCAAACGCCCGCACGGGAGCCGGGCACGGGGTGCGGGACCCTTCCCCTTCTCAGGGTGCTTCCCGGCTCCCTTTACCATGGTCTGGGCAGAAATGAAGTTAAATAATAAAGAAGAAATAGAATAGGGAAGAAGAAAAGGAAAGAGTTTAAAAAAGTAGTTTAAAATTAACAAAAAGTAGCAGAAAACACAAAAATATAGAGCTAGAAAAATAGAGGGATAGATAAGTAAAAGTAGATAAAAAAAAATTCAAACAAGCAAAGGATGGCAGAGATTCAGAGAGGATACAGAAAGCAGGCCCAGAACCATAGCAATGAATGAGAAACAAGATGGCCGCGCCCGTTCACGACCGCGTGGGTAAGTTCGCGTGAGATTTTCCTCGCGATCACGCGCGAAATTGTACTAGCGAGCAGCACACTTTGCGAGATTACACATAGCGGCCGGAAACGGAAGTACGTCACGCAAACAAGATGGCCGCGCCCGTGTACGACCGCTAGGGTAACTTCGCAAACGTATCCCTACAAGCGCCTTGCGAACATGCAAAAAATCACGCGAACATACACGCCGCAAAAAAAAAAATTGTGTATTCGCACGTATTCGCGGCTTCCGAAATTGATCTCGCACGGATTCGCGCCCCGCAAATGGCGCGAAATTGCAGAAAAACTATTTTTGCTAAACTGAAAGCAATCAGCAGGTGCAAAAGTTCAAACTTAACATTTGTAACCATTCACTCTAGTGCTTCCTGAGGGGCCCCTCCAGAGTTCAGTTGCCTATTTGCAACTATTCTATGACCCTACTATGACCCAAACAGCAGGCTCATAGAATAGCTACAAGTAGACCATAAAGGTCCTGTGAAAAAAAAAATCACTGCAACAGAAAGGAAATTACAGATAAGGAAGGAAGCAGGCGCCAGCCAGACTGGAAGTTTCAAAATTACTGACACATTAATGACCCCCAAATTAATTCATGGCAGTTGAAGAAGGGCAGGTGTGCTTGCTTTCACTGCAACAGAAAGCAAATTACAGATAAGGAAGGAAGCAGGTGCCAGCCAGACTGGAAGTTTCAAAATCACTGACACATTAATCAACCCCACATTAATTCATGGCAGTTGAAGCAGGGCAGGTGTGCTTGCTTTTTTTCACCCCCATAATCTACAGTTATAAACAAACCTAATGGGTGGCAGTGAGGATGTACCAGAGGGTGGCATGGGTGTACCAGAGGGTGGCAGTGGTAAAACAGAAGGTGCTGTGAACCTGTGATAATAAACCAGACGTAGAAACAACATAGTCGCGGCCGTTGCGAGCCGAAAAGTAAGTTCGCAATTGCGAAATGGTCCACAAATCCTCGCGAACGCTCGCGAACACAAAAAACACAAAAATCCGCAAATCCGCGAGAGTTCGCGGATTTTGCGGATTGCAAATCCGTAAATACGCAAATTCGCGTACGCGAGATCCGCTAGATCCGCCCATACTTAATCAAGAGTCTCATCATCAACTTGCGGACTAGGCGGGGGACAAATATCACCTCGGTATTGATTCCGGGCTCCCCATGCCTTTCTCCACTTCCAGGTGCATCCTCTAGCTATAAAAACGGACTTTTTTCTATACATGCACCAGTCTAGATCTTCCTTCCACCTCCCCAATAGAGGCGGCTGACTTGCACCCCACCGCTGTACGATGTTCCTTTTCGCAACCATAAATGCCAATATGGCCCACTGCTTGGTGTACGTGTTAAGATCTATAGGTTCCAGGACGTTTAATATGCATCTCAGTGCCTCTGGCAGTATTTCAATCTCTAGCACTGCGCCCGCATTGTGTGGTGGATGTTTCTCCAATACTCTCCTATCCGGCGACAGTTCCACAATATGAGCATGAATGTTCCTGGTTCTCCACACACCCGCCTACACTCTCTGCTGTCTGCACGTCCCATACAAACCAATCTGGGTCCCGTCACATAAGTCCTATGCAGTATTTTAAGCTGCACTAGTCTTTACCTAGCCTGGATTGCCACCACTCTTGGGGAAGAGACCGCCTCTTGCAAGTCCTCGTCGTCGAGTTCTAGGCCTTCACTATTCCATTTTCCCTTCAGAGTCTGCAATGGGTCGTTCATGTTATTAATTAATTTTCTATAAATGAGTGAAATTGTCTTCTCTGGGATATGACCGTCCAGTACTCTATCCTCCAAGGGGGAGGCCTCCGGAAGCGTTGTGTCACTAGGTTTCTGAGTAAATAATGCGTGGTGGATTTGGAGATAGCGTTAGAATTCAGTATCGTTCAACCTATATTGTTTTTGGAGTGAAGCAAATGGCAGAACCGTGTCCTCATCCCAAATATTATGATGCGTGAGACCCCTATAAGTTCCCATTTATCAAAACCCCTGGATTTCCAGAGGCTCCCAAGTTTCTCCGAGTTCCACAACGGCATGGCCAGTGTGAGTTTATCTTCCCATTTCAGGTATTTATGTACAGTATACTCCATGCTTAGTGTTCTCAATAGTTTCAACACTCTATTGACGTGCACGCTTGCTCCGCGCCTCGCCCAATTGCGCTGCAATGTAGAAGGTATACGAAGGAGCCACATTGAGGCCCCATTCAAGCGGCACAGCCACGCTATCGCGAATTAATCCAATAAATCAAATTCATGTTTAACTCCTCAATTATTCCATATTTTTCTCCTTTATTCTTCACCTTTTCTCCTTATTATTTTGCTTCCTCATGTCACGATTTTATTTAAAATGACCCAATGCATTTCTGGAAGCTTGAAAAGTGGGTGATGGATTATATTAATGCTGAAAGGAGTTGTAATGAAGGACTGGTTTGTGCAGAGGCAGATCACCACATGTCACGATACCCCTGACGAAGGGAGCTTTCCGAAATGCATTTCGTCATTTTAAATAAAATCGTGACATGAGGAAGCATACAATATTCCTGTGTTTTTGTGAAAAAACACAAATTAATATGAGAATGAGTAAAATGAATTGAAGAAAAATAATAAGGAGACAAGGTGAAGAATTAAGGAGAAAAATATGTAATAATTGAGAAGTTAAACATGAATTTGATTTATTGGATTCATTCGCGATGGCGTGGCTGTGCCGCTTGAATGGGGCCTCTATGTGGCTCCTTAGTGTACCTTCTACATTGCAGCACAATTGGGCGAGTCGTGGAGCAAGCGTGCACGTCAAGAGTGTTGAAACTCTTGAGGACACTAAGCATGGAGCACAGTTAAAACGGAGTACAATGGTGTACGTCACCACCCTTGATTTGCATATTTATGTACAGTATGCCATGTTCGGACGGCATGCGCTGTAGGACCAGTTAGCGGGAACCTACCTGGTTTGGCGTACAAAGCCCTGGTACAGTCTTCCCCCCGGGAGTATCCACTTATCCATGACATACCCGGGAGCATCTGGGCTGCCATATGTCCCATGATTGATAGCTGCCAGCTGGTACGCCCAATAATACTTTTTAAGATCGGGTAGACTGATGCCCCCATCGTATCAGCCGCGACTCAGTTTAGAGAACGCTATGCGGGGCCTGCCGTCCCAGAGAGGTGCCCTCTGGGGACTCTCAATTTCCTTAAAGTAAGATGGTGGGACCCAGTCCATTGTATTTTGGAGGGCATACAAAAAACGAGGAAGGGCCATCATCTTAAAGAGGACCGGCGTCCCAACATGGAAAGAGAAAGGGACCTCCAGTGCGCTACATCGCTTTTGAGTCTCTGCATGGGCGGGTCTAGGTTACGGGCGAAGCTCCGTCTCGGCTCCAGCGTCACATAGATCCCAAGATATCGGAAACCCTCCAACACAATCAGTATAAGGCAGCTTGGTGGTATGACAGGCGGGTCACCCCTAAGGATATAGACCACTGACTTGGACCAATTGACAGTGAAACCAGAGTATCTTCCAAATATAGCTAGCACGTCTAAGAAACAGATCAATGATGCTCTCGGAGTTGTGAGATATAGAAGGATATCTTCTGCATAGAGGGATATCTTGTCCTCCCAATCTAGGGTCCATCTCAATCGTTGGATAGACCGGTCCTGCCTCACCCAGGCCACCAGTGGCTCCAGTACCAATGTAAAGAGCAGCAGAGACAGAGGGCAACCCTGACGAGTGCCCCTGCTCAGCCGAAAGTCCGCGGCTTTTCGGTTGTTCACCACCACCCGGGCCATCGGGTCGGAATATAAGAGACGGACCCAACCCACGAATTCCGGACCAAGTCCGAACTTGCTTAGGACCACAAATAAATAGGGCCACTCAACCATGTCAAACGCCATGGTGGCATCCAATGAAACCAGAGCCGCCGGCTCCAGTATGGTGTGTGTTCCACTCAGTACTCCATGTAGTCGGCGCAGGTTGAGGGCTGTATTGTGATGCTGCATAAAGCCGGACTGGTCCGGGTGGACCAGCGTTGTATTTACTTTGATCAGTCTTGTGGCAAGCAATTTTGCGAGGACATTAGGCTCTACATTGAGAAGCGAGATCAGCTTGTAGGATCCGCAGCTCTTTCGAGGTTTGCACTCTTTATATATGACCACTATATTGGCCACCCGCTGGTCATATGGGACCATTCCTCGATCTCTACTCTCGATCAGCATAGCACGGATGTAGGTGGCAAGCATATGAGGCTTCAGCTTGTACAGTTCAACGGGAATACCGTTGGGCTCCGTGGCTTTCCAAGAGCTCACACCCCAGATTGCCCGCGCCACCTCATCGTCCGTCAATGGGGAATCCAGATAGGTCCTATTTTCGTCAGAGAGTGTGGGAAGCCTTATGTCTCTGACCATCTCGCTATTTTCTTCTTCTGTGTAACTGCCTGTCGTACTGTATACTAAGCGGTAGTGATCTGCAAATGCATCCGCGATGGCCTGCGGGTCAGTAGTAGGATTGGAGCCTTCTCTCTGTATCTCGGGTGCCAATCGTGACGCCCACTCTCTTCTATCCAGCCACACTATCAGCTTCCCTGCCTTGTCCCCTAGCTCATACACTCTGACCTGGGTCTCCCTACTCTGCCCCTTGGCTCTATCTTTGGCAATGCTATTGAATTCGTCTTGCCTCAGTTTCAGAAGGTGAAGTTTTCAGGGGTCACTCCTTGGGCTATTTCCTCCTCTGATTTCAACACCTCCTCCTCTGCCCTCGTTAGCTCCGCCTGTCTGTGCCTGTTCTTCCCGGCTATCAGAGAGAGTACCTCACCTCTAATGACTGTTTTGTACGCTTCTCATAAGGTCTGTGCGGAATCGACCATTCCCCCGTTTTCCTGGAAGTAATTTTCAGTAGCCTTGACAATAATCTTGCGGGTAGTCGGGTCTTTCAAGTACCATGGGTTGATCGGGGCTACCCTGCCCACGCTTGTGTGTTCCAATTCCATTTGTAGCCACACAGGGGAGTGATCAGAAATGCCTCTTCCCAGATGGCAAATCAAGCTAATAGTGTGGTCCTGTGCCGCTGGGACCAGGATGTAATCTATGCGTGACAAACTATGATGTGCGCTCGATACATGTGTGTATTGTGCCCTGTCAGGGTTATGTGTCCGCCACCCATCCACCATCCCACTGTTTCTAAAAAGTCTGGTAGCCACCTTTGGGCGGCTCTAAGTTCAAGCAGCGGGTGTCTGTCGATCTCACCGGCCATCACAGCGTTAAAGTCCCCCCTATTACCAAGATACCCAGTGGGAATGTCAAAAAGATGGATCCAAGATCCTTGAATGTATCTGTTTGTAGACCAGGTGGAACATCGATAGAGACGAATGTAGCTGTGTTCCCTTCCCTTTGGCTCAAAACCCCAACATATCTGCCTTGACTATCTGACCACAAGGCCTGTATTGTGAAAGGGAACAAATTCTTGATTAGTATGGCTACTCCCCGCGACCCAGTACTATATCCTGTGTGTGCCACCAGTCTATACCCTCCTCTATGTAAGGCCATGCATTTGTTTCCGACTAGGTGCGTTTCCTGTAAGAGGATTACGTCCGGGGCGTGTCTCCTAACAAATTGGCTGACCATCCCCCGCTTCAGTTTATCCCCCAGTCCATTTACGTTCCAACTGAGGACTCTGACCCCAGACCACTGTTTACTGCTCATCTTTGTTACCATACAAAAGTCGCTTCAGCTCTGCTGTCCATTTTGACGGTGTCGAAAAACTCAATACAATAATCAATTCAAGTGTAAAGAACACAACGCATCCACCTAACTCCCCTCCTCCCTGCACCCCTGCTCACTGGGCCCGCCCATAACAAACTGGCAGAGTGCCTGTCGCCCTATATCCTAATGCTAAGGAATAACTAAAGGTAGAAACGAGGAGGTGGCCAGTCCTCCGTCCACCCGCCCCAGAGCCCCCATATCAATAGCAAATTGTCCCCTAATTGACTTTTAAAAAGCCACTGTTGTGATATATTATAATAATAGTTTATGTCCCTCTCTGGGGTCCATGACCCCTGTACCTGTCCATGACAACGTTGTCTATATGTCCATTCGCCTGTGTTCAGTCCTGCTCCTGTTGTGCTTTATTCGTCGCCTCTGTTGCGCCCCCCCAGATCCTTGGGCAAGTCTACTGTCCAGCCAGTCGGCCGCCACTTCGGGTTGTCAAAAAACCACGCTCTCCCCTCTATCTCCACACGTAGCTGCTCCGGGAACATCATGGCGTACCTGATCCCCTTGTCTCTGAGCTTTTTCTTGATGGCGAGGAAGGTCCTGCATTGTCTCTGTACCAACTGAGTGAAGTCAGGGAAGAAGGAGATGTTGGCATTTTCGTAACGCAAAGGGGACGTTGTTTGGGCCGATTGCAGGATTGCGTCTCTGTCCCTGAAATTTAGGACTAGTGCAATCAGCGGGCGCGGGGTCGCTTCGGGTTTGGGTCGCCCACCAGGGACCCTATGCGCCCGCTCTATGGTGAAGAATTTACCTAGTCCTTTGGGCTTGAAATGATTCAAAATCAGGTCCTCCACAAAGAGGTCCGGCGCGGGTCCCTCTGATTTTTCGGGTACTCCCAAAATGCGGACGTTATTGCCCCGTGACCTCCCTTCATAATAGTCCAGCTTGCGTTCGGCTGCCTCGCAGAAATTCTTAAGATCACGCACTTTCTGCTGGAGCAGCGACACATCGTCAGTCAGGCTGGCAGTCTTAATATCCATTGACTTGATCTTCTCATTTACCTTGGTGAGATCTGCCAGTATGAGGTTAACTTCTATGGAGACGGTGTCCAACTTGTGGTCCAGGGACTCCATTTTGTGCTCCAGGGAGGATTTAACCCCGTCTATGGCGGACATAACATCCTGTAGGGTCAGCTCCGGTGCGGGCCCATGTTGTCTTCCCCCGCTTTCAGTGTGCATCTCTGGTTTGTTGGGGAGCCTTTGGGCAGCGTTTAGCAGTCCAATTTATTGGTCTGGACCTGCCTGCTTCCTTTGCTAACCCTGGGCTGGGTCTTATTGGTCTCCGCCTTACTCGCCATTACTGCACCTGTACGCTAGGCTCTCCGGCAATGCTTGTTCCTGTGCAACTTTGTCAGGAGATACGGTGCCCATGGGAGCTGAGTTCCTGCCACCCATTCACCCCCACCCCCCCTAGTGCTTGTGGAGGCAGATGGTTCAGCAGCTCACTCTTTGTGCTGCAGCCAGTTACTCTGGCTGGGTAGCATCACCTCCTGTGTGCTGATGCAGGTGCTCTCTGAGGGTCTGAGTTTCTGCCACTCACTCACCCCTTTGTGCTCAGGAATGTGGATGGTGCAGCAGCTCTCTCTTTGCCCTGCAGTTTGTGGCTCTGGCTGGGTGGCGTCCCCTCCTGTATGCTGCTGCAGTTGCCCTATTGTGGCCACTCTCCCCCACTCCCGCACTCTGGGACAATGAGGAATAGAGGCCTCAACATGCCTCCGGCCGCGGACCCCCTGGGGTCCGATATTGCTCCGCTTACGCTGGGACCTCCGTGACTGTGCTCTGACACCGGTCTCCCAGCGCTCGGCCCCTAATGTTGTATGGGCACGCCGGAATGGCGGGGGAGAGGCGAGACGCCCCTCGTCACCACAATCGTGTCTCGCGCCTCCGGTGATGATGGCGACATTCCGACTGGCGACTTCCGGTCCGCGTCGCTGATTCCCAATTACGCCACAGCCGCTTCCCCGGCACTCTGAGTTCCCGGCGTGAACCTCACAGCTAGGCCAAGGTGAGCGGAGTAGATATCACAGAATCTATGCAGGGTACCGATGTCGGATTTAGAGCTACTGGAACCGCTTCACATTCTGTTGCTACCACATTTGGCTCAGGGCAGGATTACAGGCAGGATCTGGGGTTCCGGGGACGGTAGCGGTAGCGGCAGAGCCGACAGTTCAAGCCGCCATCTTGCTCCTGCGCTTGGCTCCTCCTCCTGTTGATGGCATCGTTTGCGTTGCTAGATACTTTGTGGAGGGTCAGAGTGTGACAAGGGACCAATTCTGTATACTGATTCTGTGTTTGTAAGGATCCTCCCTAAGTGTCCTTCGTGTGCTAAGTCTACAATTCTGTTTTGTGAGGCACTGGTCTACTGTCTACTGAACATCTTCCTCTCGTCAAGGTTTAGTGCAGTTTCCTCTCTTCAAGGTTTAGTTTATGCCACAATGGGCAGATAACATCTGGGACATCTTTTCATTTTGGCCTCCAACTACATCCACTGTTTAAGTGTTTTAATCAATCTGTCTGCAGAGACACTGTTTTCACTTTCATTCTCATTCACTCCTCGTTGCACAATAGTCAGCAATGCTTCCTCAACATACTTCTCTGTTGTTTCAAAAGCAGAATTTGGCATTTGAGAAAGGAAACCTGCTGCTAGGTTCCTAGAATTTAAAACATTTTAGACAGAAAAACCACCTTGCTACCCAGGTTGTTGTGGTGTGTGCTCCCTTGATGGTCAAACCGAACATCAAGGTTTTGTGGCCAGGGTACACTACCAACAGGGCGCCCCAGAAGTAGAACTTGGAATAGCTTCCATTCCATTTGCAAGGCAGGACTTCACATTCCACTACTGAGTAGTTCTTTTTGGCACCCCTTAAAGCGCACAAGACAAAAGCGATTATCCATTCTTTGTGTAAACTACTTGCAACAAAGTTGCCTCCAGAACTTTACTACTCACATTGGTTTTGAAAGCTGAATGCTTATATATGAGGGCTTTACAGTGTTCTTGTTTGATTTTCTCAAGCTTTTCCCGCAGCTAATGGACCATAAGAAATACACACCATTCTCGAGGACACTTCTTAATGGTTCAATAACACTGGCAAAACCTTTAATAAATTTAGAGTAGTATTCTGATAAACTAGGAAGGATTTGAGCCCTCTTTTTTCAGTGGAGGGTACTTCTTTAATTGCCACAAACAGGGGACCTTCAGTTTCACTGCATCCTCAGAAATGGTGCACCTTAAGTATATTACTGATCCAACTTCTATTTGGCACTAGCTTTTCCTAACTGGCAGTTCTGCTTCTCTGAAACTGTCCAAAATAGAATGTTGTGTTGCTCCACGTCACCACCATAAATCAGACTGTTGTACTGAAAGAATAGGACATAACATACACCTTCCAAGAACTTTTGAATGATGCACTGGAATAAGGCAGCTGTGGAGGCCAAACTGCATTGCAATCTCCTAAATCTAAAGGCTCATAGAGGTGTTATAAATGGTGCAAGTAGTTTTGCATTGGGTGTAAACTCACTGATGGTAAGTAGAGAAGAGGTCTATAGAACCAAAACATGAGGCATGCCCAATGGTACTCAACATATCAGTGATGTTAAGCAGGGGTCACAGTGCACTGATATCCTGCCATTTAGGTCTCTCTAGCCTACACATATGCAAAGCCTCCCTTCACCTGCCTTGGTAGCCAAAACAACTGGGGCAAATCAATAAAAGAACAAGATCACTTTAAGTGGGATTAAGATTTAATCCCTAGTTCCCTTTGGTGTCCCCGGCCCAAAAGGTTTGATCTTTTCTCCATCACATACACCTTCTGCACAGTCGTTTCCCCACTAAAACAAATTGCATAACCAACATCCCCACCATGGCAATAAGATCCTTACTCTATTCAACAGGGTGTATGTAAGGAAAGTAAAGTTTTTTTCTTACAAGACCTGCTTAAGCATTCCTTCATCAATAAACGTGTACAGGGAGCACTAGTTTTTAGACCAGCTAAGGTTTTGTGCAAGTAGGAGGATCCAGCTATTTGTTACCCCTTTCTTCTAAACATTTGATGGAGTTTATTTTTTTTGTAAATGTCCCTGTATGTACATGTGAAATGCCAGCTCTAGTTAAATTTCCTGCATACCTATGTGTCCCCACAGGTACACTGACGTCTGCTCCCTTCCCTAACCATAGGGGCACAAGGTAGGGTCTGCCCATTATTCCTGTTAGGTGTTACAATTGCATTAGAGCCCCTAGCTATTCAGCTCCGAACTGAAGCTGCGACATGAGGTATTCCTCTGGCTGGCACTCCATATGCCATCGCTACATGCAGGTGACATGCTGTTGTACCTCAGGAATTTCTGCGTTGGAAATCCCTCAATTGGTTTAGAATTGCAGGAATTTGGGGACGCAGCTGGACTTCGAGTTAATTGGTTAAAGTTATGCATATATTCCTTCAGAAGTGACATTCCCGGCAACCAATGGATCTTGGTGGTGGTCAGTGCCCCTGGGAGGAACACGCCTTTCAATAGCTGGGCATTAGGATCTATTGTGATGAGGCTGACGTCTAGACAACCTGGTTTGTGTTCAAATGGTGTTGCAAGCCCAGATTCAATTTTGGAGTGGCCTTCCCTGCCAATTACCGGGAAGATAGCTCTGTCAAAGATGGTAAAGATTCCATGGTTGTTTTACTACTTTGAAAACATCCCTTTCGCCCCTCTGAGAAAATTATTTTGTGACAACAATACTAAATACCAGCGCAACTCCAGTGGCTGGCCCCTGGCTTGCTGGCCACTCTATGGAGGATGCTGGCTTGGATCAGAGAGCCATGCACCCTAGTGAAATTCTTCAACTTCCACTGTCCCCCACCAAATTGGGTTCTGCAGCCCCCAACATTAATGGTACTTATCAGACACTGTGTTAATGGGGTTTCCCAACTTGCACATGCTCTACATCCATATGCTCCTGAGATACCTCTCTGAGGTTTGCCCAGTGGCAATGGCCTTTTGACACACACCGATTTGCGGCACTGGCATGAAAACAACATCTCTTCCCTGGGAAACCTATTTCTGCATGGCCAGTTTCTTACTTTTGCTCAGTACATTACAGAACGTGGTACCCACCAGGCAATTCTTATTGTATAAACAACTCAATCAATCAATCAATCAATACATTTATAGAGCGCGCTGCTCACCCGTGAGGGTCTCAAGGCGCTGAAGGTGGGGGGTCGTTTACTGCTCGAATAGCCAGGTCTTGAGGTGCCTCCTGAAGGTGAGATGGTCCTGGGTCAGTTGAAGGTGTGCGGGGAGGGAGTTCCATGTCTTTGCGGCCAGGTAGGAGAACGATCTTCCTCCGGTTGGGGTTTTGCGGATCCGTGGACGAGGGCGAGGCCGGCGGAGCGGAGCTGGCGGGTGGGAGTGTAGAACGAGAGGCGGTTGTTGAGGTATTCGGGGCCCATGTTGTGGAGCGCTTTTTGTGCGTGGGTGAGGAGCCTGAACGTGATCCTCTTGCTGACGGGGAGCCAGTGCAGGTTTTGCAATACACTGTGGAGAATTACTCAGTATGAACAACAAACACACATCGATACAGAAATTACTTGTGATGGGTACAAGATGACCTTTCTTTACTTGGCAGTTCAAAAACCCCTGGTAAAGCACACTCTGACCCCACTCACACAGCTTTGCAAATCCTGGGAGGCAGACATCAGGAGGGGGCTACACGATTCGGATTGACTATTAGCTCTGGAATATCTTCATTTAGTATCCAGGAATGTCCGATTAAAACATGTAAAATGTTCCATCCTTCACAAAGTCTACCTCATCCCGGCTAGCCTGAATCGGATATATCCAGATGCATGACCCTCCTGCTATCACTGAGGTGCTGTTGATCTGCGCTACATCCTGTGGGATTGCCCCTCAGTGAGCCGTTACCGGTGAGTGGTACTGGCAACTATAACTAACTTCACCCACCGTGAAGGGCTGGACATCTGGAAAGCGAGTGCCCTCTAAATGTACACTCTTTCAACTGATGCAAGCTGACCTCCAATAATGGTGCTTCCCCCCTTGATCCATCTAGGCACCCATCAGCCCTCGCTATGGTTCCCACCTATGTCGCTCACATGGCCCCATCACTGTTTATGTTATGTTTGCGCTTTCTTTGGTATTATCTAGAACGCTCATCAATTTCTCAAATGTAATAGATTCCTAGAGTACTAGAACTCGCTGTTTTACCCTGAGAAGTCTGGCTAACTGAAAACCATGGTGTCTTAAAACACAGAAGACAGACTTCTAAGTCAGAAACAATATTGCATCCTTTTCTCCGCCGCACAATTGGATAATCCAGACTCTGCAGGGTCCCAAATGATCTCGTTTCTATTCTTCATTTTATTCCTTTGTCCTGTGTTCCATTTTTTCTATCTGTGTGATTAATATTTGTACAAATATTTTCGTGAAAGACAGTCAGCCACAAGCTAATAAATTTCTAAAATTGAATAAGAAAATAATAAATATATCAGTGCACCTAGCATTAGCTTTTTAATACTAGAGCGTGGGTTTCAAAAATGATCAGTGTGTTCCGGGGTTAGTCAGCATCTGAGCTCTTTAATTACATGTTTACCCGATGCACATTTCTCGCCAAGAACAGTCTCATGGGTACTATGGATTCATCATTCCAGGCGCATCTTAAGCCTCGTTTGTATCAAACAAATCCAATGTGGGAGCAAAAAAAATGCAATGCTCGCAAAGGTTTTTATTTTCTGCAATAAGAATTCACAATTGAAAGAATGTCCGTGGGAGTCGTGTGCAAAAACACACAATCGATTTTCATTCCTGCCATCCGGACTTTTCTTTGATTAAGGTCAGCTCTGGAGACATTTGTATTTCATGCCACGGATTTTGAGCCCATCTCTTAAAGCTGCTCATAGTTACATGCTCTACCACCTCCAATGAATGCAGGAATGCATATTAAGCATGCGCAGAGACTCTCTGATTGCCAACCAACATCAAGGCAGCCAAAAAGCAATTTCCCAAAATATTCGAGGATTAGAGTTAAACAATAAATTATATCCTTCAATATTTTGGCTACTGGCTAGGCCTATCTTGCGATTTTCATGGGAGACAGAAAAATACAGCTGTGCCCAGGAGAGACACACATAGGGTGAAGCTTCCGCCATTAAAACACCCATCCTCCATCTCATACTGAGGCTAATCAGAGGCTTTTGCAGCGGTGCTGTACACTCACCCATGCAAGTTACCAGTACACACACACCCTTAGGGATCAGGATATGGGGGTTGCTCTGATTCGCTGCAGCAGACAGGGACATTGCTACTATGCTAGTTAAGAACCTTAACCCATTGACTGGAGGCTCACTGGTTACAAGGACCTCATCCTGAGAATGTAATGTTCACATGGTGTCAAGTCTAGCGTCCTTTGAGATCTCAATTCTAGAAGATTGAACAAGAAGCCACAACCTATTGGCTGGTCCAAATCACGGTTTAAATCATAGCAAATGATGCCAGGTGGACCACACAGTAACCACAGATAACCACACATCTTCAGCGATCATGATTAAGGGACAAAGAAGTATCGCTCCATCTTGTAGACTGGCCTGGGGGCTACCCCCACAGGTGGGCCACACAACTCTGCTGTTTGCAGGAGTAGCAGAGAAGTGGTTACTCTCAAAATAAGAGACAACACAGCCCACTGACCCTCCCTGAAGATTTACTTTTCCAGGAAAACACTTCTCTAGCAGGACCCGAACTCACAAAGGGAATTGATTTAATCTTTTCACCAGTAATGTAGTGTAGCCACAAGTTAAAACGATTTCAGAGCTCTCCAAAAATGTGCTCCAGCAGCAAAATGCAGATGGTAAATGTGTAGACAATAATTGACTTAAGGACACATTAATGGGACTGCTGCATCTCCCCTCGCGCCTCTCGCTTAGTAGGAAGTAATCTATGACATCCTGTTGAGAAGTTTGGGGAAAATCAATCCGGGGGGAAGATTGAGAGGCATAGCAGAATGGGCTAACCACAGGGTGCATAGGATAGGAGATCTGTATAGCGAAAGGATGCTACTACCATTTCATGAATTTTCATGTACTTTTGAGATCCTGGGAGGGCAATTTTTATTATATCGGGCTGTGATTGCTAGGGTGCCCCGCCAATGGGGTTTGGGCTTAGAAGAGCCTTGAATACACAGTGCTTGTCAAACACGGTGCACTATATCGGGCTGCATGAAGGCGGTGACATGTCTTTATCAGGCATTACGAAATGATATGATAACGTCTATTGTAGATCTTAGAGAAAAATAGGAAGATGACTTGCCACGCCCAATTCCCAAGGCAGAATGGACTAAGATTCTTGCAAGCTCAAACACAGTGTCTCGAAATGTGGGATCTGAATTGATTATTTTTTCTACTTACACAGGGCATATAGAACTTATAGGGAAAATAGCTTGGAGTTATCAGACAGCTATGGTGTGCCCTTGATGTGGGGAATAATGAGTAGAAATGTTACACATGGTGTAGTCATATTCATTATTGGTGGAATAATGGAGGGAGGTAATATCCTGTATTAATGAGATGATGCAGAGATCTATTGAGTGTGCTGCTGTGGTCTGTCTCCTGGAGGGGATTTCCAAGACCTGCTAAGCGCAAAAACACAACAGGATTCGTAGATGTGGCCTTGGTATTTGCTAGTTGGGAGGTAACTATGAATTGGAAGGCACCCAGGGTGGCGAAATGGAAAGAGGAGCTGATTCGATGGGCGGGTTATGAGTGCCCAGTGTTGTATAGTGAAGTAAGGAAAGGAAGAGAATAAATAGAAAGGGTACACGCTTGGCCTCACTTATTAGATTGCCTTATAAATCTGGATATGAGTGATGAATCAAGGGAAGAATACGAGTAGAAGTGTAGCCAGGATTATGGTACATGTATTGGTAGATCTGAAATGTACTGTGCAAACTAATATGTGTTGTATACATGCTGTGGTGGGGACTGGATTTTAGGGGGAGGGGTGGGGGAAGTGGATTAGTATTAGTTGCTGTAATGTTTTGTTTGCTGTATTATAAATGTCAATACAATTATGTTTTAAAAACAAAAACCATGAGACAGCTGCAAGTTAGAGGGCTTTACGTCCTGTAAGACTAAATGATCATGATTGTGTGTGGTTTTTTAACTTTGTGACCTTTAACGTTCCACCCTGTTTTAGAGTATCGAATCATGTTATTTCTAACAAATGTCATTTTCTTCTATTGTATAAATATCTGGTGTAGAACGGCTGGTTCTTTCTTGATTCTCTCCACCTATGTTTAATTTGTCTGTGTCATAAAAGAAGTGCTCAATAAACTTTGTACATTGTTAGGTGTTGTAATAAATAAAACAAACCAGTGTCCTCATTCTAATATTTATGCATGTTCGATTGAATACATTGTTTAAACAATGCTGTTTAACATATAGTGCAATCACACAATAAATATTGGGTGACCCCAAGTTCCCAATTTCATTATGGAATGATTTGTAATGGATAGGTCACAGTTACTTTAACCAATTAACATACATTTATCACATGTCAGCTTGGGGATCAAAAGAGTTCATGGGCTGGAAGGTGGCAGTCAAGAGTCACTCACCCTCTTATCGCAGGGATCCGTAACAGCATATCTGGTCACCCTGTAATTTGCAAGTACCAAAGCTGGACAGGGGGCAATGGAGGAATTAGGTGAAGATTCTGCTCATCAACGGCTATAAGTTGCAAGGGCTGTGCCCACATTTGGCAGTGCTGGGCAAAGGGACACCAATTTTCTTTGTGTTCGCCAGAAACCATATTTCCAGTTCTCAGTGTTCATTACCAAACCACTGAATGAGTTGTGTTCTTCATTGCTTGTAATGGAACCTAATGGAATAAAGCACTTGGTAACAATGATTGGTAAAAGGAAAGGACTGGCAAAATGGCGACACTCTAGCATGGAGTTTTCTGGCAACCTGAGATAGAGAGCATGAGATGGATTGTGCCCCAATTTTCTGCATGGTTGAAACTTGCCTCTATCACAACATTTTGTATGCTTGGTCTTGGCCCAACATGCTGAGATGCACATTTGCATGGTAAGATGCGGAGGACCTTTATTTCATTGCAAGCCAGCACCATGGTGTATTAGTTCTACCAGGCACACAGTCCTTTATTTTAGTATGGGCATATCTTCTGGCATAGATCACGGTTTCAGTTTGAGATAATATTAGAATAAGAGATGGGAAAACTTTTCTACTAACAACATAAAAAATATTCTGTCGCAACAGAGATGCATTCAAGAACTGCTAACAATTTACAAGTATTCACTGATTTCTTGAAGGCAACTATCACACTTCAGGTTTTTTTGCCCACACACTGGAAAAGGACCAAATAGTGAGGGGTGAGAATTATTTCACGTCTACTACTAGAACTGTGTAAATCTTTTTCCAAAATCAAGGAACTTGTCACCACTGACTTTCCTGGTTTTGGAAATTTTTTAGGTCTCACCTGCAGACAGCATGCATGAGCTGTCGTATGCGACGATCTACAGTCTCTTAAAAAAACTCTATTAGGTGATTTTAGCCCAACCATTACCTATTTACTTATTATTGGTATTTTCATATTCACTCTCATTTGCCTGATTCTCAATGGTCAGAGGTGCGCAGATTTTACTTCCTCTTCCTGTGTTTGTCCCGTCGATGGAGCATGGACCAAGTACTGATTAATGTATTTATTGGTGATATGAAGATATGCCCTATAAAAGGTCACTGGTTAACTAAAGAAATACAGTTTTTATCAAGTTACCTGTACATCTTTCAGCCATGCAAATTCTCCCACAAGCTTCAGATATCACTGTTTACCTTAAAAGCCCTTATCTATGCATTTCAGTTTCATTGTCTAATGTCTGTAGAGTTCTGCGTTTAGCTGAGAGCTACCTCAGAGCGATTTTATGCAGACTAATTGTCACATGAAGGCATTAGACCTGGTTAAGAAATGCAATATTTGCATGCTCAGGTTCTTAAGTTGCATACTCTACACTAAACCACAATGACATATGACACACATTTATTTTTGTGCGCACGCAAGATAACATTCCTCAAACTCAGTTTGTATACAATACCACTTTGTAGGCACGCTATCAGAACACCTTGAACACTTAGTACAAGTGGTGAGTTCAGCACACAAAATGTTATTTGTTTTTGGTCACTCGCATCAGAGCTATCACAATAGAACAAACAATAGCGGCCTGACTGAGGTGTCGGCATGGTAACTTGGAGGATATAATTATATATATAACATCAAGCCTTTGTTTATTCAGAGGAGCATTTCACTGGCACAGGGAGGTCGGTCCATGCCTGAATTCCACCTCAGCTGATTCCTGTCACCTCATGCGGGGCATGCTGTCCTGCTCTAGAACATGACGAGCAGATTGCTGACACTTACCCACGGGTAATGGGGAGTTAGACCACCTGCCAGGGATTTGGCAGATCCACCCACCTAAGACACGCTAGGTAGGAGTATACTATATAACAGTACTTTTATGCACGCATATAGTTTTCTGTAATCAGCAAAATTGCTGAATTGTTAATCTTTTTCACCATTCTCGTAACACTAATCGTATTATTCAGTTTCAATTAATCATTGCAGCGCAAGTATTATACTCAAGAATCACAATGCTTCAATACATATTTAAATGCTTCCTTGTGTATATCTTGTGTATCTCCTTCGGTATGCATAAGTAACTGAGCGAAAGGGTTCTAGATCTGTTACCACAATTTCCTTGGGAGATCAGGGTTGTTGTGTTCTGAGGTTGCACATCCATTTGTTACCCTGTAATGTTAGAGATACAGATGGTGCACTGTGAGCTAGCAGGACTAAAGGCCAACATATCCTGAGGGGTGCTCAGAATCAGTCCTGCACCAGTCCAACGTTTATGTTGTCCAACAAACGCACAGTTTTTTGCTGCAAAAGTGCATGCCATACGACAAAATGCATACCTACATGCACACCAATGCATATGTCAATCTCCCTCACCTAGCCGGTGGGGCAGTGGGGCCGGGTGGGGGATTCCGACAGACATTGACAAGGGAACATTAATATTTATTTCTTTTTCCCTTGTCATCGTCTGTCGAAATAGCCCCTCCCCCCCCCACACCCGGCCCCACCGCCCTTACATGCACTGGCCACGGCTGTCCTCAACTTATGAGTCTTATATGAAAAGCGCACAACTGTAGGAAGGAATGACCTTCCTTCGCTCTGCCGCAGGTTGGGTTGAAAAACATAAGAGACTGGAAGTGCACTAAGAGCTGCCAGTATGTAATGCATGTGCCATGCGTGGCTTCCTTATCCAGTCATGGATTATAGATAGCTGCCAAGTTTCCCAGGTCCATGCGTGATGAGCTGCTCCAGTACAGTTTTTTTCCTTTGAATTCTGAGACTTGTAGTTCTATTTAAAAATGGAATACAGAAGACTACAAGTTCCAGAATTCAATGACAAAAACCTGGGCTGGAGGAGCAGATCACTCATGGGCCTTGGAAACTTGGCAAGGCTCAATATAAGCAGCAAAACTTTTCACTTTCATTACTTTTACTTTCATTCTTGAAACTAGCAGCGTTTGGAATGCTCTTGGCTAAAACAGCAGCACTGGGTGATGGTGGCAAATATGACTTGCCAACATGTAGCAGGCATGTATCTGTGCAGGTGGACTGTATATCGCTGCGCTTTAACACATGCAGCCATATTTCAGACAAGGAATACCATAAAGGTATTAATTTGTAGGCTGCTGTACATTATCCCTATTGATTACATACAGAGCATCTTCTTGGAAATATTACTCCTGGGGTAGTGGTTAAATAAATAAACACATGAAATAAGCCGCCACTTAACGGGTGAAAGAGGTTCACTGGAACTACCGGTTTATGTCCCTCGGGCTCTGGAGGAAGCAATCCTGCCCCGGAAGGGAATTCGAGATCGATGATGCGTGAGTTCAGAGGTTAATGGTGGTCTTCCATCACAGACGTTCACTTCCACAAGCCTCAAAACTGTAAGTTTGTCAGATATAGCATGCACGTGCAATTTGTAAATGTGCTTAATGTAAAACGTCACAGTGTTATGTAATACTGTCCCGGATGCATGATGACCCAGCCTCTCCCCATCCACTCTTGATTTTTATCATCATGTTTCATGCGGACATCAGACACACACTGCTGTTCACTTTATGTAGAGAGCCCTTGTTTGAGGTTTTCCAAATACCGTGAAAATGGCCAGTGTAAAACGAGACCTCGAGGAGCTAGACTCGCACAAGGTCAAATACGCCAAAAACAATCAATAGGTAGAAGTGGAACATCAGAACACCAATACGTTATTTTTTCACTGTCTATATTTTACTTTTCTATGACAACTTTACACGGGCTCCTTTGCAAGAGCCAAGAGTCAGGTCTTACTGCATAGGAGTTTGTGCCACACCCTCCATCCCAGTAAAAACAGGAATTGGCAAAGACTATAAGTCTCGCCTATGGTAGAGCTATTGGCTTTGTCAATGTGTTTCAGCAATGTTGTACTGCAATATGACTGCTGTGCATCATGCCTGAAAGGAAAGGAAAAAAGCACTATGTTGCGGATAGTGCTGGCTGCATCACAGCGATTTTTTTCTTGACTTTTAGCTATGCTACACAGCAGCCGCACTGCTGTACAACATGCTATGCTCTGCATGGGTCAGGACTATTGGCTTTGCCAATGCTTTTTTAGTTGTGAAAGTTAAGCATGGATACATTCTGTTGCAAAAGAGAGAGATGGAGAGAGCAAAACACAGAGGAAGATTGTTGAGACTCTATTATCAGCCACATTTTTTCTTCGCCTTTGAGGCACAATCACTTAATCTTCTTGGTGGTCAAACTAGTTAGGAGATGTAGTGGGGTGCGCTTTGTTGTTTAAGAATAAGCATACGACTTCAGAGAATCACAATGAAAGCTGAAGTTGAATAAATACTGCATTATATTCTTAACTCGGCAGAGATGACCAGGTAACACTTATCTATAGGGGTTAGGATGCTCTGGGCCAAACGTTTTCGGGGGCCCCTGTTCAGAAAATTTTGAATTTATGATACAATTTGATTTTAGCTCTTTCATACCCTCTTTGGCTAGATCACTAAAAGTGTTTAAAATTAATATTCAAGGATAGTGATGTGGGGTTTTTAATATTGTAACAGCAGCGGTTCACCAATATTACTGCAATAATCTCTGTGACACCCTCCCATTTTTCAAATGTGACGTCCTGTAATGATCTAAAAGAAGTTTTTTTAATGTATGTTGCATGAAACAAACACACCAGACTCCCACATCACCCACATTAAAAATAAATTAAAGGGATACGGTATTTAAAATAATGCCTTAAGAATTATTCAAGGTCATCTGGGCAAGACTCCCTGCAGAACAGATCTGGTTCTATCAGAGGGCCCACTAAAAGTCTTGGGCCCTGGGCTACAGCCCGCTTTGCCCATGCCTTAACTCGTATCTGCATGGAACTAAAGGCCAGTTTTTACTTCGCTTGTTTTGACAGGTCCTGCAATGTGGTTAATGATTCAACAAAAACGCCATCTTGATGGAGAAACTGCTACTATATCTGATGTATAATGTTTGAGGCATGCCGAAATGCATGACATCCTTTTTTCTGCTCAATCGCCAGCTAAATGGGTTAGACTTCTTTGGTATGTTTGCTGTTTAAGTAGCAGTTTGTTTTTTCAAAACTCTTATGACTTTTATGTGGTTATGGATGTCCAGCATCCCCCTCTGAGAAATGTTCCTGATTTTCCAAAAACTACAATTGGGCACCATGTCAGAAAGCTGCATTCAAGCTAACTGACTAATACCGAGGAACATAATGTGGGTTAATGACATATTTTTGTTATTAGTAACAATCAACAGGAAATTACTACAAATATTAATTAATAACATGTAAAATAAACACTCTAATTCAATTTAAATTCCTGGGGTTTGTTTGAATATATATATATAGGGTGCCTTCATGAAAACGTTGTTTTCATGAAGGCACCCTATATATATTCAAACCTCAGGACCCTTAGCTGAAGGCTTGTACTTGATTGAGCACAATTGTAACAATCACGAATAATAAATAACAAGGCCCACAGGGAAAGTTTGTTAGTTGGTTTGGGGATTTCATTCCAGACAAAAATGAGAGGTCAGCTAAGTACACTGTTCTATAAAAAGGTACTGCAAGTGATGAGAAAGTAAGCTAGTTAGCACAATAACAAGCCAGCTAGTTTTAAAATGTCAGACATCTGAAGCTTTTTCCCTTAAAACGCATAATTATGAACATTCTTTTACCTTCTGTTTCTGCTGGGCATTGCTGCATGCTACAACTTTCTTTCCATGCTGTGAATTTGCATCTCTTGTCTTAAACCTATCAGTGCTGAGGACGGCCTGGAGCCGTCCACAGCCACGGGCCCCCCGCAACAAGGCTCAAATTGAGGGTGGGAGCGGAAGCTCTTTTGCTGCCCCTCCTCCCCCCCAACCCTTACTAAGCAATCTGATGACGTCAGTCATGCATGGCGTGCGGACGTCATCAGATGGTGCCAGGGGCGCGCTGGAAGCGATTTGCTTCCAGCGTGTTAGGAGAGTGGATGCCTGCACGGTAAATTCTTCTAGTTTTTATTTTTATTTTTTAGGAGAAAAGACACATGGGGAAAGGATAGGATGTTTCCCTTCCCCTGTGTCTGTCTGTAGTGGATTCCTGATCCACGACTGCAGGTGGGGTTGCGATCGTGGAGTAGGAATCCTTGATTACACTATAACATCAGGGCACTGTTGTTTATTGGGGGAGCGGCACTTTAGGGAAGGGTCGCTCCCCTTGGGCGGCAATAATTCATCCATGTTTTGACCCCCAAGTTGAGCCATTTGTTTCGGCCGATCTGCCCTCCGAGTGCTGGTGGGGTCAAAATCCACTAAATGCCTGGGATTATTTGTAAAGTAATTGTGGGAAGCGACCCCACCAGATGGCAGATGATCATATTTAGGCCAATCTGTCTTCTGGAGGAGGGAGGGGAGGTAGAAGCCACTAAAAAATTGTTTGGTATTTCACCCCCCCCCCCCCCCCCCCCGGAGTGCACATAGACATTTTCAGACCAATCTGCCTTCTGGGTGGTGGGGCCCGCCAGGGCAATTTGTTTTGATAGGGAACAACCTTTTGGGCAAGGGTTGCTCCTCTCTGGGGGCATTTTCGTTGGTATTTCACCCCCACCTCCCCCAGAGGGCAGATTGGCCTAAACACTTGATCTGCCCTCTGAGGGTGGTGGAGGCCCACTAGACACCAGTGAAAGAGTATTTAGAAGGGAAGTGATCCCTTGGGCAAGGGTCACCGCACATGGAGGGTCCATTTTTTTATTGCACCCCTCCCCCATCAAGGAGGGCAAATTGCCAATTTTTATGCAGATCTGCCCTCTTGAGTGGAAGCCCAATATACACCAGGGAAAAGTGATTAGAAAAGGAGGGGACCCTTGGGGCCATTTTGTTAGTACACCCCAAGGGCACATTGTCTGTTTTTAGGCCTATTTGCCCTCTGGACACTAGGGAATGTGTTTTGGAGGGGAATGACCCATGTGAATCATATTTATTTATGATCTCCCTCGCTTCCCCAACCCCCTCCCCCCCAAGGCAGACACATTTTTAAGCCAATCTGCCCTCTAGTGGTGGCAAAAGCCCACTAGACAGCAGGACAATGTGTTTAGAAGGCGAGCAATCCGTTGTGCAAGTGTCACTCCCTTTGGGGGCCATTTGTTTTAATCTGCCTCTACTCACAACACCCCCCCCCCCCAAGGAGGGGGTGCAGGATTTAGGCAGATCTGCCCTCTTGGGAAACCCACTAGACATCATGAAAAAGTGTTTACAGAGGGTGCAACCCCTTGGGGCCATTTATTTATTCCCTCCCCCGAGGGCAGATCGACCGTTTTTAAGCCCATCTGCCCTCTGCCGGGGGGGGGGGGGGGCAGAAGTCCACTAGACACCAGGGATTGTGTTTTGAAAGAGGGTGACCCATGGAGACCATTTTATTTAAATATCCCCCTCCCCTCAAAGGCAGATTGGGAGTTTTTAGGCCGACCTGAGTGGTAGAAGCTCATTATACACCAGGGATTTTGTATAGGAGCATCCCCTTTGGCAAGGGTCACTCCCCTTGGGGGCCATAATATTATTATTATTATTATTTTTGGATGGATTGGGTCTCAGGGTGGGTGGTAACACTTGAGTCACCTGGGAAAGAGGTTACATATGTGGTGGGAGATCTGCTGCTAGTGTAAGGTTTGCTTGCGTCTGGTTTTGCCTTTCTCACGCCTCCTTATGGGAGAATATTAGTGTCTTTTGATTGATATTTTGCTATCATTTTTTAGTTTTTTTTATTTTCTTTAATTGTAGCGCCTATTGTTTGTTTTGTCTTGGTGGTCAATTCTGTTTGGGGGTGAGCTTTGGCAGATCTGTAGTTTGTGGAATTGTGTATGGTAAGCAACTCATTTTGTAATCTTTTCATCTAATGTATATCATTGGCCTGTTTGTATAATTTGTTTTGACTGATGCACTAATGTTTTAATCTTTAGCTTTTTCTGTGATTGTCTTTCAAAGTAAAATATTGATTTGTGCATGTTCTATTCTGCCTTGTGATATGCGTAATGTTTTGTTTCCCCTTTCCAGTGGGACATCTTTGGTGCTTGGAGAGTAGGTACAATTGATCTTAAGTCTTGCTGTCTATGACACGTGAGTGGTTTCATTTTTTAGTATTTAGGTCTTTGTGTGCTTTGTATATTTATTGACCTTTCCTTCCACATTACTATATGCCAGTAGATTTATTTTCTGCTTGATAAGGCCACAGCTTGTTTATTGCTTATTTTACACAGTGTGGGTTATTAATGAGTTACTTTTATTAGTGAAGATTAGGGCTAGTTGCAGGTTGACCGCTCAGCAGGTTGTTGGTTTGATTTTGGAATCTTCCTCTGACCATTGTTTTGAGACTGACTATGCATCTTAGGCAGATGACGAAGTCCAACATTTTGGCAGTAAATTTTCTGTCTAAGACAATTCTTCTGATGATGAAGCCACTACCAGTGCAGAGTAAGTGCCTCTTTTAGAGGAGGGCACCGATATGCCAATAGTTTAGCAGGAGAGATCTGGATTGCAGCCTGGTGCTGAAAACCTTCCCAATGGAAGTGCTGAACTCTGGGATGCCCTAAACATGGCACAGCGTGTGTTGTCTGCCTTCAGTTGTGTAGAGTCAATACTGAAAATCTTTTTCCTATACATTTCTTTCAGTTGTTTATGGATGATGATTTTTTGGATGAGATTGTTGCCCAGACTAATATGTATGATGAACAGGATTTGGGGGACAACAGTGCCAGACTTAAACCCCACTCTATAGCAAGATGATGGGCTCCCACAAATCTAAATAAGTTGAAGAAGTTCTGGGGTTTAACTTTGTTGATGGGATTGACACTGCAAATGCTATATTTCCTGCAACAATGAGTCTCAATCCGTATTTGCCTCTGCTTCGGATGCTGCATTTTGTTGATAATGCTTCAGCATTGACATTGGATCACCCTGATTGTGACCGTCTCTTCAAGTATCGGCCTGGCCTTGATAATTTTGTAGATCACGTTTCAGAGAAAGGCCAGGGAAAGAAATAGCTGTGGATGAGTCTTTTGTCTGCTTCAAGGACAGTTTGATTTTTAGGCAGCGAATTCCTAGCAAGGGGGCACATTATGGAATTTAGATGTATATGCTGACTGAGAGTAGTACTAGATATATCTATAATTTCGGGGTGCACGCTGGTAGGAATTCTTCTATTGACTTCCCTGGTTGTCCATACACTTTTGGAGTCAATGAGAAAATTGTGTGTGAACTTGGTAGAGGGCTTTTTAACAAAGGTCGCCATTTATAAGTAGAAAATTTCTACACTGTTGCATGCGGCAAAATCCGCTCTAATCGTAAAGTTTACCCTAAAGAGTTTCTATGTAAAAAGCTTCAGAGGGGACGGTGCAGTGCCTTGTGTAGTGATGAACTTCTAGCTATGAAAATTTTAGACAGGAGAGATGTCGACATACTGACAACCACTCATGATGAAAGTACTTCACATGTGACTGTTTGAGGTCAGGTTGCTGAAATGCACAAACTTGTATGCATTTTAAACTAGTAGATCAGAGGTTGGAGCCTTACAGTGCTGTACGTAAGTTATACATTTGGTGCCGGCAATCAGCAGGAATCATAATAAAATGGTAATGACCATTTTATTAATTTACATTTACTGCTGTGCTCACAGCAGGTGTTTGCGTAGCACTTTTCGCCCTATGTGGGATGGGTATGCCCAGACAAGGGCCCCTTGCTCACTGTGCCACTGGATTCAAGCTAGCCTGGCTGAAACCGGTCCCAGGATGCTTGTTTCCGGTCCAGGGAGGACCTGGCTTGGAAGTTCAGTCTGGACTGTTCCCATGAGGCACAGGGTGAAGACTGATTTGCATATGGCTGGGTCTAAACTGGGGTGGCATGGTGAGCAAAAGAACAATGGATTTAACCCAGATCTCTTGACTGGGGGTGAATGTATGATTCATTCAGCATTCCGTCCATCATTCATTTACGTAGCACAGCAGGTGGGGCAGCGATCCTTCGCCCTTTAGAAACCACCACTGGTGCATGTTAAACCTTCCAACTGTCTCAAGGTCACCAATATTTAATGTCTGCCTGCCCGATGGTCTGAAATCTCTTTCACTAGAAGCAAAACTCAACCTTCTTTTGAGCTAAGAATTGGGTATTCCAGAAGGGAGCAAGAGGAAGGCGTGCACCCCGGTACTTATAACAAGTCACTAAATTCTTAATCTGTGTTCACTGCAAGCCTACGCCCAAATTCACACTAAATTAGTGGCCCGGGCTGGAAGGATCCCTGGATTATAATTTAGCAGCTCTGGTAGAAATACTACAGTATTAAGGGCATGCAGGAAGCGGCAGGGAAAAAATAATACACAATACTACAATTCAGTCTTTCATCAGATTTTACTGAATGAGTCACAGGAAAATACCTGGCTATGACTATCCCCTGTAATGTATTCCCTTCAGAAAGTATCAAGACTGAAGAGTTATAAATCTTATCCCCTCCAAAACAGGCAAAGAAAAACTGTACTGCTGGTACGCTGAAATAAAACACGGTCATATAACAGCTAAAGGAATGATAGCAAATAAAAGCTCCTTTTAAAAGGTACAAACACATGGAAATGTAATTTATATTAAGGTAGCACTACAAATAAATACATGCCTGCAGGTTGAAATAGTTAAACCAAAATGTCAATTTTCAATGGTTAAATCCCACACAAGTGGGCAATACTATTTGCAAGAAATCAAAGCATTGGGAAACAAACCGTATACCACTTTAAAATACGCCACATAAGAAATAAATAATAAATCAGTGCAATTTTTCTTCTGAAAATAAAATGAGCTGTAACCATTTCAATGGGAATGTAATTTCGACCTAAAGTAGATCCAGTGTAAGAGTGGATTCAATGGCAAAAGAAATGTACGCAGTCATCCAAGGTGTGACAAGCTTCGACGATATGAAGAATAAGACTACAGTTGCTATCAATGCATGATCTGATCATTGTTTCAAAGCCTTCCTGCACAGGCCTCATTACCGTGTGAATGACCATATTTTGCGTAATGTACACCTAGATGTTTGCAATGACTGTTTTTACTAGCTGTAGCACTCTGGAGGGGCGGCTCCTCCACTAGGGCGGAGGAGCATTGCTCCACTGCTTTCTCGCAGTGCGAGAAGCAGAAACATAAAATGGTAATAATTTTCAGTTATTACCATTTTATGTTAGGTTGCGGGCGGACGGGTGGGCGGGGCGGCTCTGCGAGCAGGGGAGGAGTGGTGTGCCCACTCCTGAGTGCGCAAAGACTGTTTGGTCACCCTCTGGGGGCCTCCCCATAAGCCCCTGGCTGGGCAGCGTCCGGACCAATGACAATGCTGCTTGCAGCATTGTGATTGGCTTATGGGAGGGATCCTGGCTGCCTGCTCCATGATCCTGCCAGAGGCAGGGGAGCAGGAGCAGAGAAGACGCAGGACCAAGCAGGCGAAAAGGTAAGTTTAATTTTTTTTAAATTCTTTATTATTAAATTAACCCCTTCCCAAGCAACATCCCCGCGTGACCCCCCCACCCGCGAGCCATGCCGGCCATGACTGGCACTCTGTGCACTTTGCCCCTGCTAATCAGTGGTAAAGTGTCTGTGCTTCTTCTTTAAACATGATGAAATTAGTATATTCCTAATTGGTATATTTAACTTACTTATAAGTCCATAGTATATGATGCAAAATGTACCCAAGGCATGTAAGTTAAATGTCACTAGCGGACTACAGAATTTATTGTGACATCCACTACAGTGAAAGTGTAAAACATGGATTTAGGCTTACCATTTTAGCCTTACTGTGGAATTTTAAACACTGCAATTCAGCCGGTCAAAATGAACCCTTTGACAGGTCAAAACCTTCCTTTTAATTATTAATCGGGTCCCCCCTATGTAGATCTTGCAGTCCAAAAGGCAGGGTGAATCGCATTTAAAAGCAAGGCATGCAGAAGTTTAATGTTAACATGTTTTGGAAGTTACGCGCACCCACACGCTATTTTTCACGATGGCAGTACTAGCTGTCCTATGTAGAAAACCAGAATACAGATTAGAATCCTAATACTGTATCTAGGGAATGGGACTAGAAAGATAAATAATTAAACACAAATTTTCAATAGCTATTAAAAAAATCCAACTCAATCGTAAAGTCTGGTTTTTAATCAATATTAAGGAAAAGCAACTTTTAGAAAGTTACCTTTTACCTGCCTGAAGTTTCTAGTACCTACTTTTGCTCCCCCACTTATGTCAGCCAGTAATTAGTATTTGAAAAGGTGGGAACAAGCTGTAAAATGCTCATCAGGAACAAACAACAGGATGACCTAAATGGGCAAAGATGACTGCCCTTAATCTGACAGAATATGAAAGGCTAGGGCTGAGAGCATCCTTTCACATTAGAGTGTAAAATCCAGCTTGACAGGTCTGCTGTATTTTTACATACAACACTGAAGCACACTTGAAAGAAATGGAAATAGGGTGCCATAACAATTCTGTGTATCCACTGTCTGGTTGCTGAAGGACCTGCTTTGTCCCATCAAATGTCTGTCTCTGGGTTTTGACACATAACACTTAAAAGGCAAACAGGATTCTAAAACATCCACTGTGTGGTTGCTGGAAAACCATGCTTTTTTCTACCAGACTTCTGGCTCTGGGTTTATGGGGGGGTCCCGTGGCAGCTTTAAACTGGATTTTGGTGTTAGATGTGAGAGGATACTAGGACTTCCATAGTGCACTCCCCGCACACATCCCTAGCCCTCAGTGCCCAAGTTTAGTAGGATCAAGATGTTTGTCATCTTGAAAATACCCAAAGTAGGAAGGGTTGCCCCCTGTAACTTTTACCCCATTGGTTAGGGCATTCCAAAAAGTAATTGCCACACACTAGCTTGTGCCAGGCATAAATGTGCCATCTTCAGGTCCCCACGCCAGAGCACTCCTGGGCATGAGAAAGATTAGAATAGGGCTGAACCTGCTGTCTGCAACCAGTGAAGAGCCGGAATGACTGGACCTGCTCTCTCTCTTACCCAGGACCAAGAAGTGGACTCCAAGGGGTATATAGCTAACCTCCTGTTATAGCTATAGGGATAACAAGCTAGAATAGGCCCTTTCCTGCAACTGCCCAGCTGATCAGTGGCAACCGTACCTGGGCTGGACCGTCTTGTTGGCCTTTGCCTTCTACCATGTCAATCTCTAAGTGCCTCCCCTGAGCTCCTGGGATGTTTTAGAAGTGTACTAACGTGGCAGATTGAGACTAAAAGGACTAAAGTCTGATGGTAAAATCTCTGATCAGGCAAAACCTAGTTGGTGTATCCGACCTGCGCTCCATCGCGTCAACATCAAATTGGGCCTAGATCTGCCTACCACGACCACTGACTATCATTGGCGCATTACGTGTTTAGGTGCTATCACTATTTAAAGGTTTCAAAATTCACAACTCCAGCTCCCCTTATTCCATTTTTAGGTCGCGCCTTCGCAGCGAATGCGCTACAAAGGAAAACAACCTTTTCCTAGCGCTTAGGCTTTTCAGCCAAGCACGTGCACGCGTTCCATTGCCTTCAATGGCGACGCGTGCACGTCAGGAGATCCACTCGCGGGAGCGCGTGGCCCATCTGGTCGCAATTATCGCTCCCACAAGTGAATCCCTCCCCCCTGGTGCCGCACGAGCGTTTTTTTTCTTGTTTTTTATTACAAATAACAAGAGCCATCACAATGCGCCCGCAGTAAGGAAATTAGAGATTTGCTTTTAAACATGCAGTGCAGGCTCCCTTGCAGTACAATTACTTAAGATTGAGGATTTTTGAAAACTACGGGACACGTGGTGGCAGCTGCCCTATTTCGAACGGTCTGTTTTTACCACGTAAACCAACTGAGGCACAAGGAAAGCGTGATTTGCCCAGGACCCCACTGGCAGTCCTGTGCAGAAGCGAAACTTGTACTGCGAAAGAGCTACAAACCGAGGATTATCAGAAATGTGCAAATGGGTTGCTGACAACCTAATTCTGCTACTAATTTCACTGGCAGTGACTTCCATGGGCAAGCACGTGCCCACCTCACATATCGCGCGCTGACTCCACCTCGCCTGATTCTGCAGACACATCACACCGAGCGGAGAGTCGGCTCTGGCTCGAAGTGCCCATGCACGAGCCGAGCTTTGAACATATGTAGCATGCAAATCATGTCATGAGCGTCATATTAGAATTTATAAGGGGTTTTGAAATTTTTTAAAAGTGCAGTTCCTTAACAGGTGGGGCGTTTCACCTTAGTACATCAGATTACATGACTTCGTTCGAGAGGCATTTATTTATAAGTGGCTGTTTGTAAGCATGGACTGAGAAACATTCCTACCCAGGCCCTGATGACAATCCGGTTAGTAAACAAAGGAGTAAACATTGTCATGTGTACCCTACACGCGAGGCCGCAGGAGTTATGTGACAGGGGAGGGTCAGTTATGCCGCTGGAAAATGTAAATCACGCGGGCGCATTGGAGCACATTTTATGACCGTATTATGCGCAAATGTTCAACTTTATTAGTAACAGTTTAACACTCAGAACAGCATCCAGGTTCTTATTCTACATGAAGCAACATTATAGCATTATTGGCTGTTAAACTCAAGACGTTTCGTTTGAACTCATGTATTTGAAGGCGTTCACATATGTTTATAATGAACAAAAATAAGGCTCCGTGAAATAATGTATTTGCCTACGATCCTACACTTTGGTGGAGCAGGGAAGCCCTGATCAATCTCAGATTTCCTAGTTTCACACTCATGCACTAGATGAGTTATCTCTGACATCAAAGGTTAATGCTTTGTCCCTAATACCTGGATGATGAGGTTAAGGAGGGTTGGTGTGATGGGCAGAATCTACTTTTTTGTGCAGTGTTACTACTTGGACAAACTTTGTCCTAGAACAGAACATCACTTTACCCCAGACAAGCACTGCACCACTTTCGGCACAGAGAGATTGGCTGGGATTCGGTTCTGCTTCCCATGTATGTTGGGCATCTGTATTTACTAGGTCACAACGCCTCATGCCCGGTTCTCTTTTGGGCTCGAGGTTCCAAGCCTGAGCCAGGTGACTGGTTCATTCCACCCACCTCTAGGCGACACCTGCATTTCTGATCGCGGGCTGGAGGAAGCACACCTTAGTTATTTTGGTTTCCTGTCTTCCAGAGTAGAACACCAATTTTGAGGTGACCTCTTCTCACAAGTGAACTCTGCTTTCTCTCAGGAACGTTAGTGTTTCTTTACATTGGTTTTTAATGACAGACTCTCCTAGGAGCCTGCTATTTACCACCAGCTGTCCACATCACATGCAAGGCGACTAAAAGCCCATCCATGGCTTTTAATTATGCAAAGTTCCCATGGACGGAGCCACAGCAGTGAGTTATGCCCTAGTATGCAATCTAAGCGACCAATTGCAAAAGTATTTCTGATTGAACCATTAGTGGTATTAGGGTTTTTTGCCTAGAACGACAAACAAGGAACAAGAATTTTTTAAGCAAAAGCATGAGGCATCCAAAGGAGCCGCGTGATTCATAGATTCCAAGCAAATTAACTACCATTTAGCTCCTGGAGCAGAGACAAGTTGGGAAATGCAAAAATAACAAAAAAGACTCAAACAATACACGAGGCATATAAGAACACCCAGCGGAGGAGACCATGGTTGAACAAAAAGACACAGGGTCATGCCTCAAAAGTGCCCTCTGGTTAGGCCTGGGCACGTGATCAAAACAAGCAGGCAATCTCCCCCTTTTAGCATCCCAGGAAAATAGTGCAAGAATGACCAAAAAAGTAACTATTAAATGCATGTAAGGCGGCTCCTCATTTAATTACGAGGGCCAATGCCAACTCATCTCCAAAGTCTTCTGAATTGGTCACTAAAATGAAATCCCTACAACGGAGGGATCACACTTCCGGACATCGAGGCCTACTATTGGTGTCCCACCTGATCCAAATAAACGAATGGTCACACAAACACAGAGAGCACCCCACATACTGGCTCGAGAGAGAAACTATGCAACCCCATATGCACCTGCATTTCCTTTATGGTGGGAAAGGCAACTCACGCCTACTGCCAGCGACCCAAGTGACCCTGTTGGCATGGCAAAGAGCTAGCAAGACCCTGGGCTGGGTGAAAGACTACACGATCCACACCGCTTTGGGACGGGAATTGGTTTAAAGAACTATCAAAACTGACGTGCTTTGAAACTTGGGACCTTCTTGGGATCTCCACGGTAGGGGATATTATTGAAAAAGGGCAGCTTAAAACTTGGGTGAAGCTTAGGCAAGAGTATAAAAGGAGGATTACCAATTTATTAAATACGTGCGACTGCGACATGCATGGGGCACGGAGCAAATCTCCAGCGAGCAGCTCCCAGCATATGCGCCCCTAGAAGGCGGGCTCCTACAAGAGGAGCTGTTAGGCAAAGCGGCTTCCCTCATGTATAAAACCATTATTAATAACATCCCCGATGGCCATCTAGGTCTACGAACAAGGTGGGTGAAAGACATGGGGTCCATTGAAGACATGGATTGGGAGGCGGCATTAATGCACCCCAGAGAGGTGGCCATTAAGGCAAGACTTCACCTCACCCAGCTTAAAATACTGCACCGTATGTATTACAATAGGGACAGATTGCACAAGATGGGAAGGGCAGACTCACCCCACTGCTTGATGGTCACCGCAGCTGAGAGTCACTTTTACCAAACGGTCTAGGCGTGTCCCTCTCTCCTATCGTATTGAACGCAGGTGACTAGACATATGGGTACGGTCCAGGGGGTACCGCTGCCATTGGGGCCCAAATTTGTAATACTGGGGATCCCTAGTGAGGTGGACATATCTAGACCACAACTGATTTTTTGCCTCACTGGGGTTTGGGGTGGCTAAGATGGACATCGCCAAAAAATGGGGGGTGGCCGATAAACCAACCATCCAGGAATGGACGTTGGGGATGGACATGTACATGACGGAACAACAGGTCACATATCATAGCAGAAGGTCCCCCCAAAAATTTCACAGGATCTGGGAGCCCTGGAGAAAACACTTTGGGTTGGACGTGGGAGACGACATGCAACAGTCTGTCAGACACACTGCGCAGGAAACACAGGTGTAAGGGTTCGAGCCCATAACACTTCGATAAATCACTTCCCCTGCTTTCCGGAGATGGCTCCCTGGTTCACCACGCTGCCATATAGCTATTCTAACAGTCGCCTTTAGCACACCCTGTTTTTACATCTCTCCAGAGAAGAGGGGAGGAGAGGCCCTGTTGGGAACAGTTGCATCTATAATGACTTGATGTCTAATCTGCTTTACATATCATGTATGCATTTCCTTGTGCTGATTGTTTGGTTGAATAAAATACAAATAAAAAATATAAATTAAAAAAAGTATTGGACCTATTGAATGCTACTGGCGATTTGACCCACGTGGGAAACCATATGTTTGCTCCCTATAAACACAATTTTTAAACATCATTATGTGCCCACTGATAGACATTACAGCTTCATCTTGAATATCAGATGTATCCTGAGGATACACAAACGTGCATCAGCCTAGAAAATGACCAAGTGGACAAGACTAACATCCCACATTGTCTGGGCCACTCCTGTTGATGAATAAAAGAGAATTCTCCTTTCTAAAATGAACCAAATCAAAGACCCTAGGGCAGGGTGGAACAATGTCTAAGACAATCCCTTCTGAGTTGCAGAACCAAGGGAACTGCCCCAGTTGGTGCAATTTTGACTTTCAAAAGTGGTTAAGGTTAAGAGAGTAGCCAGAAAAATAAAATACCACCTCTTTAGAACAACAGCACCAAATGGCACTAAGTGAGTGAGGCAAGTGAGCCTAGAGTTATTCAGGCCATTGCTCCCCTCTGAGGGATTTCTGAAATGCCCTTCCTTGCTTCTCTTGGTTTTTTCAGCGTTTGTACTTTTTTCTCCTCTCCATCCTTCATTCTGTCTTTTTCCATCTTTTTTTTTAAACGCATTTTATTGGTTTTTGTATAAAACATACACAAATCCTTATAGGAGAGCTGCCATCATGTCCGCAGAGTCTAAATCGAAAACCCCCCAACAGTTACATATTACATGCTATGATAATATATTAGTCCTTCGTTATCAGTGCACCGGATGAAAACGAACCCTTTGCGGCATACCTCTTATCCTCATTTCTGCTAAAACTATATTACCCTCCCCCTCCCTAACTTCCCACCCCCAGACGCAGACAACCGTAACTGTTCTCATTTTAACATGCATTCTCAGGAGTGGCTATATGTTGAGCTATGCGATGCACCTGTCATGGTACGAGGCTTTCCCCCTATTAGTGATCTGCCCCTCTCAGTAGTTACCGTAGTGCCTGCACTAGCGCTTCCCATGCCGCCGCTGCTTCTAGCGCTTTCTCGTCATGTCGCCTATGTGCCAACTGATATCTTAGCGCGCTTTCACCGGTGGCCCACTTCAGGAACTCACCCTTCCATCTTTTGCTGATTGGGCCCACTGTTGCCTTCCAGTGTTTCGTGATTTCCCGTTTTGCCAGTATAAGTCCCATATCTATAAATTTACTCGTAATCTTATTCTTCGATGTGTGGGGGAACCAATGCAGTATACTAGTGGCCATATCAAACTCTAGTCACCTCTCTGTTATCGTGTTTAGGGTATCGCCCACTTCCTTCCAATAGAGTCCTATCGCTGGGCAGGACCATAGCATATGATCCAATTCTGCCCCAGCTCTCGTGCATCTGGGGCATGCCGCCTCTTCCACCTTAAAATATTTCTGGATTTTCCCAGGTGTTAAGTATGCTCTGTGGAGTATATAGAAGTGCACTAGTTGGAACCTTGCATTCTGCGTACTCTTCCAAGCTCGTCGCACTATTTGCGCCCAGGCTACCTCAGGGATATCTTTACCTAAATCAATTTCCCATTTTCCTTTCAGTGCAGCCAGGGGCGGTAGGCCTTCGTTGAGCATTCTAGAGTACAGCCACGTGACCGCTTTAAAGGTCCCTGCCGCCATCATGGTGTACTGGCAGGCCATCGACGTCTTAGGTTCCATCAGTCCTTCCTTCCAGTGTGCCTGTATCGCCCTAGTTAATGCTGCGTGCAACAAATAACCGCCCCTTGGTAGGTCAAACCTCTCTTGGAGAGTTTGGTATGGCAGCATAGCCCCATCCTCGTACAGGTCTCCCAAATATGCAATTGTGACCAATCTCCGCCGTGCGGTAACGCCGTCACCATCCCAAGCGGTATCTCGGGTGCATATGGATGTCTGTCTTTTTCCATCTTGCTTTCCTTTTTTCATTTAACCTTTCTGCACTTTTTCTCCATCCATCCATCCCTCTTTATCCATCCATCCATCATCCATCCTTCTCCGCTCCTCTCCATCCTTCTTTAATTTCTATCTACCCAATATTCATTCTGACTATCCTTGGTTGTCTTTTTCCTTCCTTCTTTCACCCATCAATCTCAGCATCCCTTTATAGATCCTTTCTTTGCTGCAAAACGAAATATTAATGAATTGGTGTAGGTACAAGATGTATAACTGATCTACCATTGTAGATTAGTCCCCATATTAAAAACTGTTTCTTTTATAGCATGGAGTGGGATGTACGCACAGATCTTGTTAAATTGAGGATCTGGAAAGGTGGTTCGGTTTTTGAGTACTGGGAGGCATTTCAACTGAAATGAATAGAGATGCTGGTCTGGGATCACTAAGGAGAAGTATTTTTGAACCCTAGGTTAAATCAGAATACAGGATAGTAACCCTCTTATCCTCTGCTGACCTTATTTATCTGCTGCCAGAAAAAAGTATTTAACAAACAAATATATACGTAAATCTAAATCTAATGCTCAGGTGTTGGTGGATGCTCTTCGATGTAAGTATATTGTAACCATTACCACAACTAGCATACACACTGGAAAAGGAAGAGGGCTATAGACTTACTGATTACATCTGTTAAGTATGGTAAAGGTAACACAAACAAGCAGAACCTTCCGGACTTCTTACCAGCATGAGAATGGATGGGCAATAAGTCACTTATATCATAAATGTGAGCCGACACTGACAACACAAGCACTAGTATATAGTGTAGAGTTCTGTGTGATATGTCCTGGCTACTATGCTGCAGGTTTTTCACACACTAATATTCCATTACATTATTTAAGCCCTCAATAGTGGGGTGTTCAGCGCTGCCCCTGAAAAGTTTTAATTGAGAGAATAGCAAAGCATCACTGAGATCAGAGCATGTACATTCATGCAAGTTCTTGGGAAAAACAGAAACAATATACTAACATTGTGGGAGCCTCACAACATTGCAAATCCATAAAGAAATTAGGGAATCCTCACAAACAGGGTAGATTATTTTTGTCAAGTCAGATAATGGGTCACGAAACAAATTCATTTTACAGGAATTAGTTGCATCTAATAAAGTCTAATGCAAAAAGGGAGTAAAGGAAAAAAAGACCTATAAAGATGGCAGTAAACTGTTTTGGTTTATATATATTGCAATTTGACATACTAAAATGTAGTGGTAAAGAGAGTTGGCATTTGACTCCTTTGCATTTTGACCACAATTTAACCCTTAACCAAACCCATCACTGTAACTCCAAACTTAACCCCTAACCCCCAATTCATCCCTTCAACTCAGTTATAACCTTAATCCATCCCAAAGTCTAACCTAACCCTAATTCTCAATCTTGCCTTAATCCAACTTCGTCCTAGTCCGAGCCTAACCCTAAAACTCAACCCTAACATGTAATCCCATCTTTTATTTTAACACTAACGGATACCTTTACCCCATTTCTCTTTCCAACCCAAGTCTATAACCTAATCCTTAACCACAGCCCTAATTAAATTTTTTTTATAAACAGCTCATGTTATCTTTAAATTAATTTCAATGTTAAAATAAAATACAAATAATAAACACATTTTTTACTTTAATATTTAAAAGAACCATTTATAAAATAAATTGGTAGTAGAATGCATTTTTGACTCAACTTTTGCATACACCTTCTTTACTGTATTTTGACTGTGATGTCAGAAACCTATATACCATGAGGGGGCTAGCTGTGTAAGCTCCTATACAAGGTGCAGCACTACCCATAGCCTGTTAGGAATAGAGGCTCTTGTTAGAAACAGGCTAAATTTAGCCCCTACCTACCTTCACCAAATAAATGGGTCATGAGCTTAGTTAGTGCCTGCTTCAGGCTGAACTCAACAAGCTTCACCGCTTCCATAGAGTGAGTCTCTTGCTTCTGGTTTGTGCGGCCGCTTTGCTCAAATATCTGGTAATGATCCCCATCTTTCACGTCCTTGAAGAGCTGAAAAATGACAACACAACACTAAGCTGTGACTAAAAAAACGGAAGAGCTTTAAAAACATTGTATTCACCACCATTTAACAATAAAAATGCCTTACGTTTGAACTCTGTGATAATTTTGCTAAAAGACATGTGCAAGAAAGAGTAAGATACAAAAGGTTTTTTCAAGGGATCCCCTTATGTTATGTTATTAAAATTTGTAGAGCGCACGTATACCCGTAGGTGTCTTGGCGCTATGGACGGGCAAGGAAGTCTGCACTGTCGGCTAGTTTTGGAATAGCCAAGTTTTCAAGCCTTTCCGAAAGCTAATGATATCACAAGGTGGGACGAATATACTGAAATCGAATTGCGTTCTAATGATAACATGACAACACATGCAGAATACTGTTCCATGCGAAAATGCTCCGAACAATACAGTGCTAAAAAGGATTTTTTCCTCGTTGTCATTGTTGGAATCGCCAATATAGTTGCAGTGAGCTAATTTGCCTAATATTTATGCTTTAAAAGTATCCAGGCACAATCAAGTACTGACAATGTTATTTACTTTATTTTTTTTATAAACTTTTTCGCTTTCGCATTGTAGTCAACAAAACCTTTCCAATTGCTGGATTAGGGTTCCATGTGTTTGGCATGACATGTTTCTACGCTCCAACTTTTTCTTATGAGCATCTCTAGCGCTGTCTACTCAGACGTTGGGATTCTCTTTGTATCCACAGTTACAAGATCCTACACTTAGAAGGTCGAAGTTACAGACAAAGTCCACACTGAAACACACCCAACACGCATACCTTCATACTCCGTAGAAAGTAATTTATGCAGGTAAGTGTCCCAGCTCAATATGCTGCCACGCCTGTGCCGGACTGACTATATATGCACCAGAATACAATATGGTCCCCTTGAATATTTTTGTGCAGTAATCTGAGCATGGTAAAAAATAACATAACATAATGTGCATTTGTAAAGCGCACGTTCACTGCAAAGGGTTTCTTGGCGCAGAATAGAAGATGTTTATTGATACCCAACTCAATGGTACTCATTTTATGGACCTCAGAAATATGAAAGGCTGAGTGGACGGGCCAGGATTTGAACCACTGACCATGAGGTCAAATACAGGCCACTACAGTGGACGCACTAGTCCACTAAGCCACCAGACCCGGCCTAATAAATACATTCTTCAATAATGGTATCGCATGAACAAGTTGGCAGTACATATAAATATTTGGTTCAGACATGTACTGTGTTGCATTTAGCATTGATACAGTAGACTATCAAAATGCTGAGACATATATATTATCTTCAAAAAGTACGAATTGTACAGCGAATTCAATGCTAGATGATCAAATAAATTAAAATGAAGACTGTAGTAGTAATATCCTTCAGAATTCACTTTTTTGTCGTTGACAATATTTCATGGTTTGTTTAAATACTTAGTTTAAATGTATTACGATTTTAGATTGTTTTTCATTTACTGAATTAAATTAGCTAAGTATTCAATACAACTTTCTATTTAATTAAATTATTAACAATGTAAGTACATTAATAATCTAATGAATGAAGTGATGTATTAACAACATTATGAATACATTAAGGACTTAAATTATAGCAATGGGGCCACCGTAGGTCCCTCTTATTCTTTAAACAAGTCAGGCCCATATTCCTTTCCCCCCTCAAAACACACCTGTTATACCAAGAAGAATTTAACCTTATTTAAAATGCTGTAGTGAAAAAATAACAGGCACATTTTCGTTACTCAAATGTTTCAGCTTTCTATACTTTTGTTATTTTGTTTCTGGTACATTTTGGGAGTTACTGCAAACCACCTGTATGCCACTGTCTGCATACTAATTGAGTACACCATGTCTACTGGATATCCTCACTCTGTTCGATTTCTTTTATGAATTGCATTTCATTCTGAAAGATTTCATTTTACTGAAGTAGGATTTTCCTTACCGCTAGATCTTATTACAGCTTGATTTGCCTTGGGAACCCAAACATCTTCCAAGTAACAGCCATACAGGCAAAGTTTTTCTAAGCTCACACGTTTCTTATTTGACCACTGACATTATGTCCAATAACACCGCGCCTTGAGAAATATTCCGCCAAAATGCTGTTCTATGAGAAATATGCTGTCAGATTATTTGGAAATTCAATGCTAGGAAGACAAATGCCATAAATGTGACACAATCTTCGCCAGGAAAAAGTGCACCAAAACAACTAGACCAAAGAATAATATTCAGAACAGTGTACAAGCAAATAATGCCCGACTATATCAAACCACACACATTCAGACAGCAGACTAAATAATTACGGCATTAAGTGTGAAGTTTAGTTTATTATGCATAGTTAATTAAAACCTGTGCAGTACGTATTACAAAAATTCTTAAAACATCATTGTTTAAAACCATTAAAATAGATCATAAAATTTTAGGAGATTTACACAGAAGTAATTTCAATGAGACTATACAGCACTCTTTTTACACTGAGTGGAAAACAGTACAGGTGCTCATATTTCGAATTGGTCCCATCTTGTTCGCCCATGTGCTGTGTTTGCCCCTAGCATTTTTGCGTTTCTCAAGAATTACCCTCTGTGCTGGATGGACCTGTGCACTAGTTGTGCCCTTTGGGTGTTGGAGATCAGTTGCTTATCGGCGTAAGTCTGTGGCGTTATCCCCCAGTATCGGATGGCTTAGCGCTCTTCGCTCGGCCGTTCCGAGAAATTTCACCAGTCTGCAGTTTAATTTGATATTTGACGGATTCAGGCAGGCGAGCACCGCTTGCCTTCTAGTACTAGTCCCTTTTTGCTTGAGTTGGTCTTTAAGGAGCAGTTGGCGTGCTTGTTGCAGTTCTGTGCATGAGCAGATTACATGAAGAATGTCACCATTCTTTAGGTTGCATAGCGTGCAGGTTTCTTTCCCGTTTTTCCTGAGCCATGGCGGTTGATGCTCTGTACTTGGCAAGATCCCTAGTCTGTATTTTAGAAAGTTCATTTTTGTTGCTTTTGGATAACCCTGGTTGAAGTATGTTTGTAGTGTTGGTGATTTGTAAGTGTTTAGGGTCATCCATGCGTGCGATCTTTTTGTAAATAGTGCCTTATCCTCCAATAAGAAGAGTGATTTGACATTTTTCCAGACTAGTTTTTTTAAAGTGCTATGGCCAAGTTGTGTGACCCAGAGCTCTGAGAGTTTGGTAGCTTCCAATGCTGCTTGAAGATAAATTCTTGCCTCAGAAGCATCCCTATTCTATATATCCTGCCATAGCAGAGAGTTTAGTGTATTTGAGGAGGCGCTTCTGAGTTTGTGCAAGCAAATGATGTATGTCCCGTTCCTGGCTCGATCTTGCTTTTGCAGGCCAAATTCCAGTCTTATTTGAGTCGGAGATGTGTATGGTGGGAGCAAGAACATTGTTCTATAAGCTTTAACCTGTATGCTGTCCAGGTCTTTGGAGTCTCTTCAACCGTTAGCCTAGCTGCCGTAGGTAATCGAGGGAAGCAGCTTTGCCTTGATTACTTTCAGGAACGGAGTCAGAGTTGGACCCAGCAATTGAGTTGCCAGATTTTTCATCGTCAGAGCAATCGATAAACCTCTCCTTCTTATTTCCTGTTTCTGGGGCATGAAAGCACCTTCTTTATCGAAGATGACTCCCAGATATTTGTACACGCCGGCTGGCTCAATTTTTAGACCGTCAAGAGACCAGCTCTTCTGTTGTTTTTTTTTGCTGTTAATTGACATAGTGCGTGTCTCCTTTTTTATATATAGGAACAATCGTCGACCCCCTCCAGGACTCTGGGATTCTGTTTAGTAGCTTGACGTCCATAAATAAAGGTTGCATGATGTCCGCCCACTCTTTGTTCTATGCTTTATAGAGGGCGGGTGGGATGCCGTTTGGTCCTGGGGCACCTTCTTTCCTGCCTTTGGCTATCTGTTTTTTGATTAAAGCTATTTACTGCATTCTCAGAGTCTCTGGGAGGTTGATGTTTGTGCCTAAAGAGGTTTGACCCTGTAATTCTAGTGTGTACTTTTCACAGTTACGGCATTAGAATACTGTACCATGCAAGCAATGCCTCCAAAATACTGTGCGTGGGTATTGAGACCCACATCACTGTCATGTTATAAATATACGCATCACAGTGAGCACTGTGAATAATACCCTGTACATTGCTGATTGACAATAGCCCCTATAGAAAACACAGCATTGTAAACAGTGTCCCACAACACAGTGACAGTTCATAAGAAGATGGTCTTTAGTAGGTTCTGCCCCATTTCACAAAGGTTAAGATGGGCAGAGGAGTGAACCATTCTGCCACAAACACATTTAAACTCTGGTTTCTTGCAAGACTGCAGTATAATGTGTTCTTAGGAAAATAAATGAAGGTTTGACAGTTTTCGGAGGATCAAAAGATGTCCTATTCCAATAATATGTCTATAACACTGGTAGGTCATCTACAAGGCAAAGACTGGCTCTAGGAACTTCCTAGAACAACTTTACATATTTATTCACAACAATATGCCAGAAAATAAAAACGCTACCTCTTACTCACAGAGCGTCTGGACTTTATACTTCAACCTTTGGCTGTGAGAGTGCCCAGGCATGGGCGGACTGGCCCTTTGAAGTGCTCAGACTTGGCATTTATATCTTCAAGAGATATGACTCTTCTTTTTCCCTGTTTTAACTCACATGGTCAAGTTGACCAATACTCTTGTACTCCTACACTTTCCAAGGGCCCTTACACCCACCTCACCATACTGCAAGGAATAAAAGATCCCCACCAAAGAGCCCCTGCATAGGGTGCCCGTCGGGTATTGCAGCGCCAACCCGACGAGGAGCATGCCCGATGATGAAGCATGACACCCGGCGGGCTGGGTGTGTGAGGCCCCTCATTCTGAAAGGAAGGACTTCCCTGTTCCTCCTATCCTGGACACAATTTTTCTCTAGGTTGGGATCTCGCCTGTCCCATTCCCTGCCTCTAATTTCCATTCCAAATAGGAACAGCTTACTCATTTCTTTGGAAGTTTAATCAGGGCATCTATGCTGGACCTTTCTTAAAAGCCCTTAGTCCCTCTTCTTCTTTGATGATACTTTCTAGGTGACAGTTCACATAAACCTCCAAATTGACATTTCAGGAGACACTCAATAGACTCTGCAACTACTGTCACCATTCTGCAACTACTATGACCATTCAGGTAGGGGGGCAGGCTTGTAGTCCTGGATTGGTGAAAGGAGCTGTAGGATCCTGTGTTACACTGACTAGAAGCAAGAGTGAATGCAGCAATTTAAGACCTTCAATGTGGGTACTTGGATGGGAGGGGTTAGCTTTGTATGATCCATGTAGGACCTCGGCCTTGCTTGCATCACCATCTTTCTGCAGTGACCGATCATTTCTGTACACCATTTTTAATTTGCGGGGTGATTAATAATGCTTTACAAATAACACCATCTTCTTACACTTATCTATAGCATTAGAGAAAAGGACGATATAATATGCATGCTTTTGACATTCATCCGCACAGGGTGAAAAGCAACATTTGTGCACCATCCATCTTCGTCTTCAAGAAGGAGGCTATATTCAAGCAACTCAACATTTCTCAACTTTTTAGGTTAATAAAAAACCTTGTTACAAAATGTTAAAGTATATTGCAGTGGGTTTACGTGCACACAAAGTAAAAAGAATGGCAGTCGACCAATACAGCAATTACACATTATCTTAAAACAATTCATTTGTTTATATTATTTTATTACAAAATATGATAAACTACTTTTCCTCTTTTTTTCACATTTTTCCCTAGAAAATTGCTTAGAGCATTATCCTGCTGGTTCAAATACATATTTACCATAAATTGGTGCTACCTACCACTTTCCTCATTACTTCTGTATTCATTTTATACAGCTAAACTTTCCCCATTCCGGGAGACAATCAATAACACCACCTGCAATATAGTCAAACTTTCTAACTTTCGATTAATACCCTCCCTCCTTCTTCTGAATGCATCTTGACAATAACAACAACAGGATCTTATCTTCCCTCTCCGACCCATAATACACATAATAAGGAGCAAGAAACACCCCAGGCAGTACATGCAACCCGTTGCTAGGTCTTAATAAATTAGTTCCCCTACCTGATAGTAGCTCTTTCATCAAGACCACAGGATGATTCAGGCTTTAGGATCCCATAGCTAGGGTCTGCTTTTCAAGGATTTTCTGTGAGCAGTGGTGTGTTACTCTTGTCTTAAGTGTGTATTACTCTTGAATTACAAGACCATTTTGACAACACATTTTTGTGAGTAGCTGTGTCCTGCTCCAGCCTTAGGTGTGACTTACTCATGAATTTACATGAGTAAGACCGACTTATTCAAGGAATTGATTCACAAAGCTTTATTATTGCGAATAAGTATGTCTTTCTCCGAGTAATTCATTAATAGGTTGGGCATAGGACAGCAGTAACACACAACTATTCAAAGGAAAACGTTTGTTAACTGTACCTGAATTTTCACATGATTGTCACACCAACAATTATGCAGGTTACTTACATCTACACCCATTAGCGGTGGGAATTTTGCTCTCCATTCCCAAAACATTTATTAATATCCTGAACTCATGGCACATACGCATCTCCCCAAATAAGACTTTAAATAGACCTTATTCATAGTGCATGTAGGTGAAAAATCTTGATGTCCTTTTAAGGTCTCGCCTAGGCAGCGCACATGCACTGCTCTAGGAGGGCCTTTAGCCATCGATCTTCACTTTTGAAGCACTGCACTAGTGCTTGTGGCGGCATCCGCCTTGCGGGAGCGAGCAGCGGCGCGGCCACGTTACTTACAAACATATGGCCGCTGCTCGCTCCCGCAAGGTGGATGCCGCCACAAGCACAAGTGCAGTGCTTCAAAAGTGAACAGCGCCGATCGCAATCAGGCCACGCCTGTCTTTCAGCGCTTGTTCGAATTCGTTGTTGCAGCTGGTCGCGCGCACTTATATTATTTTCTTACATTGCGTGGGGGGTTGATAAACATTATTGATTTGCGGACTGCTTTGAACTAATTCTCTGCAATTGGAACTGTCACAAATGTCTTGTGCAGATATGCTGTGGTGACGTTTTTAAAACCAGCAGTCGCCTTTTTCCTCCAGAGTGCCCTCGGTTTGTGTAGCACAGATGCTTCTGGCCCATCTGGGGCTGGGATTGGCAACGTTTGTTTGCTATTGGAAAGAGACGCCCTTTGGCTGCATTTGAATTTTTCATTTGCCGAGTTTGTTTGTTGCTGATTGTCTGGTCTGCTTCGGAAGAATTAATTGTTGTTTCTTCCACCCACCCCTCTCTCCCCTGTCTGGTTCCCTCGCTGACTAATGCTCTTGCTGGTGACAGTCTGTCGTATGTGGCATGAGGAAGCTGAGTAGTGTTACTCTGATGGAATTATCCTATTCAGAATGTATTTTGAGAGCATTCACGCCCCTCTCAGCCCTTGCAAATTTTTTTTAGAGGCCTGTTCTCTATAGTTTATTATTAGCTGATCACTGGGCTTTTAGGTTTTACCTGGCGATGTGTACTTTGGGGAGTAAACCGATTTGATGGAAAAATATGTGCCCTTTAAAGCTGTTTTGAGAGCTACCACTCTAAAACAGACTGCCATGGCAAAGCTGCAACTAGCAACAAGCATGGGCATTTGGTGTTTCCATAGCTCTGACCTCTCTTTCCACTGGTAAATCTAAATTTAATTCCTCATACGACTTTCTAGTGCAGGGGTCTCCAGCCTTTTCTGCACAAAGCAAAAATAAGTCTAGGAGCAGGCAATAGGTGTCTCACTCTCTGATTCCTCACATTTTGAATAAGCCCCAACCATCAGACTAGATCTTGAAAATCTTAAGCATTACTCCTCCACGCCAATGTTACTCTGCTACGGGAGTGATACACAGGATTCTATAAAGGTGCCACCCATAGGCCCTGACACCAGTTGCTTTCTGAACTGTCTGCACACGCAGACACAGAATCCAAATTTCATACTGATAGTGATCAGTGTACAAATCTCTAATTGGGAGCTTCTCAAATAATGAGAGTGCAGATCACAGATCAGGGAGAATGGGAGGGTCGGTGAAATGCGGTAGATTGAGTCTTTACCAGAAAGAGCATTACCAAAGGTATTTGTTCTTCTGACGGAGACTTTAAACTGCAGTTCCTTGCCTTTTGAATAGATAACACAGCAGTACCTCCCAGATGGTGGATCTGTGAACTGATTCAAACCAAACATCCTGCAGGACAGAGGGAGCCAAATGCCCTTCCTTTTTTTCTTTTTTCAAAAAACCTTTATTGTGTCATCATCATTTCCATACCGTTAAACATAGCATGAGCAAATGCATTTGAGCAGGCCTTATACACGTCGTAGTATGTAATACATGTAGTAAAGGTACATAACATGAACACCAGAATCATAGCTGTTATTACAATACTTAGTGAGTGGTGGTACCGTACTGCCATGGACCAGTGCTAAGATGTTTTACAATCTGAGCTTACGTCTAGCTTCGGAAGTACAAATTAAGGTTATGGACTAACTTCAGGTGATGGGACCTGTAGGGGGGATCACAAATATACCCTCGGAATGCATTCCATTGACCCCATATTTTGGTCCACTTCTGTGGGCAACCCCTGTGTGTATAAACAGCTCTTTCGGCCATCATGGCGTTGTCCATGTCTCGCTCCCATTGTGTGCGCGTGGGTAGTACTCCGGCCAAATGCCCTTCTTGACAGACCTGACTGTCTGGATAATAGTGCTTTGAGAACGTACCTGACAAATGTTCAGGACAGGCACCCTACATGCCAATGCAGTGTTAGCAGCATTGAGTCTGGTGGAGTTAGCCCCGAAGTCCTATGGGAACTGCTTTATGGCCAGTGCGTAGTAGAACTCCATGCAGAGCCTGATCGAGAGAGATATGGTTCTATTTTGCATAGCCTTGTCTTTCTTTGCTCCAGTGAATCTGATAAAGAGTTGATCGTTCGCCCAGTGTTCTCTAGTACGAACAATATAGACGCTAATGGCCCTTTTCGGATCTAACTAATGAAGTCTTTCCTCTTCCTTAGAGGGGTGAGGTGGGGCAAAGAATGTCAGAAGCGTTATGTTCAGCCCAGTAGCGGCTGGTGTCATTTGAAAGTGGTGAGGCGTAAAAGTTGTGATGGAGTGCACAATTTGTGATGTAGTGCAGCCCCGGTAAGCGAGCGTAGCTAGTGAGCCAGAACTACCCAGCAGCAAATTAAATTGACAAGAAAGGCAACCACTAAAATGTAACAGGCTCTTCCTAAACCAATCTAAGCATTGGTATTGTACAGACTAGGCATTGACAATAGACAAATAAAACCTGCCAAACCAAAAAAGTGACACGCTTTTATAGGAAGATCTCACACTCCTATGCATTTAAAAAAATGTAATTAAAGATCTGCCTATCACGATACCTCCATTTCTCATCTTACAACAGAATGCATAATTTGTATACAAGCTCAACGAGACCAGACACAGGCAATACCAGACATTTTTGGAGGGTCTTCTGTGCCAAGGACTAGTAAAACTGTCGTAAATTCGGACTTCCCATGACTGTCTGAACAATTGGACCATGAAAGAAATGGTTAGTCTCGGTTATGTTTTATGTTACTATGCCAGTTATCTTGCAAACACGTCTTTTAGGTAGTGTCTGATTCTATATCGGCACGCCACAACCAGCAGGGCCTGGCTTCAGAAGAACAAAAGTTACTTACCTGTAAACTGTGGTTCTCCAGTATTGGTGTCTTTCATAGATTCACATGCTTGAATATCCCCCGTCGTCGAAGTGGGAGTCCCACGGTACATAAAATAGCAGTCATATATGCATATATACATGAAATTATAATAAATAAAAAATATATATACATATAATGCAATAGATTGTAAATTCTAAAAGTACCATAGAACAGAATAGGCCCATTGAAAAGCCTAAGGGAGAACTCACTTTAGTAGCTTATCAGTGTCATTATGTGTTGGTCCACATTCCAGCCAATCAGGCTGTAGCCTCCTCTAGAACCTTCTCCTCAGAAGCCCAAGTCCTCAGATTTTCGTAGCACAAGTAAGTAAAAGTGCCTGAGGAAAAGAGAGCCTCTGAGGAGAGGATGGGAGGGTCGCATGTGAATCTATGAAAGACACCAATACTGGAGAACCACAGTTTACAGGTAAGTAACTTTTGTTCTTCTCCAGTATTAGGGGTGTCTTTCATAGATTCACATGCTTGAATAGAGTAGAAAGCAGTAAAAACATCACAGAAGTCATAAAGGTGATACATCAAGCAAAGAATGTAAACATATTTAGGTAATATGCAACAAATACCAAAACATTATTAATAAAAAACCTTTATGACTGGAGGCGGGTAGCAACAGAGGCTCACCTTTTTTGGAAAAGATTCCGCAGCACCGCTTGACCTACTGCCGCATCCGCGGCGTCTGTTGATTGCAGGCAGTAGTGCTTAGTGAAAGTATGGCTGCTCGACCAAGTAGCAGCTCTGCAGATCTGTCGTAGGGGTACCCCTGCAAAAAGGGCAGCCGAAGTAGACACTGCTCTAGTTGAATGAGCACGAACTGGAGCAGGAAGGGGCTTTCCAGCCCGTTGGTGGCAGAAGGATATGGTAGAGGATATCCACCTGGTTATAGTCTGTTTTGTAACGGGTTGCCCTTTGCAAGTCGTACCATATGCCACAAACAATTGATCTGACTTTCTGAAAGTTGCAGTTCGTTGAATGTAGAATTTGAGACAACGTTTCACATCTAATGAATGCAATGACCGCTCAGCTGGAGTTTGCGGAGCAGGAAAGAAAGTTTTAAGGATTACAGGTTCGTTGAGATGAAAGTCACTGGGAACCTTTGGGATGAATTTAGGATTAGTTCGCAATGTTACAGCCTCATTGGAGAATTGCAGGAAAGGAGGCTGTATGGTAAACGCCTGGATGTCACTGACACGTCTTGAGGACGTCAAGGCGAGCAAGAGAGCAACTTTCCACGTGAGAAATTTAAGATTTGCAGAGTGAATAGGCTCAAATGGTGGTAGAAGTAGTTGAGACAAGACCAAACTCAAACGCCAAGCAGGCGGAGGGCGACGGATAGGTGGAAACATCCTAAAAAGGCCCTTGTAAAATTGCTTAATGATCCTTGAAGAACATAGAGATGTGGAACCATCATGGCGGAAACGGGAAATCGCCGCCAGGAATACTTTAAGAGTTGAGTGTGACAGTCCCGACTTTGCCAGGGATAAAAAGAAAGGCAAAATTTGTTCAGGTTGTGCAGTCATGGAGTCCAAATCCTTAGTGCGGCACCAGACACAGAAACGCTTCCACTTTAATTGGTACGTTTTTATAGTGGAGGGAGCGCGAGCTCGCGCTAATACCTCCCAGCAGTCCTTGTCAATATTTAAACGTGCAAATTCGTTGTACTCAGGTTCCAGGCATGGAGTTGAAGATATGCTGGATCCGGGTGACAGATTTGCCCTTGCTGCATCGTGAGGAGGTGCGGCAGAGGATGGAGTGGCAACAGATCGGACTGCGAGAAGAGGAGCAGGTCCGTGAACCATGGATGTCTCGGCCATTTGGGTGCAATCAGGATGATGTGACAAGGTTGGAACCTCATCCTGTGTAACAGGCGAGGGATCAGAGGAAGGGGAGGGAAAGCATAGATGAAGTCGTTCGACCAATTGATCGAAAATGCATTTCCATTCGACTCTCTGTGGGGATGCCGACTTGCAAAGCGTTGGCATTTCCTGTTGGCAGCAGTCGCGAAAAGATCCATCTGTGGCCGGCCCCACCGCCGGAAGATGAAGTCGACTGTCGGCTGATTGAGTTCCCACTCGTGATTGTCCGACGATGCCCGGCTGAGTGAGTCTGCCAGGACATTGGCCACACCCGGCACATGAATGGCTGTGAGATGTATTTGACGTTGAACCGCCCATTCCCATATTTCTTGTGCCAGTTGTGAAAGCAGGAGAGACCTCGTGCCGCCCTGCTTGTTGAGGTAGTGCATGCTGGTGGTGTTGTCCGTCCTTACCAGCAAAGTGTGTCCCTGCACTAACCTCTGGAAGGATTTTAGGGCTAAGAAAATCACCAAGAGTTCCAGACGATTGATGTGGCAAGTTCGTTGGGATGGTGTCCACTTTCCTTTCACAGACATGCCGTCGAGATGCGCTCCCCATCCTTCGAGAGACGCGTCTGTTGTAAGTGTCAGAGTTGGAGGTTCGTCCTGGAATGGACGACCCGCAGATATGTTCGGAGGGTGAGCCCACCACTCCAGCGCTTTCTGGATGCGAGGTGTTAGATGAACCTTGAATTCGAACAACCCTGACACCTGTTTCCACTGCTTGTCCAATTCCTCTTGTAGAGCCCTCATGTGCAATCTGCAATTTGGAATAAGGTGGATGCACGAGGAAGCCATGCCAAGGAATGATTTGAACGTTCGGACAGAAACGTACAGTCCTGATTGGAGGAACCGCACCATCTTTATCATGCGGTCCTGTCTTTCCTGGGAAACAAACACTTTTCCCTGCCGAGAATTTAGCAAGGCTCCGAGAAAATCTCTCCTTTGCGATGGTTGAAAGTGTGACTTCTGGCAATTGATTGAAAGCCCCAAGGTTTGGAAGAGGGAGACGCAGACTTGAGTGTGCTGCTCCGTCAGGTGAAACGTTTTTGCTTTGATGAGGCAGTCGTCCAGGTATGGGTAAAATTGGATACCTTGGAGACGCAGGAAGGCAGCTACCGGGGCTAAGATCTTGGTAAAGACCCTCGGTGCTGATCGTAGGCCGAATGGTAGAACTTTGAATTGGAAGTGCAGCTGTCCGACTGTAAAGCGTAGATACTTCCTGTGTCTGGGGTGGATTGGCACATGGAAATAAGCGTCCTGGAGATCGATTGTTGAATAGAATTCCCCTGGATTGAGAAAATTCAGAATTTGAAGCAGAGTTAACATCTGAAAAGTTTTGGAAATGATAAATTTGTTTAGGGCTCGTAAATCCAAAATTGGACGCCATTCCCCCGACTTCTTCTTGACTAAGAAAAAGCGGGAATAAAACCCCTTGCCGCGTTGACCTTGCGGCACGACTTCGATGGCTCCTTTTTTGATCATCAATTTCACCTGGGCCAGAAGTTCTTTGAAATGGGGAGAGGGTGGCCCCGAAGGTGGACGAATGGGAGGAAATTTTGTGAATTCCAGGGTATGTCCTTTGGAGATAACGTCCAGGACCCATTGGTCGGAGGTGATGTCGGACCATTTGCAAATGGACTTTGAGATGCGACCTCCAAGATTTACAGTCGGCAGAAGGAAAGGACTGAAACCGTCACTGCTTTTTGTTGTTTGAGCCACCTCTATATGTGGTTTTCCGTTGGTAGGGTCTGGTGGTGAACTGACGATTTTGGGATTGGTAGGAACCCCTCTGTCGGCTATCGTTATAGGTGTTGTACGAACAATACTTACTTGATCCTCGAAAAGTAGAGGAACCTCCGCCTCTACCTGGTGCCCCCCGAAAGGGCCGCTTTTTGTACTGGAGGGTAGTCAAGGACTTCGCAGTGTCAGTGTCCTTTTTGATCGCCTCAAGGGCATCATCAACATGTTTGCCAAACAATAATTCTCCGTCGTACGGCAAGTCTAGGACTCTTGCTTGTACCTCTGGACGGAAGGTGGTAGACCTCAACCAGCCTTGACGCCTCAAAACTGCCGCCCCAGCCAATTGACGAAAACCCGTTGAGGAAATGTCGAGTGCACAATCAATGATTTCGGATGAAATCAACTCCCCCTCTTGTATAAGTGTCTGTGCTTCTGCACGGATTGCATCAGGTAGTTGAGGAATCAATGCAGCAACTTCGGACCACATCTGGTGGTCGTAACGGCCCAGAATAGCCAGAGTATTAGCCGCCCTCACCGTAGTAGCCGCCATGGTTGTGAATTTCTTTCCTATAGAATCCAACTTGCGGCCTTCCTGATCAGGAGGAGATGTAAGTGGCGTAGCAGGGTTGCGTGATCTCTTCTGTGCAGCCTGAGTTATTACCGAATCTGCTTTAGGTTGAGACACCAAACAGGCCGGGGAAGATGCCGGAGCTTTGTATTTCCTGTCCAATCTGGGCAAAACTGCAGGTACGGAATTTGGACGTTCCATCAATTTAAGGCCTTCCTTCCAAATATAATCCACGATAGGTATAGTGTGGGATTGCCGTTGAGATAGGTCCTTAAAATCATATAGGAAGCATTCACTTTCATGCTGATGTTTTTCGACCGTGAGATGAAAACGTTTTGCAGCACGGATCATCAAATTGTGAAAATTTGCGATGTCCACTGGAGGCGATGCCAGAGGTGAGGTGGGCGGAGTGGAAGGTGTTTGAGCACTGTAATTGTCCCACTCATTCATATCGACGTCAGTGTCGTCGTCATCAGTATTGTGAGGATCTGGATCCTCGTTGCCAGTGTCAGCACGAGTACCACCCGGTGACACGGGTGAAACTGGTGCAGGTGTTTGAGGAAGTTGAGGTTGAGGCTTCGGAGGAGGTTGCGATGCTGGAGAGGCAGGTGTAGAAGGCGGAAACCTGCGGTTATAGTCATCCAGCATGTGCTGTAGGTTCATGACCAAAGAGAGAGGTATCTGTGTAATTGGTTCTGAAGGCACTGGCTCTGACGCATCAACAGGAAATAATTCATTCCCATCTTCGACATTGTCCACCACATCACCCTCATCACTATATTCCTGGCACTTAATGTGTAAATCCGAGGGACTGGTAGCCTGTTTTAAAAATTCTTCCACCTCTGAGTCGTTTCCGGATTCTTCCGCACCAGACTGGAACAATTGGTCTGGAAGAAGAGTGCCACTTCTCACTGGACTCAGTTGGATGAGAGGAACTGTCCGCAGAGAAGAAGCGGTAACCACTGTATAGACGGCAGCTGTTTTCGGCAAAGGTTGACGAGACGTCAACGAGCCCGTTGGCGGAAGTGTGGTAGTGTCAGAATCAACCTGAGGCGGCTGCGTCGTCACCACATCTGAATTTGAAGGTTTTTTCTTCGTCGACGAGGATTTCATGGCCGTCGACGGAGTCGTCGACGGGGCCGTCAACGAAATTGGAGCCTTCATCGTCGACGATGACGTAGCCGTCGACGGGATGACAGATGACGTCGACGATGGGATCATGGTCGACGGTGGCGCCGTCGACGAGACAACCGTCGACGGGCCCGTCGACGAGGTGCTGCTAGAAGGCTTGATCTTCGTCGACGGTGTTCGCGTCGACGAAGGAAGCGTCGACGATGACCTCGTCGTCGACGGTGTCTCTTTGGCGGTCGTCGACGAGATCTTCATAATAGAAGAGATGGGTCTCACCTTCTTGGTCGTCGTCGACGAGGTGATCGTCGTCGACGTAGCGCTGGTCGACATTGTACATGTCGTCGTCGACGTAGAGATGGCAGACACTGACTTCGTCTACGCTGAAGATGTCGACGGGTGCGTCGACGATCCCGTCGACGAGCCAAAACCAGATTTTTTAACGGAAGGCAAGGTTTTGGGCGCAGACGTCAGAGAACCAGGTCCCGTAGACGTGCCCTGAAGCAAATCCTGTGGGGAGACAATCCTAGAGGACTCCAACAGTCTACTCTTCTTAAGAAAAGGAGAAGGAACCTCAGTCTCAGACCCACGCTTCTGAGAGGACTTTGAAAATCCAGAAGATAAACTGCCTACCTCAGAAAGTGCAGTGTCAGAAGTCTTCCACCTCTGTAGCCACAGAAGGAGACGGGCCTCTCTATCCCTCAGAGTCTTGGGAGGGAAAGTACGACAGTACTTACAGTTTTTTACCTCATGGTCTGGGTAGAGACAGTAAATGCATTTACTGTGTGGATCCTCGTGGAAAAGGCGTAGTTTACCACAAGAAGGGCAGGCTTTAAACAAAGATTTCTTGTTTGAAGACATTTTCTGATGAAAAAGAACAGTTAAAGTTGAAGAAAACTGAGCAGAGCTCAGGGAGACTCCCTTCACACGACGTGCGGTAGAAAATCTGAGGACTTGGGCTTCTGAGGAGAAGGTTCTAGAGGAGGCTACAGCCTGATTGGCTGGAATGTGGACCAACACATAATGACACTGATAAGCTACTAAAGTGAGTTCTCCCTTAGTCTTTTCAATGGGCCTATTCTGTTCTATGGTACTTTTAGAATTTACAATTTATTGCATTATATGTATATATATTTTTTATTTATTATAATTTTCATGTATATATGCATATATGACTGCTATTTTATGTACCGTGGGACTCCCACTTCGACGACGGGGGATATTCAAGCATGTGAATCTATGAAAGACACCCCTAATACTGGAGAAACATTTCTATCTGCAAGAAATGTTAGCCTGCTGGAACGCACTTCCGAGAAGCATTGCATCAGCTTGTATGTTTCTCGGTGCGTGCCAGCCAGCAGGGCCATAGCTTCAGTACTTAAATTTATTGTAGATAGAAATGCTTCTGAAGCTAGGTCCTGCTAGCACGCACCGAGAGGCTGCTGCAATGCTTCTCGGAGGTGCACTTGCGTTCCAGCAGGCCCTAACAACTGCCTTGAAAACATTTCTCTGTGCAGTCACACAGTGGTGCACCAGTTTTTGCAAGGCACAGGGAGATTATTAAAATTGCCCAGAATCACAGGATGTTGACTGAGACGTTACGACCCACTAGCTAGTTTACCTAAAATAATCCATGGCGTCATTCCTGAGGTCTTTTGCGCCTTTTCTCGCATTCTAAGAAAGTGCAGACAATGTAAAGCATGCGCCAGCACTTTGAGTGTGTTCTCAAAATGCTACATAGCTTTTTCCTCACGACACAACGGGTGCAATAAGAGAAAGGCCTGTGCTTCAGACATCATGACACAATATTATTGCACACACTATGCCGGTACTATCAGGTAAGTATAAAAAACGGCACACGTTCGACATTAGGGCATGAAATGCACAATTAGTAAAATGAAGACACATGAATCACTATATGGGTACTGACATAATTCTCCACGCATTGTTTCAATCACAATATGTGTTATTGCACCTAAAACCTGACAAGAATCATAGGAGTACGAAATTAAAATATTTTAGGAACGTACTCGTGACGCCATTATCATGCACTTGCTGTGGCAACAGCATGCCAATGCCAAAGTGTGAGATATGTCCTGTACGAGTGTCACGGTCACGAAATACCCTTGTTTCAAGATAATTGATTCGCTCAACTATTAGGCCACGCCAGTCGCATCCGGCATTACGGCCGGGTGGGGGGGGGGAATGGGGTCGCGCCCTGGAGGGGATGAGGGGGGGGGGAGGCGGGAAGGGTTTAAGGAAAAAATATATATATATAAAATAAACTTACCGTCCCGGAGACTCCCGACTCCCGTCGTCCTGGTTTTCAATTCCTGCAGCACTGTGTACGTCATCAGGAATACGGCAGGCTGCAGGCAGCCTCCCTCCCCTCCACCGCAGCAGCACTGTGATTGGTTAGACCGCTGCCCCACCAGCGTCATTTTCTCTCTGGATGCTACAGCATACAGAGAGTACAGGGAGAGTGGGCGGAGTTTCTCGAGGGCAGGGGGGAGAGGCTTGTCCACTGTTGTTCATAATGACTGTTTGAACAGTGGGAAAGCCACTCCCCCTGCCCTCGAGCAACTCCGCCCACCCCCAACCAGGAACTTCTGCTTTCTCGCCATGTGAGAAGGCAGAAACATATGGTAGTTATTACGGCAATAACTACCATTTGCTTCTGCCTTCTCGCACGGCGAGAAAGCAGGGGGCGGCGCCCAAACGCCCCCATAGAGGAGCCGCCACTGGTTCAGCCCGACATGAGCTGGAGTGACTACCTTCGGAAGGAAGGAGGCTTGAGCCCGTAGAACCAGCTTATTTGGATAGAAGGTGGTGTAAGGTAGGTTAACATAGAGGGCCTGTAGCTCATTCACCCACCATGCTGATGTCATGGCTACTAGAAATGGTGTTTTGAGGTGGAGCAGCTGAAGAGGACAGCTGTGAAGAAGTTTCAAAGGCACACACAAGGAATATAAGACCAAGTTCAAACACCATTGGGGAATAATAAACGAACAAGGGGGAAACATATACTGTTCTTGGGCCTGGTCGGTTCTAATCTTCATCAGAACTTGGGACAGGTTAGGTATCAGCGGAAAAGCATACAGGAGTCGCTAATTCCACGCTACGTGGAACACCTCTCTGAATGAGAGATGCCATTGAAGCCCCAACGCGAAAAGTGCTGACATTGTGTGTTCTTGGTGGTGGCAAAAAGACTGAGCTGAGGTTTTTGCTGTCGCAGAAGAGTACCTGCACAACTAGATGTAGCCACCATTCGTGATCTGCTAGGTGTCGACAGCCGGTCCCCTGGAAATCCTGTGGGGTAAATATGTGTTTCAGGGGGCCTCTGACTGTCCGTTGCATAGCAATCCGGATGACAAAGATGAATGCCCTTTTCTCTGTTACAGCCCGTGCATCCATCGCCGATCTCTCCCTCACCTATATGATACTGCAGTGGCTCCTTTAAGAGAGGAAACGTCCTGGATTACAACCCCGCCCATGCGGAGTACGTCAGTCTGAGCTTGCCTCCAACCCCGATCAAGATCCAGGAATCAGACTGTTTAAATCCCAGACGCCATGCCGGATTGGGAGTGGCTATTGTAGGACAAGAGCAGACGCCGAGTGAACAAACCACGAGGGATCATCATGCAGAAGACCTCAGTGACTGGCCTCTGGAGGGAAACTCCATTGTGAGGGACGTTGCAGCTGGGACCTTCGACGCAAATTTGGCAGAAACAACAACGGTATCCAGATCACCCCTGGGGAGCGAAGAGACCCAACAAAGGAATCACGTACAAGTCAGCCACGTTCCAGGAAGAGCTGGCTATCAGAGGTATGGGAACACTTAAGGGCTCTACGTGGGAGGCGGATATCCAATGCTACCTAAGTCACATTAAGGGTATTGAGATGGATCACTCTCTCTAACAAATTCCCCCCTGAGACAGGTGAAGGGCTAGCTAAAAGGTGTAAATACCACCTCATTACCCTCCCTAGTAGTATGTGAGACCAAGGAAATGGTCACTCATCCTGGTATTCTCTTTTCCCTGAGCTTTCCTGTGAAAAGAAGACTCCAGGTGGAAGCCTGCTGCCCCGACCAGCCAGAAGGAGCCAAACCAGCGTCCTTCGTTCATGTATATTGAGAACCGGGCATTTTTGTTTCTCTGAAATAAAGAGAATCAGAACAAGAACATCTAAGTGCCCCCTTCATTTATAACCTAATTCCCTACAATGTGCTTTATATTGGACTGCGCTTTGTCCAGCGATGTGAACTTTGGCACACATTTTTCAAGTTCCTTTACAAAAGGATCCCCAAATAATCCCCCTTGGGTTACGGCTCCTGCCTCTGAGGAGGCAAGGTCCCCCAGCTTGGGATCTTCTTTGGTAATCAAGGAGTGGCCAACCTCTGTGGTTATTGCGCAGATCATGTTTCCCATAAAAATGTTTGAGAGGACATCAGGGAAAATAAAGGAACATGATACTATGGCTTCTTCCGTCATGTCTAGGATTTTGGTCATAAGACCTATGCCGTCCAGCAGCTTGTCTTGGCACGAGCGCCAAGACCACCTGTCAATGCCCTTCTTCAGATCTTTCAATTTCATATACTTGGCCAAGAAGGTGACCATCCTGGAATCGATGTTGGGAGAGAGGCCCACTTTTCTCTCCAGGGTAGGATGTAGGGTCTCCGTCCAAAGGTAAGTGCGGGCATCCTTCTCTAAAGGTTTGTGAAGATGCCCACCATGAACTTCACCACCTTGTCTCCTAGGGCTCACACTGCCGACTTTGGATGGATGATGTAAATTGGATCTACCATATCGATATTACTGCTCTGTAAATCCAGGTGACAACTGCCTCATAAAAGTCCTCGTCCCACTGGGCGCAAGCCCTGGGGACAATCAATCAATCAATCCATTTGTAGAGCACGCTACTCACCCGTAGGGGTCTCAAGGCGCTGGGGAGGGGGGCGCTACTGCTCGAAGAGCCAGGTCTTGAGGTGTTTCCTGAATGTGAGGTGGTCCTGGGTCAGTCGTAGGTGGGCGGGGAGGGAGTTCCACGTCTTGGCCGCCAGGTAGGAGAATGATCTTCCTCCAGTGGTGGTTCTGCGGATCCGTGGGACGGTGGCGAGGGCGAGGCTGGCGGAGCGGAGGTTGCTTGTTGGAGTGTAGAACGTGAGGCGGTTGTTGAGGTATTCGGGACCTATGTCATGGAGCGCTTTGTGTGCGTGGGTGAGGAGCCTGAACGTGATCCTTTTGTTGACGGGGAGCCAGTGCAGGTCTCTCAGGTGGGCTGATATGTGGCTGTGGCGGGGGATGTCGAGGATGAGTCGTGGGGATGCGTTCTGTATGCGTTGGAGTCTTTCCTGAAGTTTGACTGTGATTCCTGCGTATAGGGCGTTTCCGTAGTCTAGTCGGATGGTGACGAGGGCCTGGGTGACCATCTTTCTAGTTCCGGTAGGGATTCACCGGAGGATCTTGCGGAGCATGCGCAGGGTGTTGAAGCATGAGGATGGGATGGCGTTGACTTGCTTGGTCATTGTGAGAGAGGAGTCCAAGATGAATCCCAGGTTGCGTGCATGGTCAGTGGGTGTCAGTGCGGTGCCCAGTGCTGTGTGCCACCAGGAGTTGTCCCAAGCAGATGGGGATGGTCCGAGGATGAAGACCTCCGTCTTGTCTGAGTTCAGTTTCAGACGGCTGAGTTTCATCCATTCGATGTGTATAATGGTGGTCCCAATGTGTTAATTACTTGGGTGTGGGGAGATAAAATTTGGTAAAGACATCTAGTATAAAACCCTAACAGGAAAGGAAGAGAAGGGAAAAATCAGTCACCAATGTTGTTTAATCACACTGGGACAACACATTTTATAAACCGATTTGTAAAAGAACTTTAGTCAAATATCACATTAAATTGTGCGGTGTCAGGGGAGAGGGGGGAAAAGGAAATGTTAAGTGTTGGATAGAGGGTAAGGTTAAGTGAGAGTGACATAAAATCACAAACAAATTTGGTATATATATATATACATCATATACCAGAAAGTCAAAATCAACAATTGCTGTACATGTTCACCATATAGAATTGAAGGACACAGTTAGTGAATGACTGTCTATCCAGTATTGGCAATAAGTGGTGAAGTCGACGTTTCGACCCCTGGGACTGTAGATATCTTGATTCTTACTGCTGGGGTCTTCTTCAGGACAAGTGAGGGCTTTGGTGTGGGAGGGGGAGGGTATTGACACCTATGAAAGAAGGGGGGGAGAATTAAAAACTTAACCTGTGTTACAGTGCGGTAGTTAAAGTGGGATCTCGATTAATTGAAAGAGAAATTGCCAATAATGGGTAGAGGGGGACTCTCACAGATCAGTTGTGTAGAGAGAGAGCTCCAAGAATCGCCAAAATCATCTGAGCCAGGGAGGAGTGAGATGACACCTATATAATAAAGGTGTCCATTAGTGTCAATTAAACCAATCTGAACCTAAATGATATATCAATGGCCAGTGAACTTACTTCTAAAGGTGGCTAGTAACGCAGTGATTCGAGATTAAATGGTGCCTTAACTTTTTGGATTAAATCAATAAAGGATGAAGGCCAGTCCGCCCATCTGAGTCAAGGGTCAGGACCGAAGGATGACTCTAAAGAAGGGGAATATTAAAAGTCAGCTAAAACGCTGGTATGAACCAACGTTGTCAGACACTCGCAAATACCGCAATAATATTAAATTCAAGTAAAAAGAGAGGATGACCTAGTGGGTTGATCAGACCACGTTGAATGTACATTATATTGGATCCGTACATCCATATATATGTGTTGTGGCCTCTAACCATTATCAAAAATGTGTCTAAGAACAGGTCTGTGTTGAGCAGAATAAATCATATGGCAACAGACCTTCGGTGGGCAGTATCCTTGTTTCATCCATTCAGCGACGTTTTTCATTCCTTTCTGGAGGTTGAGTTTGGTGGTGGCTGGGTCTTTGGTGAGGGAGAGTATCAGCTGGATGTCGTCGGCGTATGAGATGATGTTGAGGTTGTGTTTGCGTGCGATGGTGGTGAGGGGGCTCATGAAGATATTGAAGAGGGTTGGGCTGAGCGATGAGCCTTGGGGTACGCCGCAGATGATCTCGGTGGCCGCGGAGTGGAAGGGAGGGAGGCGGACTCTCTGGGATCTGTCGGAGAGGAACGAGGTGATCCAGTCCAGGGCTTTGCCTTGGATCCCGGTGTTGTGGAGGCGGGATATTAGGGTACGATGGCAGACTGTATCAAAGGCGGCTGAGAGGTCTAGGAGGATGAGGGCGGTTGTTTCCCCATTGTCATGTAGGGTCCTGATGTCGTCAGTGGCTGCGATGAGGGGGGTCTCGGTGCTGTTGTTGGCTCGACAACCACACACGCTTGTTGGTCTGGAGGGTTTTGCTGTTCTGGATTGTGTTCCAAGACTGGCCTTCAGTGGCCTGAACGAAATACAGCCCCCGCAGGGCGTCAACGAGAGTTGGACCACAAAACGGTCCCCCGGGGGGAAGGGAGAGGGTCAGAAAGGCAAATTCGAGGAATACAGACCCAGCTGGGCATCACCCTGAGGAGCAGAGAGACAAGACTTGACAGGTCGCAGGCTCCAACAGTGTGAGTCCGACTCCCAAATGAGAGAGAGACCTGTGGGCCACCGAGACAAGCTGGCCACAGCGCCCTCTAGTGGACGGATGACAGCACTGGGTTTAGCATATGGTTCCAAGTCGCGCAAGGAGAGCACCAGCGATCCCACAACTGTAGGGAACCTGAAAAGAAAGCGCATGTGAGCGCAACAACGTATAATTAACAATACTTTTCAAAACCCCTTTAAAAATTACTGAAAAAGCATTTTAACAGCCCCAGAAACTAGAGAAACAGAAAACACCACTTAACTGGCTGCTAAGCAGTGAAGAAAGAGGAAGTACAAGCAGCAACAGAGGATTATGTTGGGACTACGCAGAAGAGACTGAAGTAGGACTTAAGAACTGTTTTGTTTTCCCTGGTGTTCATGAGGAAACTAATTTTTTGTAATGTTTAAATGGGCTGCCGTGTTTTGAAAATTGTGTATTACAGCAAAGGAAGAAAGCATAATCCTCGCCTTTCAGTCCTGACACAGAATTAAAAGATCTAAGCATACCATTTCTGCATTCTTCCCTTTTCATCCTCAAATCAATCACTAGGATCCTACTAAGGTGCTGGGTTCTTGGTGGGTGTTCTGTGTGACGTGAACTTAATCAACCCATACCTATATTGTTGCCTTATTAAGTCTCACTAAATTTCTCAGCTTTTTTCTAGCTACACAACCAGCATGCAAACTTCTTAAGCAGTGAAGCTTCATTATCAACGACTCAAAGTCTAACATGATATTATTGCAGGCTGAGCTGCTAGGTGTCTTCTTTCCATGAACACATACATTCAAGTTGTAGACAAACTAGTTCAAGATTCTCAGCCCAAGGAAGTCTGTAGTCCATCTGTGGCTGAATGTCCAGGGTGATAGGAAAACCTAATTATTTCTTGTCTTGTGGGAATGTTGCATATAAAGTGACTTCCTTGCCAAATTTTGGATACTTGTGTAAAAGTGCAAACAAATTCAGAACTCTAATTCTAGTCACCACAAAGTTCAAAGCAACTCTTCATTTGGTGTTTCCTTTTCCCCATCTTCTTCTCATTATAATTTGCCCCTCATGTTACCCCCTTTACACAATGGTGCCCTAGTTGATATGCCAGCCGTTCAATCCTGCATTTACAGACTTTCTTGCATGCCATCAGAACACTCTTTTATATTATTTTGGTTTGTACAGTTCGTTTTGGAGTTGGACAGTCAGGATCCCCTCTGTCAACTGTCTAGTCCCTTGCCAGGTCCACCCTTTCGTAGTCAGAGCCAAACATATTCCCCCGGTCAACTATCTGTCTCGCTTGCTTGGAGTGATGTGCTCTCTTGGAAGGCAGTTTTCAAATGTGATGTCCAGCATGGTTCTTCCTTGCAACATGTTTGCTAAGACAGAAGGCCAAGCCTTTCTTTAGGTGGATAAGTTGTTACACTTGACTACATTCCTTTTTCAAATGCCTGCTACACAGTGGTTCGGTTGACCTATTAGCCCAAGGCCCATTGTCTTTCTTATAGCCTGCACTTGGCGCAGCTTTCCAGTGCATTAACTTTGCTTTAACCTGCATCCCAAGGATTCTACTCCGCCCCGTTTAATCCCTACTAGGGAGTAACCCTGTTCCCGAAACCTCTGGAAGATATTGCATTTGTAAATTACACACTTCCAATCTGAGGTAAAATTGAGGAAATTATTGTCACATTATGTGTTGTTCTAAGTGAAAGGTTCCAAGAAGCGGACCTGTAAGATTATTTCCCTTGATGAGGCACTGACAATTTTTTCCATATTCAGATGCATTGCAGTGGATGCCTGATTTTTGGGATCACAAAAAGAAGCATACAAAAAATATGATGACATATTTTAGCAGTGCTTAATTTGAGCCAGTGGTTTCCGGTGCGAGGGCAATACTGACAGTCCACCACATGGTGGCGCTGTCTATGCAATTTTGAAATGAGCACAACAGTGTTTAACCTCTTCAGCGCGGCGCGAATTTTCGCGCTGTGCTGAAGGTTCTATTGAGCGGGCGGGGCCATGACGGAGTGGTTCCGTCATTAGCACAGCCCAACCGGCTCTCATGACGGAACCACTCCGTCATGAGCACCGAAGGGGTTAATAATTCAGCATGCAAAAAAAAGAATAATACCTGACCCTCACTCCTTTTTATAGCTCTGGGTGGCCTGGAATAGTCTAAATTGTCACACTTGTAGCAGTGCGATGGTTAGTAGCTGTGATGGTACTGTCACTGGCAGAGAATACAGGGGCAACGGGTGATGCAACCTGCAGTGGCCTCCTGAGAAGGACCCTGGCACTTACATTTAAAAAAAATAAGCACTGGAATTTAGTCACAATATAATTAATTTATTGGTAGTACCAGACTCATTTTAGAAATCACAGTGAGGTCTAAGGTGGTATCACCCTTTCAAAAAAGATGATCCTCTGCTGGAATGTGATTTGATTAAACATCTTTGAGAGATAACAGTTTTCTTTCATGATTTCATCATATGAATTAAGGGTGTCCGGAAGCTATAAATTCACTTATCTCTTCCTCGTCCTTGTGAGAAAAAAGTCTAACATGCTGATAGAACATGTACTTTCAACAGCAGCAGTCAGTTTGTTCAAATGAACAAATGAAATGCTAACCTGCTAAATTTCTGACAAATGCGAGGCTGGTCCTCGTGTTGCAGGGATAGTAGCTATTGAATGTAAAGCCTTACCTATAAAGAAGGCTGAAGTAAATGGGGTTTGAGGGGTTAATGCAGATGTGAAATCAGCTATTTCAAAATTGTGCAAGGAGAAGTATGCTTTGCTTAGTAATTATGGTATAATACATTTTCTAAAGTCTAAAAATAGTTACTGATAGAGATCTCTGCCTAAATTCAGAATTCTCTTTTCTCATCCGCTCCTCGAATTACTCATTCGCTCTGTTTCTTAATACCTCTTTAGTTTCACAATAGTAACATTTTGGGAGATGTGCAAGGTTTTCTTATTCGTCCATTAAAAACCAGGGGTTATGCATTTAAGAAGTGGCAAAAGCTACTTGCAAACAGATTTCATATTTAAAATTAATAGATTTCTGCTGTTATGGTTAGTGAAACACTGAAAGAACTCTTGGTTGGAAATTAAATTTGTCTTTTCCTTCAAGCTCTTCCTTTTGCCATTAGTAGCATATCTCTACATGAAAATCCATTGACTACAAGATATTTTTTATTCTGATTTAAATATAAGGAAATAATGTAGCCCGTTTAAAAATATATATTTTTTTAATGATCTATGAAAAAAGCCTCTATGTACCTCATACAAATCAAAACATTCACTGGCAATCTTAAAATGAGTAGCGTTGTAAACTACACAGAACAATGAGGCAATTACTTTATAATACAGTGAATCAACACTAAGGGGAGCGTAAATTGTGCAATGTATGTACATGATGCAAAGGAGTACACTTTTCGGGGATATGATGAATTGTCCAGCCACACCCTTTTCCATGACCAAACTGATTTTCATGACCGCCTCTACCATTTATCACACGTTCCTAATGTTCCTTTCTGTAAAAATTGCATTCCAGCCCATTGATTCACCCGGCCTAAGCTGGAGAGTACGGCCCGGGTGCAAAAAGTACGTCCCAAGCCAGAGATCCGGCCCGACTGCGGACCTAAAGATACCACTCGTAAATGACCACTGTGAATACCAAAAGTCGTAAAGTTAGCCTTTCATCTCAGATAGCCTTTGTGAATTGGGCCCATAGTGAGCACGGGTGTGGAGTTATTGGACCTTGACCACTAGAAACTATTTTCTCTGCTTAAAAAAAAATATTATTTTTGGCGAAATGTGGTCTTTGCCCTACCCTGATCTCTGCCCTATGGAATGACCTTGTACAGGAACACAAGATCCACTTTTCTAATGACGACCTCCCCCTTGAATGGTAGATCTGTTTAACTAACAGCCCCTTACAGGGCTACCTTTGTTTTCTCTCCTTTGCCCACTCCCGCTTGTTTTCTTATGTTTATTCTCCACATTGTGCTGAACTGTGCGACCCAATATAACTATTCATACTCCAGTGGCTGTCTTTCTATCTGCAAACCCCACTCTATTAATTTACTGATGCTCGGTAACAGGCTCGCCCCAGATTGTTAGTTGTTGTATTATTGACATATTCAAACACAGTTGTAACCAGTTTTGGTGCACTGATATGTAACGGTCTCTCTGCCTAATACCCAATAAATGCTAGCTGAATACAGTCTAATGTGTGAACTTTGTGCTTTATTTGCAAAAAAATAGGTGCTGGGGCCCTTGACAGCAGTTTGTACCATACATTGCCACTGTACTTACATAACCACTGACCATCACACTGCTACAAGTCTGACAATTCAGACTGTTCGAGGCTGCCATACCTTTAAGAATGGCTTGGATGCCAGTTCTTAGTTGTTTTAATGTATAATGAATTAACAAACAACAATTTTTCTGCTCACCATGTGGCAGATGTCATAAGTGCAGGTTTTGGCAATTAAGTGCAGATGCCGAGCATCCGAAACCACTGGCTCAAATTAAGCACTGTGTGTGAATCAACTTATCTGTACTGAGATATTACTGCAATGATTTTTGGCAAAATAAAACTATAAAATTGGCAAAAAATAGCATATTTTTATTAATATTCTCTAAATATACTCGAGTAGGAAATGCAATTTAAAAAGTTCTTTCTGAGAAAAATAGAAATCATGTTGCACCGCTGCATGTCATAAAAAAAACCCTTCTTAGTGAGAAAAGCCTCCAGCGCCATCACCATCACAATGTAAACGATAATCACATCTTTAAATCCAGCGTTGTATTATCCCTGGGAAAGATTTACTGATCGTATCGCAATCGAAATGATGTATGTGTTACAATGAATTGCTCATGCTGCTTTCCACACCTCCAATAAAGTAAAGAAACATAAAATCACCACATGTACATAAAACAAGTCTGATGAAATGCAAAAGACTCCGGGAAGTGAGTTTCCAGTGAATGTCACTGTTAGAAGGAAAACAACCCCTCTGCACCTCAGTTGTAAAAATACGCTTGCGTGCGTACACTCTCTCAGTCTCTCTCCTGAAACTAAATGAAAAAGGGGTGGGAATAGCTCACGTCATTTGCTGTATCGTGATCACATCAAATTATAGCAAAATTCCATGAGATTATGTGAAATTGATTGAGGAGCGTAACCCAGTTTTTAGAGCTATTTTCTTAGCGTAAAATTACCCATTGTGTCTGAAATGGGCACAAGGATGCATTTTTTTTTGTTCAAATCGTTTTTATTAGAAAGCAAGTTTTACAAAAACAAGGAAGGCAAAAAAAAAGATACTCTGAGGTATGTTCAAGAAGGCGATGCAACCTAAGATACACAGCGAGGGAGAAACATGTCAAAGTCCTATAAACAGAGGGTTCTCAATTGGTAAGCAAAGAAACTTGTATACGTACACATGAAATTTGAGCATGAAGGATGGTTGCAAAAATGAGGGTATTTGAAAAGCAGAGGAAAGGAAAAAAGGAAAGAAAGGGAAAGAGAGAGGGAGAGAAGAGAGGAGGCATGAAAGAAGACGAAGGGAGAAGAGAAATAAAGGAAAAGAGAACCGAGAACAGCAGCAACGTAGACTTATGTTAGGTAACCTGAGTTAAGACAGTGGGGTCACCGCGCCTGAATCTGTGGCCATATGGGTGACAAGAACGAGAAATGCGTCTAGGGGTATGACTATTAATCAAGCCTAAGGCGGGTCGTAACAAAGTGCCCGTGAGTCAAATGAACTCCAGAGCTTGGTGTGTGATTTACGCCACGGCGAGGAGTGGAGTACATCATTGTCTGCGCCCCTCAAGGAAGCAAGCCACACCTGCCAGATTTGAAAAGAAACATCAGAGGCAGATTTCCACTTGCTCAAGATGACTTTACACGCAAGTGTGAGCATAAGATCCAGCAGGTGTCAGTCATGGTCATTCACTAATCTCGGGTCTATTGTCCCTAATAAAACATATGCGAAGTCCCTAGCAGGGCGGAAGTGGAAGAGTCGTTGAATGTAGTTATACATTTTGTCCCAAAAGGTTTGGAGCAATGGGCATTAAAAGAGCATATTGCCCAGGTCACCTACGTGGAATTTGCAATTCCAGCAAAGGGGGCTATCAAGAAGTTTAAGCTTAAAAGGTTTGTCAGGAGACCAATATGCTCTATTTATCAACATGAATTTGGTCTGGGAGAGTATCGGAGATATTTTATTGGAAAAAGGGGTAAGGTGTATCTTATCCCAATTGAATAGCATGTTAGAGGAGTTATGTTCATTTTCCCAAGCGATTTCGCACTTCCTATGCGTTTTCTGAGGGTTAGGGGAGATGAGTTTGTAAATTTTTGAAACCATGTGACCCAACGCCATGAATTGGAATAATTTACTACAAAGTGCAGGCTCATGCGGCGAGATGGCTCTGGCAGAGACAAGGGCTTTGAGGTGTAAGAACCTATAGAAGTCAAGAGGAGATCTTTCAGTAAGTTCAATCCTTTTTTAGACCAATCATCCCAAAAAAGGCATTTGCCTTCATCTTTGAAGGCCGGGTTAAACCATAACGAGTTCAAATCGGACTTGTTTATTTTGACTTTAACTTTACAGTGTCTTTCCAGATTAAGAAGAGCTCTTTTAGTGTTGAGAAATATGCATTTGGAGTGAGGGAAGACTGTGACGTTCATCGTCATTATAGAGGATAGCGGTAAATTGGTGATGATAGCTTTTTCGATGTGGACCCATATAGGAGTGTAGTCTGAGTGACCTTGGAACCAGTTCTCCCCTTGCTTACAGAGGTATACCGTCTGATAGCACCTAAAGTTTGGTAAACCTATGCCCCCCTTATCCTTTAGAAGTTGGAGTTTCCGCAAGGAGATTCTTGGTTTCTTCCCCTACCACAGAAAATTATTAAAGAGCTTGTATATCTTGGCAAGGAAATCATCAGATAGCAGCATAGGCAGCATACTTACAAGATAATTGACGAGCGGTGTGATCATCATTTTCAGAGTTTCTACTCTGCCCCACCATGATAAAAATTTCAGGGACCAACCGTCCAAAAGGGAAGATATCTTTTTATGAAGGGAACGTTCATTAATTTTGAGAGTGCTAATTAAATCCTTTTCAAACTCTATTCCTAGATACTTAAAGCTTTTCGGTTGCCAGAACAAGCCAGATCCGCCCAAAATGCTGTTGTCGCCTATGTTATTGAGTAGTTTCACCTCCGTCTTATCTTTATTAAGCTTGTAGCCTGACTTTTCTGCAAAGTCTGCAATAGAGGACAACAGGGCCGGGATTGCCAATGCCGCATTTTCAGATACTACTAGAACATCGTCCGCATAGGCCGAAATTTTGACTGTGATTCCTTCAAAGCAAATTCCTTTAATTTGGTCATTATTCCGGAGAGAGTAGAGGAAGGGCTCGATGGCAAGTAGAAAAAGGGAGGGAGAGAGGGGGCAATCCTGTCTTGTACCTTGTTCCAGGTTAAATGAGGACGAAAGGCATCCGCCTGCTCGTACTCTCGCTGAGGGGTTAGAGTATAAGGCCATTACCATTCTAGTAAAATCTGTCCCCAACTTAAATTTATGCAGAGTGGCTTCCAAGTAAGACCAGTCGACCTTATCAAAGGCCTTCTCGGCGTCTAAAGTCACTGCCACAGTTGGGGAGGTAGTGGACTTTGCTCTTTCCAAAACGTGTGCACGGGTACGTGTGTTGTCGCTAGACAGCCTGTTTTTGAGAAACCCTACCAGTGACGGATGAACGAGTTTGGGCAAGACCTTCTGAATCCGCTTGGCCAATATCATAGCATAAATTTTACAGTCAAGGTTGATCAGCGATATAGGCCTGTAGTTCTTCAGGGACGTCGGGTCTTTCCTATCTTTTGGGATAACCGATATAATAGCCTCTCCAAGGGTACCATGGACTTGTCCTCTATTGGTGAAGTGATCATATAAGTCCTTGAGAGGGTCTACCAGGGCTGAGGAGAAGCTCTTATAGAACATAGCGCTGAACCCATCTGGGCCCGGAGCATTCCCGGTTTTCAGGGTTGTGATGGCGTGGTCAATGTCTGCCGAGGAAATGGGAAGGTTGAGGTCGATCTGGTCTTGCGGCGAAAGAGAAGGAAGATTGCAATTATTTAGATACTTCCCTAATTTTGAGCCATCAAGCTCTTTGTTTTTACTATTTCGGTCGTTATAGAAGTCTTTAAAGAGGTCAGCAATTTTGGCGGGGTCTGAATGTGGAGTCCCTGATTTATCTACTATACTCTTAATAGCCGTTTGCTGTAACTTGAATTTTAGATAAGATGCAAGGCTTTTACCTGCTTTATTTGCGTGACATAGCCTGAAGTTCTTGTGGTTCTTAAGCCAGATTCCAGGCCTCTCACTGATTATTTTCTTATACTCGTATTTTTTGCTCATCATGTCATTTAGGACCAGAGGATCTTTAGAAGCTATGTGTCGCTTTTCTAGTGTCGAGATCGTCTCCTCTAGACGCGTTAGAGTGTTATTGGCGTCCCTATTCATAGCTGCACGAATTTTGATTAATACTCCTCTAACTGTGGTCTTAAGAGCCTCCCATCTTGTAAGGTCCGTAGTATCCATATTTTTTATTGTCAGCAAGATAATCTTTTATGGCTTCCTTAATAGCCAATCTATTTGCGTCTTTCTTCAAGACCGCATTGTTGAATCTCCATAGGGTCGATTTTTTAACCACATTGTGCACTGCCAGAGTCATCGTGATGCATGAGTGATCCGAGATTACACGCGGTTCAATGGAGGCTTTCTCAATGTCGGCAGAGGAGCGACCGGAGGAAAGGAGGTAATCTATACGTGAGTATGAATTGTGGGGGGGGTGGGCAGTAAAAGGTATAATCTCTCCCTGTTGGATTCATCAATCTCCAGGAATCAGTCAAATTGAATCGGGAGCAGGGGTTAAGGAGTGCTTTGTGTGAGCTGTTCGAACGGAAGAGACAACGAGAGTCTCTGTCAGGAGAGGATCCAGAGGGAGATTGGGGTCACCACCGAGAACATGTGTTGCATTAACTGGTATCGTGTTGATGTGGTTGCATAGTTCCTTCCAGAAACATGGATCGTCCTTATTAGGGGCATAGACATTAGTTACATAAAATTCTTTGTTGTCCTTCGACAGTTTTGTGGAGACATCTGCCTTTGGTGTCAGCAGTACTCTGCAGAATGTCGATGTTGGCTCTTTAAGTTAATACCCCGTTTCTTTTCCCCAGGGCATCAGAACTAATTGCCTCGCTGTACCATTTATTCTTCATAGAGTTAAATTGTGGTGAATCAATTTTAGCAGGAAACAAGGATGCATTATGTGCTATAAAGTTAGTGCTAAATGCAACACAACATGAACATGAACAGCAGCTGCCACTCACGCTCACCGAGTTTTGTTGTTCATGTGCTCCTGGTGTAGGATTTTTTCTGCTGAATTACTGAATTACTCTTAATTATGTAAATGATGGAACATGATGCTGCTCTGTCACTTGCAGGGGTGCATCACAATCACGGATAGTCCACACCCCTATTTATTCCTTTGTTGTGTTAACATTTGATCATTAGAAGGTGTTCAGTAATAACATGGGAAAGTGTAACTGGTAGGGAAAGTGTTGTGTCATGCAAAGAGACAATGAAGCCTTCATGTTATAATATTGCAATCCATAGTATTTGATGTCGTTTATTTAAAGAATGTACTCACAAGAGATGTAATGCATTTTGATTTAAATGTGCAACATGTAAAAGCTGAACGTAGATGCTATTAATTATCCTTGACGTGTAAGATTTCATAAGTTGGTTGTAAAAAAAATAATTTGATGTGTTTTTGTAATGTAATGATGTAGAAAGGCCTAAATGAAATGTTCACTCATGTGTGTATTTGAAAGGCCTACGTGCTTCACTCTTATGTTGACCAATTTCTGTAGGCCTGAAATGTATTTTCCCTGGGGGCTCAGAAATAGGGCTGTTAGTGAAATTCATGTGCGTGTTGAATTTGTTCTGTTCTCATGTCTCTGTCGCAGGTGGAGAAAGTTGTCTTTGTTAGTTAGAGTAACATCATTTGTTTAGGAGAGTTAGGCTCAGGAGGATGTAATACAAATGAGCAGGGAGAGCTGATAATTGGGAGACCATGTTCTTTCCCATTGACGGAGGCCTGGGAATCAAGGTCATCGAGAAGGAGCTGGGAGCACCGACAGCGCATGGAAAACCACCTATGAGAAGTGTCTAGCAGGATGAGGTGATCTGGGTACATGTTTTGCATTTTGTGGTTTTGTACTAGGGACAGTGCCCCGGGGTGGAGTCAGGAGCGGAGGTGAGGAGAGCTTAGGAGAGAGAAGGAGCATCTTAGAACAAGCGCCATAGCTTTTGGCTACTTGACCCATACAAAGTGAGTGTACTTCTTAGGAAGTCTTCACTTACTGACACCTTTTCCTGATCTTGTCTGGGAAATGCTAAATAGGGATGTCACAATAGTCTTAGTTTAGGGATAGACTAACGCTCTACATTCATTCACAGATGAAGAAGGATCTTGATGTGGGGGCAATAATTGCCTGCGTTTTACTTCTGGAAATTGTCATTCTGTTCTGATCCATCGCATAAGATTAGCCTATAGGTTAGGATTTGTATTAGTACCCATGTACTTTTACAACCTCGTAATGAGGTGCTTGTACGCCCAGTTGTTTTTGGCTTTGTAGTAAACCCACTAACTTGGAATTCGGAGAATGTGATTCCTCAGAGTCATGGCGCTTATAAATTGTGGTCCTGTTTGAATGAGTTATTTCTCCTCTCTACACTTCTCAGCAGGCAACAAAAGTCCATCGGCCCCGAGTTCCACAGTAAATTGGTAGGGAGGAACTCGGCCCTTTCATAGACGAGAGTAATCAGGTACATTTCGGTAATTTTGCGTCAAAAGAGTAACAAAAAAATTACTGAAATTACTCCGATTACTCTAGCATAACCAGAATTTCACCCAGACCTAATGTTAAACTCCCATTTCTTAAATTATTCTTTTTCAGTTTAGCAATTTCTAGAACTGTAGCATATTGCAGGATTAATGTGCAGGAAAATCTTAACCACATTAGTGGGACTGTTTGAAGTCGAAGCCAATTCACGATGTCCTTCAAGATTCAGTGAAGGCACAATTCTTAAAATCAAAGAAACAAATGTTGAAAATGTTTAAAAGTTAAACTCTTGTCTGGGTGGAGAATTATCACTTTTTGCAATTCACAAAACGTTTCTGAATTACATTTGGAAAGCTGCACAAGTCATAGACTTGGTATGTTGGTATGTTGGCATTTCGGCTAGTGTAACTGTATATGGTATGTAAATACGTATGCTGAAATGCCATCACTTTTAAATAATGCCGCATTATTTTCACGCAAGAAAAAAAAAATCCAGCTGGAGAAAACTTTCACCAACACCCCACTAATGTTGGGGTACTTCAGTTCTCCCTACTGGCTTGCAAATGGATTTACTCTTGCCATGGCAACTTTTGGGGACTGGATTATGCATAAGTAGATTTCTTCACCATTTTGTCAATACATTTTACTCGTGAATTCAGTCATTTGCTGGGGTAAATATAATTTACAAGCACAAATGGCTTTTTGAATAAGGATTACTCACTATAAAGTTCTTCTGGAGTACTAAAAAACATGAACACACAGAAATCGTCAAAGCTGGCGATAGTCCCTAGTTTGAGTTTCTAGACTGCGCCATTGGGATGTGATCTTGCTGTCTCTGAATTTCTCTAGCGACTAATCGGCTTCAACACTGAAGAGGTGAAACCTGTTGAATGGGAGATCAATCAGAGTGGTTTGGCAGTCCTCTGAAAAAAAAATCCATAGCCGTACATGGAGACGTAGGGAGCCAGAAGTCTCCATGGCTCTTGCAACCAAATCAGCCATGTCCAAGCCAGATTGGAGGACTTCTTTTCACTAGCCGGACATGGAGACGTAGGGAGCCAGAAGTCTCCATGGCTCTTGCAACCAAATCAGCCATGTCCAAGCCAGATTGGAGGAATTCTTTTCACTAGCCGGACATGGAGACGTAGGGAGCCAGATGTCTACATGGCTCTTGCAACCAAATCAGCCATGTCCAAGCCAGATTGGCTGACTTCTTTCGCTGCCGCTTGACCATCCTCTATCAGCTCAGTAATGTGGGTCTGAAGTCGTCTCCCAGGTTGGGTATGACTGCCTGTGCCGAATCTAGCAGAGCATGAACTTAGCTGCCAATAAAAATAAAATAGGAGGCAGGTGGCATTGATGGATTTTAGATCAATGCTTCCCACAGAGAACATATTTTTCGATTTTCTGTCCAATGGTGTAGTTGGAAAGGCTCACGGTGCCTGCTTTGAGGAACAAAACACCTGCACTACAAGGCTCTCGGGAGATGGATATGATGAGAGAAAGACTGGGTGACCAGGAAGTGACTATATCTGCAGGCGATGGCTCTTCAAACAATGGTAAAACTAATTTGCTTCTTCCATATGCCTAAACTAGGCTCCGCGAGAGGTCCATTAATGGCTCAGATGTGTGAGCACCTGAATGAAGGACCTCACTGAGGATAATGGGCCGAACCTCCATCACTCACCACATTCCACTCACACATCCATGTGCTGCTACAGGCACACATGCCCCAAACACTTGAAACAACAAACACTTTAACAAAACAGGCTAAAGTACGAAACATTTCCTCGGTCACAAATAAGACTTCACTCTATCTGACAATCTTGAAATCTGGAAGATATGCATGTGTTTCTCGTTCTGGTAGGCCACCTTTAGACATGTACATCATTGAAACTTTCCAGTTAATTTATGCTCCCTCAGATTGGTATCTACCACAGAACTCCTTCATCCTACTACACAAATACCCAACTCAGTAACTCTAAAAGTCCTGCAGTCCTCCACCAAGCCACCACATACCCTCTGTACAGCCGTATCAACATCCACAACATTCAATTCTATATTAACAATGCCATCAACGTGTTTACATTGCCAGAGATAGGGCCCTAGCTCGGGTGTGAAACATGACTCTCCCTTACCACTGTTACTCATTGGCAGAGAGGTGCTGTTTAAAATGGTCTCTTTGCTGCACATTTTATATCAGTTGCAAAAACATCTCTCTGAAATCCCCTGCGACTATTTCTCCTGTCTGACACGCTATGGTCGGCAGTTTTTTATGGGCTGGAAAGAAAGTACGCATTTCCTGGCTAAATGCTATAAGTCTCCATATTATGGCAGGATAGAAGCCACTGACATATTGTCCTACTGTGCACCCCATCTGTAGGTCAGAAATGTGGGGCTAAATAATACATTCCCAGATCCGGCATCTGCAACAGAGAAATGGGTCATGGGAGATACATATCTACTGCTCTATCAGTACAGAGAGTGGCTAGTGCTAGACCTACCCCCTCTATCGGTTACTGTGATAAAATTCTGAAGCGGGACTCTGCGAGATATCAGGTGGTGCCCTAGGCTCACTAAAGAACCACATTGTGGATGGGCTCATGGCTTAGCCAGGTACACTCCTAATGGGGTTTTAGGTGAAGAGATCCTTTCTATAGGATTGTTAAAGCTGGGGGATGCGATGAGACATACAACCTTGAATTAACAAATAGATTCCCCCTGAGCCCTTCGGAGTGCTCAGGGGGAATCTATTTGTTAATTCAGATGCGCCCTATTTTATGGGGACCTGTGGGATAGATTGGTAACCTATCCTTCTCTCTTAGGAGCACTCACTCATTACATGTTCCCTATAATTTGCCTTTACATTTAGTAGAGCTCCCAAGTGTATACCTGGTTACCAGTATTAATAGCCAGACCCTCCAGGATTTCGCGGTTTGCCGCAAAATCGGCACTTTTGTAAAAATGCCGCGATTTTTACAAAAGTGCCCGCGAAATCGGCACTTTTGTAAAAATGGCGGGATTTTTACAAAAGTGCCCGCGAAATCTAGACATCCAGACCCCTTTCAAGGGGGCGGGGTGGGTCTGCGGAGGGATGGGGCGGGGGTGTTGGAAAGAGCCATCTGGTCGATCTCAGGCCTGTGGAGGCAGTAAAAGCCCCCGCTCCGTGGAAAGCCTGGGAGGGGCAGATCTGTGGGACCCCCCAGGGGTGCTCTCTGCTGATCCCACGATAAATAAATAGATTGTTTGACTTTCAGGAAATCTATCATTTATATTACCCAGAATTCTATTGTTTTCTTTGGCGCCGACGTCCATAAAAGCAGGAAATGTGCGTGGTAAGATATGTGCAATCATATCAGTAGCATCTTCGACAACGGCAAAGCGTTATCTTGAATGAGCTTACACTGAACGAAGGACAGGGGCGCCGCGCCGTTCGTCAGCTTATTGCAGTTGATCAGCTAGTTTTTGCCACTTACAGATATCTTTAATTAATAAAGTATGCGTTAGACAGAAGTAGGATCGTTTGAATAAAACTCAGATGGAACATACAAATGTAATGCTTCTATGTAAACTAATCTGTTATTGGGCATTTTCAATAAATCAAGTTTACCTCGTTTTTTATATTCCCCATTATGAACTTACATTACAAATCCATACTATGAGTTATTATTTGTTTCTTTTAGCACTACCAATGTCCGTTTAGTTTAATTTGAAACCACTCATCTCGTATATTAGTATAGTGTGTAACTGTGCACAGAAAACTAGAGTGAGTTGAATGCTCACTGCGCACATTTGCCGTGGTCCATCCGTCGTCACACTACTGCTTTCAAGAACCTAAGCTAATTTTCTTTCTCTGACTTCAAAGTGAGAGGTCTTCCCCGGGACCCAAACGCTCCCGCTTTGCTGCATGAGCCGTCCCACACCCTCCTCCCTTTCCATGTGTGTTCCTTTCGTGAAAAGTCTCAATCTGTGGGCCAGCGGAGCTCACTTCTATTGCTCGAGTCTGTAATAGGTGCAGCCAATGAGGGCCTGCTGTATGTGAACCAATCATGAAGGCGCCTCCACGATGGCACAAGTGAAGACAAAAAACTGAAATTGTGTGCAGCCAGACTTCATCCCGGGCAGCACATGCTTACCCCAGCTTCGAGTCTTCAATGGAGAGCCCAAGGCAGAAAAGGAAGAGTCACTCATACTTAAGCAGTAGGCTGCAGAGATGGATGTGAAATGGACTAAACACCGGCAGCCTTGTCCGTTAAAGAATCTTGCCACCTGCAGATTTCCAGGGTAAGCTTTTCACTTGCTGAACTCTTTCCGCCCTCTCCAATCGCCCCACACCAATCAGTCCAACGCCAATCCAAAAGATTCTGCCCACTCCAACGTGCCGAACTCCAAAACAATCTGACCCACTCCAATCCAAAACAGTCTGTACCACTACAATCCAATCCACCCCACCTCACCCCAATCCAATCCACCCCAATCCAAACCACCCCACCCAAATCCAATCTATCCCACCTCAGTGCCTAATTTGAGCTGGTGGTTTCCGGTGCTCAAATCTGGCACTTAATCATCAACACCGGCGCTTTTCATGAGCACCAGTTAAGGACACATTTATTTATGGTAGGCATGGGGAGAATAAATGATTTGCCTAGAATCACAGGATGTGGAGTGATGCTGAGACTCAAACCTGATTCCCCAGCTCCGAAGTCAGCAGCTTTGGCCATTGTGCCAAATCCTCTTCCCCACTTTCACGGTTAGTAGTCTGTTTTAGGGGACACTAACAGGAGAAAAGGGCTGGTGCAAGCTGCCTCCTGACAAGAGTCCTGGCACTTTTTTGTGTGCAAATTAACCGTTGCTCACTTCATCCCAATCTACCTAAATCCAATCTACCCTACCATAATCCAGTTCATCCCACCCAATCCAAACCACCGCACAGCACTCTAAGTAATTCTGCCGCATGCCCAGTGTGCGGCGGGCCTTGGGGGGATTGCTTTTGGAGCATTTATTCATTAACATTTTTATGTTCTATTTGCAGCCTTGAAGCCAAACAAAGTGTCTACATTGTAAATAAACCAAATATACATAGTTTCATGTTGTTAAACAACTAAAAAAACGAAGATATCTGTGTTTGTTGAAGGAAAAAACGCTAAATAAAATGCAGCTAAATTGCCGCTAAATTTCCATATTTGTGCCGCTGAATTTCCATTTTTGTGCAGCTAAATTTGCTAATCAATGCCACTATATCCTAGGAGGTCTGTAGTAGACATACAACCTTGTACTCATTCGAAGATCTTAAAATATATGCACAAGCATCAGTTTTTTTTAAATATCTTTAGTTCAGACATGATACCAGACCTTACAGACCTTCCCGACTTTAGCCTACTAAGGGCAAAAATATCTTCAATATATAAATCACTGGTGAGTCACTCTGCAGACATGTTCAATTAACTGCAGGAGGCATGGAAGGGAGACACTGGTGGGATCACTGACAAGGAATGGCAAAAAGCCAGGATGGCCACGTGCGAAATATCCATTGCCACTCAACTCTGACGCACGGGAAATAAAGTTTGGAAGTTTGACTGTGCTACAGCCTCGATTTGTCCATGTGTCACACGTGTTCAGCCTTTTTCGAGGAAGGTTAATACAATACTCACAGCAGTCACACAATGGCCATTTGAAATAATACACATTACGGGTGACCTAGAGGAGAATATGTGCAAGATAAACTAGCAAGACCCCCAAACATTGGTGAGATTGGGAATCCCCCAAAAGGGAGGAATGGGCAAAGATAATGGATCAGTGCATGATCTCCCAAGAGAGAGTGATGGGCAAAGAGAATGGATTAGGGTGTGACCAGTTTACAAGTTTGGAGGATGCCCACAAAAACATGTAAAGATATTGGAGAGTGAAAAATGTGCATCTCATCAGAGAAGTTATGATGCAACTGATATATGAGGAGAAGAGGCGGGGAACAGAGAGCTAGAATAATGATGTTCAGTATTGTTGATGTAGTTCAATGTGATCTTGGTCTGCTGGCACATGGGTTGCAATCAAGGTTCCAGATTTTTTAATTTAAAAACATGCAATGAAATTGTTTCATTAAAAAAACACAGTGCCAACAAAGTCAGTAGCCTTACCTTATATCTCAAATCCATACATCACTAAAGGACACTAATCTACCATTTCTTACTCCTCAAGGTGTCTTTGCCCATTTATTAGTGGTGGGCAAGCCAAGAAATTAACAGGGAGAGGCGTGCCAGAGCCGAGCCAAGGGACTGGCTGGGCTCTAAAAGCCCGGGCACGAGCCAGCTCTGAAAATACCTTGCATCAAACATCATGCAAAAATAAGATAGGCAGATAATTGTTTTAGGACACACACCCTAAACTCAGTATTGGAAGTTACCCTCATATCTGATAACGGAAAAAGGAGACTATGTAAAATAAAATATTTGCCTAGGATCGCACAATTCGGTCAAGAGGGGAAGCCAGGCTTGGTCCTAGGTCTTCAAATTATGCATTTGACATACTAGATCGCCACTTCTTTCTCTTCTTTTTAATACCAAAGGTTTATGCGTTGTTTTTAATTCTTGGTGCATCATGGCAGGCAGAAGTCGCATTAAAGCTCGGCTCGTTTTGGGCTCCAGGGTCCAAAAGGACCTCTGGGTGGCTAGCCTGGCTTGAGCCTTAAGTGGCTTGCCCTACTCTTCCATTTACAGCCATGTGATGCCTCCTCTTATCTTAACTATTTGACTGACTCAGTTCAACCCAACAATTAACCTTTTCAACAATCAGGTCAACCCTTCCTTCAATAACCGAACTTCTCATTTTCCACAAGCTTTATCACCACAACATTAATTTATTCACAAGCAATCCCGCTCTCAAGTCTCAACATCTTAAAATTGGAAACCCAGTAACAAAACTGGTTACAGTCAAAGTAAGCCCACTACCATGGTCTTCAGTTGAAAGCACTGGGTTCTTCAAAATTATATTCACCCTTTCTACCTGTCTATTCAACTCGAGATGCTAAAAAAGCTCATCACATTTGCTGTTTTCGAGGGGGCCTGTTCCGTTCACCCACCCTCTCCCTCATCGCTACTTGCCCCCTCCGTCGCCTGCTGCTCTTTCCATCTCCTCCCCTCTGAGTACCACTTTAGGTTCCTGGCCTCTTGTTACAACTGCTTCAAATGGAGATCTACACACACACTTGAGACCGTAAATCATCACACAGAGGCACAATGCATTAACAATAATTATCGCAACCATATATGCAAACCCAAAACTTTACAGCTATGTATTTAAAAAAAAGAAGCCGCTAGTGCATAGTCTTTCGGCTACCCCGCGTGCTCCAAAAGTAATGTTCAGGAGCAAAGAAATCAGTGGCGGCTAGCATGTCTCACAGGGGGCGTGTGCAGAGGGGACATGGGGCTCACGGGAGAGCAGGGGGGTCGCGAATGCGGGATGGAGTGCGCATCATAAAAAAAGAAATGTACCTTGCTGCTGGGTCCCCTGTCTCTGCTCCTGCTCTCCTGGAACTCGAGGAACAGGAAGAAGGCCCTTCTGAGCAATCGAACGCTGCAGTGCAGCGTTGTGATTGGTCTAAGTGTCCTGGTTTGATGCTCAGCCAGGGAATGGAGGCCTGGGAATGCTCTCCATGCAGGCTGTAATGCAGCCTGCATGGAGAATGGGGAAAGTGTGCATGACTGTTTTGGGCAGCCCGAGAGGGCCGACCAAACAGACATTGCGCACTTAGGCGTGGGCAAACCACTCCTCCATTGCCCTGCTCTGAGAGAAGAGCAGATCCTCCCCTTGCTCGCCCAGATAGCAGCACAAACATAAAATGATAATAACTGAAAGTTATATCATTTTATGTTTCTGCTTCTCGCAATGCTTGAAAGCAGTGGGGTGACGCTCCACTGCTGTAGTGGAGGAGCTGCCACTGAAACAAAGCAGTTGTGCGAGCAGTCTACTTCATCTTCTTCGCGCTTCGTCATATGACTCAAGTTCACCGATGGGTTGCGTAGAGACAATGCTGCAAGAGGTGATTGATTTACAGACACTGATTCACACTTTTATGTCAACCCGCATTATAAATACTCCGCAAACCAGCTACCAATTCTATCATAAGTTGTGATGGCTCTGTCTTGATATACAGAGCTCCGCTGCCTTTCAATCAGGTTTATCTGTTAAAAAAGTATGCATATAACACTTGTACTGAATGGAGACTAAAATAAGACCCCCCCCTCCTACTGAAAGAACCAAGCTTCTGTGTGTTATGCAGTGGCGTAGCTAGAAGTACTGCCACCTGGGGCGGCCCCTAAGTTTGCCGCTGGGGTGCTGGTAAGAGCGAGGGGAGTGGTGGCCGACCAACACCTTGTTCGGGGGGAGAGGGAGGGTGGCGGCCGACAGACTTTTTGTCGGGCCCGGGGAGAGGGTGGTAGTCGATAGACATGACTCCCGCCGCCACCCCCCAAAAACAGTGCAGCTCGGGGCATACCGCACAAGTAGCCCCGCCCCCCTCCAGTGGGGCCACGGGTGCTGTGCTAAAATGGCTTAACATATACCAAAGTGAACGTATGTAATCTGCAGTAATGGTTTCCAATGCTATTGAGGTATTGTATTGTAATTGCATTTATATATCGCTTACTACCCCTGATGAGGCGTTGTAGCGCTTGTGCGGCGATTAGCACACTACTACGGAACCCATAAAGGATTAGTGTTGAATTAGTATAGTGAAATATGAAAGTGATTTGAGTGGTGGATAGGTTAGTCAGTTATTTGAATTCAGAAGGATAGCGGAGGGATAGAAGAGGGAAAAAGGTTTGGTCCAGGGCTTTAATGCCTCAGCAGGCTAACATCAACAAAAACATTTGCAAAGCAAAAAGGTCTACCATGGCAGACAAACCAGCCAACATCCATCACTTAATCAGCAAAACATTACAAACTATTGTATTAACACAAACAATCTACACTTACTATCTACACAAGTACTGTAGAATAGAGAAAACAAAAATAGAACCTCTCACAAAGGCGAGACCTATTGGCTTTACCAATGCTTGTTATTGTGTGCTAATGGTAGAAAGTACACTGCATCTTGATTTTCCAAAAGAAAGTAACGTTAGTCCAACTGGAACACTAGCTTGGTGAGTCAAGGAGGTAGTTGAAACTGGAGGTCGTATGCATCTTTTGTACTCATATGGCATCTGTAATGTTATGGACACAGGCACTCTGTGACTCGAAAGCATCAGGATTGCAATTAACAACCTCATGAGCAAAAATACAAAGTAGAGATCATGCCGTCTTAAAAATGTTTTACCTAAAATCAAATTACTGACCACTGTAACTCTTTATTAAAAGACTTTTTATTGATTTTATTAGACAACCAAAGATAGGCGGTGCATCTACATTAAATCTAAACTTTTTTTCGTATGCGGGCAACATAATCTCTTGTTCATATATTCATGATTTTTGTACATAGTTGTAATCACTTCAGATCCAAAGTTCAAACGTACAGCCTTTCCTTGTTGGGAATTATTCTCTAAACATTGGAATTTTTCTCAAATTCTTGGATTCGGAAGCAGGAACTTGCGTTTGGCCGACGTGAACTTATTGAAGAGTTTGTAATGGAGTGAAATTGCTAAGAACCAAATTGATGATGTTAAATGAATTGCAAAGAAGCTTTTTTGCCCTGATGAAGTCCCCATAAGAGATGAAGCGTTTCGGCTGGGTCGGCCAAAAGAATTGATGAAACTGGATTATAATAAGGAATATTTTGTGAAAAATTCCAACGTTTGGAGAATAATTCTCGACATAAGGAAAGACTGTAGTTTTGAATTTTGGATCCAAAATGATTACAGCTATATATAAAAATCATGAAATATATGAACAAGAGATTATGTTTCCCTCCTACCAAAAAAGAGTTTAGATTTATTGTTGAGTTTTTGTGGGCGGTCAAAACTCTAGGAGTAGGCACAAAGTACGTGGAGATTTTGGAATTTTGACCAGTGTAGGATCAGCACTGCCGTTGCTGTGAATCTCTGGTGGATCTAAGTTACATCAGTCTGGGTGGGAACAGTGCAAAGACTACATTATATTGATTGTAAAAACCCCTGCTTTACACCAAGGGCCATCAGTGGAAACTTCATATCACGTCAACCCATGAAACTCGCACCAAGCATAACAAATCTTAGCACATTTCTGCAGGAACGCTCTTCTCTTATATCTTCCACTCAGCCCCATACACCAGTCCATATGCTTGCATCATTCACAAACATTGGGCGTCTGCAACTTCCCCATTTGCCGGTCATCTTGCTACTGATAAACCTGTATTGCACAGTATCATAGGGTATTTTGACAGTGAATGGTCACCCCAGATGACAAGCAGCATTGTCTTTGTTTCAGAGTCTATTGTGATATCTATTACTCTCAACAGACCCTTCCAACCTTACACCAGGAATGCCTAATCCTTAGGCACTCCCACCACATGTGTAAGAGGTCGCCCGCCCATTTGCAACTCCAGACACATGTATGACAAAGCAAGTCACAAGACTTGAATTGGGTGAGAAAGTAATACATGTGATGAGTAGCTTATGTTGCACCAGTTGGGACCTTGCTTTGATCGAAACCATCTTATGTCCTGAGATTACCTCCTCTGAGTCTGAGTACTCCAAGTCATCTAGGTCTCCCTTTCCACTTGGCTCTATTTGATATATTATTGATATTGACTCTTTGTACTTGTGCAGGGCGTGCATGAGGTGTAGGAATTTGCAGAATTGATTTTTTGCGTGGCAAATTTCCTCCTCTAATCCTTTGTATGTCTTCATTACAGAGTCATACCATGCATCACCTATCCTGACTATACCATTCATATCTCATTGTTGCAATCCCCGCAGTCACCCACACTCTTTCAGGATGTAACTGTCCCACAAAGAGATCTCTTCATAATATTCTTGTGCCACCCTATTGACTTTGTTGCAACCTTCCACACCAGCCCCACCAGGTGTGTGGGCTCTGCCCAGCTAGCAGGCCATTCCTCCTGTAGGTCAGATCCAGGTATGCTGTGTGCACCATTATATGTCTAGCAACAGAATACACAAGTACACCTCATCCGGCACTCAAAGAGCATATTACAAGCTAGTAGGCTTCCTACCGGACACAGACGCAGGGGTCATTTTGTGGCTGCTTTCTTGCAAGCAACTTAGTCCCATGCCCCACAACAAGTACATCATGGCTCGTTTCCCTTCTCAGATACTAACCATTGCTTTCTTTGTGAACTACTTTGGGTTTTATCTGGTCGGCTCAGTTCAGGACCTTGACCTGTAAAACCACCCCAAGAACTGATCATGGGATTTGTACTCTCTCCTAATTTGATGGGAAGTAAAATCTTTGCATCTTCTAGAACTTCAGTGGGGCTATATAACTGGATTGGCCAGTTTGAGTGAGGAACTGAGAAACTCTTATTTGGAACTCTGGATTATATTCTATGAATATATCTTCATTTGATCTTGAATGACCTTCCAGTCAGATACTTTGTAGCCTCCACTGTTTTATTTAAGGTTTGCTTCATTGCCTACCCTAACTTTTTGTATTATACTATTCATCGAATAGTTGTGACGAGTCTGTTTCACCTTCCCCACCATTCTGTTGATTGCTAGAATTAGTATTCTTGAATTTTTAGTGCCTCCTGTGAGCTGCCTCTGGAGTAAACAGCATTAAGAAACACTACAGGCGATCCTTCCAACTGTTATAACAACTACTCGTAGGGGAGGGTCAGAGGGAAATTATTTAACGACAAAACAGGTGAATACCCCCAGTATGAATACACTAACAACAAGAAACCTGTAAGTCGAAAAGTACAGAGAAAGATAACGCTGGCATTGGAAGAATTGCACAGAGAGAGTGAAATTAAACTAGCATATCAACAGAAAGCTGTTAAAGTCCTATCAGACCACCCAAATGGCGGAGCCTCATCACGTAGGACTCCTAGACCTTGGTTTGTGTGCAAATGCCCAGACGTATTTTGGCATTGCATCACTCAGCCATGGTCTAGTCACCAAAGTTGTTCATGCGGATGGTGTGTCTGACATGTGCAGTGCAAAAAATCAAGTGGTGTGTATAAAATGGCTGAACTGGCAAACAAATAAACTTTAATGGCGTTTGCCTGAACGTCAGATTAAAAATTAGTGAGGTGACAGTGTGACAAAATCACTGTCTAACTTGCTTGGTAAAGATCAAAAATTAGGGCCAACATGTTTCTGCCATAACGTGAAAGTCCACTGGCATTCTTCAGGGCCAAGCTGGAATGCTACTGCAAGTAAACTACTAATTGTGTTATAATTAATTGTGTGAAAGAAAAAAATTTTTCAACCAAAATCCAATCAAATTGGTCATACAAGACCATCCTACCGCATCTTCTTATGTAGTCCACAAGATGCAGTTGGTCTTCCCTGCAAACAATATACAAGAGGATAAACCATGTAAATACTATACACAGGTACTGTATGAACAAACCATAAATATTACTATCACTCTAATCAGCACTTAGGAGATAAGTGCTGCTACTGTGCCGAAACCAATGCCAGCTCACTAAACACTGAAACACGTCCATCACTATTTAGCGATGGCTCCATAGGGGGTGCGCAACCTGGCGTCACCAACAGATAATCTGTGTGTACTTTGACATAAGTATGAACACTTACCCATCAATTTGTGGGAGTTGAGCCTCACCTCACCCGGCAACTGCTCGGAATGATAAGGCCCCGCTCTAAACAAGTAAATAGAGACAGTTCCAGGTTAGATATCTGCCCCTAAGATGTTACTAGTACATCTTGTTAAAACCCAGTCATTTTCTTTTCTGTCTGAAGACGGTCCCCCACCCAGGCAGAACCGGTGGACGCATAGGGCGACTGACACATCAAACCCTTAGAGACATATGCTCAATTATGATGTAAATAAATATGAATGCTAAACCATAGTGCTATGCTGACCTAAGGCCACCATTTTATGCATGTGGTCAGTCCATCATGTTTGGTAATAGTCTTAATCAAGGGTGCTGTTGTCAAATATGCTAGTAAAAACGAGCTCACTAGTTGACAAACATAGGACAGGGAGCTGCCTTGATACCTCTCTGCCCTTGGATTCCCAATTCGACTGTGCATAAGCAGCCTGCAAAACACCAGTGGTCTGAACCCCCAACCATAACTCAACCAAAGCCCCTGCTCCTACCTTACCTGTCCGTCGGTACCTCGCGGCGGGAACTCGAGCCGAAGGGGAGGCACCGACGGACAGATCAAGCACGCTTTTGTACTCCCGTTGATTATCCAATAACGAGTCTGAATAGACTCAGCTGTGCTCAAGCCTCGTCCGCAGCGCGTGCGCGGCTCGAACACACTCTACCTCGCGCCTGCGCAGTGCAGTCAACAGACACTCTGCACACACACTCCCGACAGGCCACTGAACGCGACGCATGCGTTATCATTGTACATGGACGCAGCTAAGCGTCGCACTCCCCAAGTGTAACCGCGCATGCCCGGTCACACAGACGCTGCCGGACACCCATGCGTGCGCATCAGGCGTCTTGGAATCACGCTTGGCTGTGCGCGTGCGCACAAACCGGAACGCGCGTTGTTACCATTCGTGATCACCAATGAACGAACTCTGCCGGTTAGCCAAGTATTTATATAATAGCGAAGACCAGCAGTAAAATATGTCGTTCAGGGTCACGCCTACACACTCATGTATTTGCTTCATGCAATTTGATTTATGCAATTTGGAGAACAGTACCTGTCCCAACAGTGAAATCCAGTGTCTGTATAAATACTATCCAAGCAAGACTGTCAGTGTCAACACAGTCCGCATCCTACAGCATGGTGTTTTGTGATGGAGGATATAACCCAGTAAGTGGCAAATAGAACTAATGTGCCCACCCATACTAGGGACTTAGCAAATATAGGGGAAATACCTCCCTTTCATAGGCAACCAACCCCCCTCACAAAGATCATCATGTCGTGGAGTGGAGTACAGTAGCTGAATATTACATCTCGGAGTGATGTCTGACCCAAGTGATGGAGGGAGTCAACAGGTCCCTTTGCTGATAAACCCACAGTGGTGATCTGTGGGAATGGAAACATCCGAAGGATGCCCTCTGGGCCAAGCCAGAGATAAACTACTAGGGAGCCCCTGGAGGCCTCATTGCATACGGATGTAGCAGAGGAGCACAAGATGGCAAATGTAGCACTCAGATCGATATCCATGAAATGTTGTCATTTAGCCCATTAATATCAGATTTCAGCTTAAAGATCCATCGCTGTTCTCTCACAAACAGAAAATGCGAAACATCCGAGATATGTGGTGGGATGTAAGGCTTTTCTAGAACCACCCACATGAGTTCCTCCGCTTTATGTTGCGCCTCAAGGAAATGGTTCGTGAGCCCTGTCGCCTGTTTCTTGCAACGGATCGTGCTTTTATGTTCACTGATGCGGGACTTGATCATTCTCGTTGTATGGCCCACATACTGCTTCTTACAGGGACAGGTGATAAGGTAGATAAGTTTCTCCGAATTACAATTGGTGTGTCGCATGAGCTTCCAGGGTCTGTTTGTCCCAATGTCGATTGTAAGGGTCTTGCGTGTCTGTGGGCAGGCTGCGCAACTGCCACATGGGTAGTGGCCCTGGACCGGGTTAGTATTCCACAGGGTGTTCGGAGTTTGTCTGTTCTCGCCCCGTGGTCTGGTATGGACCAGACTGTCCCGAATCGATGGTCCTCTCTTATAGGCAAACAGGGGGCGAGGTATAGTAGCCTCACCTACGTTCAAAATCTTCCAGTGTTTCAGTATGGTCTTCTTCACTGCATTGGAAGATGTGGTGAAAGTCTGCACCATAGTCATCCGATCATTGGTGTCAGTAGACCTCTTGTGCTGCAAGAGTGCCTCCCGGTTATTGTTGAAAGCCCTCTTGCGAGCACGGCGTACAAGATGATTCGGGTATTGTCGCTCTCTCAAATTGGTAGACAATTCTTGAGCATGATAGTTGTAGAGACTATTAGAGGAACAATTCCGTCTCAACCTCAAAAATTGGCCTACAGGTAGATTTTCACGCAATGATTGCGGGTGGAAACTCTGGAATGACAGTAGCGAGTTCCGTGACATTGGCTTTTTGAAAAGTTCACTTTGTAGACCTCCCTCTGCTGGAAAAATGCGGAGGTCCAAGTACGCAAGTTCTTCTTTGCTGCTCTCCATAGTGAACTTGAGGAACCGATTCCTTGAGTTGAGCCATGTGTGGAAGGACGACACTTCCAGGGACGATCCTCTCCATATCACCAGGATGTCGTCAATATATCTTTTCCACAGTACCACCTGGTGGAAAAAGGGGTTACTGTGGTTCAGGACATGGTCTACCTCAAATTGGTGCATGTACAGATTCGCCAAACTGGGGGCAAATACGCTCCCCATTGAGGTCCCTGAGACCTGGAGATAAAGCTCATTTTGATATTGAAAATTTTTTTCCATCATTGCAATTCGTGCGCACTCCATTATGAAGGCAACTGGTGTTATTGTGTCCATCGGTTTAGCCTCTAGGAGGGTTCTGATGCAGTCTAGTGTTTCTTGCTGGGGGATAGAGGTGTACAGAGACTCAACGTCGAAACTAACCAATAGGTCTGTTTCTGTGTCGAACTCTGCATCCGCTAGTAGTCTGAGCACATCCCCGGTGTCCTGTAGGTACGTCGGTGTTTCCTTGACAAGAGGTTTCAGGAAGAAATCCACAAAAGTGGATAGAGGCTCGAGTAACGAGCCTATACCCGAGATTATGGGCCTTCCGGGAGGAGGTCTTTGGGCCTTGTGTATTTTGGGAAGGCAATAGAAATACGGGGTCACCGGATGCATTGCAATCAGATACCTCGCTTCCTGGGGAGTGATCCACCCTTCTGATGATCCTTCTTCCACCAGACTCTTGATGTCATTAGAGATTCTCTGTGTCGGGTCTTCGTTGAGGCGACGATAGGCACTGGTAACGTTGAGTTGTCTCTGACACTCCTCATGGTAGACGTTAGTGTCTTGCAACACTATCGCGCCGCCCTATCGCGCCGCTGATAAGGGCGGCGCGATAGTGTTGCAAGACACTAACGTCTACCATGAGGAGTGTCAGAGACAACTCAACGTTACCAGTGCCTATCGTCGCCTCAACGAAGACCCGACACAGAGAATCTCTAATGACATCAAGAGTCTGGTGGAAGAAGGATCATCAGAAGGGTGGATCACTCCCCAGGAAGCGAGGTATCTGATTGCAATGCATCCGGTGACCCCGTATTTCTATTGCCTTCCCAAAATACACAAGGCCCAAAGACCTCCTCCCGGAAGGCCCATAATCTCGGGTATAGGCTCGTTACTCGAGCCTCTATCCACTTTTGTGGATTTCTTCCTGAAACCTCTTGTCAAGGAAACACCGACGTACCTACAGGACACCGGGGATGTGCTCAGACTACTAGCGGATGCAGAGTTCGACACAGAAACAGACCTATTGGTTAGTTTCGACGTTGAGTCTCTGTACACCTCTATCCCCCAGCAAGAAACACTAGACTGCATCAGAACCCTCCTAGAGGCTAAACCGATGGACACAATAACACCAGTTGCCTTCATAATGGAGTGCGCACGAATTGCAATGATGGAAAAATTTTTTCAATATCAAAATGAGCTTTATCTCCAGGTCTCAGGGACCTCAATGGGGAGCGTATTTGCCCCCAGTTTGGCGAATCTGTACATGCACCAATTTGAGGTAGACCATGTCCTGAACCACAGTAACCCCTTTTTCCACCAGGTGGTACTGTGGAAAAGATATATTGACGACATCCTGGTGATATGGAGAGGATCGTCCCTGGAAGTGTCGTCCTTCCACACATGGCTCAACTCAAGGAATCGGTTCCTCAAGTTCACTATGGAGAGCAGCAAAGAAGAACTTGCGTACTTGGACCTCCGCATTTTTCCAGCAGAGGGAGGTCTACAAAGTGAACTTTTCAAAAAGCCAATGTCACGGAACTCGCTACTGTCATTCCAGAGTTTCCACCCGCAATCATTGCGTGAAAATCTACCTGTAGGCCAATTTTTGAGGTTGAGACGGAATTGTTCCTCTAATAGTCTCTACAACTATCATGCTCAAGAATTGTCTACCAATTTGAGAGAGCGACAATACCCGAATCATCTTGTACGCCGTGCTCGCAAGAGGGCTTTCAACAATAACCGGGAGGCACTCTTGCAGCACAAGAGGTCTACTGACACCAATGATCGGATGACTATGGTGCAGACTTTCACCACATCTTCCAATGCAGTGAAGAAGACCATACTGAAACACTGGAAGATTTTGAACGTAGGTGAGGCTACTATACCTCGCCCCCTGTTTGCCTATAAGAGAGGACCATCGATTCGGGACAGTCTGGTCCATACCAGACCACGGGGCGAGAACAGACAAACTCCGAACACCCTGTGGAATACTAACCCGGTCCAGGGCCACTACCCATGTGGCAGTTGCGCAGCCTGCCCACAGACACGCAAGACCCTTACAATCGACATTGGGACAAACAGACCCTGGAAGCTCATGCGACACACCAATTGTAATTCGGAGAAACTTATCTACCTTATCACCTGTCCCTGTAAGAAGCAGTATGTGGGCCATACAACGAGAATGATCAAGTCCCGCATCAGTGAACATAAAAGCACGATCCGTTGCAAGAAACAGGCGACAGGGCTCACGAACCATTTCCTTGAGGCGCAACATAAAGCGGAGGAACTCATGTGGGTGGTTCTAGAAAAGCCTTACATCCCACCACATATCTCGGATGTTTCGCATTTTCTGTTTGTGAGAGAACAGCGATGGATCTTTAAGCTGAAATCTGATATTAATGGGCTAAATGACAACATTTCATGGATATCGATCTGAGTGCTACATTTGCCATCTTGTGCTCCTCTGCTACATCCGTATGCAATGAGGCCTCCAGGGGCTCCCTAGTAGTTTATCTCTGGCTTGGCCCAGAGGGCATCCTTCGGATGTTTCCATTCCCACAGATCACCACTGTGGGTTTATCAGCAAAGGGACCTGTTGACTCCCTCCATCACTTGGGTCAGACATCACTCCGAGATGTAATATTCAGCTACTGTACTCCACTCCACGACATGATGATCTTTGTGAGGGGGGTTGGTTGCCTATGAAAGGGAGGTATTTCCCCTATATTTGCTAAGTCCCTAGTATGGGTGGGCACATTAGTTCTATTTGCCACTTACTGGGTTATATCCTCCATCACAAAACACCATGCTGTAGGATGCGGACTGTGTTGACACTGACAGTCTTGCTTGGATAGTATTTATACAGACACTGGATTTCACTGTTGGGACAGGTACTGTTCTCCAAATTGCATAAATCAAATTGCATGAAGCAAATACATGAGTGTGTAGGCGTGACCCTGAACGACATATTTTACTGCTGGTCTTCGCTATTATATAAATACTTGGCTAACCGGCAGAGTTCGTTCATTGGTGATCACGAATGGTAACAACGCGCGTTCCGGTTTGTGCGCACGCGCACAGCCAAGCGTGATTCCAAGACGCCTGATGCGCACGCATGGGTGTCCGGCAGCGTCTGTGTGACCGGGCATGCGCGGTTACACTTGGGGAGTGCGACGCTTAGCTGCGTCCATGTACAATGATAACGCATGCGTCGCGTTCAGTGGCCTGTCGGGAGTGTGTGTGCAGAGTGTCTGTTGACTGCACTGCGCAGGCGCGAGGTAGAGTGTGTTCGAGCCGCGCACGCGCTGCGGACTAGGCTTGAGCACAGCTGAGTCTATTCAGACTCGTTATTGGATAATCAACGGGAGTACAAAAGCGTGCTTGATCTGTCCGTCGGTGCCTCCCCTTCGGCTCGAGTTCCCGCCGCGAGGTACCGACGGACAGGTAAGGTAGGAGCAGGGGCTTTGGTTGAGTTATGGTTGGGGGTTCAGACCACTGGTGTTTTGCAGGCTGCTTATGCACAGTCGAATTGGGAATCCAAGGGCAGAGAGGTATCAAGGCAGCTCCCTGTCCTATGTTTGTCAACTAGTGAGCTCGTTTTTACTAGCATATTTGACAACAGCACCCTTGATTAAGACTATTACCAAACATGATGGACTGACCACATGCATAAAATGGTGGCCTTAGGTCAGCATAGCACTATGGTTTAGCATTCATATTTATTTACATCATAATTGAGCATATGTCTCTAAGGGTTTGATGTGTCAGTCGCCCTATGCGTCCACCGGTTCTGCCTGGGTGGGGGACCGTCTTCAGACAGAAAAGAAAATGACTGGGTTTTAACAAGATGTACTAGTAACATCTTAGGGGCAGATATCTAACCTGGAACTGTCTCTATTTACTTGTTTAGAGCGGGGCCTTATCATTCCGAGCAGTTGCCGGGTGAGGTGAGGCTCAACTCCCACAAATTGATGGGTAAGTGTTCATACTTATGTCAAAGTACACACAGATTATCTGTTGGTGACGCCAGGTTGCGCACCCCCTATGGAGCCATCGCTAAATAGTGATGGACGTGTTTCAGTGTTTAGTGAGCTGGCATTGGTTTCGGCACAGTAGCAGCACTTATCTCCTAAGTGCTGATTAGAGTGATAGTAATATTTATGGTTTGTTCATACAGTACCTGTGTATAGTATTTACATGGTTTATCCTCTTGTATATTGTTTGCAGGGAAGACCAACTGCATCTTGTGGACTACATAAGAAGATGCGGTAGGATGGTCTTGTATGACCAATTTGATTGGATTTTGGTTGAAAAATTTTTTTCTTTCACACAATTAATTATAACACAATTAGTAGTTTACTTGCAGTAGCATTCCAGCTTGGCCCTGAAGAATGCCAGTGGACTTTCACGTTATGGCAGAAACATGTTGGCCCTAATTTTTGATCTTTACCAAGCAAGTTAGACAGTGATTTTGTCACACTGTCACCTCACTAATTTTTAATCTGACGTTCAGGCAAACGCCATTAAAGTTTATTTGTTTGCCAGTTCAGCCATTTTATACACACCACTTGATTTTTTGCACTGCACATGTCAGACACACCATCCGCATGAACAACTTTGGTGACTAGACCATGGCTGAGTGATGCAATGCCAAAATACGTCTGGGCATTTGCACACAAACCAAGGTCTAGGAGTCCTACGTGATGAGGCTCCGCCATTTGGGTGGTCTGATAGGACTTTAACAGCTTTCTGTTGATATGCTAGTTTAATTTCACTCTCTCTGTGCAATTCTTCCAATGCCAGCGTTATCTTTCTCTGTACTTTTCGACTTACAGGTTTCTTGTTGTTAGTGGATCCTTCCAACTGCACATATGTCATTTAGGGGTCACCAGAGGTAGCAGCCGCTACCCCTGGCTTGCTGTCTGCCATCCCTAGTACTGTCTTGGGACCCTTGGCTTTACTGCACATAAGGATCGCTCTACAATCAGAAGTACATCAACCATCAATCCCCATTCAAACTGGAGGTATCAGAGGCACACTTTTAGAGTGCAGCGCGCATGGCAAGACAACAGCCATCACAGCGACTATCAAGCCCGTGCCAGGCATGGGCAATGTGGGCAGTGCCTGGGGCCCCGCATTCAGCGCACCAACATGGGGCCACACGTCAGTGCAACACAGCCAGGCCATGGTCCGCCGGCCCTCGTGTGCCCCCTTTCGATCAAACAGAGAGAAAGGCACCTGTTGCAATTGTGCCCAGGGAAGCAGGCCTTCCTCGCCTGGGCCTCGCAGCAATGGTGTAGCGAGGGAAGGCCTAGGGGAGGGGGGGTCTCCCCCTAAGGGCCCAATAGAAAGTAGACACACTCTGCACGTTTGTCCTGCAATTAGACCTCCTGTCCTACTGCACACATAGAGGCACTTCAGGACGCCCATTGTCCTGCCCCTGTTTCCCCAGTGTTTTATTTTTATTTTTATTTTATTTATTTTTATATACTGTATACAATCATTAATATTATTGCAGGTCACAATTGGCATAGGTCGTATACATATAACCCTCTCAGCCTACAAGCAAATCGCACACACTCTGCCCTTTATGAGCTGTGACAGGGGTGCTTGTGGGTGGCTTAAAGGGTGAGCTGCAGCACAGGGGGGTTTGAACAAAGCAGCTTCTGCAGCAGCGTCATATTGAGATGCAAACAGCCATGAATGTGTCACGTTGTATGCAAAGGAAAGTGGCCTCGCACATTCCCTTTCTGCCAAGGACCTAAATATCCTAACACTGTCCATGCATGGCGACTAAAAAGCTGGGCGCGGTCAATAGTTTTCCATGCATATAATCTTAGCGCTGCTGCACTGTACACGTTCATGTAGTCCAGCCTTGACCCACCTGACCCTCGATGCCCGAGCAGGGGGACGCCGACAGATGTAAGGTTTGCAGACAAGCTGGATCAAACAGGTCAGGAAGGAGCTCTTCCATATGCATGCAACACGAAAATAAAGCACTGAGCATTGACAGGTTTGCAGTTCTATGGCCCGGCTAAGGACAGTTTTTCAGAGATGAAGATTTTCAGTTCACATGTAAACGAGCCTCTGAACATCTGCAGCTCAAGGTGTTAAGACAGGCCTAAGGAAGGGAAATAGAGAGTGAGACAGAAAGGGGAAAAGAGAATATAGAAAGAGAAAGAAAGAACAGAGAGAGAGAGAAAGTCAGGGAAGGACATGGAGAGATGGGGAGAGAGAGACAGAGACAGGCTGAGGAAGGTTGGAGAGGGACATACAAAAGATAGGGAGATAGAGAAGTGGAAAGAGATAGGGAAAACAGGCACTGACCTACAAAGATAGTGGGAACGACAGAGAAAGCCAGGAAGAGTGGGAGAGGGAAAGGTAAAGAAAGACAATAGAGAGATAAAGACACAGAGAGACAGAGAAATAGGGAGAGACTGGGGGCTAGAGAGCAAAGAGAGGAGACACAGAAAGACAGAACGAAAGGCATGGAGAAAGGAAGACATGGAAAGACAGATACAGGCAGAGAGTGAGAGACAGGAAAAATCAGAGAAAGATCATGAAAGGCAGAAAAAGGAAGAGATGGAGCGAGAGAGAGATACCGGGAGAAACAGAGAAAGATCTAAAGAAAGAGAGACAGCAAGTGAGGAAACAAGAGATGCTGCAAAAGAAAGAGAAAGTCAAGGAAAGACGGAGGAGACGGAGACAGCGAAAGAGTTAGGAAGAGATAACGACGGAGACAGAGAAAGAGAGAGGTAGAAATGAAGGGACAGAAAGAGCAGGAGTGAAAGAGACACATAAGAAGATGACAGAGAGTGAAAAAGAAATAGCGAGACAGGGGCACATTGAACTGAGTCTAAGTTACTTGTACCAACCTTCTCTCTATCTAGCTACATCTCTTCATCTATCTGTAATTGCCTGTTTTGTCGAGCCCAGCATTCACCCAAAGGTACCTTGGTGCTGAATGAATACACATTTAAAGGATATCAGTCTCATGCTTAGACATTACCACTAGCTTGTTCAATTGGAGAAAGACATGTTTTTAAGGCCTTCCTACATTTAAAAAAATGTTTTTATACGAACAATTGCAGGGAAAGAACTCCATTGTGAGTCAGTAGCCACTGAAATGTCCTTCCACCAATTGTAGTGCATTTTACCTTGGGAATTTACCTGGGGAGTAATGATGAAAACGGTAAAACAAACCAGTATGTGTCTGATGATATAAGGCTCTATGCACCAAGCATAAGGACCTGAAAGCAATACGTCCTTTCACTGGCAGCCAATGTGGCAATATCAAGCAAGAGAAATGTGATCACATCTTCTGAGGCCCATGATAACCCTGGCTGCAGACTTTTGTACTAGCTGGAGATTTTGCAGAGTGCATTTCATTTCGCAAGATCTAAACAAAGAGAATTGCAGTCGTTTATTAGAGTTAAGATGGATGCAGATCGGATCTGTATTTAATGTGAGAAAGAGAACAAGCAGAGGATGCACTTTTAAGTGCACAGCTGAACAAAGCAAGAGCCCATAATTACATTGATTTGATTGGTCATAGTAAGTTGAGAATCACATTTCACACCCAGGTTTTTTTTACACAAGAAACAGGTATGGGTTATCACCCACAGTCTGGGTCCAACAAATCTAAGAGAATAAGAGCAGAGGCGACCTAGATCTACACATAGGCGTAAAAGATCCAAGGCGGCTAACACAACCGTCTCAGTGCTGCGCCCGTCTCCGAACCGAGCGTGCATGAGGTGCAGCAGGTAAGGGGTTTCCAGGTATTCAAATACTTGGAGAAACACAGTTTTTCTAGTAATATCCCTGCGTAAGGGAGCTGGCAAATTATCTGGGTCGAAAAATGACTTTTTTCCCAGCAGGGGAATTACATATGTAGATGTGAACTCATTTGGGACACACCTAGACTGTAGGAAACGTTGATTAATGGCCTCAGATTTGAGCTTTCAAGGAAAATGAGATTCTTGTGTAACTTTGCCAGAAGAATGTCTGCAGAGGATCTTGCGTGCCCGGTATTCGAGGCTACCTGGATAAAGACCTCTTTCCCTACAGAAAAAGAGATCTGATTTAAAGTGGTCTGCAAGGAGGAAGGATCCCAGTCAAGTGGAGGCTTACAGGTGACCTTCTGCTCACTGAGTTTAGAGGCTATATTTAGAATGTTCTCCTCAAATTCCTCCAAGAAATCAGCAGATTTATTACATTCAGCTGCTGAGACAGACACTCTGGACATCCTAGAGGAGCTCTAAGTCCTTTTATAGTCGAAAAGATTCATGCAGCCATATAAGAGGCGGAAAAAATTGTTTGTCTATACAAAGCACTACTTGCAGATTTCATGGTACACATGTAATTATAACGCAGCCACTCAAGTTTGGTGTGCTGTCTCTATTAACTTACTTCTATCTGTTTACTGATATCTGTGTATGTCCATCTTTCTTTGTCTGTCTATGTCCATCTATTCTTCTTCGTCTGGCTGGGTGGCCATCTGTGTAGGTCTGTCGGTCTCTCTATGTCCATCTATCTATATCTGCTTATATGTCCTGTATGTGCACTGAAGGGCTCCTGTGATACGGTATATGGCTCAGAGTGGTGCTCTGTGACTAGAGGGACATGCTCAGTGAGCCAACTTTCATCGCCAACACATCGGGCTGCTGAGGAAAGACTGATGGCAGCAAAGGATTACAGAGGCAGGACAGGCTTTTTTACTTGGCACCTGCCTAGGAGAGTCCCTTACTGGCCTGCCCTGTAAAGGTAAAGTGACACCAGTCAAAGCAGTAAGGTAAGGTAAGCAGGCTTTTTATTTGGATATATTCAAAGACACTGCCTAAAATAAAAAAGCAACCTTGTTCACAAGTGTCACAAAATATTGTATGTGACAGTCTCGACATAAAAAGGCACACTAGAAGAAATCCTGGTCTGGACAATGGGCTCCCAGTTCCCATTCACGAAGGTTCTACGTTTTCTTCGTTCACAAGGTTATCCGGTGCTGCTGCGTTTGATACAAAAATACAAAGTTGTAGCAGCAATGTACCTGGAGCTGTACTGGTGATCTCTGGTTATGCACTACAGCTTGAGGAGACAGTGAGGCAATCCCATGGACTTTGTGGAACACTGAGCAATGGACTGCATGCTCAGGGGTAGTCTAAGACAGTCACATGCTCGCAAGGGTATTCATTGCGGGCCCATGCCCTGAGACACACAAAACAACTTACTAAAAGGGGAAAGTGGGAGATAAAAAAAAAAAAAGATTAGGAGAGTGTATTTCTCCCATAGACTTCTATTGAAGTAGAGGCAATTTCATGCGGGAGACAGGCAAAATAAAGCAATTTTTTTGCTTTACAAAACATGAGTCTCCCGCCTGAATTGGGTCTATTGGCTACCGTGCTCAAAGCAGTCAGCACCATCAGAGGTAAACTGACCAACTGCGTTACTGTCATACCTTATTTCAAAATGTAATGTTGGACTAATCATTTTGGCTTGGGGTTCAAAGTGATTTTAGAAAGGCAAATGCTGTTAAGCAGACCCTCCAGCATTTTGCGATTCTCAAAAAAATTGCGAAATCTGCTGATTAGCACGATGGCTGCGATATTTGCTATTTTGGCCATTAAAAAGGGGCTACCAGAAGAAAGGAAAACAAAGATGGCTTCTTATTGGTTGCACGCACACATGTCACTACGTGCCGCGGTGCAGCTATAAAATAGCGGCTTCCTAATGAGCTCAAGTCCATTACTAACTTTTACAAGTCTTCTCTGTCTTCAGGAAAATGGTAAGGGTAGTGTGGTTGGAGGGGTACAGTTTCACGTCCTAGTACGTGCCTGCTGAGCATAGTTGGACTAGCATAATCTGTATGTTATATCATCTTTATTGACTGGTTTCTCTTTTTTAACGCCGAGCTGGGGGGGGGAGATGTACTGTGTTGACTCGTGGAAGTATCCTTACCTGTCTATCCCGGGAGGGCCTTGATTTATCTAGCCATGTTTTGTTTCTCCACTGGAAATGTTCTCAGGTGAAGTAATTATTTATATCCTTTTTACGCGAATTTCATTGGTCGTAGCAGGTTTCTTAAAAATGTTTAGCCTTTGTGACTGGATTTCTGGAGCCACGAAAGCGGAGACTACACCTAGGAAGTCTGGTTGTGGTGAGTACCCAATTACGTTATATATGAATTCCCTTATTCTTCCCCAGAATGTCTTGACTTTGGGGCTCATGGCTGCTAACTAACGTACTAATCTTCCTGTCCTCTCTTTTGTTTTCTTTCATTTCCCACTATCTTTTTCCTTCTCTCGAAGGCAACACATAAGATCATCAAAGGCAGCAAACGTCATAGTTCGTGAATCAATCAATCAATCAATCAGGAGTTTGTTAAAGCGCGACTACTCACCCGTAAGGGTCTCAAGGCGCTAGGGGTGGGGGGGGGGGTTGGGGGGTGCAGGTTCCATTCCATCAAGGAGGGGGTCTGTCGAAGAGCCAGGTTTTGAGGTTTCTTGCGAAGATGGGGAGCGATGTTGTCTGTCTGAGGTGGAGCGGAAGGGCGTTCCATGCTTTGGCCGCGAGGAAGGAGAAGGAGCGGCCTCCCGATCTGGTCTTTCTGGTGCGGGGGACCATAGCGTAGGAAAACTGGGCTGATCGTAGGGTCCTTTGGGGTGCGTGGAATTTGAGTCGGCTGTTCAGGTATGCTGGTCCGGTGCCGTGGAGGGCCTTGTGTGCGTGGGTGAGCATCTTAAAGGTGATTCTCGCCTCGACGGGGAGCCAGTGGAGTGTGCGCAGGTGCTGGGAGATGTGGCAGTGTTTTGGCAGGTTGAGGACCAGTCTTGCGGCGGCGTTCTGGATGTTCTGTAGCTTGCGGATGAGGTTTTTGTTTATTCCGGCATAGAGTGCGTTGCCGTAGTCGAGTCTGCTGGTGACCAGGGCGTGAGTGACTGTCTTTCGGTGTTCGAGGGGGATCCATTTGAAGGTCTTACGAAGGAGGCGGAGGGTGTGGAAGCAGGAAGATGATACAGAGTTGATCTGGCGGTCCATTTTGAGCTCGGAGTCCAGGATGATTCCCAGGTTGCGTGCGTGGTCTGTGGGGGTTGGCGGGTTTCCGAGGGCGGTGGGCCACCAGGTGTCACTCCAGGCGTCGGGGTTTGGGCCCATGATGAGTACTTCTGTTTTGTTGGTGTTTAGTTGTAGGCAGCTGTTTTTCATCCATTTGGCGACGGCTTCCATGCCTTCTCGAAAGTTGCGTCTGGCGGTGTTGGGCTCGTTGGATAGGGAGAGGATGAGCTGGGTGTCGTCTGCATATGACACGATGTTGAGTCCGTAGGTTCTGACGATGGGGGCAAGTGGAGCCATGTAGACGTTGAAGAGCGTCGGGCTGAGGGAGGAGCCCTGGGGGACTCCGCAGGTGATAGGTGTGGGGTCCGAGAGGAAAGGGGGGAGTCTGACCCGCTGCGTCCTGCTGGAGAGGAAGGAGCAGATCCAGTCGAGGGCCTTGTCCTGGATTCCTGCATCGTAGAGTCTGCGTATTAGGGTGCGTTGGGAGACTGTGTCGAACGCCGCTGATAGGTCGAGGAGGATGAGGGCTACTGTTTCTCCTTTGTCCAGTAAGGTGCGGATGTCGTCTGTTGCGGCGAGGAGGGCGGTTTCCGTACTGTGGTTTTTTCTGAAGCCGGATTGGGAGGAGTCGAGGATGTTGTGTTCTTCAATGAATGTGGCGAGTTGGCTGTTGATGGCTTTCTCGATGACTTTCGCTGGGAACGGGAGCAGGGAGATGGGTCTGTAGTTTTTGAGGTCGGTGGGGTCCGCTAAGGGTTTCTTTAGGAGGGGGTTGACCTCGGCGTGTTTCCAGTCGTCGGGGAATGAGGCGGTCGCCAGGGAGCGGTTGATGGTTTGGCGGAGCATGGGTGCGATGGTGTTGGCGGCTCTGTTGAAGATGTGGTGGGGGCAGGGGTCCGTGGGGGCACCTGAGTGGATTGACTTCATTGTCTTCAGTGTGTCTTCGGTGGTGAGGGCTGCATACCAAACGTATAAGTGTCCCATCATATCTACTGTATGCCAATTGCAACACCAACGGCGTTATAATGAGACCAGTATTGCCTTCACTATCTCTGTACCGTATATGTAAAAAAAAAAATTCTAATAAAATCTTTTGAAATTAAAAAAAAATGTTTAGCCTTCACCGGTAAAGGCAATGTGATCGAAGTGTAAGCTAAAAACAGATCTCTAGTAAGCGTAGTGTAGAAGGTTGTATATTAATAGAACAGTCGCGGTCGTCTGAACCTTAAAGTTGATCGTCTTTACAGCTCTTACAAAACTAAAATGCTACACGATGGGCAGTTAAAGTTACACTAACATGGAAGTAGACTAAACACTGGCTAGAGTTTTACACCCGGGGTAGTGCACATAGAAATTCAACTGGGTCTAAAAGTGCATTTCATTTTGTTCAGCACAGCTGAGGATTCCATTTGAGCTGGACCTAATTATAAAAAAATAAAACTCAGACTTTCTATCCTTTTGCAAAGCCCTTAAAAATTGTCTCTTTAACCGATGATCCTTTCGGTTATTAGTTGCCTGCCCTACTCATCCCCCGTTTCCTCTTTATAAACTTAATTTTCATTTCCAACATATACTTCATGCTAGTCCAGCATAGTTTGCTGTGGTGTGTGCCTGTCATTTCCGATCTACTAGAAGTTATGTGACAGTTACTCTTTGCATAGGGTTTGACACTGTGCGGTACTACCTCACCAATCTGTGTCAGACTGTCATCAGTTCAGATGTTGACAATTAAGTAGACCCCCCTAGATTACTGAAGCATAGATGTGCACACTTTGCTGCACATAAATGGAAATTTAGCGGCACAAAAATGGAAATTTTGCGGAATTATTGCGGCACTTTATTTTACTCGCAGTCATTCTTTTTCAGTCTTAAATCAATGGAAACTGTTTTAGCAGAGTATTCCACTTTGAAATAGACATGTTTAAAGTGCCTGCAACTCTACAGAAGCACAGCTCTAATCCTATCCTCGTGAGAGGGGCCCTATTTCTCCCTGGAATGTTTTAGCGCCCATGTACCTGCCCATGCCAGAGCACCGCTGCCTTCTGGACCCATGAGGCATGACACCTCTTCATCAGGCGTCATAGGGCTCAGGATGGTAGTTGGTGGAGTTGCACTGCCACAGCTTAGTTGAGGTCAACAATGCCAGGAAGATGCAGCTTCCTTGGGGCTGTTTACTAACAACTTTTCCTAGGTTTTTCAAATCATGCCTATTACTTTTCAGAAAAACCCAATTGATCAAAACTGAATAAAGTACTGAATATATAAAACAATGCAAAAATGCCTACTTTGTCTTGCTTACATGTTATACCAAGTCTCTAGTGCCACCATCATGAAGTAAAATGTTAAAAAATCTGGATTGAGGTACCATTTCACGTTAACATTGTTTAACCTTATGTGACTTGAGTTTTCAGGTTCAGGTATGTTTAGCTCGAAATAGGTATCACGTCTTATAAACATGGCATGTAGTTCAAACAACAAAAGTCTGAAACGTTTCTAAAACGCAATGCAGATGGGGTTTGGTTCTGTACTTCTGACAGTGAAAATAACAAGTCTAAGACATGTATTCCAGATGTGCGCCATATGCACACTACTCTTGCTACAAATCATAACATGTAATATTTGCTACAGAGCCTGAACGCAATCCATAGGAAGGCAAACAGTGAAGAACAACTTGGCCCCCTCCTTCATGCTATTTCTATTTCTTTCATGCCGCTCCTCACAACCCTGTGCCCCTCGAGGATTTTCCCGTCGACTCATTTATTCATTTCGAGAAATGCCTATACAAATGTTGATGTTCCCCTCACCATCACAACCTCCTTCTCCTTCCATGCCTCTAGCTTGCATGCCTCTCTTCACTAACACCTTTGGCGTAGACAGGTCAGTGGTTTTATTGCACATGCTACAGAAGCAGGAAGGTCCTACTCATGGACATCATTTAGTAGTCACCAGGGCTTGCAGTTGCTCCTCGCTACCCCTGGCACTGCCTTTGACACCCCTGGCCCCAGAGGTGGCAATATCCGTGCCAAGAACACAGTCGACGTAAGTTGGGGGTTGCACTCTTTTTATTCTGTCAATTATATTATTACACTAACAGTGGATTATATATATATATATATATATATATATATATATATATATATATATATATATATATATACATATATAAATATATATATACATATATATATATATATATATATATATATATATATATATATATATATATATATATATATATATATATCCATCATCAATAGTTACCACATTAAGAAGAGCCACATGCAGGTAAGTTGAGTCTTCGTTTTATTTACAAGTGACAGCGCAGTGGAGGGAAACTACTGTCCAAATATTCATAAGCCTGACGCGTTTCATGCTGGCAAAGCATTTCTTCAGAGGCTTGATTCAGACACAGCATGGAGCACTGCCAATCTTTATAACACTTCACACCTGCCCCAGTGGGCGTCGGCTCTCCCACAGCCTGCTGGGATTCGTAGTGCCTTGAATAACTCTACAGTGAGCTGCTCCTGCGCCATGTACCAATATTAAAGGTAAACACCCCAGTGGGTCTGGAAAGTGTCCCGTAAACCTCTGGGCTGCCGATTCATGCTTGCATCTTCCACGACCGGAGTCAACTGCTTAATGCATCACACATGGAAGATACAAAATGTCTTTTTTTTTAAAGATTGTTTATGTGCAGGAAGGGTCACTTTGCTGAACTTAAACATTCCAAGGCGTTTTACAAAAACGAGGAGAAATGAATCATTTCTCATTGTTTTGCCAAGTTAAGACCAGGTTTTCCCTGGCCTTAATTTTGCCGCTGCTTCCCATTTACTCTGCTCTTGTAAATTGGTAGCAGCGTCAAAATCAATGGATGATGCAGAGGAAACGCCCACCACAACACGCACTGCCCACCGCTTTCATGCTAAGCATTGTGTCAAAGGGAGTCTTATTTACAAGGGACCGTTAAGCCACGTTAAGTGGCTTAACGTTGCCTTGTAAATAAGGAAAAGCCCCCATCGCCACAGAAAACTCTCAGAAAGTGATGTTCCCATGGTGATAGGGGCTTGTAAATATGCCACTAAAATCATTAGTAATTTGAGTATTTGTTTTGTGTGCACATATGTGTTAATTTTTTCCGAATTACGGTTTTAATGTTTGAAATTTAAATCCTACAAATTGCTTGGGGATCCCCAGCTTCCAGTGGTGACTCTATGGGGGGTCCTCAGGAGTCAAATGTTTGGAAACCACTACCCTACAACAAAAACACCAACGACTAGTCAACCCAGAACATGCCACTTAGATTACATGAAGTAACGTGGATAACAATAGCACTCTTTCATTATACTCTTACACCAGTCCAATACAAGATGTAAATAAAGAAACGTGCAACTTTGAAATGTTTATTTCTAACGCCAAAATCTCATGCACAGTACCTTAGATAATACAACCAAACATATTATCACCAACAAGGTTGTCAGTATTGTTACTATTCTATAAGATACAAACGGAAAAAGCATCCTATAATACTAAAGGTAAACGAATTTAAAATATGCCTACATTTCACCCTCCCTACCTAGCAGATTAGTTTATAACTACAGAAAGTCTCATAGGATTACATGGGCAGACCCATACCTCTGGTACTCAGCAGTAGTGGATCACATTCAGTGCTCCACAAACTGTCAAGATACGAATGTTCTCCAACTGTGTGTAACTTTGCCTCCACAATGCATTATGAAAAGCGCAAGTATCAAAGGTGGACACAACTGCATATGTATTTTGGCTCAAACTTCCGCGTTCATTCTAAACAGACACAGTATTCAAGATAACTTTGATGTTCCATGCTCTCACTATACATACAAAACTAGCAAGGCACTTTACAAATCTAGCATACCAAATTATTCTCATATAAAACAAAATACTCAGTCTTCTCTAAACAATATCACAAGTATGTGTCACGTGCAAAGCAGAGCAGGAAAGCAAAAATAGCGTGTAAGCTTCTAATAAATCCATGCTAACTTAACTTAATAGGGTGTGACTGAAAGCCTCAGCCCCACGGCACCCTTTCTTCACCAAAGCACGTGATATAAACGTGTGCCACTTAGAAACGCACACTCCAAGACTAAAAACCAGAGTCAAGTTCACATTTCCCAAAAAAAGTTATTCACTCTTTGATAGAAAGCAGTAGCTAAAAAATAAAGAATACGCAGAAAAATCAAAGAGTCTTAATCCAACAGCGTGTAAGCACAGTATGTAGCAACAGCCTCCAACAGGAAGTCATTGTTCTCATCTGAAAACATTTCAGCCATCCAATTCAATAGTGGGAATGAACATACATGTTCCTCAACGACCGGAGCATCTATCACCATCGGAGGAAAACTCGGGTCATCTTCAATGTAACTGCGTGCCAAGAACTCAATCGCCGCTGCAAAAACATTCCAACGTCCCATTATTCCATGTGTCGCTGCTAAGGCCATAATCCCGCCGTCAGAACAGAGCACGTCATGAACCACTAAAGGACTCACCAACTGGTCATAATCCGCGTTGGGAGACACCGTACTGCAGAGACACAAATCCAAGGCCCAGTCGAAATCACAGCTCAGGCAATGGAAGACAGGCTGAACGCATGTGAAAAAGGAGAATCGAAACGATAATCCATAAACTGCACTCAACGTTGCAAGAGGCAGCGCATCATAGTAACTAAGCATTCGGTTGCGGACCAGCAACAACCGAGAAATATTTTAGTCCGCTGCAAGATGTGCATCCATTCTTAAGTGAACAAATTAATACAAGCACACTGGCAACTAATGTGACCATTAAGCACAATTCACCAAAGATGCTGCAAAAAATGCAATGAAAAAACACCGACAAGACACCAAATATACTTTCTACAGAAGTCACAAGACCAATTCTTATAATTTAAAAAAGTAAGCTAACCCCCTACTCGAGGACGCATTAAAGATAGTCCAAATTAACTCCCTAAAATTCCACGCCACGTCTGTATTTAACAAAGCATACACTTCTGTGCGGGTGTTTGCTACATGAAGGACAAATGTTTCTCTAGCAGATGTAAGAACAACCTCTTTTTGAGACAATAGGGCTCTTATACGACTCATTTGGTTGACTCTGCTTTCAAGGTTGAAATCGACAGCCAGATGGAAACATCCAGCTTCCCATGCAGAGGAGTTAACACAACATTTTTTTAATCAAACCACACGCTCAGTTACCGTAATCATGTAAGCATTGCCTAACATTGCACAATAAGACACACAGCTGAATCGGATCTCCAATGAGTGACCACTTCTAACTATTCTCATAGCGCGCCCTGTGCTCTGATTTGACAGTGAGAGAGTGATTGCACCATAGTTTCTACTGCTAATCATTCTCAGCATACGCTACGAATACGATAAAACGTTGATAATTTTAACACCGGTCCTTGATAATATGCCCCGAATTTCGTAACGCGCCCTGCATCGCAAAATGCCATGCAGGGCACGGAACGAAGCGGCATATTATGAACAACATAATGCGATACATTATCGTCGCTTTTATCGACAGAAAACTGTTGGGCTTGATAATAGGCCCATGTAAATTCCCATAGCAGCCCAGGTTCTGGTGTTAACCTGGACTGCTATGGAAATTCACAAGGGCATATTATCAAGACCATTATCGGCGCTTTATCGGCACTTTCCTGCCGATAAAACCGACGATAATGTATCGCCTTTTGTTGTTGATAATGTGGCCCGCAATTAGTTTTATTAATTTAATTGTTTACTTACCTACAATCATCCAGATTCCCTTCTTTATCACCCCCCACCCTGCCCCTCCCCCGCTACGCCTGTCTCACCGCAACTCCCTCCAGAGCCACATCTGCGCTTGATGATACGGCCTTGTTATTTCCCATAGAAGCCCATGTTAACACCAGAACATACGCTTCTATGGGAATTAAAAAGGATGTATTATCAAGCCCACCCTCCCAACATTAATAAAAAACCCCAGACAATGCAGGTACCCGGAGCTGGAAGGTCATTTTACAAATTACTGCCCCAGAAAGGTGGCGCTCCACGCCACGTGTACGGGGCGAGAGAGAGAGACCTTAAAACATATATTTTTTTTTAAAAGACCCGAGGAGTGCCGCTCCCTGAGACTGTGGGGAGTAGGACCGTAAACCCCCCCCCCGCCCGCATACTTCAAAATAAAACCAGAGAAGTGCCGTTCCCCAGTGCTCGGAGCACATTACAAGCCCCCATTATGTAGAAAAATTGCCCCCGTAATTTGCCCTCTCGGGGCCTAATGAATAAAACAAACTTCTACTTTTTTTTCACCTTTTCCACCGCATACAAGTACTGCACGAGTACCCCGCCATTTTTTATTTAAAAAAAAAAAAAAAATTGAGCCTAAACATCCATGTACCACCTCCTGACCAAGACTATAGGCTCAGAATGTTTCTACCCTGCCCCCTTTCCTTATTTCTCAACTTTGTTTTATTGTTTTCTTGTGACTCTGCTCTCCCGACAAACAACATGGCTGCCAACACTTCCTGGTTTGGAGTATTGACAGCCAATCAGCATGCAGCTCCTGCTCGTAATTGTAGGTATTTACATACATGTACGCCGCGATTTTTCTTTAAAAATAATAAAATAAAAAATAGAGCCTAAACATCCATGTACGACCCCCTGAGCAAGCCTAGAGGATCAGAATGTCTCTACCCTACCCACTTCCCTTATTTCTCAACTTTGTTTTACTGTTTTCTGGTGAATCGGTTCTAGCGAGGCACAAGATGCCTGCCAACACTTCCTGGTTTCGAGTGTTGACAGACAGTTCACAACCAATCAGCATGCAGCTCGCGCTCGTAATTGAACATATATCAGTACGCATACTCAGTACGCGTACTGAACTCCGACTCTAGATATCGCTGTAGCCCTGGATAAAGGTCCCTATGGAAAATTGCATGGGGAAAACACGTTTTGGGACCCCCTTTTTTCTCGGCCAACACTTGACGAATCACCCCCAAACTTTCAGGGAAGGTGCGGAACCAAGCAGGCCATTTTCTTTGAGAAATTCACGAAGATTCGTCCACCGGCGCCAAAGTTATTCCAAATAGAATGTATAGAATAGAAGTAGAATGTTGTGGATTTCCTATGGAAACTAGGTCCTAACTAAAACTACCTACTAGCGACCGCCAGTAGGTAATATATATATATATATATATATATATATATATATATATATATATATATATTTATATATATGAAGGGGATTCTTATCCGAGGAGAAGAAACAGAGGCCACGAGGGGAGTGCATTGAAAACAGAAGCTTTATTTCAAGGGTCCCAGCGGAGACGGATGCATTTCGGCGAGTGGGCCTTCTTCAGCGCCCCATGCTGTGAGGATATCGTCCTTCATTAACTCCTCCTGTTGAAATCTCTGCTAGCACCAGAGTCTCCTCCCCCTAGCGGTCAGCTCACCAAAGTTCGTGTTAAGTATAGCGAACTTCAAGTCCCAGCATGCAGTGTGTTTGCATTGCCGAGATGGTAGTATATATATATATATATATATATATATATATATATATATATATATATATATATATATATATATATATATCCAAAAGGATCCCTTCACGAGGAAAAGATCAGAGGCCACAGGGGAAAGCAGTGCAGGAACCTTTTATTTCAAACACCCCAGCAACGGCAGATGCATTTCGGAACACTCTCCTTCTTCAGTGCCTTGTGCTGTTGAGTAACGACCCCATAGCGCTCATCCTGTGTAAAATACTTGCTAGTGCTGTATCCCCTCCCCCTAATGATGTCGTCACACCAATAGGAGCACATGTCAAAATTCAATGGACTCCAAGTCCCAGCAGGCACTGTCCCGGCGCTGCGAGGCTGGTGGCGTGGGGAGGCGGGGTAACTGTAGGTTGCAGCCAGCTCCAGGTGAGGTGGGTTGAACGTAGGTCCAAGAAACAGCGGGAATCTGCCTGAGTCCCCATAGCTGCAGCAGCCCGTCCCTTCAGGTGAGTTCATGTGTGAGGGCGGTCAATATATATATCCTACTGGCGGTCACCAGTAGGTAGTTATAGTTCGGACTTAGTTTCTATAGGAAGAGTGTTTTTTCATTGCCATAACTTTGAGGCAGTTTGACGAAACTTTATGAAATTTTAGAAACTTATAGGATGCTTACTACAGCTGTTATCTTGAAAGTTTCGGCGTTATCCACCAGTCAAGAGGAAAACAATCCTCGACTACCTAGCAAAGACCAAAGGAGACGTGATCCTGCCGCAGGAAACCAGGCTATCTCTGGAAGACATCGAACGAGTGAGAGCGAGGTGGATTGGTCAGGTAGCCTGCTCTCCTGCAACATGGAAAAAGCAGGGGTAATCACTCTGTTAAATGAGAACTCCAAGATAACAATAGAGGACCAACAATGCGACAAAGCAGGGAGGATACTGGTAAGGCAACTGAAAAGGGGAGATGAAATCATACATGTAGTGAATATTTACAACACCAAATTCTGGCAGGGAATCTCGAAAAGACGGGAGGCAATTCCCCAGAATGACCTAACAGTGATGGCAGGCGACTTTAATATAGCGCTAGACTACAAACTTGACAGTGCCACTCACTTCCCCCAAACGCACAAAACATACTAAAGAACATATGCACAAGATTCAACCTCAAAGATCCATGGCGACTACAAAACCCTGACACTAGAGACTACACTTTCTACTCCAACCCGCACAACTCATACAGCAGGATAGAATACATATTAATCACAGGCACACACACTCACTTAATAGAACACACTGACATTGCGACTAGAACTCTCTCTGACCACTCGTGCATCAGCCTACAGATGTGCGGACGCCATATTGAGGACCTTCCACATAGATGGAGGTTTAATAGTGACGTCCTGGCAGTTCAGGATATCAAAAACAAAATAGAAGAAGCCATTAAAGAATACGTTAGACATAACGATACACTGGACACTGACCCCAAGACCATATGGGACGCACTCAAGGCAACAGTCAGGGGCACAATAATAGAAATCAAGGCCAAAATGAACAAAAATGCTAACCTGCATCTGACCCAGCTAGAAAAGGACATCAAAAGGTTAGAGACAATCCACATCACAGACACAAAGAACAGTGGCTCCCTAAAGAGCTTACAAAGAAAAAATATGAATACAACAAAATCTTTAGTGAGAGGGCCGGACTGTGGGTGAACAAATATAAGGCAATTAACCTCTGCGAGGCGAACAAAGCAGGGAAGCTCCTAGTCTCTTACCTGAAACACGAACAAAGACAGCACACCATCTCATCAATCACCGACTCACAAAACAACACACACACAAGACACAAAGAAATCCTAAGAACATTCAGAGAGTTCTATCAAAAACTCTACAGAAAGGACCAATCCCTAGACCAGGTAGGCTGTGCAGGATACCTTGACAGACTATACCTCCCAAAGATAACGAATGAAGAAGAACAGACACTGGGACGGGAAATAAGCTCAGCAGAAATTGAGATGGCGGTTAAGTCTCTCAAAGACAATAAGACAACCGGGGCCAGATGGGTACACAGCCACCTTCTATAAAACGTTCCTAACACACCTGTACCCAACCATGAAAAAAATGTTCATGAGGAAGAGGGAGCGGTTTCCCAAACCATGGCAGAGGCAAACATAATAGTTATCCCGAAGGAAGGCAAAGATGCACAGCTGCCCCAAAACTACAGGCCCATCTCACTAATCAATGTAGATTGCAAGGTTTACGCCAAAATCCTGACCTCAAGACTAAACACGGTACTCCCAAATTTAATAAACAACTCACAGGTAGGATTTCTAAAGACCCGCATGTCACATAACACCAGACTCCTGTGCCACATACTGGAACGTGCCTGCAAGATTGGCGAACCAGCGGTGACTATCACACTAGATGCTGAGAAAGCGTTTGACAGGGTATTCTGGCACTTCCTAGACAATGCATGCGGACATACAATTTGGGTGAATCGTATACACGGAAAGTAATGGCACTGTACGAAAATCCCAGAGCTCGAATAGTAGTTAATAGGGCGGTCTCTGAACCCTTCACCCTACAACGCGGGACAAGACAGGGATGCCCCTTGTCCCCCTCTTTGTTTCTGCGGACCTTGGAACCTCTGATCAGGGATGTCGGGGCCAATGAGGAGGTGAGGGGGATCACCATCAATGAGGTCACAGTCCAACTAGCCACGTACGCGGACGACGTACTCATAGTTAGAGAGAGACCCAAATCCTCCATCACGGCCCTCATGGAGACCATAGGAAAGTATTCAAGCCACTAAGCCACTTAACATCCACACCACTAGAGAGATAGTGGGGAACTCGGGCCTAGCGTGGCAAACGGGGTTCATCAAATACCTAGGGATACTTTTTGGCAAAGACCTCAAAAGCACACTCAACCAAAATGAAAAGCTACTGTTAGAAAAGACTAAGACGCTGTTGGAGGCCTGTTTGCCCAAATTTATAACATGGTGGGGGAGGATAGAAACAGTAAAGATGATGATCACTCCAAAGATCAACTACCTGTCGGGTATGCTACCTCTTATACTCACTGGCGAGTTCCACCACAAGATTGACACGATGATAAATACATTTCTATGGCGGGATAAAAAAGCGAGAATAAGCCTTAAAAAATTAAGACTAGAGAAGAAACTGAGAGGACTAAATGTAGCAGACTTCAAAACTTTCCAAACTGCCTTTCTTGCGAAACGGGGGGCCTACTGGGTCCTGCCTAGCCAGGAATACACGCCGGTCTGGCTTACAATTGAGAGAGCAATACTAAGCCAATAGCACTCCTCACAGCCGCCAAACAGACACAGGCCATAACCACAATACTCCAAAACACAAAAAATGCCCTGCTTAAAATAGACCAAAGAATGGAGCACAACATAAAAAACTGAATGTGGGAATCACTGTGGGCAAACACAAAGATTAAGTACAGGGGGATACCTCTCTCCATAGATACATGGAAAAGACTAGGAATCTCCTACCCAGCTCAGCTGGAAGAGGGGGGAAGCCCCTCCACCTTCACCATGCTAAAAACAAAGCATAGTCTACCAGACATAGAACTGTACAACTTCCTTAAAATCAGAACAGCCCTGACTAAAGCGAAACTCACAAAGCACAAGCCCTCAATCATCCAATACATGACAAATCTCAACAGAATAGGCCACCAGGTATCACACCTCTACAGACTACTACGACCCAGCTCCACCAAATTTAACAACAAAACAATCACATACTGGGAGAAACAACTCAGTTCCACACTCAGCGAGAAAGAACTCCAGCTCCTCTGGGCCTCCCCCACATAAAAGAAAATCTCCCCGGTTTTAGCACAGACAAAATTCTGTCTCCTACACAAAACTTACTGGACCCCGGCACGCTTGGCGACTCTGGGCCTGAGGAAAAATGACCAGTGCTGGAATTGCGACAAGGAAAAGGGGGACCTGGCACACCTTATCTACTACTGTCACAAAGTAAAAGAATTTTGGGGACAAATATTCATGCTCATAAATAAAACGTTAGGATGCACACTAAAATCAGACTTCGCTACCCTTGCCATCGTGTTCATGACAATAGAGTTAGACTCGCAACAGGACAGAGACCTACTGGATCTCCTACTAACAGCGGCAGTTAAAATAGTACTCACCAAATGGAAAGACACATCCAAGGCAACTTTCAAGGGTTGGCTCAACTGGGTGACGTACCTTAGAGGCGCTGACAGCACTGCCCTGCAAAACTCACCATGGAGACAAACCCTACAGGGGTATGTGTGTGTCCTGGGATGAGCTCCTAGACCCCTACAAACCACCATGAATAGTACTAACAAAATGAAACAAATGGCTCTAAATCACACCCTCACAGGATCAAAACACTAACGAGAAGAAAGTAAACTTCTGGTATACTATCTCTTTTTCTCTCTACAATAATTCCTATCCTTTCCCCTTTCACTCATTTCTATCCTCTTAGTGGGACAGTGGATAGGGGACAGCAAGAATATGTAATGTGAAACTGTACTACCAATAACACAGCCAGTTTGAGCTGCCACCCTGTAACGACAAAGCGTTGATGATTATATGTTGTAAAAAACAATAAAAATTATGTTGAAATAAAAAATAAGCCCTGGGGACCGCATCTCCCTGGGGCAGTAACATCAGGTGTTCAACACCCATTGGGTTCAAAGGGCTTCAGCCCGCCCCCCCCCCATAGTGTGTGGCAGCCCAGGCTGAGACAGCTTCCCGGCACACACACAGCCGCACCCGAGTACTTCACAGGTCTTTTAAAAGACTATTTGCTTGTTAATGAGGCTTTGTTATTTTTCACCCCTTCTTAGAGCCCCTGCATTTCCACTCTTCCTATTGCTGGAAGAATTAGCCCCACCCCCGAAATAATTTCTTAGCCCCTCCCAAAATTTGCTCTAGTTGGGCCTTTGAGTAAGCGGGATTGCTGAGCGGTCTTTAGATGCCAAGTCCTCTTGCTACACCACTTTGCAAACTTGCCTCTTGGCGCACTATTGGTTGAGGAATGAACTCCACTTTACCCCTGAGGGCTTCAGGACTAAAGTGGACTTCTTCCCCCAACCAGCAGTGCGCCAGGAGGTGCATTTGCAGAGTGGTGAAGAGGGAGCATGGCCTCTGACAATCTTTTAACAATCCAGCTGTGTGGTCACAGGAGGGGTAGTTGGCTCCTAAGGCCCCTCGAGAGCCAAGAGGACTTCATCCCCCAACTAGTAGTGCGCAAGAGTGTTTGCAGAGTGGTGGAGAAAGGAGCCATGGCCACTGAAAACCTCTCAGCAATCCCACTGTGTGGGACTTATTGGAGGTAACAGAAGGGGTAGATGATCAGAGGCCCGCCCCCTTTCTCCATCACTCTGCGAACGCAATTACTACTTAAAAAAACATTGAAATTCACTGAAAAAACCAAAGGTTAAAGGGAAGTTATAGTTAGGAATGAGCATTTAAAAAACCTTAGAAATTCACTGAAAGAACAAAGGTTACAGGGAAGTTCTAGTTAGGAAATGGAATTTTTTTTAAACTTAGAAATTCACTGAAAAAAACAGGTTACAGGTATGATAAAGTACTCGTACAACACCAGTGAAATTCAGCAGTTATAGTTAGCTGAGCTAACTATAACTCGCAGCTCCGCAATGTACTGCTTATGACCTCACATATTATAACACTCATGACATGGTCGAAGACATCACTGATGATATCTCAAATGACATCACTGATAACATCATCCACATAATCACCAACAAACCCACTCGCACCCCATAGAAACTTATACACCCACTCGCACAACCATTCACAAATGCATTCACAGACCAATACTGTTACTTGCACACCCACTCACTGATTCATAGATCTACACACACATCCACTCACTCACACATACAACCACTCATACACCCACTCACTCATTACTACAGTCACTGGAATGTCCACTCATACATCCGTACAGCCACTCACACACTGAGTCAGTCACCTATAGAGCTACTCACTCACCTAATCACTCACCCATACAGTCAAACACACAGCCACTTACTCCCACATACAGTTACACACACACACACTCATTTACTCATGCAGATAGTAACACATACCCACTTCCCTATACAGTCAGTGATACAAGCACACATTCACCCATACAGCCACTTTCACATTCACTCACCTATACTGCCTTTCACATAACCAGTTACTCATCCATATACCACTAACACATCCACTCATATGGCCATGTCTGAACTGGGGTGGTGTGGTGAGCAAAAAAACGATGGATTTAGGCCCAGATCTCTGTACTGGGGTGAATGTATGACATTGTTCTGCATTCTGTCCATCAACTGTTGTTTTTGCATCCACTCAGTCACCCACACAGACAGACACACACTCACTCGCCCATATAGCCCCTGTTAGACCTGGCATCTTTGGCATGGTTTCCCCTGACTTTTTGCCTCTACCTCCTGTATTTTAGACGCTGTGCTGGATTTCGCTTTTGCTGGTTTAGATGCTTTGGGCCCTTTGCCACTGCTGATCAGTGTCAAAGTGCAAGTGCTCCCTGAGTAAATTGTAAGTGTAATTGGTTATCCATGATTGGCATATTTGTATTACCAAGAAGTCCCTAGTAAAGTGCACTAATTGTGCCAGGGCTGGTGATTCAAATGCTACTAGTGGGCCTGCAGCACTGATTGTGCCACCCACATGAGTAGCCCTAAAATGGTGTCTCTGGCCTGCCACCACAGTGCCTGTGTGCAGTCTGTGGACTGCCATGTCAGCCTGGCCAGTGTACCCACTGACCAGGCCTAACCCTTCCCTTTCTGTACACATTGGACACCCCTATGGAAGGCCCAAGGTACCCCCCTGGGCAGGGTGCAGTGTATGTGAAAGTTAGAGCATGTACTAGGGCAGGTGACATGCTCTGGTAGTGAATTACAGCCATTTTCGTTTTTCACTATTGTAAGGCTATCTTCCCATAGGAGCAAGATAGGACATAGAAGTCTGGTATACCTGAACTCAGAATTTAATAACACATCTTTTAGGAAAGGTGGTTTTTAAATCCTGTGTTTGAGAACAGCACTTTTAGAAAGTTGATGTTCTCTTGTCTGACCTTTCCGTGTGCCTTGGCCTGTTTGTGAATTGACTGTCTGGTTTGTGAGTGGCAGGGGCTGGGTGGCTCCCAGAGGCTGAGTGGGCCATCCCTAGGCTGAATAGCTCCATCTGCATCTAGAGTGGAGGGAGGGGGTGGCACTTGGGCCTGAATAGGGCTGTGCCGGCCTTCCACAATGCTGGCTCCACCTCCTGCTGGGCGGCTGACGACCCTGCCCCTCTCTCTGAAAGGAAAGGAGAGGCCAGGAAAACAAAGTGCTCAAGGAACACCCAGAACTGGTTCAGACCGGGCTCAGGGCCCTCCTGCACAAAGGGAACAAAGACTTTTAGGGGTATAAGTATAGGACCCCAGACTACAGAAAATTAGATCTTCCTGGAATCAAGAAGGAACCTCTGCCAAGGAGAAAGCTGGAAGACTGAAGAGGAAGGACTGTCCTTCTGTGTGTTTGTGGGCTGACCTGCAGTTGCTTTGCTGCCAAGGAGAGGGGAAGGACTTTGCTTTGTGCTGTGTCCCATTGCTTGAAGAGATCTCCAAGGGCCTGAGTTGAGCTGGCTCCCTGTTAAGAAGTCCCAGGAACAAAAGGACTTCACCCCCAGCTCCCCCTCCAAACTCTATTGAGAGAGTTCTGTCCTTCCTAGAGTGCTTGGGCCAGTTGTGGTGTCTCTGGAAGTTGTACCTGTTGGCTGGGAAGCTTGACAAGAAGAAACGGAGTCTTTCAACCAAATTTCACACATCGCTGGCTTGCGGAGCGCATCCCCGTCAGTGTGAGGAAATTCCCGCCGCCGCAAAGATCGAGATCGGCGCAGGGCAGTTGCCGCTGCAAGAACCGATGCATCCTTCGCTTGCAGAATGCATCGCTCCGGTGTGGGAAAAGTACCATCGCTGCGAGTATTGTCGCAGAGCCTGTTGTCACTGGCTGAGATTGTCGCACCGCCTGCTTGCGGACCGCATCACGTCGCTGCAAGAGTCGTCGCAGAGCCATCGAATCGAGAGGCCGCGAAAGGAGGTGATCGACGCTGCGCATCGTCGCCGCACCTGAGATCTTCGCCGTCCCGAAGATCATCACATCGTACCTTTGCGAGACACTTCTTACGAAACCTGCGCACCGGAATCTACACAAGGTATCGCATCCCTCCCCGTACAGACCAGAGTCACCGCAACACGCCCGCTGTGTCCAGCGGGGTTGTTGCATCGCCTCCCCAGGGTCTCAGGAGTGATGCATCGCTTGATTTTCAAAGCTGCTGCTTTCACTTGGAACTTTTGTCGCATCTAAAGGTACTGTTGGCTAAAACGTGACGCAACTGTGGATTATTTTAACGCAACCTTAAGAACTCTTTTGAAACCATATTCTTGAACTGTGTATGTTGGATTCTTGTTTAGTTTAGATTAAATACTTCTATTTTTCAAAACTGGTGTAGAATCCATTTCTGGTGTTTTCACTGTGTTACTGTGAGTGTTGGTATAAATACTTTACACATTGCCTTTGATAAGCCTGTCTGCTCGTGCCAAGCTACCAAGGGGTGAGCGGGGGTTATCTAAAGAGTGTATCCCCTTACGCTGACTAGAGGCCATGGTCCCTATTTGTCACAAGTACCTACCTGTGCCAACTAGAGACCCCGAAATCTAACAGCCCCTCACACACAAACTCACTAACCCATTCAGCCACTGACTCACCCACACACTCATCCATACAAGCAGTTACAAATCGCCTCACCCACTCACCCACCCATACAGACACTCAGGCACCCATACAGGTGCTCAGACAACCACTCACTCACCCATACATATATACTGAAAAAAGAAAGGTAACAGGGACTTTATACTTAGGCTCAGATTCTGTTCGAATAAAACCGGTGAAATTCAACAGTTATAGATAGCTGAGCTAACACCCCAGCAGTGCAGTGCTTATGACCTCCAATTTTACATTACTCATGACTCATGAGAATGGATGAGTGAGGGGAAGGGAAAAGCCTTTGGTAGGTGTGCTATGGAGGAGCACTGGGATGGATCTGTAGGGGAAAGATGGGGGTGGTTGAAGGGGGAGCATGGGAAAAATTATGAGCATACTCTGGAGAGCAAGATAAGACTGCTGATGGAGCGCAAATTAATACATGATTAAAATAATAACTCCTTGACATCAACATTGGAAGTCTACACCCTATCCAATCAAAAGCAAGAGATAACCAACTACGTTTCCAGGGGAGGACAAAGAGAGAATAGGGAAGAAAGTCATTCAATAAAGGGAAGGCAACTGATATGTAAGGCATCCATTTAATCATGAACAAGATTTGACCTAAAGCCAGTTTGTATAGCACTGTATGCAGGTCTGCAAAGCTGTATGTGGTGAGACCGCAAAAATTGAAGTGTATGTGCTAAAATACAACACATCAGATGCCTGTATTATATATTCTAGTACTGAAACATCTGTGTCAACACCAGGTTATCTTGCCAACGCCATTTCACATACTAAAACTTCCCATGAAGAACAACAAATTAGAGACAAAAACAGTAAATTACCCAAAACTATGGGCCAGATGTACGACTATTAATTGCGGAGGCAAAGGGGCATTTGGCTCGTTTGCAACTGCAATAAACTGTGGCACAATGTACTAACCCTATATTTCGAGTGGCTAATCTATTACCGACTCGCGGGATAGTGACTTGCTATTAGGAAGGGGTGTGCCAAGGGTGTCCCTTCCTAATAGCGAGTGCTATTGCCATGTATGAGTGTTTTGCACCCACATTTGCGGTCGCAAAACACTTGCAGTTTACCACCTGCTTCAAGTACGTGGGGAAATCATTCGCAAACGGGAAGGGGTCCCCTTCCCTTTGTGAACGGGTGCGCAAATATTTTTTAAGAGCAGTCAGTGGTCCCAGGGACCACTGCCTGCCCTTAAAAAATTAAACTGAAAAGTTGCATTTTCTTTTTTAAATGCATCCCGTTTTCCTTTAAGGAAAACGGGCTAATTTTTTTTTTTTTTTAACTGCTTTATTGACAAAGCAGTCCCAGACATGGAGGTCTGCTGAACCCAGCAGGCCACCATCCCTGGGAGTGCCAGCAATTCCCAATGGGGTCACAAATTGCGACAGCCTCATTAATATTCATGACGCATGCAATTTGCGACCCCATTGGAAATTGCAAGCAGTGTCTGAGACACTGTTGTACATTGGATTTTGCGATTCGCAAATTGCGACTCGTAATTTGTCGCAATTTGCGAGTTGCAAAATCCAATGGTCGTACATCTAGCCCTAAGTGTGTTTCTTTTTTCATTGTACCTTGCGTGCTTCATTCTTTTTATAGGTTTTCTTAGCTTGTTTTTACAGTGAATACTGTCTGAATTCGAACCTAATACTTCTTTAAGATGCCTGCATTGACTGTTCTCTGCTTCTCTTCACTAACAGTACAACTGTCTTCGGCGGGACTTGTAATGAACAACTTCAAACAATGGTTCTTACTAACAAAGACTGCTTTCCCCCAAAGGAACTGCTTAGAATTCTGCAGGCATCAGAGTCTCCAGGCAAGGCAGCCTCCCTGAATACATGTCTATTCGTTGTGTTCCTGATGTGTGTGTGTGCGAGCGTTTGTCGTCAAGATTTTTGCTACATTTCTCTGGAAATCTGCCAATGCACATTTTCTTTACTGCTGAGAGCATTTTTGTTCTCCTTGCCAAGGTGGTTAGCCTGCAATCATAATTCATAGCACGGATCAGACATTTTGATCCTTGGATGACTCAAGCACTCTCAAGAGAAAGACTGTAATGGCAAAAGGAAACGGAAGGGGGACTAATCATGCTCACAATAAGCTTTGTAAATGCTACATGACACGAGCAAATTCATGTTTTTCTCTGTCCCCACACTTTACAAGTACTGATCTGTGTTCTCAATCTGACAATTTAGAAAGAACATCGATTCTGTGGAGATGATACATATATATATTTAAGTGGAGGTGATAGCACCTCTTTAGTTATAGACTTTCCAGAGTAATGGCTTTTTAGCTTTCTTAAAACCATTGTCACTGTTCAACAAATGTACATGAAACTTTACAAAACAATACATACACTTCGGGTTCTTCATGACAAGTTTCATGAAGATCCGTCAATAGAGGGACTAAAAATAGAGGGGGCAAAAGTAACAACCCCAGTTCAACTCCCATAATATTCATTGCTGCTCCAAACAAAGAAAACAAAGAAAAAAGCTGGCCAAATGTGGCATGTAAACAAAACTTTATTCAAGGAAGTGCTTAGTTTTTACTTGAGTTAGTATAAATCCAACCAGTAGTTTTCGAGAATTTAGCATATAAAATGTGTCCCAGACTGTATATGAAGTGGTTAAAATTTAGACATATCAGGACCGTTAATTCAAGAATCCATTATTAAAATTAATGCACATCACCGGGAGCTTTTTCTGCCTTCCTCCTTTGTGGCTCCTCAAATCCGGTTGTTGATTCTAATTTTCCATATGGAATTTGCATAGCGAAAAGGTTTTTTGGGATCCTCCTTCTTTTTGGCTCCCGCTTAAGGGATCACAGCAAAACTTTACAGAAAGAAGCTGAGGTGGATGAACTTTTTTGGGAAAATTTCATGAGAATTCTTCAAACGGGTCCAAAGTAATTAGCAAAACAAAAAATACTCTTGCTATGAAAATGAAAGGTCTGACCTATCTAAAACTACTGTGTAAAATTTATATAACACCACAAGGTGGGGGTTGCCACAGGCTAGTTCTAGTTAGGTATGACTTTCCATAGGAAAAGCTTTTTCTGTTTTTGTTACTTACTTTACCACTGTTTGAAAAATCCCCACAAAACTTTCCAACAAAGAAAATTCATCGTCTTTGCCACCTTCATGGAAAGTTTTGTGCCGATCCATCAGGTGCGGGCCACGTAAAAGTGAGTGGTCCCAAAAGTGTGATTTCTCCTTTAGTTTGTAGAGGAAACTTTGCTGTCCAATACAGAAAAATGGCTGGATATAGTTACACCAAATTCGGCAAAAAGTTAGAGCTTTACTCAGAAGGCAGGCTTTTTGTGATTTAGTGTACATTTGTTCAGCTGTTTGAGAAATTAGCATTAAAAAAGAGAGGCTCGGATTGACCATGAAGGGGTTAACTCTCAAAAAAGTTAGTTATATTTAGACGGTTGGACCAGTGACGATCCCGCAACAAAATTCTTTTTGAAAAATATCCCGTTCTGATTGGCTAATGGAGCTTTTTCTACCATCGCTCATTTCTGTACTGATGCTGGTACTCCTGTACTGAATGATCTGATTGACTGGTCGCAACACTGAGATCTAGAAAAGCTTTCAAGCTGGGAGGAGCTTCGCGGGCATCCATGATGGTCGCGTGAGCACAGAGCTCCCGAGACCCGCGCCGCCCTTCGCAAATATCCTGCTAATATCCTGCTTCTGAAGATGGGCTTTTGAAGGCGATCCTTGGCTGACCCTCATATTCCTTTCAAAATTGAAATTGGACGTCGGGAGCCACTTTTACATCGGCTCGTGCTTTTACGGCCTGCCCCGGGACGGGGACGGGGGCTCTGCTGATCTTCAGACCGGGGAGTAGTTGAACAACAACGGCCAGGAGGGTCTTTCCCCTGGCGGCCTCACATCAACTTTCAGTTTCACTTTCCTACTCCGGGCTCTGATTGACTGGCACTCTTTTTGATCTACTCCGGATCTGGCTGACTTCGCTCTACTGCTGTGTGCCTTCTTCCGTGAGGGTCTAGCCTCCAACCCTATTGGCATTTTCTCTCCTTTGGCCCCATTTCGTGTACTTTTAGCCTCATCGTGATCGGCCATTTTCACCAGGTCTCGAGGGCCTCTCCGGGGCTCTGTCTTCAAGATGGCCACCAAACCGGACACTGAGAAGCGCAAGACAAAAACGCCTCTCCGTGGGGGACTAACTCAATCTAATGTGATGGATCGCTACACCCATCCTAAAGGATCCCCTAGCGGCACTGGCCGTACTCCTGAAGACCCCACGGTGGACCTTGCTGCGCCCACAGAGGTATCGCTTCAAGACCTCATGAGTGCCATCACCAGTATGAGGGCCTCCATGGGACAGCAGTACGAGGCCCTCGCCTCTAAGATCGATACGGTGGCTGTCAATGTCACGCTAATTAGAGCGGACCTGGCAAAGACCAATGAAAGGGTCAAGGCGTTGGATCTAAAGACCTCCAGCCTGACGACTGATGTCACGGAGGTACAGACTGAGATCGGCAACTTGCGTTCGTCACAGGACTTGGTGGCCCGTCGGCTTGAGGAGTTTGAAAATAGGGCCCGGCGTCATAATGTACGCATTATAGGTGTTCCGGATAATCATGAAGACGCCGCCACCGACACCTTGGTGGAAGACCTGGTCCTGAATCACCTCGCCCCCGCCGGTCTCAGTAAATTCTTCGCTGTTGAACGGGCCTACCGATTTCCGCGTGGGAAGCCGAAACCGAGTGCCCCCCCGAGACCCATTATTGCCACACTCTTCCACTTTCGGGACAGGGACGCTATCCTTCGGGCTTCCCGTGGGGGCGGCCCTGTGAAATTCGACAACACCACTGTGAACTTCTATCCCGATTTTACTCCACTGGTTCAGCGGCAGAGAATGGAGTTTCGGGGAGTGAAGCGAAGACTGCGCGATTTGGACCTTAAATATGCTATGTTGTTTCCAGCCAAACTACAAATCGAATATGAGGAACAAACGTTTTTCTTTGATCATCCGGACAATGTCAGTGTCTGGCTTGATTCCCTGCCAAAAAGAGGTGATCGAACTGAGCACCCCGGTCGGGCCGACGGTGGCTCGCTGGAGCAAGAGTGACACTATGGTTCCCGACTTTTGAACTTTCCGCCTATTTGTCAGCTGAGTTTGAATAATTGTTCTTTTGTTCTACTCTGGATCGGCCCGAGGGTGGTGGGGGTGTAAGGGGTCTTTTCCTCCTCCTGGGTTTCTTTGTGTAGATTAGTTTAATGATTGGGCGACAGGCACACTGCAAGTTGGGGTGGCATTTGAGTCGTACGCAGGGGTGCAGGGTGGGGGGCGTTGTAACGGGTTCAAGTTGGGGGTTGGTGGGGGGTGTTCGTATGTTTTTTTTTTTTTTGTTCACAAGGCACTGTATTATTTTTCGTCCATTTCAATCATTGGGTCCTGTGAGGGGTGTGCTCTGTCTCTTCTACGGGGATGGGGGGTAGTGAGTTGAGACTGCTGTCCTGGAATGTCAATGGTTTGGGAGACAGGATAAAACGTGGGGTTGTGCTGCAGTTTCTTAAACGCCATTCCCCCGATATTGTTCTTTTGCAAGAAACACATTTAATTGGTAACGCATGCCAAGCTATGAATAGACGTGGATACTGACTGGTCGCTCACTCTGGATTCACTTCCGGCTCCAGAGGAGTGGGTATTCTCATTCGGTCCTCCCTCCCATTTGAAATTGATGATGTAATACTCGATGACAGGGGGCGCTATGCTGCGCTCACTGGTAGATGGGAGGGCAAGACGCTTTCCATACTCACGCTGTACGTCCCTCCGGGCCTGCAGGCGTCCACTTTTGCTGACCTTGGGCGGCTCCTATTGGGTCTTCCTGAGGGCCTTTTGATCCTGGGTGGTGATTTCAACTCCGTGGTCTCCGGCACTTTGGATCGCCACCCCCCAGGGACTTGGCTAGGTCTCAATTGTGGCTGGCCGACCTGCTGGACACTTTTGGAGGTTGATGCACCCTACGCAGCTACAATATACCTTTCACTCGGGGGGCCCATGGTAGTCTTTCCAGGTTAGATTATTTCTTAATGCCAGCAGCGCAATTATCCTCTATCAAAGAGATTCGTCAGCTCCCGAGGGGCATTTCTGATCACTCCCCCCTATGGCTTTGTGTCGAGGCAGGGGTGGGGGGCGAGGGTAGAGTGGCTCCTATAAACCCCTGGTATCTTCGCAATCCTAAAACCCGCTCTGCACTGCAGAAATCCATTGACCATTTCTTCGATGAAAATGTGGGGTCTGTTTCTTCCTCTGTCTCACTGTGGGAGGCCTTCAAGACTGTTATTCGTGGACATTCACTGTCTTTGATTGCTGCTTCCAAGAAGGCTAAATGTGAGGAACTTGTACGCATCGAAACTGAAATAACTGTGCTTGAAAATGCTCTTGAAGTTGCTGTTACTTGTTCTGAATTGCATTCCCTCAGTTTGAAACAAGCTGAATATAGGGCCTTTGTGACTGACGCGGCGAAAGCGATGAATAGAGAGCAACAGGGTAGGATGTATGACTTGGGCGACAAGGCCGGTAAACTGATTGCGTGGCTGGACAAGAAAGAGAGACTGAATTGTGTCGTCCCCGTGATTGAAAGGCCTGATGGTGTGTGTGTTACTGACCCAGCTGGTATTGTCGAGTGCTTTGCTGACCATTTCCAAACTGTATACGCCTCGGTCAGTGATAGGGATGAGGAGGATTCCCAATTGTTGTTGCGAGACATAGCATTGCCTCGCCTCTCTGATGATGATAGAGCCCTATTGGATGCGTCTTTTACTATAGACGAAGTTGCTGTTGCCATACGTTCCCTTCGCTCCGGTAAGGCACTGGGTCCTAATGGTTTGCCTATTGAACTATATAAGCTACAACCCGACAAAATGGCGCCCTATTTAAGGAATATGTTCCTTGAGGCTTTCGAATCTGATTTTCTCCCCGTTGATCAGGGACTAGCTACCATAGTTGTAATTCACAAGGAGGGTAAGCCGCGCGATCGCTGCGCCTCGTATCGGCCTATTTCACTACTTAATGCCGAACCTAAGATACTGGCGAAATTGCTAGCCAATCGATTGATTACGGTGATTAGCGACTTGATCCATCCGGATCAATCCGGCTTCATTCCACATCGGAATACCGCCCTTAATCTTCGGAGACTTCACGGAGTTCTTGCGAGAGCTGGGACTCTAACTGAGCCGGCCATGTTGGCCTCCTTGGACGCCACTATGGCTTTTGACACTATAGAATGGCCTTATCTTTGGGCGGCTCTCTCCAAATTTGGGTTTGGTCCGACATTCATCGCCTGGGTGAAGCTTCTTTATGAAAAGCCCCTCGCCCAGGTGGTTGTTAACGGTAAGGTCTCCGGTGTCTTTACACTTGGGCGTGGCACCCGGTAGGGTTGCCCGCTTTCCCCGCTGCTTTTTGCCCTTGCTTTGGAACCGCTGGCGGAGTGGCTCCGTTGGGAGCCTTCCATGAAAGGCATTAGGTGGACTCCCGACTTTGAGGACCGAATCTCGCTATACGCGGATGACATCCTTTTATATCTTACATCCCCCCCTCCTTCGGGAAGAACTCGGGTCTCATTATTAATTGGACTAAATCATGTGTCTATGTTCTGTCCGGTGAGCTTCCCCCACTGCCTCGTAGATTCCCGATTCAAATTGCTGATACTGGCTTTAAATACTTGGGGATTTATGTTTCCTTGGATCCCGCAGTTCACTATGAACGCAATTTGCTACCCCCTCTTCACCGGCTCAAGCTTGACGCTGCACAATGGCGGCAATTGCCTCTGTCGTCACTGGGTCGCGCGGTCCTTTTCAAAATGATGTCGCTGCCCAGGTTTTTATATGCACTCCAAAACTTTTTTGACCCCATTCCTTCCGGTTATTTTTGTGAAGTAGAGCACCTGCAGAGGCGGCTGATCTGGGACGGGCGTGCGCGAATCGCTCTGTCTAAGCTCACGCTTCCGTGGTATGATGGGGGCATCGCCCTCCCAGATATCAAGCGCTACTATTGGGCTTCTCAATTAAGTGCTATTTACCACGCAACTTACGCTCCTGGTCCTACCCCGGCCTTTGCAATGGACAAGCACCTCTTGCCCGGTGGGAATTTTAATAGAGTGCTATATTCCAAGGGGCTACATAGGACGTTGACTGGGCCTACGAAAATCGCTGTAAGAGTGTGGCACGATGCGAATGCGACCTTGGGATGGTGTGATAGGTTGACGCGTGCGACTCCATTGTATGCTTCCGAGGGTTTGGGCAATCTGTGGCGGACGAAAGGCTTTGATAAATGGGACATGATTGGTCTAAGTAAAGTGGGTGACCTCTGGACTAAAGGTAGTGTGAAGTCCTTCGAGAAGCTCAAGACGGAATATGAGCTTGGAGACAGGGAATTCTTTAGATATGCCCAGGTACGTCATGCTCTGCTGTCAGTTTTTGCTGCGGGAACTGCTATTCCTGAATCCTCGCCTCTCGAGGACCGGATCCTGGACGGTCACGTCCCTGATAGTACAATTTCACTGATTTATAAAAAACTGATCAACACCAGAGTTGAATTGCTTGTGCACATCAGGGCTTTATGGATTGCCGACGGATTGGAACTGGACGACGAGGATTGGCAGTCCGCTTTGTCCTCGCCTAAAGAGGTTGCCATACCCGCCCGCCTTCGGTTTATCCAACTTAAGATCCTTCACCGTGTGTATGTCATCTATCCATCCATCCTTTCATCCATCTGCTGATATCCACCATTTTCACCTTCACATTTTGTCATCCATTCAGTCTTTCGTCCATCATTCAGTCTGTCACCATTCCTTCGGTCCATCTGTCCATCAGTCCGCCCAGCTACATCCACGCCGATCTATCCATCTTCAAACCTATCCACCCTTCCATCCACCCCTTCACTCAGGCTTGCATTCTTTCACTTATCCACCCCCTTTCATCCATCCATTCTTCCAAGTATCCATCCTTTCACCCTTTCTCTCCATCCATCCTTCCACTCATTCATCCATCCACCTTTCACTCAACCATCCATCCATCGAATCATCCACCTATCCACTCATCCATCCATTTACTCCTTCACTCATCCATCCATCCTTTCACTCACTCATCACCCATTCTCCCTTTCACTCATTTGTCCCTCCATTCACCCTTTCACGCATCCATCATCCACCCATTCATCCAGCCATCCATCTACCCTCCCTATAATTCATCCATCCATTCTTACACTCATCCATTCTTACATCCATCCTTTCTTTCATCAATCCAACCTTTTGTTCGTCCATCCACCTTTTGCCCCATCCATTTTTGCATCCATCATTTACTTTTTCACTCATCCATCCATCCATCCATCCTTTCATTCACCATCCATCCTTTCACTCCTTCGTCCATTCATTCACCCTTTCACTCAACCATCTGTCTACCCTTGCATCTAGCTATCCATCTACCCTCCCTTTCACTCACCCATCCATTTTTTCACTCATCCATCCACTGGCTCATCCATGCACCCTTTCACTCCATGCACTCATTGATCCATGCTTGCATGCATCCATCCACCCTTTCACTCATTAAACCATCCATCCACCCTTTCACTCACCCATCTATCACCCACAAATCGATCCTTTCACTCACTCAAGTCTACCACCCCTTCACATTAATTAAGAGCCTGTGTCTGCCTAGTTGCACATAGAAGCCCCTGAAGAAGCCCACCCCCGGTTAAGCTGCTAAAGTGGGGGGTTGACGACGTCGCTAGTAGTAATGGTGGGTGAGAAAAGGCATCGGTCAATCACTGGGGAGCAAAACAAAACACACTTTCATTCAGCACATGCTTGCAGACAAATAAAATGCAAAGCATAACTCGCGTCCTACCAACAATACCATAACTTATGACTAGTTAATTCTTAAGGTGAGGCAGAATTTATGGTAGGAGTAGCGAACAATAACTGTGAACTTTCAAGGGTTTTACAAGGCGGACTTCTTTACCTATTGGCCTTAAAATTCACATTTGATGGAAAGATGTACTCATTGTTTTGCTAAAGTGTATAACATTAAACAGTTTTGATTTTTTAATGGTGTCTCTCTAAAGATGGCGGCGCATGATCATCAATATTGCTTTAAATTTACCTCATAGTCAGAGAAGAGCCGAACACCCTCCATTTGGTGGAATACTGGGTAGTGGCTGCTGTCAATTTCATCTCGTCGATATACATCCCCAACCACCAGGAAGGCATCCAGTCCTGAGTTCACCAGGTCCCACTGATGCGCTGATGTATGGGCTCTCAGCATGTGGCTCCTGTTCAAGTAGTAGTTATCCCCCTTCTTCCTGCTGGGATGGTCCAGTGGGATCAACAGGCTGTCAAAGTTCTGCTCCGTGGTAACAACAGGGCACAGGGTATCGTGCACGGAAAAGAGGGGGGTACCAAACCTCCCAATGTATTGCTTGTAAAAATGATCTTTGATTCTTTCTTTTATTAACCACAGTGGGTGATGTTTTTGGTTGTGCAAGTTTTTTCCAACTTTGGAGATAATTTTCCCTTTGACATTGGTGTACTCATCTTTCGGATAGACTCGCCCAAGCAGCTCTGTTGTGTTGGCTCTACTTGTGACGGCCGCGGCCCCTGATGCTAGCCTTCTGCAGCAGGTAGGTCCAATATAACTTGTGATGGTTCTAGATGGGACAAGATGAACGGCGCTTCTGGTACACCATATAACCGACTGAGCCATTACCGCCATCTCTTTTACAACCTGCAGAAAAAAACAGAACATATAAGAACAGCAACCACCATAACCTCATCATGTGAAAAAGCAACGAGTTATTAAGTGGCATCAGCTCTTCACTTGAGAAATACATAGCACTGAAAATACATTTAAATCTATTGCACTTCAGAGGCAGTTACTAGGAGCCCTTTGTGAAATGCAGTGTGCAAGTGCACATATCACGCACTTTGCACCGCAAATGTCATACATTCAGATTTTTCTGCTCAGGATAGATCACTCCAGCCCAGGAAAACTGTGTTGGGTAATATGGCTCAATGTTGAGCAATGCCCATGTCAGATATATCAATAACGTAAGGTAATTATTCATTCCCAGATTATTTTTTTAAAAGTTTATTGTGATCCTACAGTGAAACGGTACAGGTGATCTAAACAGACAAGAAATACATTATACCTCATCGCAAATGATGCAAAAGGTTCAGCCATATATTCATCATAGGGCTCCCTCAAGAGTTGGTCACATTGACCATTCTCTTTAATGAGTCCAAATTGGAGACCTAATGATTTAGAAATTTCCCAAGTGGTGGAACCTCCAATAGTACGGGCGGTGGCAAGCATTTGCTTAATGAGCATGGAGGAAATTAACAGTAATCTGCGATATAAATTTCTGTCAAGCAATTGGAGCATTTTTTAGGCATTTAGCAGATAGGGTGTCTGAAAATTTTGGAAGTGTACCTTAGACTCCCCAATCATACCTTCACTGACTCTAGAATGGGCGCATCCTATACTTCAGCCCTTAATGCTTCAAGTAATACATTATCTAGGCATTCAGAAAGTTCATAGCTCTCTGTCATTGTATAAATCAGCAGCTACTCTGTATTACCCAACTAAGGGCCTGATCTACAAAGTGAACAAATTGTGATTTATAATTAGCAAATAATAATGAATTGTAACTATAGAATCGCAAACAGGTTCGTATATGTCTCTGCTTGCAGCCCTATATTAAAGATTCACTATATATGAATCAGTTGCCTTAGCAAATTGCAACATCTGAGCAGCGGGTGCTGATGACAGCAAGCAAGCCGGGAAATGCTGAAGTTGAAGGTTTCTATGGTGCTGGAGTGCATAAGACAGCAGTATAGCAGTCCCGAACACTTCTCAAACACAATGGCGAGTCAGGAGTCACGTGGTAACAGAGGCGACCAAGAAGAAGAGTGGCTCAATGGTTAGAGCGGCAGTCCCTGATGCAGAGGTCTGGCCCGGGACCAGGGTTCAATTCCTGCCTTGGCTGGTCTCGGCGGATCTTGGGCTCATAATTCCTCTGACCTGATTTCTCGCCTCGGTGCCTACTCTAAGCATGGGTCCCACGCTGCAACTCTGGGCAATAGCTTGCTTAGTCTCCACAACGGCCCCCTACAGCGCTAGGGATGCCTGGTTGCACCCTGGGGATGCCCAGGAGTGGACATTTCACGGGGAAAAAACAGGAAGGGTTCCCTAGCGGTATGAGTACAGCGCCAGGACACTCAGGAGTATCAGTGCGCTTTACAAGTACGGCTACATTTACATTTACAAGAAGATTGAGACTAACAAGCATTAGCTGGTGTCATCAACATAGACACTTCTGCAATTACGCCGGGTGAGAGCCCACTTGTTTACGATTTACGACACTGTCAGAAAAAGAACACTCCCAGGTGCTGATGCAATGTAAATAAAGAATAGATTGCCCACTGCATTAGAGATGTTTCTACGGGGTTGCTTCAGGTCATCTTTGCATTAGAAGAACTGCAGATGTCTAGTGCATCAATTAGTGTATATCTTCCGGGTTGGGAAGAGTGCAGAGGCTTCACGCCTAGCAGCACTCCAATTTTGGAGGGGGACATTGTACGCCACACTAGAAAGTCAGTCAGTAGTGGTGGAGCAACAATGCACGCTTCAGAGAAGCGTCATAGGTGGCAGAGATAGGCAAATACATAGTGTCCATTATGCACCATTTTTTGTTTAACATCAATGATTATGGTCTCTTATCCATTCAAGTTGTTGTTAAGTCATATTCCTGACATGTAGTGATGTCAACTGCCAATACATTTTGGTTGCCCCAGATCTTTATTTTGCCCTCCACATGTCACTCACACTACAATTAATAATTACTCACTGCATCTGTTCAGGGGACTACGTCTTGCGGTGGTAGATTCATCGTCTACTTTATCATCGCCTTGTACAGGTGGCTTTCCATGCATGGCTGTAGTGTTGGTCACCACCACATAATATGAATTTGGTTTAACACCATATCATCTCCGCTTCTTCAAAAGGTAAGGTACTCACTGTGCGCCTTCTATGTGCTGTCTACGACAGTGCACAGTGTCATGACTCAATTATCTGTGTGTGTAGCGTTAGAGCGAGTCATTCGCCATGAGACATATTTGCAGACGTACGTACAGGCATTTGTCACTAGGTATCTAAGGAAGCAACATATACACCCACGTATGTGTCACATGTATTGTCGTTTAAACTCACCCTAGGTATCTGCCTAGGAAGTGAGGGTTCTTTAAGGCTTCGACTTAGTAAAGGGGGAGGAGCCCTTAATAAAGTGTGCATCATACACATGTGACTGCTATTAGTATTGAGGTGTGTGATTCTCAAGATTGTGATGTCATTTATTTTTTAAAGTACCTTACATATGGTTACCAGCTTCTTGCATTAGATGGTAAATGACGAGTGCACAAAACGATTTGTACTTTACAATTTATTTGACTAATTTGTCGATTAGTTGATTGCTAACTGGTAATTGCTTTCAGAGGTTTGCTTATCATCAGTCGACAGTTTGAAGTTCATTATTTAATCGCTACACTTTGGTAAAGAAAGACTCCTTTTTCATGGTTTAGTAGATAGCAATTACAACTTTTTACAGTCGCAAATCAGTTTGCAACAGACTTGCGACTCACAAACTTTTTGTACATCGCACCCGAAAAAAAATCTACTATGTTTCTTAGAATCCAGTTTGCCTCACAATTCCACAGGTCCCAGGTCCTCACCTGCCAAGAACAGGAAACTCAGATAGGACATGCAGTGATACAAGCTTGTTAAACACTCAAGAAACATAGACAATGTAAAGGATTTCTAAGTCCTTACTTTTTATCAAAATCATGGCAAATGTGAACCAGCATTATCCATTGGATGAACACATACCATTCAGCCCAGAATCGGTTCTTGTTCCCCAGTCCTTCTGATCAGCAAACTAAGGGCCAGATGTATCAACATTGAATTTTGCGAGTCCTTCATAGCGAATTTACTCACAAATTGTGCATGCAATTTCAAGGGTGCAAGGGTGCCAAAAGGACACCCTGTTGCACCCCTGAAATATGCATGTGTACAGATGTGGCGCAAATACATGCCCTAAAGGCATGTTTGTGCGCCACATGGCACATAGAAAAATGCAAAAAAGTGTATTTTTCTAAGGAACTGCAATTTACCACTAATTTGAAGTTAGTGGTAAAATGCGATTCCTTAAAGCAGGGTGCAAATTTAAAAGTGCTTCCTGCATTTTACGGAACCACAAATTGCAACTCTCTGAATGCATTCGCAAAATAGGTCATCGCAAAAATTACGATTCCCTATTTTGCGATTGCATCCCAAAAGGCTTTATTCCCGTTCGCTAACTAGCCGATTCTGCTAATCGGCCCAATTGCCAACGGAAAAAAGCTTGATACATCTGGCCCTGGGACTTGAAAAATTGCCATTATTGGACCAGCTTCAAACTGTCCAACCTACGCTGACTATTGCAGCCAAAGCCAGTACATTGCAACCAACCAGGAGCCACTGACAGACTCCAGACAAGAGTCAAGCCTGTGACTGGTGTTTGACAGCTGACAAGGAGCTGAATGTTACTTCTCGCATAGGGGCGGGCTAAGACCTCAGAGATAATTGAATTCCTGTAAAAGATCACCCCATGGCCAACTCACCTAAATCAAGCAAGACTACATTCTCTACTTATTAAGATGGGGCACAGACCCTAGGGAAAGGAATCATATTGTCCATGGAAAACACAAGTATCAACAATGCAACCACAAAAGACAGCAGACCCAGGTACATGCCACTCCTCAAGAAAAGCACCATGTAAAGAACCTGTTGGGGAACACTGCTTGGTTTCTCAACAAAGTACCTTCGGGAGGAGGAGCCAGGTCGTGGACCAAGATGGCCGCACGGGCTCCCGGCTCCGTCGGCCTCCGTCTCCCACCACCATACCCAGCTTCCTAGCCGGCGCCCCAACTATGCTCCCGCACGGCCGAGATAAAGCGGCAGAGATCCATGTGCGTCCGAGGGCTCTGACGGCTTCCTGGCCGGAGATGTGCCGTCTTGAAGATCGCGGCCCGCCCCCGACATGAAGCCGGGGTCTAGGGTGCTGAGGTGCCCGGCCTCGGCCTCAACAACAACGGCAGGGTGTGTGGCGGAAGTACCGGTCTGGCGAGATGGGGACTCGGAGTTTCCCGATTTTGATGGCGATCCTCCCACAGTACTGCAGCGATGGTGATGTTTGATCCGCCGCTTTTTGTGGACGCTCGAAGGAATGCCCCTCCCCCCCGTTGATGGCTCCGTGATGGTCTGCCCTGTGCCAACTGTATTAATCCTGACGGAGGTGGGTGTCTCCCAGAGCCCCCCCGGTGGGATTATTTGCCAGCTACCCGATGGGCGGCCTCGGGTCACGTCTCACCGAGTGGAGTGACCTCCGTGGTGGGACCGCCTTGCACGCAGTGGTGCCTGAGAGGATCTCCGACTTGATCCTAATTACTCTGCGGGGCCACGACAACGATGCGATCTGACAACCGGCGTGGTTCTGCCTGGCATGATGAAGCTCTATTTGCTGTTGGGACTGGTGTTGATGGGTGAGAGACAATGGAATTGCGGTTGGGAAACATCATGGCGGCCATTGCGGCCTTGTATTCCTCTCTACAACATCGGATGCGACCGTGGGGGGGGCCCTGAATACCGACGTGTGAGAGGGTCGTCTCGTTGACACAGTTTCAGCCTGATGGATGGCCCTCTAGCAGCAGTGGGACATGGGGCTTATTGACAGACGGCTCATGAGTAACCCCGGGACCGTGTGTTTTCGGGGCCAGATGGAGGCACCTTGTGTGCCCATGCCCGATAGGGGGACAGCAATGTTGCGCGGTGTTCTGCGCCTGCAGCGGAGACGGAAGATCTTACGGAGGTACTACTCCCGGGAGCGTTGGTTTGTTTCAACCATCAACCGATCTACAGCTACGGGCAGCGGTGGCGCTACGGCGTATTTGTACTTTGTTTTGGATTGGTGGTAAAGTGTGAGCGCCACCACTTGCGATCCCTGGTGGCCCCTGAGCACGTTGATGAAGACGTCCTTCGAACGACATTATCGTATATTACCACATTCCAAGATGACATCCTTGTCCCAGTCTGGTGTTTTGACTCATTCACTCCTGTGGCGGAGGGACTGGGCTGCGTCAATACTTTGGTCCGGTCGGGCCTGGGTTCAACATCGTAGTGCTGTTTTTTGTGTGAGGCTGGTGCGGGACTTTTCATCTATTTCACTGTTGCGCTAGCGGGGGGCTGGTGAAGACTGAACCCACTCAGATTACATTCATTGTATTGCCCTCGGCTTTTTGCATGGGGTGGGTATCCTTTGTGGTGGGGGAGGGGGGTAGGTGTGGGCTGGGGGTCTGGCCTGGTGTCCTCCTCCGTTTTCTTCTTTTCCCTCTTTTGGGGTTTTTCTTTACTTTGGTTGGGCGATGATTCGCTTCCTCTCCTTTTTCTCTTGTTTCTCTTGGCTTCCCCGCTATTCTTCCCTAGGCCATTCACCGTGCGTTCTCATGGTTCGAATTGAAAGGGTGGACATTTCTCTAAAGTTTTAGGTTATAGCGGGCACATTCTGTATGGGCGGGCGAACTGTTCTGTCTATTATCTATCCTGATTACTATGCGCTGGCACCAACGCCCTGCCTCTATTAGCCCTAACTGTGAAGATCCTGATCAATTATAACCCCTTGCATTGGTGCTATTTGGCTGTACGGCAATAGATCCTGCTCTCTCCGTAAACCTTTATAAAAGGGACCTCTCTCATCCTGGTACCGATATGATACGGTCATTATCCTGAGTTGCAAATAGGGCTTTTAGGAAATGGAATGCTGCATGCTTATGGCTTTGTTGATTTGATTGCCCGTGATTGTCACTGCTTTACGTACCACTACAGGTTACCATGTTCAGAGGAGGGGAGGGAGGGAGGGAGGGAGAAGGGATGGGGAGGAGGGAGGAAGGGAGGGGAGTAGTGGATAGTATGTTCTGGGGAGTTCGCTGGTGGCGGGGGGTTAAGGAGACTGGGAGTGTGTTTTATCGTTCTCCTCTCTTTCTGTATCTTTTATTTCTTTCTTTGGGGTACTTCTGGGGCGACAGGCACGCTGTTAGTGGGGTAGGCCATAGCCATTACGGTGATGTAGGGTGGAGGGAGTTGGGGGGTTTTGTTATTTTAGTTTGTTTGGTTCTATGGTCCCTTTCTCTCTTCCTTTCTTAGTAGGGTCGGCAGTATCTCCTTCTTTCATCCTTTTCTATGTTGGGCATCAGCACTTGCCTCTATTTTCCTGTCTCGGAAGGGTGGGTTTTTCGGATGGTCCTTATCGTTACACTGCTTGCTATTGTCTGACCTTTTCTCCTGGCCTGACTTCGGCAGGCGTAGTGTGTTTTAGACCGTATTGCTCGTCACCGATTCCCGATTGAGTGGAGGGCTACGCCCCTCCCGTCTCTTCTTGCTTGTCGTGTAGTGTGATGCCTTCGATGGTATAGCCACACCTACTTCATCGAAACTATATAAAAATGAAACCTTTACTATCCTTGTCCTTCGTGGTGCCTGCAACCATGTGTTATGACTGCACCGTGATTATCCTTTGTAACGCGAACATGTATAATGCTTCTGTTTATATTTTCTGAGTTTGCGGCCAGCCCCAGTGGTTGTAGGCCTGCGCCTGTAATGCTTTGATCGACTAAATAAAGGTTTTACAAAAAAAACAAAAAAAACAAACAAAGTACCTTCGCACGCACCACACCATTGCTCTGCAAATATTGTGGCCTACAGGAGGCCAATAGCAAAACGAGGCTTTTCCAGCCTAAATGTAGCAAGCCACTGCCCCATAGAAGGACTGCTAGGTGGGAGACCTGGCCACCTTGTACAGCAACTTACCTACTGATCTACACGGCAGAGAATTATACTTCCCTTTGCCTCAATGCTGCATGTAACCTGAATACAGTCAGAGACTGGACAACCACCTGATCCTGGTCAACCTGTACCTCCGAAGGTCCCCAGGCGAGGCAGATGGGGGCCCGAATGACTGACTGCAACAGAGAAGGGTGAAACCGACTTCGGGTAACAAAAACTATGTATACTATATCTATAGCTTTAATCCGTTGCTTTGTAACCAATAATATCCAAGTTGGAAAATGATTCATTTACATCAGTGTTAGACTATTTTAAACAACACACAGCTATTACTTGCTCAAATATGACTGAAACCCTTCGCCTTTGGAGCACGATGCACATAATACTACATGCACAATGATCGCTCTGCCATGCAGCTGCAAACAGAAGGACAGAACCCGTGAAAGGGCTCGGGGGCAGGGATCGTGTTTGCACCCGAGGGAGATGCATAAATCCTGGATGATGGTTACATCGACCCCTACCATGCAATCCTTTACTCCCCTCTTGAATGACCAAGCACTGGGCAGGATGTGTCTAATACACACTTGAGAAGCGTACCTTTTTGTATTAAATGCCTTTCCACCCGACTACATATGAATCGAATGCATTCATCTATCCTTCAAAGACTTTGCTGCCTTTCTGTTTCAGGGCCTTTCCTTTTTTTTTTAACTGCTTTTATTATTTTGCAATGCAAAAAAAAATAAGACGATCATACAGTATTTAGGAGTACTGTAAAGCAGTACACCTCCAAGCCTGTCTCCGTTCTGCCAATGCCAGGGTGATTTCCGATGAGCGTTCCCAAAGTTCCTTCTACTTCGGTGTTACTTCCCCCATGTCTCTGAGGTTGATAATGCAGTCGATGGTTTCAGGACCTTTCCAAGAGCTTCCACTATTATTTATTTATATCATTTGTAGAGCGCAAACTGTTAGCAAACTGGTCTCCTGGCGCTAGAACGCATGCAGGTAGGTACTGTCCCAAAATGGGGGGGGGGGGGGGGGAGGGTGTAAGACTGCAATATTTAGGGAAGATCCAAGTCTCCAGTGCTTTCCTAAAATGCAGCAGGTCACTTATGGATCCGAGGAATGGCGGTAACTTATTTCAAAGTTGGGTCGCATTGACTGAGAAGGTCTGACCCCCTGGTCTCTCACAAAACTTGTTTATTTAGACTAGGTTTGCAGTGCTAGAGCCTAGGAGTCGCCCTGGGGTATATACCCCTTCAGTCTTTGCTGGAAAGGCATTGGACCAGTGCCTTGTCGCGCCTTAAAAACAGTACACATGGCTTTGAAAAAAATCCCCAGCTCCAGAGGTAACCAGTGCAGTCCTTTCAGAGCATTAGATGCTGAAGATACTATGTCCAGGAATGTTGATCCAAGCACCAGACAGATGTATTATAGATACATAGAAACTACTTTGTCGAGTTCAAAGCTGTGGGAGCTGGGAGACGCACCAGAATCTCAAGTGTCTGAAAGAAACACCAGTTTACTTCAGCAGAAAAGCATGATGTCCCTGGAGATGCTACATTATGCCAGTGGCGTTGGGTGGCTCGGTAGACTAATGCCGCCACTGCACAAACCTGTGCTTGACGTCATGGTTACTGGTCCAAATCCTGGTAGGTCTACTCAGCCGCTCATCCTTCCGAGGTCAATAATGTGAGTACCATCCATTGAGTTGGGTAACAAAAAACATCTGTTATTCAACACCAAGATTCTTCACGGGTGAACAGGGCCTCTACAAATCCTTACATTATTATATTAGGCAGGCACAGAGTGGTCAAAACAGGGTGGACAGATTTAGGACTCTAAACCTATGTCGACAGAAATCTTTTACCACTTTGGCATGTGCATCAAGGCTAGCGCCTTATCTAAATTTACCCAATTGGTAAAAGAGGAGATTATTCCCTTGACTTTCCCTTTCCTTATTCTCACAAAGCCTACAGGGAGCATGTACTTTTCTGTTTGGGAAGAGGTTTATTGTCCAGCAGCAGGTTTCGAACAGGGTCTTTGTCAGCAGAGGCACCACCTAGCCACTGGCATTAATAAAGCAAGAGAAAAAGCTGAACACGTTTTATGTGGAGATGAGTATATGTTATTGTTACCTCCCCAGTCAGAATTTAGAAGAGAGCAGCCTTGGTTCTACAGATGCAGCCCACTTGGCATACAGAATGGACTTCACTGACTGTCTGCTTTGTCCAGGATCAAGGGTTGGCATGCTCGCTTCTACTGGCTGAAGGCTACTTTGTGTGTAGTGCAGGGGGAGGACTGTAGTGCCGTAGAGGATCAAAGATGCCTCATTATTCAGCACAGAATTTCTTGTATCACTCTTCTTGCACGTGGCATACAAGAACAACACCTTTTGCCATTAATGTTGCCTGTTGTTAGGGTTATATTTATTCTTAACCAAGATGGTCATCTTCCCAGTTTGTGCTGCCAGAACTACTCTGTCCAAGTTGGACTTCGACCATTTTCCGGTGAAGTTATTTACAGTTCCACTCATATAATCACAACACTTTAGATTCACCTATGTTTTGTCAAATGTAATGCTAACCATCAATACTTGTTGTCCATGATGTTTGCTACTTTTGTCGGCAGCAATTTTGAAAATTTGGATTCTTCAGCTTGGAAGATTTTGCTAATCTTTTTCCCTAATGTTTCTTGGGGTAGTTTTGATATCTTGCTTCCATACTCTTGTAAAACTATTAGTCTTCATTCAAAAACTTCCCACATTACCAACGTGTTTATTTCTGAATTTTTTGGGCATTTCCTCCTAACTTGGACCCTCTCCTGGAGTCAGATGGCACCTCTGCATGTGTGTTACGCGCAGGTGGCATCAAAGTTACTGTGGGAAGTCACCCTTTCTTTAGTCACTCACAGAGGAAACTAGAGAGCGCTCCCCTGCATCCAGTCCTCACCCACATTGATATATGAATTGTTATGGGCACCATTACATTGCGGAATGCCAGAGGGCTAGTATGCGGCCAAATGATTGGTGGTGGACTAGTAGTATACGATTTCCACCAGACCCTGATGGTTCTTATGCACAAAGTTGACTTACATTTGGAAATGTGAACCGTTTAGGTGTAGGCCACATAACCAGGTCATGAAGGGAGAGAAGTCTTGAGTCAAAGTATTCACGCTGATCTTCTTTTCCTCCTCACCTTTATGAAGGGCGTGGTCTCATGTTGCTTTTACTACAAGAAAGGATCATTTGATCCCTTTCCATGTTGAGGATCCCCGACATCTTCTATTGTCCCTTCATACTGGTTTCACAATTCACAAAAAAAATCATCTAGCCCTAATCAGAGTCCTGCTTATCACCGGAAGTGGTGTCAAAACTGAGCCCAACCCCATCACCTGGAAACCTTTGTTCACTTATTCCTTTCTGATGTCATCAAATGATCTTGCATGGTGCCTTCTCCTCCTCTCCTTGTAGATATAAGAGTTTGAGGTTGGTATTCCCTGCACTTTTTAAATACCTAGGGCCCGATTCACAAACATTTTGTTTTGAGTAAGGTGTGACCTAAGGCTGAATTCACAAACATTTTGTTTTTGAGTAGGTGTGACCTAGGGCCCAATTCACAAACATTTTGTTTGAAATAGGTGTGACCTAGGGCCCGATTCACAAACATTTTGTTTGGAGTAGGTGTGACCTAGGGCCCGATTCACAAACATTTTGTTTGGAGTAGGTGTGACCTAGGGCCCGATTCACAAACATTTTGTTTGGAGTAGGTGTGACCTAGGGCCCGATTCACATACATTTTGTTTGAAATAGGTGTGACCTATGGCCCAATTCACAAACATTTTGTTTGGAGTAGGTGTGACCTAGGGCCCGATTCACAAACATTTTGTTTGGAGTAGGTGTGACCTAGGGCCCAATTCACAAAGGGCCTCATAACTAGAGGCAGAGGCCCTGCCATCGTGGCGGGGCCTCCGTACAGCAGTTCTCACCGTGAAGGTTCTGCCATGAATGCGGGGCCCCCATCACGGGTGTGGGCCCCCCCACCACGGCTGCAGGACCTCTGCCACAAGTGCGGAGGCCCTTTGTGAATCTGGCCCTTAGTCTTGCAGTACTCTTGTCTTACTCCTAGAATTCAGGAGATGAAAACAGAGTAATATGGAATGAAAAGCAAAAAATCCCCCCTTATTTTATAATAGGTTTGATCCACCTGATCCACGTGTCGCTAAATGAGGGCGGGAGTTGCCTGGTTCCATTTTACAGCGTCTTCCCCTTCACTGCCACATTCGGCCTCCATGGAAACAGCGCTGATGAAGTGACAGGTGTATCAATCGCTTCGAGGGCACAGTAACTCACGCAGGATTAGACATTTTCCATTAACCCCAGCAACATAGCTGGTTAATGCATTTTAAAAATTGTAATGGGCTCACATCAACCTCATTGTTTACAAATTTCATTCAGGAGAATAAACCTAAAATGATTGCTGCCTCTTCAAAGGGTATATCGCTGGTTAGGGAACGAGGGGGATCCAATAACGCAATGTGCTTTCAGAATTTTAAATGTTTTTATTATTCCTTATGGCCCACTGGGAATGCGTAACAAATTCGCTTGTGAATTGGCAGTGGCGTTGACACACAGGAGAGCTTCTTGCGGAGAGCGCTCAGGAAAGATCTGGGATTTTCATCTTAAAAACCATTCAGTTAAATTGTCGTTCACTAGTCCACGCAACTGAGATGGAAGTTCCTGTCGCACGCAGTCCTATTAGGAAAGTTTACCTGAAAACGGTATGAGAAAGGTGTTTTTGGTGCCCTCACTGTAGAAAAACAAAACAAAAAACAAGCATTTGTAATACAATCGGTCTCGCATTTACGTGAGTTTCGTAAATGCAACACCTATTGCATTACAAACGCTAGTTTGTAAATACGCCCATGCGGCACTTTAACTTTAATATCGGCAGCGTCCCTTTCTTTAGATGCGTCGTGTCTAAAGGAAAGGGCGTGGCCGCCATTAAAGTGAAAGCGCGGTATGGTGACTTTTAACCAAAAAAAGTATGTTTGTCAAGTTGACAAACAAATGCTTTTTTTTGTACAAGCACCCCAATGTCGCGCTTTCACTTTAACTCGGATCGTTTATGGAAAGGGGCGTGGCCGATATAAGAGTGTTAAGTGCCGCATGGAGCAATGACATTTTTAAAACATTTTTTTTTTTTAAACATGGGGCTGCGTTTACCGCAGCAAGTAATGCAAAGGCACGTCCGTCACTATCAGCGTGGTGTGCCATGCTATGTATAAAAAATAATAAAGCTGTTGTGAGCAAGCGTGTCATGCCTGCAACAGCAAGCCTGCAAAACCATTAAAAAATGTTTTAAAAAATTGTGCTCAGGAGGCTGTAATTAAAGCCTACCGAGCAACAACACATGTAAAAGGGGTTGTCCTCATGGGAGGTTAACAATGAAGACAAGGTGGTACTAAGGAGGGACTTACAAGCCTATTTACAAATCGGAAGCCAGCATTTGCAAAGGACAATGACACAAGCCAATGACAAATATGGGTGGGGTAGTGGGCGGGGCTTCAAGTGCATACTCCAATACAGCATGCCTCGCAGAGCAGCACATGCGCTGCTCAGGCCCAACCTAATAATGAAAATAGGTTTCCCAATGACTAGATCAGGAGGAGTATTCCTCAACTTTTTTGGGGGGGGGTGATAGCGTAACAGTGTGTCTGAAATAAAGCCGCAGAGCACTCCAAAAGGAGGCCTCATTATGACTTGCCCTGTAATTCGAGTGTGGCCATAATTCTCATTAACGGCTCCATCTGATTTACAAGATCTGAAGTAACTCTGTGGATCAGGAGACTTTCACTCTGAGGCTCTAACTTTTGAGTCCCCGGGTGAAATACCAGAACAAAATGAGGAATAACCAAGGGGATCTGGATCAGCATAACTGATTTCCAAGTAATTCCTAATTTTTAAGGGGACCCTAAGGCTGTTGCTATAGGTAATTCTGGCAACTCTGCCCTTTTATTAGTAACTTGGGTGCAGGAGTTATCAGGTACATCTTTAAGGCACTGGTATTAAGGCCAACAGTGTTCTATTAGACATTTTTACACAAATAGGCAATACTCGCATACATTCCTGTCCTCTATCAGTGGCGGACCCACCTGACTTTCCAGCCCTTGACGCAGATGGTCTCGCCCACAATATGCCCAAAGTAAAATCTGGGTCACCAGACGATCCCTGTTCTCCTAGGGGGTTTAAACTGGTCATTCCGTCGGTAGGGCCAGAGGTGCTGTCTTTATTAAATCTGTCTTTGGCAACAGGGAAGGTACCTCACAAATTTAAGGAAGCCATAGTGATTCCACTGCTGAAGAAAGCAGGGGCGGACATGAATAATCTGAAGAATTTCCGATCTATTTCCAGACTTCCTTTTCTGGCTAAAGTTCTTGAGCAACATGTGCTTAGAGTTCTTTCGTCCTTCTTGGAAGAACATCAGCCGTTACATGCACGGCAAGCAGGATTTAAGGCCCACAACAGTACTGAGTTGGTGATGCTCTCAGTGCTGGATGAATTGAGGCTCGCAGCTGATAAAAAGAATCCCCCAGCATTGATCCTATAAGATCTCTCAGTCGCATTTGACACGGTGAACCATGCACAGCTGTTGACCCGAGTCCGGCGGCTGGGAGTCACTGGGATGGTCCTCCAATAGATTACCTCCTTCCTGGAGAATCGGCCTCAAAAGGTCCAACTAGGAGAATGTACGTCCAGGCGTGGCGTCCTGCTATGGGGGGTTCCGCAGGGCTCTGCGTTGTCCCCCCTACTCTTCCATATCTACAGTCAGAAGTTTGTAGAAGCACTGGCAAAATTGGACTGTCAGGTGTTTAATTATGCTGATGACACCCAGTTAATTGTACAAGTTGATAATTCTCCTCAGGCACAGCTCAATGTTCAGAATATCTTCCGGTTCACTATGAACTGGATGACTTCTAATTCACTTAAGGCAAACCCTGATAAGACAAAGGTGCTTGCCCTTACAACAGGGGCTTCCCCGTGGTCCAGCCTCTTTTGGCCACAAGAGCTTGGCACCACCCCGACACTGGTGCCAGCCATGAAGTGGGTATCAAGCTTGACACCAAGTTAACTCTAAACAATCAGGTGTCTGCTGGAGTGGGGAGCTGTGCGGGCCTGATGTGCCAACTCCGGAAACTGGGGACCCTGTTGTCATTTTCCACCATGCGTACCGTCGTGACGGCACTAATCTTGTCACGCTTGGTTTAGGGCAACGCAGTATACACAGGGCTTCCTGACAAACTTCTGGGGAAACTTCAGGTGGTCCTAAATGATGCAGTAAGGTTGATTTTTAAACTGCCAAGAAGAGCACACGCCACTCCCCTACTACAACAGCTACACTTGCTTCCTATCAATCAGAGGGTCAGGTTCAAGGGTCTGTGCATTGCACATAAAGCACAGTATGGAGTGGCGCCCAACTACTTCTAAGACTGTTTGAAACCTTATGTGTTTGAACGATGTCTCCGGTCATCTGACTCTAGCTAGTTGGCCTGCCGGCGCTTCAATATAGCTACCTTGGGGGGGTGGGCTTTCTATGTTGTGATTCCCCAGCTTTGGAACAAGCTACCGGATAGTATGCGCAGGGAAGCCACCTTACTCCAGTTCAGGAGGAAACTTAAGACCATTTTGTTCACTGAGGCATTTGGATAAACTCACCCTAATTTGTGCTGAGCCCAGCAGGAATAAGGGATTCCCAGGTTCTTGGTTGATGCTGCAAGCGCTTAGAGACCTCTTGGTGATTGGGAGCTTTATAAATACAAACTAACATAACATAACATAAACATAACAGAGGAGTATATACGTTTTGCATTTCTTCCAGCACTTTTATTTTCTATTAAATGTTCTGTTTTAGGGGTTCCGGGCATCACATTATATCTTTCACTTTTTGATGAGATTTCAATTGAGAATCGCTGCACTTGCTCACTGGCTGCAAAATAAGTCTGTAAATAGGATGTGCCCCCAGCACATACAACACAATGTTGTCCAGAATGACCTTTTGATACCATATGTAGCTGGATGGTTCAATAGAAAGTACTGCTTTTGTTAACTTTTTCAAAAGCAAATCATAAAATGACATGCCTAATGTTTTTGATGCCATTCCAGTTATTTCCAATTAAAAAATGTGAGTACATCACATCCACCACGGAAAATGGAAGTCAGTATTTGGGAGTGGTGCTATGAAGAAAGCAAAATACAAGGTGTGACAGCCATGTTGTATGAATGGCGTATTTAGGTTTTGAGGTCTAATGCAATCAAGAAATGGTTGTTCCACAGCAATAGGATGGAACAGTCATAAGAATAAGGGCTCAATGAAGTGTGAGACATCAGTACATGACTGTCATTAACCTTTCTGGAGTAGCCATTAGGGACAGACAAAGGGCAGGCCAGGCTTAGAAACAGTGGTTAATTTGTAAAACGATAAGTACCAGGTCCGTCGTCAGGAGTACACGGCAGCTTGCACCATCCATTCCCCTACCAGTGCTGCCAAATTACAGTAGCAACATAACTCCTAAAAGTGTGGCAATTCATACTATTCAAGGCACCCCAAAGCTATAATAATGACTTGGGTAGCATGAATTAGTGATAGATAATGTATAATAAATTATTGAACAGCTGTTGTTGTGAACATACCCAAATGTGGCAGACTGTCACAAGCACAGTGCTAACAATTAAGTGCTGGTGCTGAGCGCCATAAACCACGGCTCATATTAAGCACTGATTAGAAACTTCCTCACCTTGAACAACAGAAATTGTGGACCCATCCCTCACCCCTACCATTTACCAAACAGCAGTGTTTAGCGAGAAAGTATTAAGTAACTCTTGCTAACAAAGGTAATGGAACTGAGAAACATAGCCCTGCATCCTCCTCACTTCAATGTCTGGGTCTCCACCCTCCAGCCACAGGGATGTAGGCAATACACTTCCATTGTCTGCAAAGCTTATCTCGTCCACATCTTCTGCCACGTCACAACCAGTGGCATCTAAAAAGGATCTCATTCCACTTTTGTAATTAATACTTGTAGCCAGTGGTTCTTAATCTATGGTCCGGAGAACCCTGGGAGTCCATAAAGCACGATCAGTGGCTCTGTGATTGCGTGAAAATTAAATCAATATAGCAGATTCATGAAGTAAATGAAGCAAAATAGAAAATTGAAAACGTTAAGATGTTTTGTTAATGTGTAGGAATTTGAAATTGGAGACTAGACTAAAATGTAAGTTGGTATCCTCAGATTTTTATGGGGGAGCAGTGCAAGTGCATCAAACAGAATACAGTATGGATGATGAGTGGCCTCAAATGATTTTAGAAACGCTCCAACCTTCCATTACTATTAAAATGTTGATTAAAAAAAAGTGTGTGTAGTAAACAACATATTTCCTCATTTTTGTAATTGTTTGATGAATTCTTGTTTTTGTTTTTCTGTATACTGTTTTGAGGTTCAAATCATTGAAAATGCTTAGGTCGGGATCCCTGACTTCCAATATTGACTCGGTGGGCTTCCCTGGACTCCAATAATGATTCACTGAGGGTCCACAGAAGTCAAAAGGTTAAAAACCACTGCTCTAAGCCAACCGTAAAGGGTGAATATCAGAAGACATCCCCTCCAGCATTTGCAGAATCTCTTTTTCAATGTCTGCATCATTTACCCTGTATACTCGCTCACGTTGTTAAGATGATGAGGTTCCTGCATCCTTTGAGTGCCTTGTAAACCTCTAGATATTTCCTTATATATGTGGCCAGACACTACTTTATGTGTCCAGCCCTTGAGCAGATCAGCTGTTCTTGCTGAAACGGTAGTCTAGCGGTAGCCTTTCAGGGATTGAAAATGTGCCTCATTTTATGCTTTTCAAAAGTACCTGCTATATTTCTTTCTCACATTCAAATAATGTTGTGTCATTTACAGATGTACATCTTCAGGTTGCATGCAATTTAAAAGCCTTCTCTGTACTCATAGGAAAATTGACCTTGTATTAAAACTTCGAATTGTTGCATGTTCTTTTCTTTCAAGTGACCCTCTACTTTCTAATCTCTGCATGCTTCCTCTCTCCAAGCACAGCTTACTCTAAGTAACATGCACGTTTGCCTTAATACCAATTATTAAAGTTTTGCAAATTGTCCGCATCTCATTTTAAAGATCACAACCTACCACTTAAAAAAACATACCCCTGCAGCCAAACAGAAAGTAATCTTCAATATCTCATCTAATAATACTGCCAACCATGAGCATGCATTGACATACCCCCTCTCCTACTAAAGATCATGCCAAACTCCTATTATTTTAATCTACCATATAAAAACTGGAGTAAATGCATGTGCTGGAATGGTTTCCTTAAGAGCACAAGACTAATCCCAATAAACACTGGGGAAAACTAATAACCATGGGTTCTGGAACAGGGTGCTGTCCGGCGTAAAGCGCTTTAATGCTTTGTCAAGGGAAGTAAGTACTATATAAATGCAATTACAATGCAATATATAATCCTCCTGGCCGACTCCAATATTAATGCCATAACACTTTGTGGTCAGGCAGTCAACTGTAGTTTATACAGCCGGCATAATAATGAACTTACAATGCTTGACATTCTAGCACTCACATAAGACAATTGCTATGAATCCTCTTTATCACCAGATGTGTACCAGTCCACAGCATCCGCCACTCATCACCAACTGAACGCGCATGGAATGACTAAAGAGATCTTCCACATGCTACTGGTCATTGAAGGACTTTAATTCAGTCCACCACTGCAGGTGCCGATAAGCTGCACACAATGGCTGCCTCTTGACACTTCACAGTGACCATTAGATATGGTATGATATTAAGAAAGTATATCCCAGCAGAAGTCTACACCAATTCTACTTCCATCCTTTGCCCTCTCAGGACTGTAGACTTTAAACAAAATATCTCTGAATAAACAACCAAGTGACGTAACCAGCTAAGTGGACTTTGATCATGAGAAATACCATTAAAGGACTAGCAGAGCTGCAAACACTGTCAGCTTACTGAAAACCATAAACGGCATACTTGTGTCTAAAAGTTCTTCATTGATCACACTACTAAGCGATGGATCGTATAACACAATAACTACACCTCAGTGCTGATTTCACATGCCATGGACACACTCCATAAATATGATCAAAACAAAGAAAACACACTTCCAACCACAAACTTTAATTGGGTAGGGTGCTTCCCATGGAGGGAAGAGATTCAGTACACCACATAGGTGTAGTATGCGCTAAATACATTTTACAATACTGCCAGCTTGCTAGTGGTGTAGACTTTTACAGCATATGCTCTAGCTCCTAGTCTATGCACTAACAGCCCGCTCCCTGTTACGAAGTATAGTTGCTACCACACCAGTATTTGCCACCAAGTATTTTTTATATAAACATTTGCCTTGGTACATAAACAACAACTGTCCACTTGCACATTGCAATTCAGCATAAAAGAGAAACTGCTGTACATCCTGTGATAAAACAATAGGCAGCCCAACCCATAATATGCCCACCAGTGTCTTCAAATTTTTAATGTTTCAGAGACCATCCATGTGCAGCATTTATGGCTTCTACTTGCTTTGTGCACCAGTCCATTCCTGCACGCCATTCCATGAGGGAGGTGGTCCTGGGGGATTTCCAATATTTATCGATAGCCATCTTGGCAGTCAACATGCTTAGCCCTACTAGGGTTCAGCCTACCCATGGGCCCCCAAGTTAATCTAAAATGCCAAGCAGAGCTCTCTTAGGTGAGGGTGCAAACGGAGTGCCCAGTATTCTTGACAGGGAGGTGAATACCTTGAGCCAGTATTGTGTTATGACCAGGCATTCCCAAATAATGTGATAACAATCCCCTCACGTTCAAGGCATCGGAAGCAGGTTGATGCTGGAAGTAATTGGGCTTTCCATAATTGCAGAGGCATGAGGTAAGTATGATGAAGATATTTACATTGAATGAGGCGTAGGAATGCAGAGCTTACATGAGCACGGGGCACGATGCATACATTCCCTCCAGTCATTCTCTAACGGACCCAGCCACCCCTTCCAATGTGCTCAGAAACTCTACATGAGGTTAATGGAGTGAGTTACCAGTGCCCTATAAATCTGAGATATTTCTCCCTTTCTCAGAGTACCCATCAGGAGATAGGCCTCAAGGTTAAACTCGGAAACATCATAGAGAGCTTCTCTGTGGTACGACATGGCATGTCGCAACTGTAAGTAGTGGTAGAAATGGGACTTGTGTAGGCAGGAGCCTGTGTGGAGCTCTTGAAAGGACTTCATTTGTGTGCTTTACCATATATCCTCAACCTTTGGTATGTCTTTTGGTCCCAGCCCCCGAATCCCTCCAGTTGTGCCACTTAGTCCAGCCAGTTGCAGGTCAAGAGGGGGGTCCCGAATGTCACTCGTCGGTCCAATCTGATCCATCGTAGTGGCAATTTCCAAGTCTGAAACACCGCCCTGGTCACCTCTGGGAGCACTGTAGAGATGGATGTGCCATACAAAGATCCAGCATACTATTCAGGCTGATCAGCTCTACCTATCCCCTAAAATCAGGATCCTCCCACCTCCTGTGACACCAGTCAATAACCACCATGGTTTGTGCTGCCCAGTAGTAGAGATGGATATCTGCCATCGCTGTGGTATGTGGACTGTACACACTTGCCAAAGCAATTCTAGGTGGCTCATTCGTCAATAAGAACCCTAAGCACTTTAGCCAACAGGACGTAAAACCAACTCCGTGAGATAGGGAGAAGGAAATTTTGGAGCACAATTAAAATGCGCAGCAGAACCACCTAATACATGGTCATTCTGCCCAATAGGTTGAGAGGCAGCTTGGTCCATTAGTCCATGTCTTCCTGGGTCTTTCGGAGGAGCGACCTAAGGTTCAGTCTCCAGATTAGCCTGGGCTCCCAATCCATGTGCAGACCTGGGTATTAAAAGGTAAGGCAGCGTAACAGGAGGTTTGGCTGCCAGGTCTCGTCTCTGCGGTCACCCCTCAGAGGAACCAGAAGGATCTTGGCCCAGTTAACACGAAGACCAGACACCAATACCCAAAGGCATCCAGAATGTGGATTAGGTGAGGTCCCATGGCATCAGGGCGAGTCAGGAACAAAAGACATAATCCACTTATAAGGCAAACATGTCCTCCATTGCCAATACCCACCGGTACCCCCTAACTGGTGCAACCACGCCACTAGAGACTCTATGGCCAGAACAAAGAGAGGGGGGGAGAGAGGACATCCCTGCCTGGCTGCCCAATAAATCAGGAGGAAAGCACATCGTTTACTCATACTTGGGCTTGTGGCTGTGCATATAGAATGCAGAAGAAGGACCGAAGACAGGGGACAAATCCCAAATTAAGCAGCACCTCCTCCAGAAAAGCCCAATTGAGCCAAACAAAGGTCTTTTCGAAGTCAATGGGCATACGAGCTGAGGACCACTGAAGGGACCGGGACCGGGACACTGACAGTTTTTTTTATGTCAAGGGCAAATGGCTGTAGCAGCAAAAGACTCAATTTGCTGCCTCAGAAATGAAAAACTAAATGATTATCAGCGCAATTAAATCCTTTCAAAATTAAGATCCTTTATTTGATTGTGTGGCCAGAACCAACATGTGTTTTAATCAAGCAAATGATGGCAACTAACTTTCTGAAGGTAGTTAGATATAATCAAAGTTCATGAATAGGGCACATAAGATTCGGGAGCATCGAAGAAAGTCATCATATGGGTCTGGTGACAGTAGGACTCTGCCTGAGTCAAAAGGCCTCTCCGGTCTTCACAAGTGACACATACGTAGAATCAATTGTGAATACTTTTGTAAACCTTTGCAGAGTGCTACCTGCATCTTTTAAGCTTCTACTTCACAGGACCAACTGCGTAGGTGGATCACTCCCCAGAATATGCCCGTATTTGCAAACAGTGTCAACCTTAGTTTGAAAGCGGAGTAGGTTTATTCTGTACACCTACGAGAATGTTCTCTCTTGACTTTCAATACATTTTTCTATAGATAGGCTCCCTCAAGCCTGATTTTATTCACGAACAGCAGGTGAGGGTGCCAAATTTCTTTCCGCCCAGAGCGTTGACTGAGGAAGGCTTGGTTCTACATATGGCACACACACTTTAGGGTAGTGAACTGTATTATGAACGGTCTGATGCAAAGGTTCTGTGACAAACATACAGCAGAGTGGGATGGGTACCCGACAGAGTAACAATTTTAACCACTGCTCTTACCAGATGTGCTAATGCCATCTCCACCTATTAACAGAGGGGAGGCTGCATGGTGGGGTAATTCTCTGACCGACCCTACACAAGCTGGACAACAGCTCCTTCACCCGTTCAAAGGGCAGAAGTCCTCTGGCACAAAGTTAGGCCTCCGTGACCTGGAGTGCACAGACTAGGAGCCTACCAACGAACCCAAGCTCACCTTTGACCGAAGTCCAATGAATGGGTTTTCCTTTGCCCGTTTTCCTCCTCACTCAAACAACTACTATATGGAGTACCTGAAATGAAATGAAATGAAATGAAATGAATGAAATGAAAGAAAATTTATAGCGCGCGAACTAAGCCCAATGGGCATCAAGGCGCCTAGCTCAAAATAGTTACATATCTCCGGTGCTATTCACTGGTATGCTTTCTTAAAACACCATGTTTTCAGGGCCTTTTTAAAAAGGGGCAGTGAGGATATCGATTTTAATTCAAGAGGGAGTGTATTCCACAGACGGGGGGCAACTGTTGAAAAGGCTCTACCTCCCCATCTGGTCTTCTTAGACCGTGGAATAACCAGAAGGTTTTGTTGTAGTGAGCGCAGACATCTGCTGGGGACATAGCCGGAGAGAAGTGAACCCAATCCAACAGATGTTCCAGATTTCAGAGCACTATGTACTAAGCAAATGATTTTGAAAGAGATGCGGTGCTCTATCGGAAGCCAGTGTAGGCTCTTTCTGGCTACAGTCGCAGAGGAAGAATGGGGGGTATCCAGAACGAATTTTGCAGCCGCATTTTGTACGGTTTGAAGTCGCTGTATTAGTCCCTTATTAATCCCTGCATACAGTGAGTTGCAGTAGTCCAGCCTTGAACCAATCAATGCAACCACTGTCTGTTTCCTAGCTTGCGGGGAAAGATAGTGCGCTATTCGACGGAGAATTTTAAGAATTCCCCAGCAAGTAGCCATCGTTCTGTTAACCTGAAGGGTCATTGCCAGAGAAGTATCGAACATGACCCCCAGGTTCCTAGCTGAGTGGGAGGGAACAGGGCAGGTTCCTAGGGATTGCGGCCACCAGTCACTTGACCACACATCCTGATCCTTTCCGAAAATCAGCACCTCGGTTTTGTCGCCATTCAGCCTCAAGGAGTTGGCTACCATCCAGTCAGAGACTGACTGCATACAGCTCCTGAAGTTGAAGGCGGAGGTGCTGACCGGCTGGGTTAGTGACACCATGATCTGAGTGTCATCTGCATATGACACTACTTCCATTCCCTGGGCTTTTACCAATCTCGCTAGGGGGGCAACATAAATGTTAAATAGGGTCGGACTCAGGGCCGACCCTTGTGGTACCCCACATTGCAGCGATGTAGGGGGAGAGAGGTATTCTCCTAATTTGATCCTCTGTTCTCTATGATCTAAAAAAGAGGACAGGAGGTCCAGGGCTGACCCCTCCACTCCCATCTCCCTCAGACGAGATGTTAGTATCGAGGGAGATAGGGTGTCAAACGCTGCGGTCAGATCGAGTAAGACCAGCAGTGTTGTCTGTCCCTGATCTACCTTCATTCTGATATTATTGGTAACCATAGTAAGTGCGGACTCCGTACTATGGAGTTTCCTGAACCCGTGCTGGGTATGATCTAAAAACCCAGAGGAGTCCAGGAAGGCAGACAAGTGCAGATTCAGATGGGACTCAAGCATTTTGGCGGGGGCAGGAAGTAAGGATATGGGCCTAAAGTTTTTCAAGATGGTTGGGTCAAGTGTAGGTTTTTTAAGTAACGGCCTAACAATGGCTTTCTTCCAGTCTGACGGAAAAATCCCGTGTGACAGGGCACTATTCATTACTTCCAATAGAGGAGGTAGAAGCGTAGTCCTACACTCCTTCAGTACTCTGAGAGGACATGGATCCAGAGGGGAAGAGGATTTAGTCCTATTCAGCAATGCGTTAAGATTATCAAGAGTAATCTGAGGGAAACTAGAGAGGGTCGTAGTGGGGTTTTTTGTCCTGACTTCCAAATTTGTGAGAGCCTGAGTAGTATCAATCCCAAGTAATTTTTTCTGCGCTTCTAAGTTAACAGCAATCTCATCTATTTTAGTATAGAAAAAGGATGAGATCTTATCGCAGAGCTCCTGAGAACCCTTCACTGGGTCTGGAACTTGCAGTGTACAGAGTGAATCCACTATTTTGAACAACTCTTTAGATGACGTGAGAGACGTGGTGAGTTCAGAGAAATATTCTTGTTTTGTTTTGATGACTGCGGCCTTATATTCGCCCAGCTTTTGCTTGTGGGTCTCTCGGTCAGCATGATCCCATGATTTCCTCCATTTTCTCTCCTGTCTCCTGCAGCTCTGTCTCTGCAACCTAAGGGACTCGGTGAACCAGGGGGCAGAGGGCCTCCGTCTCGCTGAGTATCGATGTGTAACAGGAGCTCCGGAATCTGCCTTGAGTATGCTGCTCTTTAATATCTACCTTGCCCCTTTGGCTGCTCTTATTGCCACATGGGGGTGAAGGTAGTTTCGTATGAGGATGACACTCAGTTGTTGGTCTCTTTTAAAGTATGCAGAGAAAAAGAGAGGGATCCCTTAGTCTCACCAGAGAAAATGGGGTACTCTTAACAAGTAAAAACTGGGTTTTTCCTTGGTTTTCTAAAGACACAATTTCACATCCCTCAATCTCATTTCAAATCATTCAAACAGCAGATATAGAAAACAAGCAGGCAGAAAAGCCCAAATAAGGTCAACAAAACTGTCCAAATTAGAAGTCAATACAAAATGTATTAACAAAATATACAGTTAAAATGTAAAATATTCTATCATAAAATCCAAAACATTGGTGCACAGTACGTCTGATCAATGCTTTTCAACAAATACGATAAAGAAAACAATTTCATACACTAGTATTCCCCTTCTTTTGGTAGGGGACAATCAAAGATCTATTAACAGAACTAAATCAAACACCCCAAGAGAAAACAAAAGACAGTTAAATTTGTCATAAGGTATAACACATTCGTAAGAAGGACAAATGTTGACTGGAGCGCGATACACGCTTTTCTGGAAGTATCTGTAGAGCCAGTCAACCACCAAATGGTGTAAAATACTTTGCGTCAACGCGTTTCGATGGAATTCATAAATGAAACCATCTTTATCATGACACTCTTTCCTTCTCTCGATGATATGTCAAAATTTGTTACATAGAACAGATCCTGTGTAGGAAAAACAAATATCAGTTTTCTCTTACGATTGAGAACATCCTACATAAAAATTACTTGGATATTGGCTTTATATCTTGAACATACAATCAAGTTTTGCAACATCATACCTAAGACAAGGAACATTTGGCCTATTGGATGGGCTAGAAAGAGAAGAAGAGGAGGGAAAAGATAAAGATAAAAGAGGGGAGGAGATAAGACATCCCTTTCCTCACACATTCTCATACTAATCCTAGATCTTCTCTTAAAAACTACCAGGTCTCAACGCAGTAAATATAAGGAAAAGATCTAAAGCATTACACCTATCATTTATATGATTACTACACCAAACCTATTGCATACATATGCCTCACTGTTTAATATTGTTTCTTATGTATGCTGTTTATACTATTCATGCTCATATTCACACTCAAGTACGGGCAGATAGATTACCTGTTTGTCAATGAGAAAACGCTAGTTCTAGTCCAAGACTAGAACTTTTTATATTACTGTCCGCACAAAGGGGCTTTGTCAACACCTCTTATGGGAATAGGCAAACATATTAGCCTACTATTCCAAAATGGAGAGGTAGCTTTGGCCTAGTGGCTAATAGCTTCTGAGTAGTAGCTCAATTAGTAGTCTTGAGTGGCTTCATGGACAATTTTAAAACCTTTAGTCACACAGAAGTCCAGTTTAACAAATTAATTAATCAAAACCCACCGAACGGGGGTAAGACAGTGACCAAGCACGTAAACCATGATCAGCTGGTTAAAATTTTAAATTTAAAGAAAAACTTATCCAGACTGAGCTTCTCGCTGAGTTTCTCATAGAATATCTTAAAGCAGGAGTGATTCCTATAGGTCTCCAAATAAGAAATGAGCCGGGACTATTCACAGAAAATAAAAAAAATCTGGAATTATGGACTCTGATAGCCAAACATTGTAGTAGAGATTGGCTAATTTTAATAATTGAAAATGCTCAGTAAGTAATGATCATTGAAAGGAAGCAGATCGAGGAATTAGAAACCCTACTTAAAGAGAGCACAGCGTTAAAAGAAGCCAAAAAAATGGAAGAATTAGAATAAGAGACCAATGGCTATAGAGAATATCTTATTATAAAAAAGACAAACAAATTAAAAAAAGATATTGAGAGATTTAGTGCGGAACTAATGTATCCTTACTTGGGGAAAGAATACTATAACATGGGAAGAGATCAAAGGATGGCGGAACCCCAGTATCAGAGACCTATCTATTCCCGGGGTGGGAATCAACAGATCACCTACTCTGAAACGTCAGGTTCCAGCAGTGAGGAGGAGGAACAAATGAATGAACAACCTACAAGATCTTTATAAAATACTGATCGTGACTCTTTTTTTAGGCCAGCGTCAACAAAAAAGAGGACAGAGGAATTTCAGAAACTATGGCAGGGAGGAAAAGATAAGGAACTACTCACCCCAGGATTTTCTCAAAACCAGGAACCAAAGGTACTGGAGGTGAAGGTAGAGGAACTCCCTATTATCAACTTATCACAGAAATGCCTTAACATTGAGGAAGAAGACGTTCTACGTTGCCGCAAAGTATTTTATACAAATCGGTGGCTCTACAGATACTTTCAGAAAAGCGTGTATCGGGCTCCAGTCAACATTTTGTCCTTCTTACGAATGTGTAATAGCTTATGACAAATGTAACTGTCTGTTTTCTTTTGGGGGTTTGATTCAGTTCTGTTAACAGATCTTTGATTGTCCCCTACCAAAAGAAGGGGAATACTAGTGTATGAAATTGTTTTCTTTATCTTATTTGTTAAATAACATTGATCAGATGTACTATACACCAATGTTTTGGATTTTATGATAGAATATTTAAAATTTTAACTGTATATTTTTTAATACATCTTGCATTGACTTCTACTTTGGATAGTTTCTTTGAGCTTATTGTTTGGGCTTTACTGCTTGCTTATTTTCTATATCTGCTGTTCGAATGATTTGAAATGAGATTGAGGGATGTGAAATTGTGTGTTTAGAAAGCCAAGGAAAAAAACAGTTTTTACTTGTTCTCTTTTAAAGAACAATCTGCTGCAGCATTCCATAAATTTAGCGAATGCTTAAAAGACATTGCAATCTGGATGAACGGAAACAGTTTGAAACTAAATACAGACAAGACGAGTTCTTGTTTTTTAGTCAAACATCCCCCTGCCGCTGCCCCCCCTCCCCCCATGTCGTGCCTTTAGAGGCCGAGAGAGTTGGGTCACCCACCTGTGCCTAAGGACTCAGCTAAAAATCTTGGCATTAGGTGGGAGATGGACCTCTCCTTTATGGTGCAAATCCAGCAAATCTCTGTTGCCTGTTTTAGAAAAATGAGATTAAGGCACTCACCCTCGCCTTTTCGAGCCACTCACGGTAAGGGCCCTGGCTACCTCAGGCAGAGGCTTAGCTCATAATGACAGGAACGGATCCTGAGATCAAATCAGCTGCGTCTCCTCTGTGTCCCACGATAGGAAAAGCCTTGACAAGGGGCAAGTCCTTCACGGTAAGGACAGCAAAATTATGGAACGCACTGCCTAGCCACTTGTGCCTGTTAGAAACTGAATATAAGTTTAGAATGGCCTAACAACCTGGCTCTTTAGGCACGGGTAGTAATATCAATGGCTGTTGAATCTCTCTAGTCTGTTTTGTGCACCAGGACACCTCGGGTAAGGTAGCTGTGCGCTTTATAAATGGCCATTGATTGATTGATTGAACTCCCTGAGAGGGTGCAGTGTGTGAGTGCCCCAGGGAGGTTACATAGAATCCTCCTTTCTTCCCTGGCCTAACTTGCCACTAAGTGTGAAAGAAAATGTAACTTACCTTCTGGGAGCCGAGGTATATCTTGGTCAGGAACATGGGGGTCTAAGCCTGAGATGCCAAAGCAAGCATTGTGGTACTTCCACCTATAATAGATGTGCAACTAGCATGTTGGGGAAGAGGGCGTATTTGGGACACAGGGCTGGCGGGTGTGGGATGATATTCTTTAAATATGAACAATAATCTTGGTATCTTTAATGTATAGAACCATTTGCACGCCATACATAAATAGAGGATTCAGACTGCGGCATTACTTCCAGCAAAGCTAGTCGTTAGCATTATCTAATAGCCACTGCGCACCTGAGCAGGTAAACATATGTATAGAGGGGGCCAGTAGGTAGAGTTACTGATTGGCTCCAAGGTTAACAATGTATTGTGCACAGTCTTCTCCTCAGGAGCTAAGTTGCAGCAGAGTTGGCACCAAAAGTAGTCTAGACAGAAAGACCACTAAAGGACTGGTCATGAGGGCAGCGTCTTCCCGCTGACGCCTAATATTTCAAGCAGTCTCTAGTTTCTCACTTTCTAAGTGATTTCATAATATTCAGTGTCCACACCATAATACAGTGCTAATAGCACATGAACGTGTCTGCTGTCATCGCCTTCGTGCTCATGTCCTTCTAAGTAGTTACTAGCCAGTTGTAAGAGTTGCTGTGGAGGTCCTGCCCTCATAGTCACAGATTTACGGTTCCACTCAACATTCCAATTCATGAAATAATATCTTTTATGCATTACCCAGGGGCAGGATAAATGCACTACAAGTTTTCATATTTCATAGTGTACTTCTAAACAGACCAATACCTGAGTGAAAACATACCAACAGTTATCACTGTGCGACTTAATTCATTTAGTGCCATCACACGGCCTCCCTGTTTTGCCTTGTACAATGCACTGATATTCCACTGTAAAAGATGCATGGTTTTCAAAATGTGTATCTATTCAAAGGTACAACGGGCACATCAGCTATCCTACTGATGAGTCATCCAGAAAACTGCAGCAATAACCAGTGGAGGTGCCATACAAGGCTTTACGTTTAAGGCACAGAGTTTTGCATTTAATTAGTTGTTTGACTGGAAGCCACCAATGGACTGCTTGTAATGGTGGAGTGATGTTATCAGAGTCCATCAGGCCAAGAATACATTGGGAAACAACGATTTATGTTTTTTGTAGTCTACTCCTTGATTTTGATGGTGATGCCCTAAACTTCACTGAAATAGGCTTTTGTGTAGATGTGATACAGTGGATAACACAATTTTGATCATTTTGGTAGGAGAAACTGGCAAAATCTATTACCCCAGTATTGAGTTTGAACGAACGGTCATTAGGAGTAAAGGCTCAGTCAGTGGGATTAAGTAGTTTCACATCTCGCCACTGTAGCGGGAGTTGTTTCTGAAGAGTAGTGTACAATGTAATGTAACAATGGAAGGCATGTTTCCCAGGTATCTAGGGAAAGTTAAAGCAGAGAAGGAAAATTAGGGGCATCGTATATGTATACTTTCCTAATGTATTGTGGCACCAAGGAACAATGCACAACCCAGTCTTCATGTACCTCATTTTGAGAGACTACACAAATTAAGCCATATCAGAGTGATATCACTCATTTAGGCTCCCAAAGCTGCCTGCAGGTATTCGAAGAGTAATAAAAGGGGTATGAAAGTGGTCTGTGGAAATCCACTGCTTATATAAAAGCTCTCCTATTCTGCGATCTTCTCAAGACTGTTTAGGTTTCGCCTGGCATTCACTGCGCAGCAGTGTCGCGCAGGCGAAATTTTTTGATCTCCAGTACTGGGGCTTTAACCCACATCTCTCTTCCATTGGCTAGCTCCATAAATGGAGGCTAGCCATTGGAAGAGAGATGTGTCAATCATTGTGGGAGCAGATTTGTGGGCGTTTCTGTGTTTTTTTAAAGTTAAGCCCCTTTTCTCCGTCATGCAGCGGTGGGCGTTTGTTTATTTTTGTTTTTTTCCCAAGGTTGTTTTTGTCATTCCTCCGAAGATGGCGCCCGGGCAGTAGCTTACTTGCGAAGCTCCGCAGTGCCGTCTTGAACCAGCGGACGTGGCCGCTCTGGGATGCCGGTTTGAAACTTTCGAGTTCGTATATTTCTACAGATTTGTAACACTTACTTCCTGCACAATATATTTCAATGAGCTGCTTCCAATCTCTTTGTCCCTCTTTTCGACCTCTAGGCACTAGAAGGTCTGGGAGGATAGAGCAACATCCACCTATATAATTCGCTCTGCACTGGCTCGCGGGTTAATGAAAGGCAGGTACCCCCCACCTGACTCTACCCAGAGTGGCGAGGGCAGCTGTGCAGTGCTGCATGCTGCCTGCTCGCTATGCCTGCAGAGCATCGGACTCGCTCCCGCAGCCAGGCTGATCATTATGCAGTTCGTCTAATGGCTCCCGTCTCCTCGCCGCATGGAATTCACTTTAAATAAAAGGCATTACTTGGAACGCAGGCAGGTGGGGAGGAGTGCGGCTCACGAGGAACAGCGGCCTAAAGAAACACAAACATGGCTCATTCCTGGCCCAGCACGCACCAGTACACTGGAAACTGTCACACACGAGACAAGCCTGCATGAAAGCAGTCTCCGTGTGTCAAGATCGGATGTATTCGTATTCCCTGCACTTCATAATGAGGGTTTCAGGGATGTGCAATTATGTGGTGATTTTGAAAGTTTGTTTTGTAGTTCAAAAGGGGTCATGGTACCCGCTGACAGACGCTTTACAGCTGCTTACTAATATAAGCGGCTTTCCCAACTCGGACCCGAGGCAGACCCGCCATCTTTAAAATACTACGTGAGAAGTGATGGGGCTTGAAGTGGCCAAGTCTGAACAGGGGGCGGGGCTTTCAGTCCCACACCACCTGGCCATCATCGGAAGGGGTGAACTTAGAGCCCTGCACTGCCCGAACCGACCCACCCTGAAAAAACAAATGTTAAAGGCTTCGGAGGCTGCTGCCGACGTTAATGGTAGGTTGTAAAATATCTGATGAACCTTTGCTGCACCGAGCCCCACATCCGAACATGAAACCTGCTCTCTGCATGGGTGTCCAGCATACTCTCTGCTAGAGCGTGTAGCCCATAGAGTTTGTTCTATTGTGTTGATGAGCTCACAATGCTCACGGTATTCTGCTGATTGGCTAAGCTGTAATGTTTCGACCACTGCACTGCGCCTGCTCGCTTTACTGGTCAAAGGAAGAAGATGGTGGGTACCGGTGGCGAGAACCGGCTGATGTCGCTGCCAATGTCCCGCATTCGTGTCATCATGAAAAGTTCCCCAGATGTGTCCAACATCAACCAGGACGCGTTGCTGCTCACCACAAAAGCCACGGTGAGGGAGGGAGGGACGGGAGGTGGCAGTAGAACGGCCCCTGAAGTTTATAGACATGATTCGGAATGGGATGGCGAGAAACGATGCGTCCAAGGTGCTTGAGAAAGGGTGTGGGAGACCATATAAGGGTGCCGTAAACTCGGGACTGCGTCAGGGTGGACAACTGACCGTTTGTCAACCACTATAATTATGGGCTGAACAAGGATAACCTGTCCCTGGGAGGTAAAGATCACTCACTCCAATACTCTCGCTGCAATTTTTCAGTGGGGATTGGACGCAAATGGCTGTGGCTGTGTGTGTGGCTGTGTTTGTGGGGCTGTGTGTGTGTGTGGCTGTGTGTGTGTGTGTGTGGCTGTGTGTGTGTGTGGCTGTGTGTGGCTGTGTGTGGCTGTGTGTGTGTGTGTGGCTGTGTGTGTGTGTGGCTGTGTGTGTGTGTGGCTGTGTGTGTGTGTGGCTGTGTGTGAGTGTGGCTGTGTGTGTGTGTGGCTGTGTGTGTGTGGGTGTGTGTGTGTGTGGCTGTGTGTGTGTGGCTGTGTGTGTGTGGGGGTGCTCTGTGTGTGTGTGTGTGTGGGTCCCTGTGTGTGTGTGTTTGGGGCTCTCTGTGTGTGTGTGGGGGTGATCTGTGTGTTTGTGTGTGACATTTGCGAGATATTAAGCTATTGGCATTGTAAATGACAATGCCATTTATTTATCTGTTTTCAAAACCAACACATAAATAAAAATGTTGTCATTAACCATGCCAATAGCTCTAACTTTTTCAAAGGCGAGACCGTTGCATTGTAAATGCTTGTTTTAAATGCCACTCACTATTGGTGTCTGTCTTAGAGAAACACTGACAAAGGCGCCCAAAGAAAATACTTTTAGCACAGGCGCATTACCTTTGAGGCGGAGGCATTAAAGTATCCAAGTTACAATACATCAACTGAGGAGACTCAATTAGTGATACCAAGTATGCTTATCTTGATTAATTTTCATCTAACTTGGATTTTTTGCATTCAACTTCTAAATCAAAAGACAAGTAACGAGAGAGGATTAAGTCTAGCCTTCTATTCATCAAGTGTATGTATCTTTTTCTCCTTGTTCCATCAGAAGAAACATGCAGTGACATCGTTATAGTGTTACTCGCCGACTCACAAACCCTCTTTCACACAGTTGTATTGAAATCAGCTACCACAGAAAGCAACAAGGAGGTTCAATGAATAAATGGCAAGGCCTCTGGTTTCTAGCTGCTCAACAAATTGTAGAATCTCAGTCCCATCGTCACTTGACATCTACAAATTTGCTGCTGCTTACCATGAATGCTACCAGTTTGATACTATCGAATGATATTTAGCTGCTCCATATTACAGCTTCTTATTCCTTAGTTCACTTAAGTACTTTGCGTGACAGTCTTTCTTTTAAGGAGAAATGCTATTATGAAGAACCATCTATGAAGAGATTCCCACTCCTTTTAGCCCTATATTTAAAAAAAACCATTTTATTTCAAACCAGTCTTCTGATACGAGCCCTAAACATATGCCATTCCATTATCCTAACCCCTGACTTTGCCCTTACGCTAACATCTCGCCAAATTAAGGGGAAAGTGGGATCTGATCTGATCTGGCAGTCCCAACAAAATAGTCTGCGAATTACGAAGCAGAGCAATTTCATAAAGCTGCTCAACGAAAGGAAATAAAGACTCACCTCCCCAAGGCACACCTCATCACCTTGAAAAGGACGTATCAACTCCTTTATCCTGTGAGCCTTCCAATAAAGGAACTCTTTCTCTCCCCAATCCTTTCCCTTGCACAGGATAATCCTCAATTCTCCTTATCTAACATCATAAAGTGTTGCCCTCCAAGACAATTATATACAGTTCTCTGTTACTCCCTAGCTAGGTTTGTGCTTCATCAGTACCACAACATACAGTCGTGCAGCGGAATACCACATGCACAATGCCAGCCAGCGCAGACTCACCTGGCCCAAGATATGCCACCTGATGTTTGGACATAAGCAGCAGTTCGAAGAGCAGGCAAGCTGGAGCGAATTATTTCTTGCAGTGTTGCCTAAGGCAAGGAACGCCTCTTGAACTTCGAATGAAAAGCCAAGTCTGACGCAGTAGTGACTCTCTACCTGCGGTCCCACCTCCATTTACAACATTAAGATAGCTGAGACTTTTAATAGGACATATGCAGAAAAACAGGAACACAGCCTATGGCAAAGCTTACTACATTGAGTTTTTGCTGCGAGCGGCTCGTGGAGTGGACATTTGGTACACGCCACGAGCAAGTTCTCAAAATCCATTAATTCTATTCTTAGCCTTCCACGGCCTAAGAAAGTAGATGCCACAAAAGCAATTTTAAAAATGTTTAAATCCCAATGTGTGCCAGTAGCCACCTATGGGGCAGAGGTCTGGGGTTTGGGCAAAACACCGAGCATTCAGGTTGAGGAAAATCGCTTCTGCAGAAAAATTCTTGGAGCACCCATTTCCTCTTCAGAATACATCTGCCATTGCGAACTGAACCTGCATTATATATCAGATTTTATTGCCTCTAGACCGGCAATGTTTTGGTTCGCTATCTGGAAGAACAACTTGGCTGGCCTAACCCATGACATTATAAGAGACTGCCTTAACTGTGAAAAAGGGATGCAAATCCCCTGGCTCTCTGGTGTTTTTAAAAAATTGAGTAGTGTAGGCAAAGGACACCTTTTTCTAGACCCTAGCAAAATTGAGCTCAAAGATAAAAATAATTTAAAATCCGCACTATACGCACTTTATAGCGAAGAAAGATTGGCAAGGGAATTAACCAAACCAACAATCAGGGCTTATGTGAACAGAGATCTCCATACACAACCAATCCCACTGTATCTCACGCTGTCAATTACAAATTGGGAAAGATCCTTACTCTTTCGCCTCAGGGCAGGGACAATTAGATTTTTATTATGTTTCCCATTAGGCTATCCATCCTTAAAATCTGGAAATAATTTGTGTCCATGCGACGACATGAGTTTGCAAACTGAATTAAATTTTTTCTTCTTTTGTAAATTTTATCAGAGATATTTTAAATGGTTTTTAGCACCGTATTTTAAAAAGCACAGACCACTGTCTTTGGAGGAATCAAATTTGATGTTGTTAACTCTGAATAACGAAGAGCTGATATTTCGCACTAGCACTTTTCTAAGGGTTATTACTCATGTCCGGAAAACAATGGAACACCCTTAGTAAACTTCTGAATTTTATTGATAACTGATTGTATTTTTAATAATGTGCCGCTTTTAAACTATCTGTAACCATGGTAATTTGTTTTGGGATTGTTTGATTTGCTTTTATGAATTTGCAAAAATTCGAATAAAGATTTTTGAAATGAAAAAAAAAATACTAAATTGAGTCAACAAAAGACGAATTATGCAATATAATGCTGCACATTCTGTGGCAGTGGTATTTCTCTATTTTTACATTAATAGTATATGGGGAGAAGCTCCAACCCTGTTAGGGCAATTTGCCTCACCCATTACCTCAAAGGCCATCTAACCTTTGCACAGGGGTTGCAGCTGGGTAACAGGGAGTTACACTTTTCTTTACATACCTCAATTTGATCGGGTTCAACTAGAAACACGATTTTTGTTAAAATCTGCAAACTGTGCATCAGATGCTGGATTGAAATTCTGAACTATGCTGAAACATTCTTACACAATCCCCTAATTCAGCGTCTTTTTGTCCTCGGTGACTCCTACAGAGACATCACCGTCCCCTCTCTCTGGGATTCCACACTTCGCTGCTCTTAAATGCCACACAGTGACGTTTTAGTCAAATTATCACGCGCCTAACACTTTTAAGTCCTCGCTACCTCTACCAGCCGCATATATCTGCCAACGGGTTTGACAAATCACGTGAAAGCAAATATTCTCCCACTGAAAGAACTGTATTTCTTTGCCCAAGGCAGACAGCTTAGGAGTCGAGTAAGAACTGAGCTAAAATATTAATGAGCGTTTTTTCAAAAAAAATTATGCAGGGGAGTCCGGCGCCTGCACCGAGAACCAAGCAACAACACAAGTCACACTATCAGGGCGCCATGATCTGATGCAGCCTGTCCTCGCGGGCTGGCCTGTAAACGGTGCCTTTGTCAGCTATTAGTCCCTCGCTTTCAGGGTGTTTGTTATGCACAGCAGCATTTGCAGATAGTGTCTGAAATATGCAGCGCTCAGTGTAGGAACGCCTGAGTCAGCTTTTCATGATCTGACTTAATCAGGCAATGAACACCAATAATATTTTTTTTACCGCCTACAAAAAAAATACTCTTTTTATATGAACGTGCGTCAGAAAAAGCTGTCTTGCCAAAAAGTATTTAATTATTAACATGCCAAGCGCAAAATTGAGGAACATATCCATAATGGGCGGATGGACGAATGTAAAACACACCTATATATTTTCTAACTGATCATACTTTTTCTCACCAAAAAACCCTTCTTCCTCCAGTAGTAGGAAGGAAGGAAGGAAAACAGCCCTAACCTTAGGCCTGAAGCACAACACTTAGGCCCATCTTTATTATATTTTCATGCAGAGCAACGCAGCAAGCCACATTTCGGCGCTTCGCTCCATGAACGGGAAAGGGCAGGAATGTGCCATATTTAACATTATACGGTACATTCCTAATCTTTCCTAGCAGTGGCACACTTTTGGCTGCCTTGAGTCAATGCTTGCTGCACAAAAACAATCCTCTGAGGCATTTTTCTTTTTCTATGTATGCAGCACGTGTAGAAAGAGGAAAAAACAAGGAGAAATAAAGATATTTCTCCTCCTTATGCCTCACCTGGGAGGCGTGACATTCAGGCCCGGACTGGCCGTTGTGGGCACCGGGCAATCCCCCGGTCGGCCGCAAGGGTGGGGGCCGTTTTTGGGCCCTGGGGGCCGTTTTTGTTGCAGAGCCGGTTTTGCAGCATAGCTGCAAAATCGGCCCTGTAACAAAATCAGCTGAAAAGCGGCCCTGGCAAAGCGCTCGCCCCCCCTCCCGCCCGGGGGGCGGGGGGGCCGGCCGAGCACTTTGCCAGGGCCGGTTTTGGTTTCCAGTCCGGCCCTGGTGACATTTTGACGCATTCCCAGGTCTACTAGTGATGGTAACTCTGGGAATACGGCACATTTCACGGGTGGATGCGTGGGAACACCCACGCTGCACCGATGGAACGCCTCCCTTGAGAAGAAGAATGCAAGGCAGCGTTTTGGACTGACTTGCGTTACTTCAGATTTATCAAGCCATGCAGGTGGCCTTGCCTGCCTTAATAAATATCACGTAGGTTTTATATCGCCCTTGCGCCCCATTGCGCGGCGAAAGGGCGTAACAAACCTTGATAAATCTGGCCCTAAGTTTATTAAACATCACAGTTGTATAGCATCCGCCTGCCCCTTGGCGTATTTTGCTTGTCTTCACACATACGCACACATTTGTGAGCTAAAATTAGGGGCTTGCTCATGTGGTTTGGGCAAAATCCAAACACAGTCAGTGAAACTGTAGCTGTACAAAGGATATAGTCCAGATTTTATTCAACACAGTGCAGGCTGCCATATAAAATATAAATGTTCTCAGCTGTATTTTTATGCCATGACTATACTTTAAAAGCAAAAAGAACAGACGATGGACGGAATGCTGAACTATTCAAACATTCACCCTCAGTTCCACCGCCATGGAAAGGATGTCACCAGCCACCATCGTAATTTGGCGGACGGTGCCTGCTAGGCACCACTGCCATTTTACTGGTGAGGACCGTTCCGCCAGACAATCCTAAGGATTGCCTATGGCGGTTCCCTGGCGGAAGTTCTTTGCGACCGCCACAGTCGCAGTGAGATTCCCCTTGCTATCCTAATTTGGTGGGGGGAAACACGAGGTCGGCGTACGGAAGGACCGCCACCGCATGGCTGGTGGTGGCGGTCCTTCCGCCATCCTAATCGACCCCTATGTTAGTTCCTTCATTTCTTCTTGCTCACAATAGATGAACCAGACTAATTTTTAAAAGTGTGCAAGCTGTAATCAGAATAGCTACTATGTGCCCACAAAAACAAAATGCAGATTTCTTTCTCTGGCAACAACAAAACGTCTGCTTAGCTCCCCAGAATAACTATTTCAGTGCTGCTGTCTCCACTGAAAGTCAGCCTTGCTGTGGTGAGCCTGACTAAAAGCCTAGAAAAAGTATACAAAAAGTGATGGATGGAATGCTTGAATTATTCTAAACCACTGGTAATTAGTCGGGCCGCATCCCAATCCATCGATCTTTTGCACACCATGCCACCACAGTTTGGACTCAGCCATATGCAAATTAGTATTGTCCCTGCTCCAATGGGAATAGTTTAGCCCTAACTAGTTTGTCCTGAACCAGAACAGAAACAACCCAGGACGGGTTTTACCTTCATTAGGGCTCACAAGCCTGATATATTCTGGTTCTCCCCTCTCTCCTCTCACCAATCTCAGCCTCCAACTCTTCTCCCCCACATACCGCTCTATACCCCTTTTTATTTTAATTGTATTATATTTTTTTACATTTTTATTTCTCTTTTCACTCTGTAAATATGTGATATATACTTGTCCAAGCCGAATCACTGGTAAAATGGAATCCTGAGAAAATCTACTATTTGTATATATATGTATATAGAGATAACTCTAACCACTAGTATATGTAGTAGACCTTTGTACTCACTACCATTCCTATGTGATTCTTTGAGTTTATCCATTTGTATCTCTTCCTCGAGTGACTTTACAACTTCTACATTTGCAATTTTTTCTATTTGTATCTCTTCCCTGTGTGACTTGTTTGTATCTTTTATGTAACTCATGTAATCCTAAATCCTTATGTATTGTAAAGCGCTCTGACACCTTCGGGTAATGATCGCGCTATAGAAAATCGCATTAAATAAATAAAAAATAAATAAATAAATAAACAGTGTGCACAGAATCCACACCTGGGCAAACCCATCCCACTTAGGGTGATTAGGTTTCCATAGGAAATGCCTTTTTTGTGCTAATGTCTTTGGCAACCTTTGACGGATCTCCACAAAACTTTGCAAAAAGTGCTCTTTTGTGCCTAGTTTGTGCATGGAAAGTTTCAGGGTGAATCGTCAAGTGAGGCTGAAAAAACGGGGGTTTCTAAAATTCTTTTTCCCCATAAATTTTTCCATAAGAGCTTTAGACACAGCTACAGTCTTAACTGCTGAATGTATTTATACCAAATTTGGCAGATAGCTAGTTCTTGGTCCAAAGAGAGGGCTTTTTCTGATTTGGTGTAAACCCACCCAGTAGTTTTTGAGCAATTAATGCTCCCCCAAAAAACATTATTTCGCGCCGCAGAGGATCCACAGTGCAGACAGATCTCACAGTGAGATCTGATTGGCTGGCACCATATCAACAAGGATGTGGAGGCAGCCATCTTAGAACTCAGGGCTCCATCTCAAGTCCTAGAAAAGAAAAAAAAAAACCCTGACGCCTAGGCCTGGTAGTGGGGTCCCACAAAGGCCCCCGTTGGGGGCCAAAAAGGAGTTTTTTTCAAATGTTGCTGCAAATTCATAGAAGAGCCGCAAATCTGCAGTAAAGTTTAAAAAAAATAAGCGCCACCCCCAGGTGGGCTAGAACCAGGGGACACTAGAAAATGTTCCTTTGGGGAGGGAGGCACATGGACACCCCTCCCAGAGGCTCAAGGAGGCTTCAAGGAACCCATCCCCCTGTACAGTTAAATAAGGGGAGGTGGCATGCGACCCCCTCCCCAAGCCTTAATTGCCCCAGAGATGGGGCCTGAATAGCAGTATTAAGGGGAGGGGGCATTCAGCACCATTCCTGAGTCTATAAAGGCCCCGGGCCGTTTCACACACTGTGTCCCAGGGAGCCCACCCCTGGGAAACAGTGCTTTCCCTGTCAACATTAGCGCGTGCAGAGAAACATATGTCTGGTCCCACCCGGTGGGACAATTTTTAAAGATCCCGCCGGGTGGAAGCAAACATGCCTTCCCTGCCCGCGAGCAGGGAAGGAAAGTCTGCTCCCACTCGGTACAAGGCTTGAAAATGCTCTTGCCGGGTGGGAGCAGACTTCTGTTTCGCTGCTAATGCTCCTGCAGGTAGGGAAACTCAAATTTCTCCCAGCCAGAGGGAGAAAACAAAAACAGCTGCTCCCTCTATGTGGGACCAAAGTAGGCTTCACAGATGGGTGCATGCAGTGAGACAGAGGGGCTGTGGGGGGGCCTGAGGCTCCCACTGCTGCCCCCAACATAGTGGTTTGTGGGTTCCCCAGCTGGACATCGGGGCACCCACCTGAGGCCGCAGGATATGCGGTCTCCAGGACCATGAAGGCTTGGGAAGGGGGGCTTGATTACTAAAATAGGCCCTAGGGGATGGGGTCCTGGGTCCCAAGGAGGCTCAGTGAGGGGGCTGTGCACCCGTCCCCTTTATTAAGAAGAAAGGCCCCAGGGCCCAAGGAGGCTCAGCACGCCCCCCTCCACTAGTCTAAAAAGAAACGCTCCAAGCAATGGGGTCCCCGGCACCCAAAGAGGTTCGGGAGGGGGCTGGGCACCCCCTATCCTTATTTAAAAAGAAAGTCCCTGGGGTATAGGGTCCCAGGGCCCAAAGAGGCTTAGGAGTGGGGCCGCAAACCCTCTTCCCTTAATTAAAATGAAAGGCCTAGGCCGTGGGCTCCCTGAGACACTAAAGCCACCCTCACCAGTAATTTCATTAAAATAGTGTGTCTCGGGTGGGCACCGGGTCTTTCATGTAAATAATAATTCAGCAGCAGGAGCTGCTCATTTATTATGCACTGCTCCAGCATGGAGTGCCCCATAATGCATTGCGGGGGCTTTAAAAAAAAATGTTAAGCTCCGTTGTGCCTCTAGAATAGGGAGGGGTACCACCAGGCATTTTTTTTAATGTTGTCGGAGGGCCACAGGATGTGAAGCAGCCCCCCATCAACATTTAACAAAAAAGAAAAAAAACAGTAAGTCTCCTGGGCAATTAAAACCATTATCTCAGGAGAGTTTACAATATGTTTTTAAAACAATATGTTTTGTGGTTGTTTTTATGATTACATTTGGTGGCTTATAAATGGTAAAGAGAAGGCTCAAAGACATTTTGCTTTTATTAAACAATCTAACAAAAATATGTATGAGTCTTCCTTTTTAAAATGTTCAGCCGACAAATTGCAGTAATAAAAAGAAAAAAAGTAATATAAGTTTTTTTTTTTATAATAATCAATATTATTAAACACTGCACTGTGTAAATTGCTCAAATGTACACTAGATTAAATATATTGATGATTTTAGGAGAAAGGTGATAATAGAGTCACTTTTTATATATTGGCGTTGTGACTCATTGGCAAAGTCAGTGAGGGCCTGATCACGAGTTTGGTGGTCGTACTGTTAGTCCGCCACCGCTGCGCCCACAAGAGGACAGCCGGCCCGTGGTGCACATGCCTGCCAGATTCGGAGTTGATTCTAGGAAGGGCGGTGCGGCGAAGGTCGCTCGGCAGCGGCTGTGTTAGACTCATAGGAGAGCCTTAATAGCAGACCGCCACCAGAGGTTAGGGTCAAAAGCTCGAGAGTGATTGCATCCTGAAGCTCCTTGTCTCTTTGGCACAGAGAGGAAGAGGAGAAAGATTAAGAAATATATTTGTTTGTTTGTAAAGTGAGCCCAAAAACAGTGTTCCTCCCTGCTTCAAAGCCTTTGCTTTGTCTCATTGAAAGAGCACAATAGTTCTGTGTTACGGAGAGGGTTGGATGTGGGATTGAACACACAGCCCTTCTCCCCCAGTCTCTTTGTGGAAATACAACTACAGAAATATGCTTGGGGGTGCCGGCACAGGCAGCATATAACACACAGGGCTCCATCAGGCTACTCTGAGGCCCCATATTATATGCTTGCTGTACGCTGAGCAGATGACTCTAGCTTCTTAAAGGCACTGTTCCCATTGCACTTGTCTCCAAAAAAGCGTGGCTGCCATTTTGCAAGCTACGCACACGTCTACATCAGCAGCCCCATCTTTCTGCTCTTATGGGCATTCTCTGTCACTTATTCCTGGCTTTCCCAACTGTCAAGCCCTTGTCTCACGGTCTCCGGGGGCCAGGGTCTCTACTGGGTGCAGGTACAGCACTCTTTCGTTCCAGACAGGAGTGGAATCAGAAGAATCCAGTCTTAGGCCACCAACATCTTGGCCATGGCCCCCCAAACTGACATTCTGGTCTTACTCTGTGATGGCATATCCACAGAAACCCTGAAATTTGAGGTGTATGGGCTTTCCACCAAGCAGAAGTTTGGTACAACAAGATCAAGATGTGGAGCCGGGGGAAAATGATGACTCTTGTCCTTCCATTCGTTCATCACAAAAAAAGGTCTAGATCTCCTGAGGTGGGAAGACTTAAAGACATCTGGACACCAAAGAAAACCGTTCTTCAATGTGATCCACTGGACTCTAAGTGCAGAATATGCCTCTTTTTTCAAAGAAAAATAACATTTGCAGCATTCCTGGAATCTAGTAAGTTATGACTTTAGTGAGAGTATGGGGTGCTGTGCAAATCAGAAACACTGCCCACAAGAAAGTAAACAGAAATGCAGGATAAACAAGCATTTGCAATGCAATAGGTCTCGCATTTGGAAAGTCTTAGCTATTGGTATTGTAAATGACACATTTTTTATTTATCTTTTGTTTTTGAAAATAGCTAAATTAATAGCTTTGTCATTTACAATACCAATAGTTATAACTTTCGCAAATGTGACACCTACAGCATTTGTAAAGCAATATGTGTTGTATTTACGTGACTTACATGTATTGATAGTACAAATAACAATGGCTTTGAATTTTTTTAATAATAAATACTTAAATAAAAGTTATTGTAATTTATAATGGCAATAGCTTAAACTTTTGTAAATAACTTTTGTGAAGATTATGTTCAGTGTATTTTATTGTGACAAAAATCCAAGAACAGAAGTGAAATATTAACATCTTTTTGTTACATTTGTAATAAAGCTTGAAACATTGAGAGAACATATTTGAACCAGTTGTTGTTGAATGGTTGCACAGATTGATGATGTGGTGGCGCTGAGTGATGTTGTGATGGCGAACGAATGATGCTGTGGCGTTCAGTGATGCTGTGGTAGCGCATAGTGATGTTGTGGAGCCCCTGAGTGATGCTGTGGTGGTGCTGAGTGATGCTGTATGCTATGCTATGTTTTGTTTTGCTATGCTATGTTTTGTTATGCTATGCTATGTTTTGCTATGCTATGCTTTGTTATGCTATGCTATGTTTTGGTATGATATGCAATGTTTTGTGGTGTTTTATTATGCTATGCTTTGTTTGCATTGCAATTTTTATGCTATGCTTTTTTGTGTTTGGTATGTTATGCTATGCTATTATGTTTTGTTTTGCTCTGCTATGTTTTGTTTTGTTAAGCTATGCTATGTTTTGTTGTATTTTGCTATGTTTTGTTATGCTATGTGTTGTTGTGTTTTGTTATGCTATGTTTTGTTATGCTATGCTATGTTTTGTTATGTATGCTATGTTTTGATGTGTTTTGTTATGCTATGTCTTGCTGTTTAGTTATGCTGTGTTTTGTTATGCTATGCTTAGTTTTGTTATGCTATGTTTTGTTATCTTATGCTGTTTTGCTCTGATATGTTTTGTTATGCTATGCTATGTTTTGTTATACTATGCTATGTTTTGCTTGGCTTTGTTAGGTTATGCTATGCTATGCTTTGTTTTGTTATGCTATGTTTTGTTATGCTATGCTATGTTTTGTTATGCTATGCTGGTGAGGGTGAGTGAGGGTGAGGGTGTGTGAGGGTGAGATGGTGGTGAGGGGTGTGAGGGGGTGTGAGGGTGAATGGGTGTGAGGGTGAGTGAGGATGTGTGAGGTGAGGGTGTGTGAGGGTGAGGGGGTGTGAGGGTGAGTGAGGGGGTGTGAGGGTGAGAGGGTTGTGAGGGTGAGGGGGTGTGAGGGTGAGGGTGTGTGAAGGTAAGTGAGGGTGTGTGAGGGAGGGTGAGGGGGTGCGAGGGTGGGTGAGAGGGGGTGTGAGGGTGAGGGGGTTGTGAGGGTGAGGGAGTGTGAGGGTGATGGTGGGTGAGGGTGAGAGGGTGTGTAAGGGTGTGAGGGTGAGGGGGTGTGAGGGTGTGAGAGGGTGAGAGGGTGTGTAAGGGTGGGTGAGGGGGTGTGATGGTGAGTGGGTGTGAGGGTGTGTGAGGGTGAGAGGGTTGTGAGGGTGAGGGTATGTGAGGGTGAGTGAGGGTGTGTGAGGGTGTGTGAGGGAGGGTGAGTGAGGGTGAGGGGGTGTGAGGGTGCGGGCGGGTGAGAGGGTGTGTGAGGGTGAGGAGGTGTGAGGGTGAGGGGGTGAGAGGGGTGAGAGGGTTGTGAGGGTGAGGGTGTGTGAGGGTGAGGGTGGGTGAGAGGGTGTGAGGGGGTGTGAGGGTGAGTGAGGGTGAGTGAGGGTGTGTGAGTGAGGGTGTGTGAGGGAGGGTGAGGGTGTGTCAGGGTGAGAGGGTTGGTTCAGCGAGACCTAAAAAAGAGTGATGAGGGAGAAAGAAGAGGCGAGGAGAGAGTGAGTGGGAAGAATGAAGGAAGTGGAAAGGGAGGAGTGGAAGAAAGTATGCGAAGGGAGGAAGATGACAGCGAGGAGGAAAGAAAGAATGGATGCGATGAAGAAAGGAAACAACGAAGGGAAGAAGGAAAGAATGAAAGAGGAGAGTAATAACTAAGGGGGTGGATGAAGGGAGTAAAAGAGGAAGAGGAACAGAAGAAGGGATGAAGAATGGAGAGAAGTATGAATGGAAGGCTGAGGAAGGGACAAAGAGGAAGGAGAGAACGAAAGAAAGCGTAATAAAAACAAACTACTTGGGGGAGGGGCGGGGGGGATTGCTGGAGTTGCTTTCCTTATTCTGCTCCAGGAGGACTTGAGTGACGCACTGCAGGCTCAACGCGTTGCGTGTTGAATGAAACACCCGACATGAAACTGCAGACAGAGGGCGCAGTTGGGCTCAGATGTGAACGTAGTTGGGGGATGTCTAAGAAGCTGCAGCGCCTGGCGGGATGCGAGGGATCCCTGTGGAAGCGCTTTCTATGTTGATCATTAGGGCTAAGCACAGGGGAGACCCGAGGAGCAAATCTTAAGAATGCAGACCGAGGTGCGTGATGCGGGAGCCTTCGACAAAAAGATAACAAAAATAAAAGAATAAATACAATTACGATGCAAAACGTTTTTATGTAGTGCACAGTTTATTTTATGCAAAATGAATCCAACTCAATACATATGTTAAAGGTTATTTCCGGGGCTTAACACAGTGACGTGTATGACTTGATGCTGTGATGCTTGAAAGAGGTTTGATGCGCAGTGAGGTTTCGGAGAATGTGAAGATATGTATAAACATACATTATATGTACAGAGCTCCCCTCAGTGCAGTGTAGTGGCATCTGCGGATATCTGACATTCTCAGCACCTCAAAGACATGTCTCGTGCACATATTTAATGGAGCCTGGAAGAGATCTGAACATTGTAAGGCAATAACAAGGCAGCGCTGGGAGAAATGCGAGTCACGGCTGGAGGCCGGCCGTGAAAACAATGCAGTACTCGTGAAACTGAAAGCACGGCCGGCCTGCCGTGAAAGCCTTTGATGCCGCAGGGGGTGGAGCGGCAAACTGAAAGCACGGCCGGCCGGCCGGCCGTGAAAGCCTTTGATGCCGCAGGGGGTGGAGCGGCACCAAGTTGGGTAACAGATGGCTGACGATTTGATGCTGTGCACGCGCATTGACCTAAACGCGCACAGCACAGCACCAAATCGCCAGCTAGTTAAACCTCTGTTTAAGCCCCTTTATATCTCGCTCCCGCTCAATGCGCATGCGCATTGAGATAGGTCGCTCGACCTAAAAAGGAGATAAGCATAAATAGAGCAGTCCAACTAGGCAAAAACCAAACTCCACCACAGCTCCAGGGAGAAGGACTGCAACAATATATCAGAATTTTGAGAGAGGCGTGGACTGGTGTGGGAGCCGAACCCCAATAATAATCTGTACCCCAATCTTTAAAATACCCTGGAAATTTTGCTTAATATTTCACCTCCAAAGTCTACAGTTGATCTAGCGGTTACAGACTAAACTCTTCATCAGAAAAGCTGATTTTAAATAAATGAATAAATATTGAAAGTGTAAAGAACTGAGTTCTACACCAAAAATAAAGTAAAAGGGAATTGTGTTAACACAGAAAAAGTTAAATGCAGTGCAGAGAAAATATGCATGAACGCCAACAAAGAGAAATATAAAAAAAACTGACAAATTAATCATCAGGCAAGTCTAGGCAAACACAAACATAAGAGTTGAACTCATAAAGAGTACAGACAAGATCTCAAGAGAAAATCTAACGACAAATGGAGAGAGTCTCAGGAGGGAAACGGAAGTCGCCCCCAGAGAAAATATTGAAAAATATCCCCACGAAAGCCAGAAACCCAGAGGTTTTATAGACAAATTACACAACCTATTAATAGATGATGCGAATTCAGCATGGTACGATCATAGTTAGGTTGGCATTAGCACATCAGAAACATTTAAGTAGTTAATAAGCCATTCTCAATACAAGCTTTCTAAAAATGTTGCACAACACTATTACAGTTGTGTCATTCACTTGTTATTCAGCACAAACAAGGAAAGAAACAACTTTTCAGCTCAACACAGATGGGAGGAGCAATGAGCAGGAGCAAGTTTAACAGAGCACCAGACACTACATCCATATTAGAAATAATGGCATTTCACTAGGAAAATGTGGCATAGCTAAATGTCTACCTTTCTAAATGACTTACTAAATTTGTTTTATGCTACATCATTCATTCATTAGTTACTACTCTATGTATTATAAAAAACATCAATTACGGGAAATAAATTTCCACAAATTTGCTAATTTTTAATGTTTTTGAAACTGCTACCACACAGATAAGAACACCTCTGGGCTTAAAATGTTAATCTTTAATGATTGGACACAAAATGCCAATTCTTTCACGAAATCGATCCAGAAATCCCACACATCTGGAACAAGAGTGATTCACTGCAGAATTTATGAGATCAAGTTTACTAATGAATAGATTCTAAATGATCAAACCTTAGATCTTAAGGTTGTGATGGATCCAAGTTTTCCTAGATGTATTTTAAAGAGACAGAGCAGTGCGCATGACGTAGATGAAATAAGGGGTACATCCGATTCTATCCTGATCGTTCGGTGGATTCAACCCTACTGCATCAAATTGGGTGCAGTATCTTCTACTGTAGTGGGCATCCTTATTTTGATGGTGGGCCAACACATAAATAAATATATAGGGTAGGGATACACATCTTTTTGGTCCTGGTGAAATGTCGTCTAACCCTCCTGGCAACTAAGGCATGAAACATGTCGACCCTACTATATATTTTCACACTTGTTAGCTATTAAGGTATTTGTGAGCTCGAAATAGCACTTCTCTTTTAACTGTGTCAAGGGACTTTAACCCCGTTAAACCGTCCTCTTTTACCCACACTTCTTTCACCACCCTATGACACCTCACATGCACTCATCCAACGGCGTCCTCAGATCAAAAGATCTGTTAAAGAACCCCCAGGCAATCATTGCAGCGCCAGCCTGACGAGCAGCGCCCTATGATGAAGCATGACACCTCTCTGGGTGTGTGAGGGCATTTAGATATGACCATCTGGATCCTCTGTGAACTCATTGGTCAGGTCTGTTGATTCCATTCTAATTAGGCCCCAACTGACCCTTAAGAGGAACTACCCAAGTGCCATGTTTTGTTACATTAATCTGGGAAGAGAGTGGGTGTAGGACCTCATTAAATAAATATTTCTCCCCGTCCCCCCTTGTTGATTGTTTGTAGATGGAATAATACATGGATATATTGTGTTCAGAATCGGTAGTGAATCCAGTAGTGTTGCAGTTTATTTTTTATGAACAATTGAACTGTTGGAAGCTTCTAAGGATGTGTGTCATAGCATCTCTTCCACAGCTGCTTATGAGGTGTCAGCCTTAAAGAACTGGTTCTTTGAACACCCAATGGAACAATTTTTTCACCTCCATAGTAGCTGGCCTGCATAACAGTCAACCCACCATAGATTAGGCTGTTGTTTTCAGATGCAGTGATTGTTGCTCTGCAGTCAATGTTACTGAAAGCTTCTGTTGAGGCAAAAAACATGTCCCCATAAACTTCAGCACATTACAAAGTACTTTATTAGCTCAGCAAAGAAATATTTGAAACACAAACAGCGACAGTCCTGGGACTGGTAGTTTTTGTAGACAGGATGTTTAGATGCCCATGTTGTTGCTGTCCTCTATGCTGTTTCTAGCAGGGCTCATTGGGAAGGCAGCTTTGTTCTTCAGATTTTATACAAAGGTATCCTTTTCTCAATTAATGTGGGGAAGTGCCTCAAACATTTTGGTATAGAGTGCAGTGTGGGAAAAAGTGTCTCTAAGCTCCTTGGCAGAGGTCACGCTGTTAAATGCTATCCTCTATAGGTTTGTTGTTTGATCTGTGTCAGACAACCTTTATTTGCAGCCTGCAGCCACTCAAGCTGTGGTTTGTGGGTCTGTCTGTGCTTGGGCTTTGATCACAGCGATGTATTCTACAGGTAACCTTTAATCAGGAGTTTTCGCAAGTCTCTTATACAGGACAGGTGCTGCACCCTGAGGTGTTCTCTTGTTACAATGGCTCATTTTGTATGTTGTCCGCCTTCACTTTACCAGAGATTAAAGCACAAATGGATTCTTTCATGTAGTATGTATCAAGCCCCCCCCCCCCGCTCCCCTCCCCCCCAGCCCAGCCCATGCCATGCCTGCAAGGATCTGCTATTTAGTGCTGGCTGCTAGATTTGATGAACCATGAAAATACTTTTTATATGTTTTTGCTCTTTACATATGTGTTTCTCAGAGTTCTTGTTCCCATAGAATATTACATTATCACCATTGTACAAAGTTTGTAGGAATGACATAATTCATAAGGCTGTAAATACGTGTGTTTATCTTACTAATGGCACCGATCAACCTGTATTTGTTATGGTAAGGGCCTCTCCATGTCTCTAGGCATGCGTGTTAACGATGAGCCCTTCACAGTATGTGTATGGGGGCCTATAATATTGAAATGCTTAACTACCACTTTTGGTGTTTAAAATGATCTCTTACACATTTAATAATAGACAATTGGATCACCAGTGATACAGATGTAGTGCGGATTCACACTGGGGTTTCTACTGTTCACCCTCTTTTAATATACCAATTTACATCATTTAGTCCTTTGGCATATCAACCCATATATATGCTTGAGTAGTAAATCGATTTGCGCCTGGAACTGTAGGTTGGGCGATTCAGAACAAATATACATTATCAACCTTTGGATACAGGGTAACAAGCGTAAGCGAAATCCTTTCAAAACAGAGGTAGGCAACAGTGGGAGACCATCACAAAACCTGTGGCCGCCCAACTCATGGCCGACTGAATTGGAGCAATGTCCCTAGAAGTTTTCCAAGAATGGAATCAAAAGAACCCTACAATTACCTTTCAATGTTTCCTTAGGTCTCGGCTGTAGTTAAGGACTTTATGCCAGTTTATAAGCCTCTAAACCAGCTCTTCTATATTGGGAATTCCCCCCAAAAATCAGTGCACGTCCTTAAATACCAACTTAGCCTATCTTACAGAGAACAAAATGTGACTGTCTTACTGCTGATGGGCCTTTACCAAAAGGACTACATACAAAGAGCCATTTGAGTTTCTCGCTGTTTGCAAGTGACTTAGTGAATTGAATTTAAAATTATTTGGATGGCACACCCAGTAGTTTAGGGGTAAGGATCTACTTCTTTCAGGAAAAGATACTTTGGCATGCTCCGAAAAGATCCCTGAGATCAGCCTCTTCCCTTCTGCTGAAAGTGCTATTCTTTAAAGAAACCTTTGATGGTGGACACTGTTTCTCTGTTTTAGCTCTTACATCACTCATCTAAGCATAAGAAGGTTACATAAAAAAAAAAAAGTTAAACACACCTCTCTTTGCCTCTCTATTGTTCCCTCTGATGCTAAGCTTCTGGAGATGTCCCACTTATAATGTCAGATAAGGCACCAAGAAGCGCTATGTCAGCACTTTATAAAACAATTTTAACGTAACTTTATTTTAAATGAAGAAACTGATTTTACATCCAATATTACTGTCCTAGATGTATACAACTAAAGCTGTGTGCATTCCCAATGCACCCTTTGTATTTCTTATAACATGATGTACGCGGGCAGCTGCTGTTTTAATAAATCAGAGGACCATTGAAAGTTGACGTTGAGAGGAAATCCACTATTTATGGGATGCAGTTTATATGTCCTGCGGGAAACAGGATCTATTCCAGCAGTCACCTCAGCCTTAAATAACTGCTTTCCAGTTGCAAAATGAGTGGTAAGATACTGCTTGGATTTACTCCGACTAATGACAAACAGCCATCCCGTGCTAGGATTCTTTGAAATGGCGGATGTGGTTCTGCAGCTAGTACAACAATAAAGAGGGGGGGGGCTTTTATCCTCTCCTGATATTTATATTAGGGGTTGTCTCCGGAGCTTCCGAAACTAAGATAAAGTTGATAATTTGGGGCAAAAATTGGCAAAATAGAGTACTTACAAGGTAAATTATTAAGGTTAGATTACCTTAATAATTACATACTCAAAGTCTCCCTCTCACCTCTCAAGGGTACGCTTTGTTTCTCTGCATTTTTTTATTGTGAGCCTATGGACCTTTGATCACGTCTTCCAAACACCAATTGATCTCTACTGCATACTATGGATGCAAGAATAATCTTTAAAACCGTCTGCATTAACTTCAAAGTAATGTAAAGTTATAAATAATTGACCTTCTACCCAATGTCTCTAGTGGACGACTCAATACTCACTTCAACAAACACCCTGAGGCTTTCAGTAGCCCTCCGTTCAGTCATTCTCTGGCGTGGCCCCAAAAACGTGGAACTCTCTCCCACTTCAATTTCATCTAAGCCTACACCTAGATATACTGTCATTGAGACAGCTCCTGAAAATCTATCTGCAAAAGCAATCAATACCCAAAGGCTGCAGGACGAGCCCAGCTCCACAACCTACAGCTGCCTGAGGCCACCAAAGGGGGCCCCTCAAGAGGGCGGCCCTCTAGTGACATTGGGCTTCCCCCGTCCCCCTTACCCCCCCTTTCGTACCCAAAGGGGGGGTGGCGTGAGGAGGAGTCTTCAAGGGGGCCGAGGGGCGCTACGTCACATCCGGTGCAGCAGGTAGGGCAAGGGGTACTTAAGTCCCCCTCGCCATTTTACCTGCCTTTTTGTTGCCCCGGTCGCACCGTGGATGCCTCGTCAGGGGACACGCAATCTCCCACCCTACCGCTCACCCGGCGTGTCTGCATGGGGGGGTATGGCCAGAATGTTTTAATGTTCGCTTTTCTTGTTGCAGGCGGAGTTACAGGGCGATCTGGCAGCAGATGGGTACAGAAGTGTACCTCAGCGTGGCACATAGGGGTGCCAGAGCCTAACACCAGGGGCCTCATGGTAGGTTCCTGGAACCTGTGTCAGCACCCCAGTAGTCCTTCGGGCGGTTGTGGGCCTGTGCAACCGGGGGCTTGCCTAGCTGCGCTCCGCCCCAAAAGGGGCGTGAGTACAAAGAACCAATGGTCAGGTGATCCGGGAATGGATTACCAGAAGGGGCAGCACATAGGTGGTTCGCTACGGTGCAGCATGGCTCATCAGGCGGGCAGGTGGCAAATGCGGCCTGCCCTTGCATCGCCCGTAAGATAACCCACTATGATTACAAAAAGTTGTATGTAATAATAAACCTGCAGCAGCTTTTCCAAAGTTAACACTGGTGTGGAGTGTGTTATTTGCGGGATGCATGCTAGGAGGGGTGGGGGCCGGTTGCCATGATGTTACTATACTTATTCGGCTTCTGATGTTCCGGTGGGCCTTCTCTATACCCAGCTTTTCATCTCATGTGTAACTCCTACCCACCTGCTTCACAGCCAATGCTGGCTGCATCATTTGCAAGGTATGCATCTCCAACACACCAATCTCTCTTTCAAGCAAGATCAGAATCTCTGATGCCAATCACAACAAATAACACATGTTATTAACACTGTTGTTGTGAATGGTTCACATTCAGTTCTATAATTCAGTTTTTAAAGGACAGCATATGCTGCAACTGTTCTTGTTTGTTTACACAATAGACGCAGCATCAACCAGACTGGCTGCACAGCAGGAAGTGCAGGAGAGAAAAAACATGTCAGTTCTCATGATATCGGCTCAGACCCAAAACTCCACTCCATCATTACAGGCATCCATCATCATTCATTTCCCCTTCAGTTGCATGTCAAGGGAATACTTAATGTGCTAAATGAAAAATAACCCGCCGCTATAGGTGAGTTATACTGTTATACTTCTTTCACCATCATATATGCATAATTGTAGTTCGGTTCCTCCGGTTTTGTGTACCTGTTCCTTTGTGAAATAATCACATAGACCCTTGCATGGATACATCAAAACCTCAAAGAAAATACATGAAATAAAGAGGAAGTTGTCCCCTAGTTAAATTGAGGCGGCCCTCAGCCTACTAAAACCGCCTTGAAAGGTTAAACTGGAGAGCCAAGGTAAATCTTCATGGAATGCAATATGTTATCCAGGGGTGATAAAAGAATATTTTTGAGAATTCTGAAATGTTCACCTCCTCTGGTGACTTCAGAAGATCCAAATTGTGCGGGTTCCTCTTTCTCCTCCCCCGCCTCCCCTGTGACTGTAGTGGCACAACCTGCCTCACGCGCCTGCAAGCCTTCTGTCTGCTCTTGACATTTTCAGGTATCTGGCCAGATGAGGAAAAAAAATCTAATCGTGTTGGACAGTATTATAAAATCTCTAAGATAATTAGAGGGAGTGTGGAAGCTGAAGATGAAAAGTAGTTGGGAGGGGGCGAGCGCGCGGATCTTAAAGTTCATGTCACTTTCCAACATCGCAATGTCATTTAATTTTCTGCCATCCTAAAACGTGCATACAAAATGGCATCCCCGGCGAAATCTCCCCGTCGCCGGTCCTTTTCTCTGTCATCTGCTAGGAGGCTGAATAAAGTAATTAGATTGACTGGAGCAGTTGCTGATTGCTTTCAGTCGGCAGTTCACTGCCTGACCCTACAGAAGGAAGGCTTGCTAAATAAGGATCAATAGACTGGATGAGATTGTCTAAACCGGTTTCTTCAGGGCTTTAGAAGTAACAGCCAAAATGAAGCAAGTCTTTAAAAAAAAAAGCCGTGTTATTTGACTAAAAAGTATAGTTACCTTATCGTTTAGGTTGGCTATACTCAAGGGAGAGGCACACATATTGCATGTCAAATCGACTGCAGCCCTTTACTAGGCTGTTTTTTGGCTTTTCATGCAGCTGAGCTAGCCCTTTTAACAACACTAAGCATTCTTAAGGAGCAGAACACCCACTATTCAGCTTATTCATTCCAACAGATAGATATCGCTAAACACAAGATATAAACATCAAAGATGCTCTTCAAATGAAAGTTCATGAGAAGGGATAAAGATGCAAACAAGCATTTGCAATGCAATAGGTCTTGCATTAGTCAAAGTTAGAGCTTGTTTGTGTTGCAAATGATATTTATTGGATTTACTTTTTTTGTAAAAAAAATATCCCAGCAGTAGCATAAGTAATTAAAGAAATTGTACTAAGCAAGTGAAGGGTGCAGTACCACAGGCTGTTACTAGGTGTACCTGTGGAGTTTTAAAGGGAGATCTTTTAGCTACATAAGGTACTGCACCTTAATACAATTATAAAGAAAACGATTGCAGCTAAGCATATGTTTCCATTTGTTCTTATTAGAAGTGAGATTTTTGTTAGTTTGCGCTTTAAAAATGCACTATTGCATTGTTTGTGGTGACTACAGTGGCTTAGGAAGGACGACGTGGCTGCACAGGCTTGACTTAAAAACAAGCGCTTTAGGGGGTAAACATCACTTACAACGAAACTTTTACAACGCATTACCATTACAACGCAACCATTACAACGCAAACTATTACAACACATTTCTCTGGGGGGCGCTATAGGATAGGGAATAGGTTAATTTACTATCCAATAACCTTCCCTAGTGTCCACGGGGACTGGAGTTGGAATAGTAAATTAAACTATTCACTATCCAGCACCTAAAAGCACTATGCGTTGTAATGGTATGCGATGTAAAAACCGCGTTGTAAAGGCAGGCGTTGTAATAGCCTGCGTTGTAACGTCATACATCCGCTTTAGGGCAACTGGTGTTAATGTAAAGCACTTTGATAGATATTTCGCGGTTTTACAATGTACAGCAAAACATCATGCGACGTTAAAAAAAATTGTGGAATAAAGGTGTTTTTTTAAAGAGCCCCAGTTTAACGATGTAATGTGGGATAGTAGGACTTTTTATTTTTAAAGTTTTATAAACCTTTATTGATTTAGTGCACATTAAAACAATACAAAAGGACAAAAGCTCAGAATCCAAGCGCAAGTATCAATGATAAGTGCAGTGCAATTTTCTACGTAATTATGTAGTCTAAGTTAACTTACCTCCCTCCCCTACCGTCGTACTAATGCAGATAAAAAAAAAATATTACAAAGTTGTCCAGTCCATTGCAATATAGTCCATTAGCGTATATGAATAAACAGTAACACATCATGTCTAGCATACGGTCCCAACATTGGTCAGTGGTAGAGCATCACAAGTGAACCCATACAACATCTCTCCGCCTTCACCACCAACACTACTAAGTGTGATTAATAGAACCTTGCCATGTCCAGCCTTGGATCAGAATTCTACAGCGACACAGCCCGCCAGCTCATATCTTATGTGATAACGCCTATGTGGTGCGAGGGGGGGGGATCGGTCACGGGTGTATCCTCCCCCTCCTCCTGGTCTGCCTCTTGCACAAGAAGATATGAGGTGAGTGGGCCCCAGATGTCTTTGGGGCACGATTTGTGGGGAAGTGTGTCGGCGTAGAGATGCATATAGTCCTGCCATGTGGACATTGTGTGGATCAGGTCTTTGAATTTAGGGGCACGCCCTCTCTTTCCCATCTACACACCACCTGCCGCTTTGCCAGCAGTAATCCACTGCTAGAAACTTTTTGTGCACTGTGTTGATTCCCTGGATCAAGCCCAGGAGGGCTACAAGCGGACATGGCGTCATGTGGGACTCAATCATGCTCGATAATCCCTGAAATGTCTGTGTCCAGTAGGCCATCACCAGGGGACATTCCCAAGCCAAGTGTAGAAATCCTGCCCCCTCTTGACCGCATCTCGTGAATGCATCACTGTCCCTGAGGCGGAACCTATAGAGATTAGCTGGGTATGGTATAGGCGGTGCAAAAATTTAAAGTGAATGAGGCGCAACCTGCTGTTACCAGTTATTGCCTCTGCTTGCCTGCAGCAGAGCTCCCATTGTTCGTCTGTCAGAGTCATATTCAGATCTGTGTCCCATTCCTGCCTGGCACGAATGGGGCGAGAGGACGGTAAATTTCATCTGTGCTGATAAAGAAGGGCAACGACATGCCGAGGGTCATCAGCTTGTAACAAGGCATGTAACAGGGCTAATGTATCCGGTTCTTCCGGAAAAGCAGGCATTACAGCCTTTACGCTTTGCCATAGATGGGTATATATAAATGTGTCCATTGTTGTCGGCTCACAAGTCTAAAAAATAAATTGCTCCTTAGAACGAAACTGCCCTCCCACATAGAGATCTCCCCAGGTACCATCGTTGAGTTTCTCTACCATCTTCCGACAGATCCCTTCATAAGTGACCTGTAATAAAGGATTTCGTATTAGGGACATCTTAGGAGAGCACCGCATGTGTATCTCAAGCTTACGAGCTATCTGATGCCATTCTAGAATTGTACAGTCTACCGTAGACGGATCTCGATCCCGCACCTTCACTGCAGTGATGAGATAGCATGTCGTGGGTGTCTGGGACATATAGCCATCTGCCATCGCCAAATGTGGCATAAAGGGAGGCAGATGAAACCAATTTGTGGCAAAATGAGTTTGCGAACAGTAATAATAAATTTCAAAATTAGGAACGTCATATCCGCCCTGATGATATGGCAGCATCAAAGTGGCCAGGTTTAGTCGTGCCTGTTTCCCGCCCCATATTAGCCTTGTAAGTTGAGAGTTAAGTGTACTGAAGAAGAAGGTTCCGGGATGATAGGGTATGTTAATGAAGAGATACAACAGTTTTGGCAACAAAACCATCTTAATTAAGGAGATTCTTCCCGCCATAGAGAGCGGAAGGCGTATCCACTTGGTGATGGTATCTGTGAGTTTATCAACGGCTGTGCCATAATTTAGGCGCATGAGTGTGTCCCTGTCTCTAGTGACATGTATCCCAAGGTATTTTATCTCATCCATTTCCCAGACATGGGGATAGTCCAGCTGGTGAGCTGGGGTGTTGTCTGTAAGGGGAAAGACGGCAGACTTGGACCAGTTAATTTGTAACCCAGAGATGGCCCCAAATTTTGTAATTTCACGAAGAATGGGGTTGAGATTTTCATGAGTTTTTTTTAACATAAAGCGTCATCTCATCCGCATAGAGGGAGATGAGTAGCTGTCTAGTCGGGTAGATTAATGCTTTGTCGATATGGTGCTGCCGTAGTTTAGCAGCTAAGGGCTCAATGGCCAAGGCAAAGAGGACGGGAGATAGCGGGCAGCCCTGCCTTGTGCCTCTAGATACAGTGAAGGGAGAGGATTTGGCCCCATTCAGGAGCACTGAGGCCACCAGACGCTGGTATAGCAATTGGACCCATTGGAGGAAAGTAGAGGGCATCCCCATATAGCTCAGTGTGCCTAGCAGGTAGTCTCACTCCAGGGAGTCGAACGCTTTGGTAGTGTCAAGGAAGATAGCAACTGCCGAGCACTTAAGGTCGATATCTTGCAGTATCGCAGTCAAGGTTCTGAGATTATGCGATGTGGCTCGACTTGGTATAAAACCAGCTTGATCGGGTAACACCAAGCGCTGCATTAGCAGATTTAGTCGGGTCACCAGAACTTTAGCTAGTATTTTAGTATCGCAATTTAAAAGGGAAAGTGGCCGATATGAATCACAGTAGAGCGCCCTATTGCATCGTCACAGGCAAACTACCTTCCTCCAACGCTGCGTAGTACACCTCCTTCAGGATAGGGACCAGAATGGAAACGTAGGTTTTATAAAACTCTATTGGCAACCCGTCAGACCCTGGGGCCCGCCCAGACTTCATCTGCATGATGGCTTCAGTTATTTCATCTAGTTCCAGGTCTAGAATAAGAAATTTCCGTTGAGTATCCCCTAGCCAGGCGAGGGCAGTATCTTTGAAACAGTCCGGTAAGTCGAGAGGAGTGCCTCTTTGGGAGGAGTATAAATTACTGTAGTAATCCCTAAGTGTATGCAATTGATCAGGAAGGTTTCCATGCATGGTTCCGTGTGCATCCTGTAGGTCCATTACATAGTTGGAGAATCTAGGTGTTTTAACCGCGGATGCTAGGGCTTTCCCTGGGCGATCCCCTTCGCCATAAACCCTTGCCACATGATGCTTCCCCCGGAACTTACACTCCCTGTCAGCCAGGTCTCCGTATTCCGTGAGTTTGTCGCGTATGTCAGCTCTGATGTCGCTACTATCGGAATCGGAGCTCAGCTCGCTCTCCAGGTGCTTAAGTTCTTTTCCCAAGGTGGACAAGCTAGTGCGTAGTGATTTGAGAATGCCTCCAACCTTGGATATACACCAGCCCCGGACTGTAACCTTGGACGCTTCCCATACTATTGTGATGCTGGGGACAGAGTCTAGATTGCAGTCAAAAAAGTCTTGGATGTCTTGCTCCAGTTCAGTTTTAAATGCCATGTCTTGGAGATGCAGTGGGTTAAGGCACCAGCTCTTATATGGGGAATGGATGAGGGGCACACGCAGCACAGCGACGACCGGGGAATGGTCTGAGTGAGTGCAAGCTAAGTGCGTCACCCGCTCCAGCCAATGTGCCATGCCCGTAGTCACAAAGAGGTAGTCTAGGCTGGCCCAGGATGAGTGGAATGTTGAGAAGTGTGAGAAGTGTGTTACTTCCCGCTGCTCTGGGTGCTTGTACCTCCAGGAATCAAGTAAGTAACTCTCATCAACAATGTCACGCAGCACTCTCTGGGTGTTCGTGTAGTGTGTTGGGGATTCTCAGGATCTATCCATGGGGTGGTGCATCACTGTGTTAAAGTCTCCACCCCAGATAACGTAAGTAGTGCCTATCTCCTGGATTCTGCTCCATAGGCGAAGAAGGGCTTGCGTATCATCAATGTTAGGCCCATAATAATTAGCAAATGTCACATCATATGAGTGGAGTCTACCCCATATAAAACAGAATCGGCCCTCTGTGTCAGTTTCCGACCCACTGGGTATGAATGGCACCCCTTGTTTGATCAAGATAGTCACTCCACGGGAGTACGTAGAGTATGATGCAAAGCGAATTGGGGGTCAGTACTGGGACTCAAGTGTGTTTCCTGTAACATAGTCACCATAATGTGGTGCCTATCTAAGTAACCCAGAATCTTTCTTTTTTTTCCTGGGGTTGTTGAGACCTTGAATATTCCACGATGCTATTGTAATAGTACTAATGTCACATGTAGTGTCTGTCATTTCACCTTGTGTGATAGTCAGTGTAACATTTTATTAGACTGGACAAACAGTAAGACGGTCACAAATGAGAAACCCCCTGATTCTGTGGTGGCTGAGTGGCAGTGGCGTCGAAGGGAGTCTTCAGCCTGCTGCGGGTTGAGGAAAAAATGTTGCGATTCGTGATGAGTTATTCTTAGCTTCGCCGGGTACATCATGGTGTAGGGGATTTGCTGTGACTGTAGTTTTTTCTTGACAGCTGCAAATTTCCACCTGGCATCCTGTACCCATTGTGAGAAGTCTGGGAAGAAGGCCAGCGTTGTGTTTTTGTAATGCACCTGCTTCTTTTCCCGGGCAAGGCGCAACACTGCATCGCTGTCGCGGTAGTTTAAAAAGCAGACTATCACCGGGCGTGGCGGTGTACCTGGCGCGGGCGAGCCGCTAGACACCTATGCGCTCTTTCGACTGTGAGGTGCACTGAGAAGGACTCCCTGCCGAAGAGTTCCACAACCAGTTTCTCTATGAAGTCCTCCATGCACCCTGTGTTTGTAGTTTCTGCTAGGCCAAGGATACAAACGTTATTTCTTCAAGACCGAGCATCTAAGTCCTCATTTTTATCAGCGATTACATTAAGTAGCTTGTCCATTTGCGACATCTGGCTTTTGCTCGTCGTGGCGTTGTCTTCAAGATCGGATACTCTAGTCTCGACCTCCTTTAGGCGTTGTTCATGTTGTCCCAGCTTGGTGACCACTGTGTCCATCCACGTGTTTAATGTATCTATTTTAGCATCAATGGACGATCGATTTCCAATCTTCTTCAGGCATATCCGTGGCATCTCTTTCCTCATGTTCCTCCGAGCGTGACCTGGGAGTCTTACGTGCCTCAAACAGGATTTTAGGCTCTTTAGCATCGGTGCGCCCCATATCACTGACTGGTGAGCAGAACAGGGGAGTGCAATAAGATGACCGGAAGAACCCACCACACTGAGATGCAGGCTAGAGGAGAAGCGCTATAGGACCATGGGGAAGCGGAGCAGGCGATATCGATGAAGACAAAGATTCGGAGAGTCCGTCCGGTGCAGCACCCTGTGTTGCGGCAGCGGCAACAAACTGAAACCCATGTGATATGGGTTTACCACACAGTCCAGATCCCCCAATGTTATAAGGACTCCGGCCCCTCTCTGTGTGCAAATATAACACGGAGCAAGACAATGTCACATCTACAGTCCCAGACACACAGGGCAGTTTAGGGGGAATGCAGTGAAGAGTAGGAGAAGGCAACTACACCATGAAACACGTGGCAGCTCCAGTGTCGTCACTCCCCGCGTATCGTCGCCAATCTAGCAGTAATCAGCGGTGCACTCCGTCTCAGCAATGGCGCCCTTCACACTCACAAAATGTCTGCTCATGCCATCACACTTGTACACCTGTAGCCTTACAGTACCTTCAGGACAGGGAGCGAGCAGCGCCACCCCAACTCAGTTAGGGGCGCTGGGGTAGGCGGTGTTTCAGGCCTCAATTCTCACAGGCAGTATGCAGGGCGACCAAGGACTCCGGGCGCTCTCAGCAGCAGCGTTAAAATGGCGGCCGCCTCAGCTGGCGCTGGACCCGCCGGGCATGTAACCGCTCCCAGACGCAAAACGCACCCAGCGTGGGGGGAGGCCCGGCAGCGCTCCAATGTAGAGGGTCCACAAGGAAAGGTACTCGCGCGGCCCCAGATATCTCTCAGTAGCGGGTGGCCACGCGGCTCAATAATGGCAGGTCCCAGTGTGTCTCCGCGATGCAGCGCAGTTGTCACTGAGGGTCAATGGGCCAAATGTAGTCTACCGCAGCTCTGGCGCACTCACCGCCCAGGTCGGGAGCTCCCGCCGCACACCGCCAGAGCGCAGGCGAGGCGCTGCCATCCCGTCAGCAATCTCGCACCACTCCAGTTCTGCGGCCTCCACAGCCGCGGCGTTTCGTTGCCAGGCAGCCCGCAACACGGCACCAGGAGCAGTGCAGCACTCCCCGCTCCAATCTTCAGCAGGTTCCTCCTCCGTCTCACAGCAGGCCAGCATTATACATCTGGTATCGCTGGCACCAGAAGAGGATCAGGTGTTGCTTGGTGAGTAGTAAATCTTGTAAAGTTAGAGCAGGATCGGCATTAGGTATATTTTGTGGTTCGGCTGGGCTGGAGCCTCACAGGCGTGCGGACATCTTGGTCGTGCACCGCCTAACGCCCCTTCGTATAGTAGGACTTTGTGGTGAAAAAGGATAACAATGAGCATAACAAAGATGCACAGATTACATTTGTGCACAATGTATGAGTTGTTCCTAATTGACAAGATTGTAAAATAGCAATGCATGATTTTTGCCATATTCTCGAGTAGAAAGGTGCTGTAACTGATGAAAAATGTAATACAAGTCCCAACGCTAATCACAACAGAAGGCACAAGCAAAATCTGATAATTAGGTGCATAAACCACAGCAACACAACTTGAACTACAAATGTGAGAACAGAGTTGCGTAAACCATTTTTACATCTGAATACATCGCTCATGATATGGCCACTGGTGAGCGTTGAGTGCACACTGGGTGCACTTTCCAAACAACCTCAGTGGGCGAACAGCCAACACTTGACAGGCGGAATTGTGCTCTCTCAACAGTCTTTGCTCTGCATGAAAACGGGCCAGAGTGAGCACACAAAATGTATAACTTGTGGACTCTGTATCCGGTGAAAACCAAAAGGTGGAGTTAAGTTACACAGGAGAAAGAATTGTATGAATGGGTTATTTGCAAAAAAAGGGACTCACAACCAGTGCTGCACGTTGGACGAGAATCGAGCAATACATGCACTGAAGGCTGTAATTCAAAAGTGTAAAGGAGTTTTGGAAAAGCACTAGCTAGAAAGAGTATGCATTAAAGAGTTGGACTAGTAACATGTATGATTTGGCTCAATTTAATCTTCCCGGCTTTTCTTCAAAAATCAAGGAAGTGATAAATTTAAAAAAACAGTGACCATAGTGGCGTCCGAAGGACGACATTAATGAGCAGCGCATGCTCTGCCCATGCTTGACCTAAAAACACCCCTCTATGGCAACTGGTGTTAACATAAAGTGCTTTCATACCTATTTCATAGTTTTAAAATGTACATTAAAACTTGCTGCGATGTTAAAAATATTGCGGAATAAAGTTTTTTTTAAAAGGGCCTGTGGGATAGTAGGACTTTCTGGAGAAAAAGAATGTTGCATTATAACGCCAGGGCGTTAAAGTGAAAATTTAAAGGCCGAGGCACTGGTCAATGGGCGGAGCGTGCCGGGAGGATACCATGCCACATAAAGAGAAGATGAGCTGGTGAGGATTAGAAAGGCACATAGAATGTTTTATAAGATGAATACGGCAAGCTGTACAAAACAAGAGAAAGCTGCATGGCCACCATTTTTAAAGTAAAAGCGCAGCATGGCGTGCTGCCAAAAATAAAGACATAATGTTTTACAAGTTAAATACGATGAGCCATGCCGAAAAAAAGAAAGGTGCATGGCCGCCATTGTTAAAGTGAACAGAATAAACAAACAATATCCCAAATGGTATTATTAAAAAGGCGATTAAACAAGTATGCAAAAAGAATTACGAAAACAGAAACAAGGAGACTCGATATGTTTTTTTCAAAAGTGCTCATGGCATCATATAATTTTGGAAGATAATTAGACGGTTTACAGTTGTAGCAGCACTGTAAGTGAATAAATAACAAAATAACCTGAATTGGACTTGGTGCATAGCATGTGCAAGTGACACAAGAGTGGCGACGCAAGTGACAATTGTGGTCAGCATATGTGGCGCATGGTGAATAGTGCTTGAATATAAACAGTGAATAAAGGAAAACAATGTGGCTCCAAATGAATAACTAAGCATGAATTTCTCAGTTGTGTTGGTTTAATTTGGATGAGCCACACTGGGGGCTGCACCTTTATTTGCGCTGAATGGTCGACGACGTTTCGATCCACTTGGATTGGGATCGTCATCAGGACTGGGTTGTGGTTGGTAAACAGTGCTGGAGAAAGTTGGTGTGGCGTCCGTGGCACTTAGAGGATCTGAATCACTGAGGAAGTGATCAATGCATTTGTGGTTGGGAAGCCGGTTCGCCTGGGTAGTTGGCAGTAATCCGATAGACTCGGCGAGGCGTCCGATTGGTTTAATGACTGGGGGTGCACGAGTGAAACTGCACTGTCAATGACCAACAATTAATTCGGTAATTCAATTAAGTTGGTGAGGTCCCCGATCTGTTAAATGATCGGTGTAGCGGGAATGGATCGCGCGCTGAGAAAAGCCGCAAGGAGTGACTCCGACTGGCCCACTTGTTAAAGTGATAGCACGGCATGGTAGGCTGCAAAAAATAAACATAATCTTTTAGAAGTTGAATACGGTGAGCTGCGCAGAACAAAAGAAAGGCACGCGGCCACCATTGTTAAAGTGAAAGACCAGAATGGTGTGCTGCTGCTGCTGCAAAAAAAAGATAATGTGTTAATGCAGCACTGTTACTAAGCAGCACACGCTAAGGAACAGAAAAAAGGAAAATACCACTTCAGTTACAGGAACAACGGGTCGGGGTAATGCGGTAAGGGAAGTGCGTAGCTGTTGTGCCTGGAACACCAGCTACGACGACGAAATCATAAACAAAAGAGTGCTGAGAATCTGTAAATGAAACTACAGGGCATTGGCACATGTAACAGGGGCAGTCCCTATGGGAGATTCCAACAGTAGAAAAGGAGGGACTAAGGAGGGACTACGAACGAAATTAGCAAATGAAAAAAGCATTTCCAAAAGACAGTCAAAGAAGCCAATTAAAATCATGGGCGGAACATGGGCGGAGCTTAAAACCCATATTCTGAATACAACATGTCTCGAACAGACAGCTCAAGTGATGCCCAGCTAAGACCTAAAAATGTTTCACTCACTTTTCTAAGCTTTGTCATGTAACTTCATTTGGAAGTTAAAATGCTTTTATCTGTATGTATGCACTGAAATGATGAAAAGGCTTTGACTTGCGATAATATAAATGTAGAATGGCCAATGCCTTCAAATAATTCTCTAAAATAGGGTGAGTTCACTAAATTAGTGGTTCTTAACCTTTTGACTTCTAAGGACCCTCATTTAATCATTACTGGAACAGGGGGATCCCCACTGAATCATTATTGGAATCTGAGGACCGCCACTGAGTCATTACTGGAAGCCGGCGACCCAGGACTATGCATTTTTTGAGGATTTCAACCGCAAAACAATAAACATAACATACTGAAACAAGCATTAATCAAACACATCCACAAATGATGAAATGTATTTAATTAGCAAACAAATTTAAAACAAGTAAAAATGTTAATCTTAATAGGAAGGTTGGAATGTTTCTAAATTCAATTGGGGCCACTCACCGTCCATACTATATTCTGTTTAACACACTTGCACGGCTCCTGTGATCAATCTCAGGATACTTACTTACATTTTGGCCTCCCATTTAAAATTCCTTCACATTTACTGAATGTTATAACATTTTCAATTGCACATTTTGCTTCTTTGTTTAGATACACTTTTTAGGTCTCGCCTTTTCCATTCCGAAGGAATGGGAAATGGCGAGAATTCAAGTGCTCAAAATACTCGTGAAACCACTGGGTTTTTTCGTGCGGTTTTCTTTGAGTTCACGTGACTCACGTGACCAAACAAGCACGCGCATCAGCCTCCCTCCCTCCCTCCTAATTGCATTTTGTTCACGGCCGCCACCACATCAAAGGGCTTCTCCCAGCGTGTGCTCTGCGGCTTCTCCTCCCCTAATTATTCATGACTGGCCGGTGGCCGGCCGTACTTTCAGTTTCCCGGCCGCACTTGTTACTTCAGTTGTTACACGGTACAGCTTATTTACTCTCTAAACACTATTTTCTTTAATGATTTCTCCCATTGCAGGCACAACATGCCTTTAATGGGGTCACTATTCAACTGTTCTGACTTTCATATTATGTGTGGCGTATCACCCGGTCATAAAGCTTTGCCGACTTTCTTTTGTTTTGCACTCCCCGGTGTGCTCATTCAAGCACTTTTTCTCCCCCCCCCCCTTTCCCGCTTCGCATTAAGGGCCCTCTCCACCCCACTCAGTTTTCTTGTTAGTGTAAGTAGGATGGTGGGTCCGGTCCCTTGCCACAGTTGAAGAGGAGTCCTCAAAATACACACTAGGACGCCTCTCTAATCAGGGGAATCGAGGCTGCCTCACAGCCATGCTGGCACAGCGGGCGTCACCATAAACACTCCATCTGCCATGGCCCCAACTACGGCAGAAATCGTGTCTTCCCCCAAACCTGCATCCTGGCTGAGTCTGCCTATTTCATGAAAAGGTAGGCAATCCTATATCCTCACTCTCCCCCATGTTTTGAAAGCATCGGGCTGCGCACGCTGCTTTTTAACTTAAACAATGGCAGACGCGCAGCTCAATATGCTTCCTCTCCCAGATCAGTCCATTGCGCCCGCTTTCAGTAAAGTGGCTACACTTACATACTTATGAACTTTTTAGTTATGTTTACAAACGCCCATGCACCGCTTTCACATATATAGAGGCCGAGCCTCTTTCTTTACACAAACTGCGACTAAAGAAAGGTGTGCGGCCCACATTAAAGTGAAAGTGCGGTATGGGCACTTTTACCAGAAAAAACAGCTGTTTGTCAACTTGCCAAACAGATGCTTTTTTTGTCAAGACCCCCATGCCGCGGTTTCACTTTAATGTCGAACGCGTCCCTTTCTTTACACGCGGCTTGTTTTCTTCCTGCCTGAGATTTGTAGAAGTGATGCTGTTTCATATAGTCGGAACACTATATGAAAGTGTGTATGAGCTTTTTTTTATATTTCTTTTTTATTTGGGGGACATTTGGTGATTCCGATCCAGATAATATCGCCAACTTTTTGCATGGCCTTCGTGCTTTCTCACATGATCACAGACTTCAATAATTATTAATCAGAGATGGTCAGTGTACCGTGAATTCACATCTCTTTTCCCTGCAGGTGGAGTTGGGCTCAGTGTTCTTAGTTCTCCATATTTTTGTGGTATTTCTTTTCCCCAGATTTGTTTTTTTGTGTGCAGACGTAGCTCCATCAGCTGAAGAACATGAACTAAGGCTTGCATGAATATGGGTGTCAATAATAATGCCGTTCGGTTATGCTAATTGTATTTGTCCTGAAGGATTACATGGGCGGGTTTGCCACAGCAAGATTAAGTTGCATTTACTTTGCCACAAGGGGTGCATGAGTCTCCCAGCCTTAATAGCCAAGCCGTTTCTGGGCTGCTGGTCATGTAGATCTAACTCCCAATGTCTCAGTCTACAAGTTTGTGTGCCTGTTACATTTTATGATATAATGTAGCATTATGGTTTGTTCACATTTTGCTGGGATTTGTTTTAGGTGCAGATGACGTGTAAATCCTAGTAAGATACAAAAGTGGGTTCGTTTGCATGTTTTAGAGAAAAGTATGCGAGCAAATGATGCAGTTTGTGGTGAAGGCTTCAGTGTCATTTGTGCCTGTTGCTACTGTATGCATGCAACATAGAAGGCCTTGGTTAGAATCCTCGCAGGGCTAGCTTGGGCGTTCATTTATGTGTGATCAGAGGAATCAGCGCTATTACGTTAGGTGGTAATTAAGACTTCTACTCTGTAGACAAAAATAATGAAGTTTATATTTTATGCTATGGAAAGAGTATTTGTTAGTGTAGTTGTACACGCTTATCTACATACATGCAACACATTACGAAAGGGTTATAAATGTTACAATGTTATTGTCCATGACTAATGAAGAAGGATCGAGCATATCCGAAGTCTTTCTTCCTTGTGCTATGGACACATAACATTGTCAAACTTTCTTAGAAAATTATGTATTTTTTGGTCGAGCCTAGCGGCAGCGCTCATGTGCTGCTAGCTCTGCGAGGCATGCTGTAGTAGGGTACTCTCCATCTGTATTTATCATTGGCTTTGTGTCATTGTTCTTAAAAAATGCTGGCTTTTGATTGATTATGAAGCTTGTTAGTCCCGCCTTGGTACCGCCTTATCTCCATTTGTTAATGCCCATAAGGAGTGGACCTTTTACTTGGCTTGTTACACAAGGTGGGCTTCATCTGGTGGGTGAGCACTATTTTGATAATAGGCACTGATAGGGACAATGGCGGCTGCGCTCTAAATTGTATGCTTTTTACTTTAATGAGCGTGGCACCTGCTTTAGGGACACCGCAGTCACTTTATTTATTTATTTATATCTAGCATTCATGAGCGCGGCGTCCACTTCTGGGACACCGCGCTCTGTTTAATTATGTTTTTTTTTTACTTTCATAATGAGCGCGGTGCCCGCTTCAGGGACACCGTGCTCTGTTTTGTTTTTTTTAACTTTAAAACTGAGCCTGGCGCCGCTTCAAGGACACCGTGTGAAGTGTCTGTATATATTTTTTTACTTTAACACTGAGCTCGGCTCTGGCTTCAAGGACACTGCGCTCAGTTTTAAAGTAAAAAAACAAAAAACGAGCGCGGTGTCCTTGAAGCGGCGCTACGCTCAGTTTTAAACTTCATCATTTGCAATGCATTGGGCCTCGCATTTACGCTAGTTTAAGCTAATGGGATTGTAAATGACAATGCCTTTTATTTATGCTTTAAAAAACTAAAATAATAGTCATAGTCATTTACAATACCAATAGCTTGAACTAGCATAAATGCGAGACCTATTGCATTGCAATAGGTCTCGCATTTGCGAGAGTTTGAGCTAATGGCATTGTAAATGACAATGCCTTTTATTTATGCGTTTGAAAACCTGCAAGCTGTGCATAAAGAAGCACTTTGTATTTATAGCCCTTTCTTATGAGAAGCAAAGCTGGCAGTCTCTTTTACTGACAGCCTTGCTTCTCGTAAGCAAGGACTATATGTACAAAGTGCGTGTTTATGCACCGCTTGCAGGTTTTCAAAACAAATTAATAAAAGGCATTGCCATTTACAATGCCAATAGCTCAAACTCTCGCAAATGCGAGACCTATTGCATTGCAAATGCTTGTTTAATCTGTTAATGTAATTTAATTTTGTAAGCAGAAGCCACTGAGTAGGCTTCGAGAATCCCCCGGGATCCCTGGACCACAGGTTAAGAACCACTGCGCTAGATGGCTAGAATGTGTTACATTTATGGACTGGTAAGGGCAAGACAAGCTTCAGGGACCTGTTCAGGCGTGCACCCAATATTGCAACATAAGAAACCAAATAATATTTTTTGTCCTCCCTTTACCGTGGTCCACTTACAACTTGCCTCTGTTCAACTCTGGACCAACACTTTGTGAACTCTAACCCTTGACGCTACAGAATAGCATGCCGCTCAACTCTAGACATGATATGGTATCATATTGACATCATATTATTCAATTGCCACATTCTAGGGAGCTTAGATCGATGAATCAATCTCATAGCTCAAGGTGATTAGTCATCCACATACAATCACTAAAAATTCCCCCACTATTATGAAGTCATCTGCACCAGGAGTCATCCCAGGGCCGCTATACCACTGGCCAAAATGCTCCTCTCACTCAATACTAGCATTTCCTGTCTCATTTGATAACACATTTTTGCATCTCTTTTGCAGGGATCCAATACTCCAGTTAACATGAGTCTGATTTTAGCTGGCCAACTGAATGACAGAAAAACTCTCAGCATCGATGATGCCCAAACATATCATACATCATAGATTGTTTAACCTGCATTCTGTGAACCCCTGGCTCTCCACACCAACTATTCAGGGTTTCCTCAGACCCATATGATCTCTAAACACTTTTTTCTGTTAACATATATAACCTTTTTTGAGCTAAATAACTATTTAAAGGTGGTTCCTTCCATGAGGATAATAGTTTAATAGAGTAACATATTACTTGCTTGAAGTCTACTGTATTGCCTGGATGTATGACATTACAACGCATGCTTTTACCACGCATGCTTTTACATCGCAGTTTTTACAACGCATACCATTACAACGCATATCGCTTTGGGGTGCTGGATAGTTAATAGTTTAATTTACTATTCCAACTCCAGTCCCCGTGGATAGTAGGGAAGGTGTTGGATAGTAAATTAAATCTATTCCCTATCCTAGAGCGCCCCCCCAGCGCAATGCGTTGTAATGGTTTGCGTTGTAAAAGTTGCGATGTAAAAGCACTGCGTGGTTAAAGTTGCGTTGTAAAGGATGTTTCCCGTATTGCCTCCCCAATGTATTTGATACATGTCGTAATAAAATCAATAAAGATATGTTTAATAAAATCATAAGATTTAAAAAATGCTTTTAGTCAGAAGCTGATGCTGGTTTAGGACAGAGCATTTGTGAATGAGCAGTCACTGTTGGCATTCAAACTCACTCTGACCTGAACTAGCAATCAGTTTCTGACTAAAAAACTTTAGAATTACTTATGATTTTCTAGAAAATTATACATATCATAAACAAACAAATATTACTAACTGGCTGACAATTAGAAGCAAGAGTACTATAATGACAAAAATATACTTAGTAGTATGCTGAAATATTTAGAGCCTCATTCATAAAATAAAGTTGGGGGGGGCGTGGCTTACGCGCCGAAGTGAGATGGTGGCTTTCCCGTGAGCTCCGGAGAGCTGAGAACTCCCGAGGGGATTTTGGACGGCTTTTCTTGTGTTTGAGGCCGGAATTGCGTGTGCTTATGCGGCGAAACCTCTACGGCGACGTTTGCTTCCACGGTTGAAGCTCCAAACGGTGTTTCTGCGGTCCTGCGAGCCCTGTCTCCTACGCTGATGTCGGGACGCGGGCGGCCGCCATTTTGAGCTGCCGCGACCGCGTCTCTCCTCAAGAAATTACCGTTGCCTCAGGCTGCGCCCAGAATTGGTTCTGCTTCATGCTTCAACCTATTGGCAACCACGCATAAGGTATGGCGTACTCTAGCTAATGGCTCCTCCCTATATGACTGACTTTTTTTTTTCTAAATATGGATTTTCCACCTGCACGAGTGACGACCGCCATTTTCCACATTGTGTTGCAAGGGCGTATTGGGTTCATACTTCTTTCAACCGCCGCAATGGGGTTCTTCAAAATTAGTTCCTGCCCCACAGTTTTTTCATGAACGCTTTGCGGTTACTATGTTTTTACAATTTCTTGTGGATTTCTTCACCTTGTCAGTTTGCGGAGTCTGACTGCATTATATTTTCTCATTACACTTGTATGAGGTTTACCCTGAGGTTCTGAAGTAGGGTATCTGAGTCATTTTACCCTTCATTTTTGAAGTTTTCTTGGTGTGCCCCTATCTTGGAATAATGACGCACGTACCGGCCAACTTGAAGTCGTCGAACACGGGAACCACACCCAAGCGCCTTAAGAATGATCCCCCCTCTCCGATTCGCACCTCCCAGAATCCTATTCTGGACTCCATCTTAGAGGAGGTTCGGGGTCTACAACCCTTTATGTCTGCTACCAATGAGAAACTCAAGCAGATTGAAGAGAGGTGGGTTGTTATGGAAGGCAAGGTCTTGAATCTGGAACAGCGTGTTAGTGATATTCAGGATGTCTCCACTAAGATACCCCTTCTGGAAAAGGAAATACAGCAGCTCAAACTACACACAGAGGACCTTGAAAATCGCAATCGTAGAAACAACCTACGCATTTACGGAGTTCCGGAGAATCTTGAGGGGTCAGACATGGTGTCGTTCATTCGTAGACTCCTGCATGAACTGCTAGACCTTCAACCAAATGCTCATCCACTAAACATCCAGTGTGCTCATCGTCTTGGTCGTCCTACATCTAACTCCTCAAAACCTCGGGGTATCATCCTTCTTTTCCTCGAGTTCACTGAATTAATGACTGTTCTAAAAGCTGCCAGGCTCAAACGTCGCCTTGTGTGGTCGGGTCATAACATCTACATCTCTCAAGACTTGTCAAATGCCACCAATGCTCGACGCAAGGAATTCTTGAATCTCCGTCCTCAGATGAGACAGTTAAACATTCAATATGGAATTCTACACCCTTGCCTATGTAAAATCACTCATAATGGTCGTACTCGTACCTTTGATGATCCTCAGAAGCTGCACGAATATCTGCAATTTGCTTCTACTCCTACAATGGATGTTACCACCTGATGCCTCCTATAGGCATCTTTTGTTTTCTCCTTCTCTGACAGCTCTCTGTTGTATTGTTGTACTGTTCCTAGCATCAACATGTTCTCCTTCATTCTCTTGTCCCTGGCTTTTCTCTATTTCTCTCCTGACGCTCTTAGGGGTTTTGCTTCTCCTTCGGCGTCTCCTCGCTCCAGATGTCTTGGTGTTTTCTTTCTTCTCAGATCTGGCATTCTTGCCTTGATCTGTCCACTTTTTCCTCGTCCTTCTTCTATCTCTTTTCTTTCCTCCTTCTAGTATCTCTTTTCTTGTTCTACCAGTATGTAGTTTTGTTCATCATCTCTATCTCTTCCCTTTCTTCTTTGCTTGTTCTATTCCTTGATTTTTGCTTTCTGTTCCTTGTTAGTTCGTATTTGGCACTTTTTGGCATGTTTTCTCGAATTAATGTACTTTTCTTGAATGTCATGTTTCTCTCTAATGTTTGTATTTCTTATTTCTTTTATTTTAGTCAACCCCCTGCAGTGTGTTCGCCCCGGATGTTCACCCCCCTCCTCACCTCCCATCATGTGTAATTTTGTCTCATGGAACGTTCGTGGTCTGGGTCACCCTGTCAAGCGTCAAAAGGTATTGTCTCATTTATCTAAGCTTAATTCACAGGTTGCCTTCCTTCAAGAGACCCACAGTACGGATTCTGAATCCTCCAAACTCAAGAGACAATGGGTGGGCCAAGTAGTATATTCTCCGGCTGTTAACAACAAGGGAGGTGTTGCAATTTTATTTCACAAAGGTTTATGTGCCCAAATTCTCTCTTCCAAAGCTGATACTGAAGGTCGCTGGGTTATGGCTAAGGTTGTTATCCAAAACAAAACGCTGTTTTTTCTTAACATCTATGGCCCTACTCGCCCTTCTCCTGAATTTTGGAATGAAGTTAAAGTTCTCATTTCCTCTATTGACTGTCCCAATATTATTATTTCTGGTGATTTTAACCAATGGTTGGATCCCTTCTCTGATAGGCTCTCCTCTACTAAATTTCGTCCTGACAAAACCCATAAATGTTTCCAATCTGCCATATCCTCCCGTCCCTTATATGATGTGTGGAAAACGTGTAATCCTGATACTTTGGAATACACGTTTTATTCCAATGTGCATCATACTAGATCTAGGATTGGTTATATTTTAGTAAGCAAATCTCTCCTCCCCACATTGCATAAATCTGAAATTGGTTCTATTTTTATCTCTGACCATGCCCCCGTCTTTGCAACCCTTGATCTTACTCTTACCTCTTCCAAATTCAGCCGTTGGAGATTCAACACCTTTCTTTTGTCAGATGCTGTCTATATAAAGGAGGTTCAGAAATTTATAGCTGAATTTTTTACTTTTAATGTTCCTTCGGACACATCAGTTCCTAACAATTGGGATGCCTTCAAGGCTGCCTTGAGAGCTTTTACAATCTTGTATGTTTCCAAAAAGAAGAAACTTAATACATCTAAATATTCGGAACAACTTACCTCCATTAAGAAACTGGAACATTTGTATTTCTCATCTAAAGACTCTACTGCCCTTCATAATCTTATAAAAGCGAAATCCGAATTGAATAAAATAGCCACAACTGAAGCATGTAATACTTTATTGAAGATTAAGTCTAAGTTCCATGGAGGTCAGAATAAGGCTGGTAAAATGTTGGCAAATTATCTAAAAATCAAGTCTGAGCGTAAAGCTGTGGGCCCTATCCTGAATGACTCTACGAATTCATTAGTTACCTCTGACGAAGATATTGCAGAGGTCTTCCACACCTATTATCATAATCTTTATACTGATGATACTCACCCCACAGATCAAAATGTATCCTCTTTTTTTGGCAGTCTCCCCCCACCCCCCACGCTCCCTGATGAATTTGCTCAATTAGAAAAGGATATCACATCTCAAGAAATTCTTCTGGCCATCAACTCCCTCAAAAAATCCAAGGCCCCTGGCCCTGATGGATTGCCAATTGAGTTTTATTCTGCCCTCCATACTATTTTTGTGCCTAAATTGCTACAATTGTTTACCTCTTTCATTGCTGATGCTAAGTCCTCTGGCTCTTTCTTGGATGCCCTCATTGTCATAATTCCTATACCGGATAAGGATCATTCCCAATGTAAAAACTATCGCCCTATTTCCTTGATTAATTATGATTGTAACATTTTTGCCAAAATCCTCGCATCCCGCCTTGACTCTATCATCCCACTTTTAGTTAAAACGGACCAAGTCGGTTTTGTTAAAGGCCGACTTGCTGCTGATAATGCCCGTATGTTCGCTAATGTCATTTCCCACAGCAAAAACCTTAAAGTCCCTCTAGCTGCCTTATCCCTAGATGCGGAAAAGGCTTTTGACCGCATTAACTGGCATTTTATGTTTCGTACTTTGCATTGGTTTGGTTTTGGTCCCTCTTTCATTTCCTTGGTCAAACTCCTCTACTCAGCTCCACGTGCCAGCATTTTTGTCAATAACCAATTTTCTAGATTCTTTCCGTTAGGTAGAGGAACGGGACAAGGGTGTCCCTTATCCCCGTTACTTTTCATACTTTGCCTTGAACCCTTTCTTCAGCGAATTCGTTCTAATCCCCAGATAACTGGTTTTAAAATTTCCTCTGTTGAAACTAAATTGTCTGCCTATGCTGATGATATTTTAGTGTACATGTCTAACCCTGTCACGTCCCTTCCCCCTTTTCTAGACGAAGTCCTCCTTTACTCCTCAATCTCTGGGTACAAACTCAATTTATCTAAAACTGAAGTACTACCATTAAACTCTATTTGTTGCCAATACATGTTTGCCTCTACTGACTTTGCATGGTGTCCCTCCAAAATTAAATATCTGGGCATTTGGTTCTCCCCTTCCCTTACCGATACTCTTAAAGCCACATTCATGTCCCTTACTCAGAAAGTTCAATCTCTTCTTCAAAGTTGGTCCCCTTTATTTTTATCATGGTGGGGTAGACTCGACACCATCAAAATGATGATTACGCCCCATATATTATATACTGTATCAATGTTTCCCATGAAAATTCCAAACATTTATTTTACTCGCTTAAATTCCATTTGTTCCAAATTGTTGTGGAACAACAAGCACCCTCGCATTGCCTTACATAAGCTCATACGTCCTAAATCGGAAGGTGGGGTTCGCTTCCCTAATTTTAAACTCTACCACTCAGCCTTCCTCATTAAGCAATCCTTTTCTTTAGCTTTTGATTTTCATGACTCCCCGATTCCTAAATGGGTTACCTTTGAACGATCATTGTTACAAGGTTTTTCATTTCAACATACTGTCTTTATGTCTAACTGCTCGTTTTTATCGAAGCACACAGTTTTAAAATATTCACAAACTTTATTGCATGATATATTTGCTAAGGATTTATCTCCACTCCAATGTTTTTTGTCCTCTTGTGTCTGGTATAACAAATTTCTTAAATATAAGGGCAGGTCTTTCTATTACAAATACTGGAAAGAAAAGGACATTGTTTTTGTGCATCAGTTCATTGCCAATAATGCCATTATTTCTTTTCCTGAGCTACAAGATTTGTATAAGTTACCCTTGTCTTTTCTCAAGGAATATATAATTATTACTAATGCTATCTCTTCATACTTATCAACCTTTCCTTCCTCTGTCACTCTACCTACCTTCTCTCCTTCTTCCCCTCTTTATCCTATATTTTCCCTTCAACAACCCAAGGCTGCCCCTGTTTATAGAATATTGTCTTCGAATGTTGTGGAACGGCCTAAATCAACTACTGAGCTTGCTTGGGAATCTGATTTGTCTGTATCTTTATCTGTTGATGAATGGATGGTATATGGAACAAATTGTTTAAGACTTCTGTTGCAGCCCGTATTACACAATCATTATATTTTATTTACCATAGATCCATTCTCACCCCTCTTAGTATTGCCAAGTTCTCACCTTCTTCTTCTACTTTATGCTGGTCATGTTCTTCGCTCACTGGTACCCTCAAACATCAACTTAATGATTGTCCCCCTGTTTTAGCTTTTTGGACCTCGGTTTGGGATATTTGCATGCGTATATTTCAATGTTCTGTTCCCTTATCGTTCTTGACTGTGTTTTTAGGTTCTGCTTCTGTTGATATAGATATTGCTCCCTCTAGTGTTAGATTACTGGATCTTTTTATTGCGGTTGCGTTTAAAGTAATTCTATCTTGTTGGAAGGATAATTCTAAAATATCTGTTCTTACATGGTGGAACTTCGTTTGTGATGAACATAGGATTGCTATTGCTTCCTCCTCATCTGTCTCTTCTAAAGTTAAATCTGATCTTCTTTGGCTCCCCTTCTCCAATTATCTTTCATCACCCCCCTCTCTTCGATAGCTGAGCCTATATATACAATGTACTTACCCTCCCTTCACCTTTCTTCTTCTTTCTTCTTTCCTTTTTTCTCTCTCCCCTCTTTTCTCCTACTATCCTTCTTTCTTTCTTTGCTCTGCCTTTCGTTTTCATTTCCTCTCTTCTAATGAACCGTTTATTTCATAGTTTTTTCTTTGCCTCAATTGTGTATCTTGGTTCTAATGTACTATTGTATTACCTTTGTATTGAACTTTATTTAAACAAAATAAAAACTTCTTAAACTGAAAAAAATAAAAAAATAAAAAAAATAAAATAAAGTTGGAACAAAAGCCTACATTTGGAGGACATTTTAGACTTCATGAAATTCATAAAACATTCCAGAAAGAAAACTACGACTATCACAGCTTCTCAGAAGTACAGACATGCACAAACATTTGCATGTTCTGAAATGTAGCATGTGCAAATTTCGCATGCACCAACATTAGGAATCAGTGATTTGGACTGAATAACTTGTGTCTCTTCATGGGGAAAATATTTGTACGTATGATGACTCCCTTTGTCCTGCACATTACCACTATTGGTTTAGTTTCCCCCACTTTCACAATCTAAAAAGGATTTACTCATCATGTGTATTTGTGACTATTATAAGGGTGAGAACATACTTGTAAAACATTTATGAGTACCCACAAACCTTCATGTTTGGGGGCATAAAATAGCTTTAGCAAGTGCCCCACCATGGAATGCCCACACCTAGTGATTTACTCACACTTAAAATTACCTGGGAAATGTAATGTTATTTGTATTAAAGTGGAGGACACACTTGAGGAACAGGTGATCACAATGATATAATTTTTTTTTTAATGAGTTTAGTACATGGAATACCCAACAAGTAAACACATGTGCGAGGCATACCGGTCTCATTAGCTACAACTCTGTCCAACCACAGAGCTATGCATACAGACATTGGAAAAGAGAACCCTCCATCTTTCTAAGTATGCAGTGGTTCCCCTTAAATTGGAACAAACTCCATGTCCATCCCTACTCCTGGGACCCCTTCCCTTCTACCCTACATTTAGGGCTCCACATCCTCAGTCACTCTCCAGGGACCCCATATTTTCTAAAACTTTATTGGTTAGCTCCTGGACTGGCAAAGCAGTTTCTCAGCCCTCATAAGCCAGTCCAGATTCTTTTCCCAGGCTTGTCTCAAAGGGGCTCTGTCTTGCCCAAACTTTCTAACTACATCTTGTCTGGCCACATTCCAAAACAACAGTGTGTAACGGTCCAGTGTTTGTTTCCCCTGTAGGCCCAGGCTGATCAACTGCGGGGGTGAGTTTCAAAGTGATTTCTAAGACTGCTGATAACCAATGGCCAATTTTTCTCCAGTAACCCTGAATCCTAGGACATTCCCAAGGTGTGTGAGCAAAGGTACCTTTGCCTGCACCCCCGTAAACAGAGATCCAATTTGCTTCATCCCTTGCGGGACAGTCTGGTTCTTGTGTATTAAGATTTGTGGAGTATTTTTAATTGAATCAGTCGGAAACCTTCTCTTATGGCCACCTCCGGTAGGTAGCAGCAAGCTTCCCCCCAATCACAATCCTGTAACCTGCAGATCTCTGGCTCCCATTTGTCCCCAAGACTTTCTAGGGGAGGGAGACTATTATGTAGAAAGGAGGAGTACAGTCAAGAAATTGCATGGGTGGTCAGGGGGGCTCCCAGCACTCTAAGCTCACAGTTTTTCAAAACCAAGTTGCCCACTATCAGCTGCAACTCATCAGGAGCCTCCCACAACAGCTCCCTATGAGCTTGCAGAAAGTGGTGTAATTGCTGGTATCTGAAGTATTGGCTCACTGTCAGTTCGTACTGCTCCTGTAATTCAAAGAACGGTATCACCTTTGTCCCGCTCCAAACATCTCCTATTTCAATATACCCAGCGGATCCCATCTTTTAGACTCTCTATCACACGCAGTCCCTGTAACAACTCAGAGTACTCATTGTCAGTTTCTCTTTCCAGCCCATAGCCCATGTTGCCCTAAGCCAAATCCAGACCACCACGATGTAGGAGTCGGCAGGGCAGTCATCTCCCGCTCGCCGTATAATCCACTTGCATGGATTCCATTGCTCTTGTGTAGGTCAACTCTGATGGCTCCTGCTGCTAGAAGATGAACCACTCATGCATCACCTGTAGTTGTGTTGCCCAAAAGTATAGTCTCAGGTCTGGGAGAGCGATCCTGCCCTCCAGGGGCTTTCTCGTAAGACATGCCATCACGATTCTCGGTGCTCCTTCTCCATTGGCAAAACTTATGGCTCCCCTGCCACTACCAAGTAGAAACTGTCAGAGACCTCAAACAGGGTATTCTGCAGCACGTATAGGAAATTGGGCAGGTGGATTATTTTGTAGAGGGCTGCCTAGCCCATCAGGGATACAATGAGCCGCATCAGCACTATATGAATCCAGAATCTTGTACAGGTTTTTTCTGAAGAACAGCCCTCAGTCTCTCACTTTGAAGATTCCCAGGTATGGTGACTGACTTGTGCTAGTTGAAGCAGATCCCCGAATATGCGCCAAACACCTCTAGCACCCTGGGGGTGAAGTGGTCTTAGTCAGCCAGGTACAGAAGGATGCTATCCGTATAAATGGAGACCCTGTCCTCCCACTCCCCATCCGAGCGTAAGTCCCATATCAGTGTATCCAGTCGCAGCCAGAAAGTCCAATGTTCTATCGCCAACACGAAGAGCAATGGAGATAGTGGGCATTCCTGCCAGGTGCCCCTGCCAAGGAGGAATTCTTTGGAGAAGGCCACATTCGCCTTGAACTTGCTACAGGAGCAATGTGTAACAGTTTCATCCATGCTTAGAAGGTCGGGCCTATCCCCATTTTCTACAATAGTGCCATCAAGTAGGGCCACTCCAATGAGTTAAAGGCCTTTTCAGCTTCTAACACTAGGAGGATGACTGGCTCCCGAACCCGGTCACAATGTGTCAGGCATCCGGCCAGTCTGCGCAAGTTGTGTCTTGTTGCTCTACAGAGCAAAAAGCCAGATTAGAAGGGGCCCACAGGTGTATCGACCACCTGCAGCAGGTGGTTGGCCAGGACTTTTGCTAATACTTTGGTCTCTATATGTAGGAGTGCGATTGGCCTGTTTGAGGCGTAGTCCTCCCATGGCTTTCCCTTCTTATGAATTATGACTATCATCGCCCGTCACAGGTCTTCGGGGCAATACCGCCTCTCGTCATGCTCTGCAGAACATTTTGCGGAGCGGACCCACAAAATGGGATTTGACACATTTAAACTCTTCAGGTGGCAAGCTGTTGGGGCTCGGGGATCTGCACCTTTTTATCTGCCCCTGAACATGAACAATTTGTCAATCTGTTAGGTCTGTGTTCAGGGATTGACTCACTTCTTTCTGAAGTCAAGGCATCAGTATATCCGGTGGAGATGCTCGGTTCAGTTATTGAGTAGATCGGCACTTGTTCATCCCCTCGGCCGTCACCTACCCAGCCAAACATTGGGCACAGTTTCTCCCCGTCTCCCTGTTTCTCCCATCCCTCCCCCTCCTATAACAAATTCCTTCGATAGAATTATGACGTTGCCCCCAGGGCGGAATCCATAATTGTTTGGACTTATCACGGAGCTAGAGTAATTTTTGGCTGATGCCCGGTAGAGCTATTATATGTAGCTAAAAAGGAGCTTGGTTCTGGTTCAACCCCTTGGCCGGCCCCTACCCAGCTGGACATCAGACATTGTTTTCTTCCTCAACTCCCAGTTTTGTTCCCTTCCCTCCCTCGGTTTTGTTTTTCTATATTTATTGAATACACTAGCACCAGATGTAACTGTAATGTAACTGTAACTGATGTAATGCTGTAACACGTCTTAATACTCATGTAAAGCGCTCTGATACCTCCAAGTCTAGCCAGCGCAATATAAAACTCAAAATAAATAAATAAGGTCAGGCAGGTCTGTTTCCCTCTGTGCCTGGTATAGGCTGGTCAGATGTGTGGCCAAGGCCTGAGACACCACAACCAGTGTTTCTGCCAGCACTTCAGATCTCACCTCAAGGAGGCTATCCATCTCTGCCCCTTCTCTTTCTTTGCTAGTCATGCTAGTAGTTTCCCCGCCTTGTCCCCCCTCAAAGAGCTTGCCTTGTTTTGCACTAAATTGCACCCTGGCCTCCTGTCCCACCACGCTTCTCAAGTCCTCCCTCATTCCTTCTATCTTGGCTGCAAACGTTGGGGTGGGAGCCTTTACAAATTCCACCTCCTGTTGCAGTAACCTTAACTCTAGCTCTCTGGCCCCGTGTCTCTCTCTTTCCATTTCCCCAACACATCGGCAATTAGTTACCCTCAAACAACTGCCTTGTACACCTCCCATAAAAATATCTTGGATGCCACTGAACCCCCGTTTTCCTTAAAGTATTGGCATGTGAACTCTTGAATCAGTGTTCTTGTGGCCTGTCAGTGATTTCCCTATAGGTTCAGCTTCCATTCCCCCTTTGTCCCAGTGGTGGCTGTTGTCAGATGCGTTATAAGAGGTGAGTGTTGCAAGATGCCATAAGGCAGGATCATTGTACGACTGAACCTGTGCAGTAGGTGACGGCGTAGTAATCTAATCTGGACATTGACAGCATCTGGTTTGCGGTATAGGTGTACTTTCTGGTCCCCGGATGCCCCTCCCTCCACAGTTCCACCATCTCCAGGGAGTCGAGGAAAGAGTCAAGATGGGTGTCCAACCTGGGCCTCTCACCCAACAGTGTTCCTCTGTACCATTCAGCGTGTAGGGTTAAATTGAGGTACCCCGCAATCAGGAGCAATGCCTTCTGCGCATCAGCAATCCATCTTCCCATCCTGTCTATCCCCTCAGTTTGCCACCCTGGTGGGAAGCGAGCAACAGGTTTTCCCCATTCCAGCATCAGCTTACCACTACCTGCCACTCAAGTGCGTCCACCCATGTTTGGGCCACCTGGAATGGGTGGGTTTTGCAAGCTAGGATGCCTACTCTCTGAGATTCCGTTGAGAATCCTGCATGGGCGAGCAGAGTATATCGGCCATGGTTCAACACTCTGCAGGTGTTGCTTGCCAGGTGTACTTCCGGTAGTAGGATTATGCTCAGAGTTTGTTACCCCAAGTAGTTCCACATCACCCCCCCTACGTTTGCTGCCAAGACCGTTAACATTCCACAATAACACCAGCCAACAGTTGACTGCCCTCATGGGTCACCAGGGCCAGGCCCCCCCCATAGCCCTGTCAGTGGCAGTCTCTTCAAGTGATAGTGTCTGCTGTCATCTGAGCTACAACTTCCAAGTCCTCCCGAGGGTGCTCAGACCCGCTGGATGTCTCTTCCGAGTACTTGAGAGTGCAGCCTAATTGTTGCCCATGTCGAAAGAATGATGGTGCTGAATATCGGCAATTACTTTGATCCTTTCTGTCTCTCCCTGTGCTTTGGTAGGAGAGGTCTGCAGGCGAATGCATGGCCTGCATCTTGGCCTTTACTGTTGCCAGTTCGCTTGTAGAGCCCGCTCCTGTGATTCCAGGAGTGGGAACCCAGCGTCTCAATCCATTTCCATGCTGCAGGAGCAGATGTAAAGAATTGTGTCTCTCACTTGTTCAATGTTCGTAGTTTAGGTGGGTAGAATTTCATATTCAATTTCCTGAGATATCGCTTAACGCTCAGGAGGGACGCTAGTTTGCGCTGTAGTGCTTTGGTGTAGTTCGGCTATATGTTCACCATGCTTCAATCTATCTGCCACTGATTGTGGGTGCGAGCCACCTGCAGGACGTAATCCTAGACCCGAAAGTAGAGCAGGCAGGCCACAATTGGGTTGGGCACTGGCGGCCAACCTGACAACCTGTTTGCCCGTTTGACTGTAAACATTGTGGACGCCTTGCCTCTCAGGTACCTCCAAAAGGAGCCAGCACTTCAGAAACAGTTCCATGCATGGGCCTTCTAATCTCTCCGGGATCCCCACCACCCACACATTGTTGTGTCTCGAGTGCCCCTATGCGTCTTCCACCTTGTCCATTAAATGTTTGAATGCCTTCTAAAGAGCTTGGATCTTCTTGTCGCTCTCCGCAACTATAGACTCTAAGCAGGTCAATGTATTTTCTGTGTGCCCCACCCTGTCCACTAATTTTTTAGGGGGGTAACAAAGCTCCACCAGCCTTCCTCTGATCATACAGGGCTCGCATCCCCTAAATCCGGGTCTACAAGCAGATGCCTTGTCCTGGCTGGCTGCCTGCCATCTCTCTCCTTGACAAAGAGGCCGATGTCACTCGCTCTGGGCCACGGGGCCCAAGTTTCCGCCTGCCCTCTAGCTGTCGGTGTCTGTGTTCCAGCTGTGGCTGCCGCCATTTTGCGAGAGTCTGAGTCTCTATGGGGTAGAGGACTGCCTGCAACCGGCTCATGTCTCAGCGCCGATCAGCGGGCTCCCCTAGGTAATCCCCGCCACCGATCAGCTCCAGCGATCCCCCCAGGGATGACAGGATTGCTACCACATAGGGCTGTAAGCCAGAGCTCTGCACTCAAATAGCATCTTGATCGGCGAGTAGCCCTGAAATTCTTCTTTAAGATGTTATTTTAATAGAGAGATGCCTATAAGCCACTTTCCCAGACATTATATCATGTCAAGTAGTAGTTCCACATGGACATTTTTCTCCGGTGTTGATTTTCCAGTTACTTCACTAGATATGGTCTTTATGATCAGTGGTCCCATACACCTAGGTTATATGTTGCACGTTACTCTCTGTGGAGGTATGGAGTCACTACCCCCCTGCACGTTAGAAGCTGGAAAAGAGTTCTTCTTTCTGGTTTATCTCAACCTATTTACCAATCCTTCAAACTAAAGTTTCCTGGAATATTTTCTGCAGACTCCCTATTCTCTAGCCTGGAAGGCAGAAAATGGAATTCAACTCCTTCCTCCGTTGGTGCCACCTCATCTTAAGGATCAACAAGGAACAACTGCTTTAATAGCGTAGAGGAGGATTGTACTACAATCTTTTGGCTTCTACCTCACTCAATTTGACTGCCAGGATCAGAGAGTCCTGTAGGACCAACATTCTCAGCAATTAATTGGCCTTAACATGCCTTGCTTATTGTTGGCCCCCACCTTTCTTCCTCTTCAAGTGGACTTCAGGGAAGGACAGTATAGAGAACGCCTCTGAGTTCCCCAGATTCCTCTTTTTCCGGGACGTTTAAGTTAAGAATTAGCGTGGATACATTTGAGGTAGGATGAAAGGGGTTGGCTCCCTACCCAATCTTTCAATACCACTGTCTCTGCCATGGGAGTTCATGCAGAGACAGCTTAGAGTCAATGTCCTGTGATCATCGGTGGCATCAGACCTTGAGGTCTTGAATGTAGCGCCTTAACTCAAGAACATTACACAGCCTCACTCGAGATTCACTGGCTCGAGGATGGACTCAGCCAATGTTGCCTCGATATAGAGTGGAGAAAGTCCTGAAGAATTTGCATCATATGGTCTGTTGGCTAAATGAGGTAATGCATGAAAGTGAGTACATTAATGGGCAAGTGCAAATTCAAATTTTTTAAGTTTGAGTAAATTTATTAATGTGTGTAAATTTAAATCTGTGAATGAATGTAGGCTTGTAATGAAAATATTTGTCCGTCTAGGTGAAATATGCCTTGGTGAATCATGTCATAAATCACAAGTTTGCCGGTATCAAGGACATGACCAGTGCTATCCAGAAAGCTACAGTACAGTAATTAAGAAGTTAAGCTAATAGTTAAACATGTAGCCACAAATTTCCTGTGTGCTTAGCTTACATGGCTTTACTTTATAATTGTGCATAGTGGCATGAATAAACAACACGCAGAATCCTCATCAATAATAGAATAGACCAATTTATATTAAAGATAGTACGTCAAACTGCAAGTCTGGTAAACATGTAAATTGACTCATGAAAGTATTCCTTGTGAATTACCAAAGATGAAGTTACAGCTGTTGCACACTACCCGCATGGCATCTGTTCATTTAATTACAGTAAATCAATTCTATCCTGTGTCAGCTCAGGCTGAAGAAACAACATCAATATGCATGTAAAAAATATGAAGGTTTGAAATAATGCTATTGGTATAATCATAAACAAGCTTGTTTCAAAGCAGATGACTGTGGCAGGGCAAGGCAGGAATATGTCTTAAATATAAAAAGAAGTCACCAGGCAATCATCTTTCTTTCGGTAGTAAAAGGGGTCCCTCGCCCAGAGACATATTGAAAATCACTTCTGGTGCGGGCGACGCCACCTACAGGTGAGCTGGGGAACAGCTCACGAAAAATGTCCAGATCCAGTTGATGCCTGGGGATAATTCTAAGGTAAGGAATCTGTGGCTAGAAGTCTCTATCAGATACACAAATTAGGAGAAGTCCTATAATGTGGGCCTCTGCAAATATGCAATTTTGTGGTGTTGACGTCTCCTGCATAATTATGAATTTGACACATTTATCACTAATGCTTCATCTGCTGGACAATTGCAGATTTCAACAACAAAAAAATGGTTTCAAGTTCAAACGGATCAACAGTTACTGAAAATGCAGCAATGCAAGTAGCCTCTCACCAAAGGCTCTTTGCAACGGTTGCTTAATTCCGTATTTGTCTGTCAAAGTGGTACTATGAGGTGAAATCTTTGCCAGGCAGTGTTAATATGTGTAAAAATTCCCAAATAATAAGGTAGTAACAACACTAAGTGGGCTGTATTACGCCGCACAATTTCCTTTTTCTTGAGGCATAATTTAGTCAACCTGCCACATAATTGAGTCCCCCCGCCGCACAATTCCAGTGGCTCTGCCTATAATACCACTGGTGACATTTTTTTTCTCTTGCTGTTGTGGCAGTTAGAGGCTTGTCGGTACTGTTTATCACCAATGTCTTCGTATTTAGCGCCTTAACCACGGCGGAAATTCCGCCGTAGTGCAGGAGTTCTAATGAGTGGGCGGGGCTGCGACGGCCGTTGGCCGTTCACAGCACTGGGGAGGGAGTGCCGTTGGACGACGGGAGCTCGGAAGGGGTTAAAGTCCTAATGCATGCCAATGGGATACTCAGTAGTGCACTCTCCAAAGACAGCATGGATGAGCAGTCAAGGGTTACTCCAGCAGGTAACAGTGGGTGTTAAACTCAGATACAGTGTGACAGCATAATCACAATCCAAAAACTCGATATTCAAATAAATCTAAATCATTTTAAAAGAGCAGTTCTTTATTTACATAGAGCAAAGGCATACAATATAGGTCCAGCGGGGTCAAATCCATGCCAGATTTTCAGGATAACCCCTGCCCATATAGCTGTATCTCATTTAGGATCATTGTATACAAATTAACCTCATGTAGATATCCTGAAAATCTGGCACAGATCTGACCATCTGAAATTACCTTGGATGCACTTGACACAATGCTCAATCCCTTGCGATCGGGCTTATTCTGTACCCATTGCTCCACATAAATTGCTCTCACACATGTAACCAAATGTATAACGCCAGCTCTTTCATGAGCATCTGTTATCTAGCTCTCAAATACCGAAATCTGTCTATCCACCACTTTTCACTTATGACATTTCACTTCTATCCTTCCGCCCCGACTTGTTGGATGGCTAATCCCTCACTTGATTCTCCTTCCGTCTTCCTGATCAATCTTTTCGGTTACCTGGAACCCCAAATCCAATTCACCCGCTGCTCTACAAGTTGGTTTCCATTACAGCTCATGTCTAGGTTTTCTCTTATTCTTTCTATACACCATTTTCCTTTGTGACATAATTTCCTCTTTCGGTTTCTCATACCAACTTTCTGCCAATGACATCCATATGTTTCTCTCTTAGACTGTTTTTTTATAGCCTCTCCAATGAATGTCGGACTTTCTCGCAGCTCTTCGTCATCAATGGCATCATGATCCCCCATGCCGAACTCGTCAAAGAAATAAGTCCTACACTTTCCTTCCTTTTTTGCACATATGTTTACTATATGCTATCAAGTTCCCACTTACCGTACTGGAAAAAACCTTGGTGTTCTCTTCCATGAGATTTGATTATTTCATCAGTACCATGCTTCAGCAGCTTGATATCAGGTATTAAATGTACAAAGGATCCGTCCATTATGGGCTATCTTGTTGCAATAGAATCAAGTTATGTGTTATGGTGACAGTTAATTTCTTTTTTTACTTTTGTGTCTTTAGGTATCACCTTTCTTAAGAAAACAGCCTTATCACTGGACAACTTACCAAGAACTGCTGAGGTTCAATGAGTTTAACTAGTTCTGCTTATTCAACCAGATTTAATCGAAATGTGACTATATTACATAGACATGGATGGATGAAGGAGATTGCACAGTCCCTACTACGACTTCTGCCTTTGGAAGGGCAGAAAACTCCACTCTGTCTTCATTCAAAGAATAGTCTGTCAATCAATCAAGACTTGCTTTCCATTTGCTTTTTGTCTTTGATCCAAATGATAGCTCAACATGATGTTTAGGAACTTCTATCATCGTCATAGGCGTTTTGGGCTACTACTCAGTGGCGGCTCCTTGAGGGAGTACTGCAAGGCGGTGAGCCGGGGGAGGGACAGGGTGGGGGGTAGTAAACTACGGAATACGGCTAAAATAAGTGAAGTAAGTAAATAAATAAATAAAATGAATTACATTGAGCGCGCTGCATAGCATCCCTGTAATGCAGCGCGAGCAATGTAATTCGTTTTATTTATTTACTTCACTCTGCTCGCCCGTATTCCGGAGTTTACTACCCCCACCCTACCCCTCCCCTGCCCGCACCACCGCCCGCAGCACTTCCTCGAGGAGCCGTCACTGCTACTACTAATAGTTTTCACCTGCTGGGTCAGGGAGGGGTTGTGGTAGGTGCAGCATTTGAGTGCGTTATACATCTATAGTGGGGGATTTATGGACACAAATTGGGTTTGACAAACTTTCATGTGCACCGTTTTATTATTAAATGGCTTGCTGATCACTCTTTTCAGACAAATGTTCTATAGCAAAAATGTAATGATGGAACAATGTACAATGTAGCTTTCCAAATATGAGCATAATGTATATCATTTAAAAATGGCTATCTGGGTCTGTCAAAATATGTGTTTCTTATACCATGAGTAACTGTCTTGTAGTGTATTGCAGTATTTATATAGTGCTTCTTTCTCCAAAAGGATGGCATAGTGCTTCCATTTGCAATGGGATCCAGGGTGCCTTTTTTGAAGTACATTGTTATCGATTAACCTATATTGGATGTATTAGGTAAGTTAGGTTTGCACATATGTTCTAAACATGGTGAAGTGGAAGCATTGCAATGTTTACGCATGAGGTGTTGAGGAACAGTATAATAATAGAAATATTCTTGCTAACAGATACTTTAGCTTCCTGTTCCCACCGGGTACTTGTCAATGACTATACCACACACTGAGGTTAGGAGAACACGTCTTTATCCTCTGCATGTAACCGTGAATTGAACATTCTAAACCTGCATACTCTTCCACTGCGCTCTAGTGTTTACGTCACAGTTCTATGGAGTCCATCAGGAGCAAACGAGTTCCGTCATTACAAACTCACACGACACTACATCTCCCTCCTCTGTTAACCAAAAAAATATCATATTCTACAAATATATACACAATCACAGCTCTTCAATGAGTCTTCGTAGCGCGTTGATCACACGTTCGGACCATGTCTTCGGAACTGGGGATAGGCAATAGAAATGTACATCACCGGCATTGGTGATGTTGAAATAGCAGCAGTCAAGGGTTCTTCACTTGTCCTTTCAGATCAAGTCTCTCCAATGACATCAGTGCCTGACGAGCGATGAACCACGTCTGAAATACGAGGAGTCTTGGCAATGGACTTCTCAGGAAGTTGGGCAGTCACCATGTGTACTTTGCTGGTCACAACATGAAATGGTTCAGCATCAAAAGGAGCATCAGACTTTTGTTTTCTATGCTGACAAACAAGTACTCAATCTCCAAGTCTATCATGCATGTTTCTTCCCCGGTATTTGATCTTCTGTTAGTCCATTTAGGTAACTTGGTCGTCATGGCTCTCACGAACATCAAGGTTGCAGGGCTTTCACCTGTGGTTGATCGAGGGGTTGAGTAGTAAGCTCGAAGAGTGAAATGTAAGACAGCTTTAAGGTCAATATTTTCTAGTACTGCACGCTGGACAGCTTACTTTAGCATACTCATGAAACGTTCAACAAGGCCATTAGCATGGAGTCAGAGAGCTGTGCTCTTCTGATGCTACACATTAAAATGACTGAGAAAGTCTCTCAATTCTCGACTGTTGAAAGGTAGGCCGTTGTCAGACTTTAAGATCGCAGGAACATCACAGGTCGCAAAGGTGCTTTCTAATCTCTCAATGACACGTTCTTGAGTGATAGATGAGAGATTTTTGATCAATGGAAAATGGGAGTATACATCAAAGATCACTAACAAGTGATGTCTGTTGTCAAGAGGATCGAATAAGTCAACAGCAATTCTTTCTCATGCATACCTTGACCACTCTGACATGTTTAAGGGGTGTTGAGTGGTTTTTGATGACAGGCAGTTCCATAGATGACAGGCCTTTAATTCACTTTCAACTCTCTTGTAAAGATGTGAAAACCAAACTCGGTCTCAGACAGCTTGTTTGGTGGCAACAATTCCACGATGTCCTTCAATTATCTGTTGTCGCAGACTCTCATGAATGACAATTTTCAAACCTCTTAGAATACCTTCCTGAGTAATGAGTTCATCTTTCACATTTTTTGATTTTTGATATTCACTGTCACTGGTAAGGGGTCGAGGGTGCTGACACCATACTATAAGCCCTGTGATGATGTTCTCCCTAGTGGAGATACAATACATTTATCGAATACAAAACAATACAATAACAGTTATGTACACACTTAAGTGGGTCAAAGGTTGAAAGACAGCGGATTTCCAGACCTCAGGCATTAAAAGTGCAGGTTGGCATTGTGAAAGAATTCAAATATCAGATGCATCTTGACTCCTAATTGTCTTACCTAATGTTTTGTTGTGGAGCAAAAGAGGCCTGTTTAATTGTGACTGTCTGATATTTGAGTTCTTTCACAAAGTCACCATGCACTTTTAATGCCTTAAGTCTGGAAATCAGCTGACTTCCAAACTTTGGCCCACGTAATTGTGCATATAACTCTTTTTGTATTGTTTTGTATACAGTAAATGTATTGTATCTCCACTAGGGAGAACATCATCACAGAGCTTATTGTAGGTCTGTGTCCTATTGTTCATATATCCTTCTTGGAGGGACCAATGTTCCTTATAATGCTATGCATACCGTAGGTCCCTTCTGACATATAGGGTTCCCTTCCTTCTGTACAAATACTATCTTGACTAGTGGAAGTTTCAATTGTTCCAATGAAATGGCAGCATGGGTGCTTGATTTCACTATGAAATTTATGTAAGCTTCAGCTTTCTTAGAATGGATGACAGGGCATTGTAAATGTAAAAGAGAAGAACTCAGCAGGGTTCTGATCGTTCATTGGAAGATGGATGATGGTGTAGTTATATTCTTGCAATCACAGACCCCAACTTTCAATCTGAGGAGGCATTTTTGCCTTTGATTGCCAAAGATAGTCAACAATACTTGATGATTGGTCACAAGCATGAACGGCTTCCCATACAAAAAATGCATGAAAATGCTCATAAACCCAAGTTAATAAGCTTTCATTATCAGGTTGTAAATAAGCTTGTTCAGGTTGGGACAAACTTGGGCTTGCGTACTCCACAATGCATCTTGGAGCATTTGGGTGTCCATTGTGTTATGCAAGGATGGTGCCCAACCTGACAGGGCTAGCCTCAACAACAACCTCAGTATGAAGCTTTGGATCAAAGTATGCAATTTCAATAGCTTGCTTGATTTTCTGGAAACTTTGGTCACATTCATGTGACCAAAGAAAAGAAGCATTCTTTTTCATCAAGTCTCTTATGGGCGCAATGACAGTGGCAAAGTCTTGTATGTAGATAGAGCAATAGCTGGTCATGCCAAAGAATGAACGCAACATGGAAACATGTTGTGGGGGACTGGCAGTTGACAGAGCATGCTTTTTAGCTGGATTGGGTGTCATGCCTCCATCAGACAAGATATGGACAAATAATTTTAAATTTGTCTTATGGAATTCATATTTTTCGCCATTCAAACTTAAATCAGCATCAGCAAGCAACTGACACACTCGTGTGAGAGCGTTGCTGTACTCCTGTGTAGCTACGAAAACTAATATGTCATCACTATAGTTGAAAGCATTCATGACAGGCTGTATGATACGTCAAATGGCATATTCGAATAGCTCTGCAGCTGATGACACACCAAAACGTAGTCTTTTATAACAGAACAGTGTGTAGATGAGGTTGTAATGTACCTGCAATTCTCCTCGTGTTCCAACTGACAATATCCCTTATTCAGTTTGAGGCGAGAAAATAACTTCACACCATACAATTGTGTTATCATGTCAGCAATGTGCAGACCAGGATGTCCTTCTCTTTCAATTGCCATGCTCGCTTAACACATATCCACACGGATGCGTACAGATTCTTCACTGTCCTTTTTGGGAACTACCACTATAGAAGAAACCAATGGAGTTGGACCAGTGAAACGCTCAATGATATTGTGTTTGAGTAAGGATTCAAGTTCTTTTTCAACAGCTTTCTGTGAGTGAAAGGCAATTAGTTGGTGTCTTTGAGCAATAGGACAGACATCCTCATTAATGTGTAATTGGAGCCTCAGAGTCTCGAGTTTTCCCAACCCATGAAACAATGAAGGGAATTGACTTCCTATTTCGTGATGAGCATTCATGTTATAGTTCATGGATATCAGACCCTTATCAGCAGCTATACTGGAGCTAAGTAAGCAGGCGCTTGATGCCATACCTTGAAGTAGATGAATGGGTGCTTGTACTTTTGTTTTCTTATGCTTCACCATTGCTACAAATGAACCTTGATGTTGTTGGTGGCGTTGAAGTAGACCTTGTATACACTTTCATTTTCAATGGCATAAGTCGAGGCAATGGAGACAGTTGATTATATTTCTCCTCGGGCATAGTATTGATTGATGAACCACTATCGCAAAATAAAAGGTATTGAACAACCATTGACTTTTAGTGTGATTTTTGGACGATGTTTGAATGACTTTGTCATGTTGACTTCTTTTGGAATGGTATTTTTCATCACATGCGCCCAGTCCAACATGCGCATGTTTTTCTGAGTTAAATATCGACATGGCACAACCATCTTCTTCATTTTCACTTGCTATTGACACAGAATAATTGTTTAACGAATATTTAGATATCGATTGACTTTGGTTGGTGATGATTTGCCTCCACTGATGTGGTCGCTTGGCCTTATGGGCATACGTCAAGCGTCGCTTCTGGAATGTTCGAGTGGCCATTTTGTCTTTTCTACATAATGCACTTACTTTTTCCTTCTCCTTGCAAACCGTCACTAAATGGTTCTCCTTTCCACACACAGCCTTTGCGGATTTGCTTAATGGCAAGACATTCACCTTGATGTGGAAATGAAGATTCACACCTGAAGCACAACTTCTTTTTCTGTGGAAAATTCACTCTGCGTCCCTCGGGCATGTTCTTTGGCTTACTTTTCAGATTAATGACTGGCTCATTCTGGACACCTACGGCCTCCATGTCAGCAGCTCTTCGATCAACCTGTTCTTCAGCATTGGCAGAGATAAGTACTCACTCCATACTAAAAGTTTGTTACACTCAGCATTCGTTGTCTGAACAAATCTGACAAGCATCCATCAATCACTCTTAGGCGTACAGCTTCCTCATCATTAAATTAATTGAAATTACAGTGTTTAATGAGCATATCCAGTCTCTCAACAAATTTGTCGATGGTCTCACCAGCTTTCTGTTGTTCTTGACTGAAGATGTGCCTTTCGTAATATACATTTGGCATTACATTGAATTTGAGATTCAAGGGTACTTTGCTTTGACTGTATGTAATTTTGCCAGCCCATGGCATTTTCTTGTTTAATTATTTTACACCTACACCAGCAAGATTCTTAAGGTACTTGATAATCTTTGTGCTATCCGCTTCTTCAATTGCATCAATGAAATAATCTAATGTCTCTATCCAGGCCGTCCATCTGTCACCAACATTCAGCTTGTAGGCAGTATCAAATGGAGGTTTCAAGAAGCCGGCGGTATTGAAACCTTTGGTGGAACTTACTGACGTGGGGAGTAGTATTCCCTCCGGTGTCTTGTTTATGCAAACCATTTCTGAGGCCTTGGGACATGCTGGTCTCTGGACCATCTTTGATACTGACAGGAAATGTGATCCTTTTCTTGGTCTCCATTGAAAAAGAAAACTGTCAAGATTCTGATCTCCGCTCTCGGCTTTCTGCACTTCGGAGACCTTTGGAGTTGTTCTGAGCCCCACTCAGCAGCTCAGGTGGGGTGCCGTTTTGGGTATGGATGACTCTGCAAGCACGACCTCGAGAGCTTTCTCTGGGTCACTCCCACCAGTGCTGTGCATGACGACTCTTTAATTATTACTGGTAAGCAAATGACCGTTTCTTGTATCACTTTGCCTTAGGCATAGCTTTGCACTGACACCTGGTTGATCTCTGCCTTGCAGCGCTTCTGTTCGCAGTGTTATCTTGCAATTTGATGCTCTTTCAAAACATGGTTGCATCCGCCTATATTATTATCACTCCATATGAATGTATGGCTTTGAGCTGCATAGTAGCGCAGTACCTCTTTTTGCGGCCTTCCCAGCATGTTCTCGGCCACTGATGTGTAGACTTCTCAATTAACCTTTTATTAACTTTAAATGCTTTACAGGGAACTGGGGTTGCCATGTGACTCCACATATGCCCAACATCGATTCAAGCCAAGTATACTAGCTCTACAAGCGGTTTCATACCATAAAGTAAGCAATGATCACAGTGGATAGTTATTATAGAGTCGCCTTTAGCGCTGGTGGCGCCCGGTGTGACAATCTTTGTTGATGCCCCCCGATGACCTCCTTCTCCGCGTATTTCCTCCCTACCACCCTCTAACAGTGCCCCTCATCTCTCCATAGCCTCTTTCTTACGTGTATTTAATTTGTTTTATAGTGCTACTCATACCAGTTTAGGGTGTCAAAGTTCTTTACATCACACACAGATTACACAGACAATGAGCCATATATGCGTAAATCAGTGTATATCAAATGTTACAGAAGACTATGAGGACTAAAAGGTGTAAGAGTCACAGGTCACACGTACTGATAGGCATTATATTTTAAAAGGGCTTGGTTTGGAAAAGCTAAAACAGAGGTTTGGGATTGGCTTTACTTATAGGAATTTATTTCTACCCAAACAAACCTTTTTAGCAACATTAGGGTAATTCATGAAAATAATGACTGGGTAAAAAAGCATACCGTTATAATCTATAACTTGCAGTTTGCATACAGCTCTTTAATGACCGTTCATAGCCCACTGAGCTATAATAAGATTGCAATGTATGAACTGCAAGAAGAAATTGATCTTTTTGACAAAAGCAGTGGCCAACTGAGCTAGCTGCATAAAATACAGTTCTGTGATATGCACTGCACACGTTGCAGCAAGCACATTAACAGTCTGCGCTGCTTTATATGATGAGTCAGTCCCAGGCCCCCTGAGCTCTGCATCCGGTCCAGTGGCAACGGTGGCACCACCCTAAAGTGGGCCCTGGCTTTTATCATTGTACTGGTTGTTAAAAACCAAGGGGGTTGCTAAATAGGGCTGTATCTCGTGCCTATGACAACACCTCTTTTCTTCGTCTGGGCCTTTCCTGTGCTGCTACTGCGCCCTGAGTAAAGCACAGCAAATGTTAAACTCATTCTCCTGCGCATCTCACTTCATCAGTACTGCTGCACACGACAAGACAAAAAGAAAAGAGCAGGGGGAGATGCAAGGAGACAAAATGGCCAAGAGGACAGAGAAGAAAAGAACAGAGAAGGAAAAAAGTCAAATAATGACATGAGCACTCCGTGGCAAGAAAATAGAATAGGAAATGAAACGACCCATGATACATAAGAAGACAGACAAGGATAGAAAGCTACAAACAACACGAAGAGATGGAGAACTTCAGAAAACACGCACATGATGGGAAAAAAAACAGACAAATGTGTCAGAAAATAATAAAATGTACGGAAATGAATGAAAGGGGCGAGGGAGAGCACAAAAATGGGACCAACCGTGATGGAAGAAAGAGAATTAAGTTAAAGGGAGCCATAGATTGAAAGGAGGAGCAGAGGAGAGAAAATAAGCAGGCTCTGCGTGTTTTAGACTAAAATATGAATGAGACACTGCAGAGGATAAACCTATGTGTTGCAGAGTACTATGTGTACTATGCAACCCAGTGGCCATGCCCTATTAAGATAGCAGAGTGGTTTAGAAGAACTATCATAGTAACCTCTCCTTCTAGACATGTCACAGGTTCTAACCCCAGCCATAAACGGGGAGAATAAATGCACCTACTTCATAGATTTATGTGTAACCTGCTAATTACAAAGTCTACTGCCAGTGAGAAAGTTTAGTGGGTAAATGCACCTGTGGCAGAGATATGTGTAGTCTCCGACCAGTAGCTCGTGTGCTACTGTAACTCTCCAGCTATCTCTGAGTAGCTCACCTGTGTGCAGCCCAGCTTATTAAATTAGAAAGCTTTTGCTTGGCTGAATTAATATACATAAGAAAAATTGAGATTATACGACACAGATATTAGTAGCTCTCAAAGCGTTTCATTGAACATAAATAGCTCTCAGTACGGAAAAGGTTGGAGAACCTCACGGTTCCAAGATGAGGTAGTTCCTCGCTGCAGTAAAGTCGTACGGTTAAAATGGGAACAGATCAGATAACAACACTTTTGGCCACCACAAATGCCAGTCCTTACCTGGGTCGCCGGTTGGTGTTGCCTATGGCATCCATTTATATAAACTGACCACTGGGTCTATGACGACAGCATTACACCCTTTCAATTAGTGTAGATTCTTTGAGTTACATGATTCAATAACTTTATCACTACTGTTCACATTTTATTTTGGGTTGCTATCAAGAACCAGTTTGGACTCATATAACCTGTATATCTGCTTCTTCAGAGAATTGCTGAAGAGGAAGCTTCTATCTCGGTGAGATTGAGCAGAAATTGATTGACCTTTAGAGGAATGGCATTAAGACTCTAGAGAGAAGTGGACAGAAGGGCTTCACTGGTAGAAAAATGTCAGCCAGCGAGATGTGTGTTCTGTAAAAGGGCCCCTGCTGCTAGTCATCCTGAAGATGCAGTAGTGTTGCCTCTAACTCCATGTCTGCGTTTTGCATATGTGCCTGCGTGCATTGTAGCGTCATAACTTCATATTACATATATTATGAAAATAACACATTTTTTCCATAGCGCTTCACACACTTCTGTGCATTCTTTTTTTTTACATGTTTTTATGAATTTTTACAAACACAGGATATTACATGCGCCAACAAGTCATACTTCACATGTATCTATTTTATATTGCAGTAGTTCAGTTTTCAAACACATGACTGTAAAGTATTACAATAAGCAGATGCTTAGAAGAGGGGAGAAGACATGCATGATTTGTTACAGGAAAAAACCAATGGGATGAGAGCTCAAGCAGTGTGGCGGGAGCGGAAGTGGGGACAGGAGAAGGGCGGCGTAGTCTGCGCAAATGATATCGCAGTGGGACATGTGTTTGAGCCAAGCGGTACAAAAGGGGTGGTGATGGACGGAGCATCTGAACCAATCAAACACTCACACCCAGTCAACAGATCTGGGTTTAATCCATCATCGTTCTTTAGCCCGCTCTGCCACCCCAGTTCAGACATGGCCATATGCAAATCAGTCTGACCCTGTGCCTCATGGGAACAGTCCAGAGGGTCCATAGCTATGATAAAGAGTAAGGGGGATAGGGGCAACCCTGCCTCGTTCCCCTGACAATTAGGAAAAGTTTGGATAGTGATCCATTAATCGGTATACAGGCCACTGGTATAGAATGTAATAGCTTACCATGGATAGAACAGGGGGATCCTGAGTTTCAGCAGGACTGCTATCAGGAAGGGCTGTTAGAGAGATTCAAATGCCTTCTCAGCATCTAAAAGGGCTACAGTTGCAGGTGTGGTTGGGGATATCCTGTGGAGAACCGCAAACTTTGTGTGGAGGATGTGCGTGGTCAATCTATGTGGGACAAAACGAGACTGCACTGGTGAAATAATTTGCTCCATTAGGAGGGCCAACATGGTCTCTAGGGTTTTAGCTAATATTGTATTATCCAGATTAAGAAGAGAAAGGGACATGTACAAGGTGCGTAGGGTGGGGTCCCTACCAGGTTTTAATAACAGAGTAAGTACTGCTTCTCGTAAAGTGGGTGGTAGTAGACTGGTAGTTAGGGCTTCATTGTACAGTGTTAAATGTTGCAAGGGTAACTGCTCTTTAAAGGCTTTATAAAAAGCACCAGTAAGGCCATCAAGCCCAGGGGCTTTGGAGCCATCAAGTGCGTCAAAGGCTTCTTTGAGTTCGTCCAGTGTGAGGGGATCTCGGAGAAACTGTTGTTAGTAGTCAGACAGCCATACATCGCTATTTCCTCCAAGTAGGTCGGGTGGGGTTTCTCGGATGCAGGAACTGTATAAATGTTTATAGTATTCCAGGGTGGCGGCCTTCACTCCCTCAGTGCCCAACACTCGCACGCCTGCATCAGTATGAATCTCTGTGATGTAGTCAACTGTTCGATTGGGTCGTAGCATCCTGGCCAATGTACGGCCCGGTTGCTCACCCTCTCCATACCTACGCACCATTGCATATTTCCCCAAGTACACAGTTTCTCAATTGGCCAGTATACGGAATTTGATCATTAAAAGTGCCTGGTTATGGAGTAGCGGATTTCCATCCACCGCCGCTGCTGCATCTCTGGTCTGTAGTTTAGATTCAACGTGCTTAACTTGGCAACGTATGTCGCATAGGACTCCAAATTGCTTGGATATGCTTATCCCCCGAATGTAAGTCTTAAAGTCCTACCAGATTGTAGCCTGTGTAGTGATGGAGCCAGTATTTATTGAAAAATACTCCACCACTGCCGCTAACATTTCACTCCTGAACACTTGGTCAAGGAGCGCATCGCCTGGGAATCACTATCGCTTTTCGGTTTTGCAACCGTGTGGGATGGTTAGGCATTGCAGACTGAGCTATAATCATAAGGGTGCGGGGAAGTATTTGGACCTCAGCAGCCCAATGCAGGATATTGGCCAATAGAAGCCAATAGTCTAACCTCGTGCAAACTGTGTGGGGCGGCGAATATAAAGTGAAGTCTGTCTGTGGAGTGGTGGGAACACCAGGGATCACATAGCGCATATGTTTCCATAATCTGGCAAAGTACAGTCCTGGCTTTCGGCTTGCCGCTTGCTTGGGCATGTGCTAGTAAAATCTAGCTGTGGGCACTGGGTCAGATTAACCTCACCACCCACTATATCTGGTCAACATCCACACAGGTCATAAGGTTGTATATGTCTTTAAAAAAGACCTGATCGTCCACAGTGTATATATACACCAATAGGACCGGTTTGACGTTGAGAAGGCCATGTAGGATAATATAATGACCTTCTGGGTCAGCATGGGATGTGTAAAGGTTAAAAGGGACACTCGTGTATGACTATGAAGGTGCCCCGTAATTATGTGCTGTAGGAGGAGAAATATCAATGTGTACACCAGGATTTAGCAAATACGGAGGTAGAGTCAGGGGGGAGGTACTTTTTTTGCAGATAGGCAATTTTGACGCCATGCCTGTTCAAGTATGCCAGAACTTGTTTGCCCATGCACGGGTTATTACCCCAAACATTCCAAGTAATACCGGATATCTCTAAGGGTTTAGTTAAGTCACGTGTCAGTGTGAAAGCATGGTTGGGAACAATGTGTATGCTCGAATACCTGAACGACTGAATTTGTTAAAGGGGTTAACTAGTGACATCATGAAGTTATATGATAGATTCAACAATAAACATTCAAACATCATCCATTCTGAGAAACAGAGATATCACCCTCCCTCCATCCACACTAGACTCAAAAACGTCCAGCGAATCCCAATTAGCAAAAACAAACAAAAAAAAGTTTCAAACTTGTGATTTTGGTATACACCAGTGGGATGCAGAGGCGACACATCAGGCAGCGGCCGGATTGCAAAGGAGGTGAAAAGCAGTAATAGGAGGTCAATGTCGCCAAATGCAATGAAAGATGGGGAAAGTGAAGGTCAAAGTAGTCCAGATCATGCCCAGCATGAGAAACCGCGGCGGGGCACCAACAGGAGGCCACAGGCCGAGGGTGCGATGTGCCCTTACCACTGAGAAGGTTGGGGAGAAACTGGATTGGTCAAACAAGTCAATTAGCCGTTGTTCAATGAAGGAGGTAGGTCGGCCCATATTTGTGGACTTTACAATGCCAGAAATGCGGATATTATTGCCTCTAAATCTGGTTTCTAAGTCCTCATTCTTTGTGGCCACTTGTTCGAGTATGTGCTCCACACTCTCTAGAAGTTTTATGACTGTGGATGATGGGTCTTCTAGACTCACTATTCTCTCCTCTGCACCATCCAGTTGTACCCCATGGCGGTGAAGACGATGCCCAGCCTGTCCATGAGGTTTGTTAGGGTGTTGCACGAGCATCCATGGTCCAGAAGCCAGCCCTCAGCTCTTGCATAATGGCTGCGGTGTCATTAGCAGGGACCATCTCTGTAGGAGCACCAGCAGTGTCGTCGACATTCCGAGTTTACCCCACCGCCTCTGGGTGGGCCAGCATGATCAAATTGCAGCTTGTGCTGCTTCAGGACAGTCCAGCCCATCGTTGCAAGCGGTGCCCCACTTGGCACCTCCCCGCACAGGTAAAGTCTCAGGGTGTTGAAAGGCGGTGCAGGGGCAGATAGAAGCGCAATCAGTAAATGGGGATGTCTGGGTCCGAGCTACCAGTAGCCCGCCACGCACAGATAATGGGGGGAGGGCTGGTATCCACACAGGGAACTCAACGGAGGCCCACAGGCGGCACCCGCAATGGCCACTGCAGGCAGCCGGGTCTCGGGACATCATCAATGTGGGCGGGTCCTGAGTTACTCCGCAGGTCCCCGCGTCCCAAGAACCCGCACTGAGGTACCTGTGCACATCACAGAACGGAACTCGGCGAAGTCTAGTTGGGAGGAGCCAGTTCCACACGCTGCGGCCGCTTCTGTCACCGCCAGCCACGGACATCAGGCCGACCTCCGCAGGTATGGGGCAATTGTTGGCATGCGCCACCCGCGTACTCCTCCGCTCCCCGCGGTGCATGATGTGCCCCAAGGGCCCCCCGTCTGGACGATGTCAGAGGGACAATACAGAGGAGGCACCAGCAGGACCGGATGGGTCTGGCCTCAAGCTCGCTTGCGCCACTTTCACCATGTGGCTTCTGAGGCGGGCTGGGCCTCACTGGGTGCTGGCTCGATGCATGGCCGCAGGGCCTCAGCGGTCCACCAGGTCACGGCCCAGGCATCTCCAGTCATTCGGGCCCCTGCAGGATGTCAGACCGAACTTGCTAACATGAGATTAGCGGTGACACAGCCGTTTACAGGCCAGCTGCCGCCGGAGCCTCACAAGGTTGCGGCCATCTTGGTGGCAGTTGCAGCCACATACCTCACTTTTGTGCATTCTAAATGCTGTGAATATTAAATGTGGCTCTCTTCTGATTTAATTGTACGCAGTATCCCGACAATGGATGGAAAATAAGGTCTACCTTGCTGGCATCAGGACTCATGACCATCAGATTGTTGCAAAGAGCGCCAGCATGCATAAGGTTGCTGAGCCATCTTGACTGTTATGTGCATTTACTGATCACCTACAGAAACAAGCATTGTCAAAAGGTATAGATTGAGGGCCAGATGTACGACCATGTCATTTTGCGAGTCGCAAATTGCGCTCATTTGCGAGTCGCAATTTGCGACTCGCAAAATTACATGTACAGCAGTGTCAGAGACCCTGTTAGCGATTCTCATTGGGTTCGCAAATTGCATGCCTCATCAATATTCATGAGGTAAGCGCAATTTGCGACCTCATTGAGAATGGCTGGCCCTCCCAGGTATGGTGGCCTGCCGGGGTCAGCAGACCTCCATGTCTGGGACTGCTTTTCAATAAAGCAGTTTCTTTTTTTTAAGTGCAGCCCATTTTCCTTAGAGGAAAACAGGCTGCATTTAAAAAATATATATGAAGTGTTTTCGTTTAATTTTTTAAGGCCCGGCAGTTCTGCCCTTAGGGAGACCTGTGCGCAATATTCTTTAGTTGACGTGGAATCCCAGTTACACACACAACACCCTGCTTACACATTATTCTGGGTTCCACAATACCTGGACGAGGATTGATTATTGGCTGGTCTCCCCCGGGGTGGCGGGCTGGATTGGGACAGTTCTGACTCTTCCCCGCACCCTATCCGATCACTCCCCGGTAGTCCTGCAGTTGCACATCCCCAGAGCGGGTGGCTTTGAGAGGCAGTGGCGGATTCCTGGCCGCGCCTTGGTGGATCCCGTTTTTAATGTTCGACAAGCCATTGAAGATTATTTTGACTTGAACACCGGTTCTGTCGACACATGGGCGGTCTTATGGGAGGGCTTCAAGGCTTATGTCCGAGGGGTTTGCATCTCGAAGCATGCTGGTGTCTTGCGCGATCTGCGCTCCACTTTGGGCCGTATTGAGAGGGATATCGCTGCTGTAGACTGTAGATTGCGCATTGCTTGCTGCCCCCACTGAATCCCTTAGAACACGCCATTTGGAGCTGGGTGTGGAGTTCAGGGACGCCACCGACAGGGAGTTGTCTTTCCTCAACAAACATAGCATGGCACGCCGGTATAGTGAGGGTGAGCACCCGGGTAGGCTCCTGGACCACACATTGCGCCCCCCCCCCCCCCAAGGCCCCACATACATCGTCTCAATGACTGGGCCCGACGGCTCCCCTTTGCACGCCACCCCGGATGTGTGCGAGTTATTTCTCTCCAATTATAAATCCCTTTACACTTCCCGCTTGTCCGGGGATCTTAGTAATCAAGAATCTTATTTGTCAGAAGTGGCTCTGGTTTACCTGGAGCGCTATATGCAGGACTTTCTTCTGACTCCCATCACCCCCGACAGTGTGGTTGAGGCTATTGATTCCCTGTGTGTATCCTCGCCTCCTGGTCTCGACGGTTTCTCCGCTGACTTTTATAAGGCCTATAAGGACATATTGGCACCGCGTTTAGTGGAGGTTTATGCCGAAGATCCCGAAGCCGGTATCCTTCCCCCTACGTTCCATGATGCGGTGATCATCCTGCTGCCTAAACCCGGTAAGGACCCCATGCTCAGTGGCTCTTATAGGCCGCTATCCCTGTTGAATTTGGATTATAAGATCCTGGCCAAGGTCATAGCCATCAGACTATCATTGTTAATGGAATTCATTATTTCCCCGGTACAGTCCGGCTTCGTCCCCCGTCGGTCCACCTCTCTCAATCTTCGGACGTTGTTTACAGTGCTGCACAGAATTGAGCCCTCCACTCCCGCCGCTGCTATTTTGATCGACGCTGAAAAAGCGTTCGACTCTCTCGAATGGCCCTTTTTCCTTTCAATCATGCATCATATGGGCATGCCGGAGTGTTTTGTCGCTAAGGTGGCTCTATTATACACAAAACCCTTGGTTCGTCTGCGCCTCAATGGCACTTTCTTTGAGCCTTTCCCTCTGTCGCGTGGCACGATCAGGGCTGCCCTTTATCCCCTCTTCTTTTCATATTGGCCATGGACAGTTTAGCTAGGCAATAACAAGAAAATCACTTACAACGTGGGCTGCAATTTCGTACTGGTCCTTTGTTGTTATCAATGTACGCTTACGATACCGTTCTCTATGTTCGCATGCCCCAGGTCAATTTGGCCCCTTTAATTCGGGAAATCGTACGGTTTGGTGAGTTCTCCAGGCTCCACATTAATTGGCATAAGTCTGTAATTTTTCCCCTTACAGCGAGCACCAAGCCCTGGCAGTGCGAGTTCCCATTAGAATGGTGTGACGATTCGGTTCGATATCTTGGGGTCCATATACATCTTGATACCGCCTCGATGATTCGCCTTACTTATGGCAGAGCTATCAGCTTGCTGGAGTCACAGGTCACGAAGTGGCTGTGTCTACCTCTGTCCATGGCAGGTAGAGTGGCTATTATTAAGAAGGTGGTTCTGCCCCGATTTTTGTATTGTTTTAATAATATTCCCATTCCCCTCACCAAGCCCTTTTTCTCGCAGCTCCGCTCCATATTGTTGCGCCTGGTTTGGGGAGACAAGACACCCCGGGTCAGTTGGAAGATTCTGACCTTGCCGATGGACCGAGGCGATCTCGGTGTCCCGGATTTTTATTTATATTATTTGGTGGCACAGTGTTGTTACGCATACGCTTGGTTCCACCCGGATGCGCGCATTCCATATTTAAAACCATAAGCGGATCTGGTACTCCCACGACAACTTCTCACACTCTTCCCCTCGGGCTTCACTCGGGATCCCCGGGACATTCAGACAGTCTTCACCACGTGCTGGGCCTGGTGTAAATTACGTAGACTTATGGGGCTGGACTTATTATACTCCCCTGCATTGCCTTTACCTAACTCTTCCCTTCTTCCGATCACTGGGGAAACTTCGGTCAAGCGCACCCTGGAGAAATTTAATGTACACACACTCGGGGACTTGTTTCCTGACGGACACGCATTTTCAACAACAGAAGAGGCTGGCTTTAGTGAACGTTCATTTATGGACACGTTCATCCTGACCGGGTGCGCGCCGCTCTACGGGCCAAGTTTCCAGGCTTTCCCACGGCCCCGGTTGAGGCTTCCCCCCTCACTCTATTGATCCAGGGCCCGGATGGAGCACACCTGATTTCTAAACTTTACCGACAGTGCGGCGCCCTCAGACCCATAGATGATTCCAGGGTTCAGAAGCAGACTTGGGTGGACCGATCTCAGATGACCAGTGGGACCATTGTTGCAGGGCCACCAGTGACATCTCCTTGAACAGCCGACATAAATTACTTCATTTTGAATTCCTTCGTCAGTTGTACTTCACCCCCGCCCATTCTCACAGAATTGACAATTCCAGACCACATCAGAAATGTTTAGCCCCCTTTGCCGATTTTGCTCACCTCACCTGGACCTGTCCTAAGATCCACCAGTACTGGTTAAGCATACACTCCACGCTGGGAGACATATTATCCATGCCACTCCTGCCCACCCCCGAGATTGCTCTTCTCTGCTATGTGGTTAACTTCCCCCAGGAAGATCCGTAGGCTGGCTGCGTTGGGTTTCCTCTTAGCCAAGCGGGAGATTGCACTGTTGTGGGGCAGTAGGCGTGCCCCCACACTGCGTTCCTGGTTGAACAGCCTTGCGTTTTGTAATATCAACTGTGAGGAATTTAGTACTCTACTTCCCAGCTCATCCAGACTAATTGATATATGGGGCCCATACAGGGACTATATCTCCCGGCGTAAGGCAGCACGCGACTCTCAAACGCAGGCCAGCATTACCCCTGAAGGAGTAGGTTAGATCTCTGCTGCCGTTGACCCCGGATTTTGGGACTGCTGTTTGATTCTATGGGGTGTTTCATTGTATTTTTGTCCCTGGCTATGTAAAGTATTTTTGTCCACTGCACGCTATCATTTGTTGATATGTTTTGTATATCTACGCTTTATCAGATCTGTTTTATTGATTTTCGTAACTGTTGATTCATCCAACTGCATTGTATTTTAATGTCCTGTCCTTTTTTTGCAAAAACTGGAAAAATAAAGGTTATTAAAAAAAATTATTGTAGACAAATCCCTACATGAGAGCGAAAGAGAGCATGCCTAGAAGGCCAACTCCGTTGTTCATAAATACGAAAACACATGAGCTATGTGCTGAATGTACGGAGGCCCACTAAAGATATACCATAATGTTTGAAGTAAATAAACCAAAATACAGAAAGGGAGTTTTGTTAACATGCTTTGTTTCAAGCCTCTGAGAGTGATGGTCCACATACTATTTAACAGCTTGGTGCAGGATACAGAATAAACCATTCCACACAGCTTCTGAATGCTTACTCATAATAATGGATGGAACACATATCGATTGCTTCTGGCTGAACAAGGATATCAGTGAATAACACAGTCCTTAACTCCACAAACGTACGAGGATAAGCTTCCTAGAGATGGGAAATGGCAATGATAAATATAAGAATTACCAGTGGCTTGAGGCGTCAAGATGGCGGTCGCACTCTAAGAGTGCTACGGACCCCCTCCGTCATCCGCCTTACTTCAGCCCACTACCACTGGCCATCGGCGTCCTACAGTTCTAGGGACGGCTCCCACTCTTGATCCCCATCGCTCTGACCCCTCGCGGGGCCCGCCTGGTGCCCGCATTGTCCTACCTGACCCTCTGCTCCTGACGGCCTGCAGGCGGTAAAATGGCGGCCCCCGCGTTTCCTGCTCCCGGAGCCTGACCTCCCGGCTGCCCGCGCTCGTCGGCGGGCGGTGGCGCTCACTGGAAGGGAGACCCACGCCAATGGTGCCAGGTCTAACACATATCAAAATAATGGAAGACATAGACACCAATTTTGGGGGATATGTCTCAGGTTTGGATCAAGAGTGCAGTTACCAAAGTAGTTATCGTGCAGGATGTTGGAGCTGATGCAGCACTTTTTAAGGCTACAGATGCATATGGATTTTTGTAAAGACAGTCAGCACGAACACCTCCGTAGAGGTCAGAGTTCTCAGGTATCAAGGGCCTCAAGTATAGATATGTAGGTGGCTTGAATAAAGGCGTCACAATGATGGAAATTACATGTGGGTAGGCTCCTAAGCAGCTAGCAGCGGGTTGGTCAGGTGGACATACAATAAATAATATGGCAATTAAAGCTATTTGACTGAAAGAAGATGGCAGGGGGATAGAGGTGGCGGCAACAGTGTGCAGTTCTGCATGATTCAGTGTGCAATGGATAAAAACATCAAGAAGAGTGCGGAAGCAGTGACTGCACACACAGAATTGATGGACACAATGTTATATGTACCTCAGAAAAAAAGGCTAGTTATGGAAGAAAGCATAGAGTACTATACTAGAGAAGACTATCTGGAACTAGACCCAGGGGGAATTGAAAACAAATAACACCAAATTATTAATTGTGAGGGCAAAAGCAGTAGTTAGCCTCTCGGTGAGAGTGTCTGATAGCTCTCTGTTCACATACCAGTAAACATCTCAGGGACTAGGTGCCATTCCAGTGTGCAAACTGCTGGGAATGATTCAACTTCTACAAATTTCAGCTTGCAGTATGCAGTATGTATTGGTAGTGTGCACTGCTTGCTTCCCCACCATCCAGTGTGGTGCCTGCACCAGTTGTCTAGAGCATTCATATGCTCAATGAACCTGCCCTTGCCCTTAAATGAAAGGAGTGCTCACTCTTCATTGTGAAACACAGATATTTTGATTGGAACTCTAGCTGGGCAATCCCATCCTCAAATTTGTATTCAATGTAGCCTTTGCTTATCAGGTTGATTCTTGTCTTACAAAAGCCACCCACCTTTCAGGAACAAAGTTCTGGAATCTACAAAGACATCAGATTTTGCTCCAACGCATTTATCAAGCATCACGCTATTCTCTTTCATCCTTCCTACAACCGAAAACTCTTCAAATTATGCCCCTTCAGAATCCCTGATCTTAGACAACGTTTAAACTTTGGAAAGTATCTACTAAAGTGTATGCTTACTCAAGCTGAGTTTGGTTTCGATTAAGTTGTATTAAGACTGCAAACAGAAACAATGCAGCGTGTGCTGAAAAGAAGTCCTTGCCTCAAGGAAGTATTGATGGTTGAGTGCTGGCAAGAACTGAAATACATAACTCCAGGAAACCGGTTCAAAATAGTAATTCAAATGGCAGAGATCCAAGTCTCCCCCTGCAGTCTGCACAAGTGTAAGGTAAAACTCCTAAATAAGGCCTATGAAAAGAGGAGAAAAAGGGAGAGGAAACTTAAAGTTCAAGCACTCAAACATCTACCATGGATAGAACAATTTGAAGGAGGAGCAAAACTAGTTTCTTAACAAACAAACGTTGATAACTAAGAGATGAGATGGTTGTCACTAACAAGACTGAATCTGCTAGATATCAACACATTTATGGCAAGATCACCTCTTACTAGAATGCAATAACTGGCACTCTGGGAACAATACTGTATCGAGCCATCCGTAAACTTGCAACATAAGTAAGTGTTCCCTTGTCAGACCAAAATCATAAAGTACCCAAAGTTGTTGGAAGCTATGCAGTGTCCCCAGATTCACGCCCATCTCTGGCTATCTTCGTGAACTACATTGGCTCAGGGTGGAAAATCGTCTAAAATGTAAAGCCCTGAGCTATATGTTTAAGATCAAATGGGATCTAGCTCCTCAATAGCTCCTCTCTTTGGCCTGCCCATATATTCCTACTCGCCATCTCTGTTCAGCTTTCTTGGATTCTTTCGCGGTGCCCAGATTCAAACTTGCTAGGATGGGTGGACGCTCTTTTTCCTATTTGGGTCCTACTCTCTGGAATGCTCTTCCTCCTGCCATCCGCAAAGAATCTAACTATTTCCATTTCTGCAGTTCCCTGAAGACCTGGTTATTCAATCAGTAATCTTCTCCCCACTTCTGCTTTCTGCTCTCGGTCCCTGTCCTGGCGCCGGGAAACTCTTTTTGGGTAGCTGTTGCGCTCTATAAATTTAAAAATAATATAATAATAATAATAATAATAATAATCTTCATCCAAAACAAAACATAATGAGAAAGAAAATGACCAAAAGTCTCTAGAGTAAAACCGGTATCACTATAATCTTTTCTGCGAATTCAAATCTCTTTACAAAGCATCTGTTTTAAGTCATTGCACCCAATCCACAAATTAGCTTGTTTGCCTTACTACTGTAGCACTAATGGTCTACCCTTCAATTCCACAAGCAAGTCAGAAAATACTTCTTGCTTAGTCAGAAAATACTTCTTGCTTACTCCTGCCGTGCTTGATTAAGCCAGGAGTACAGCATCGGTGAGTAACAGCAACATCTATGTGATTCGGGCCCACTAGGAGGTATTCCATCTTTGGTTTGAAATAATTTTACACATCCCACTTCCCCTCAATTATTTGTAGTTTTTCTTTTCTTTCTGCCCTCAGTTTCTGTAAACATCATCCATTACTGACCCCTAACAACCCCTACAAAACATCCATTCATGCCCCCTGAAACCTCCCACCACATCTAAAATACACCCATTCCTGGACCATAAAATTTCTACGCCTACACCCTACTCACCCCATACCCCTTAAACACCTTAGCACACCCAATCTCCACCCATCCCTAAACCCTAAAACACCCTCACCGTCATTAAACACCAGCCATCCATGACCCATAATAACTCCTATTCAATTTAAGTTACTCTTCCCTGAAATCTAAGCCCTTTTCTACATCTAAACTCCATCCATCCCTGAATCCAAACCCCTCACCACCCTAAACCCCACCCCATTCTGAACCCTAAAAAATTCTTTTACACCCGAGCAATTACCTATAATTGAACCTTTTAAACCCTAAACGCAGACCTATACTTCACCCATCCATGAACCCTAAAACCACCCAACACCCTTACACTTCACCTATCCCTGAAACCTACAAACACTTCACACACCTAAACATCACTCATCCTTGAACCCTAAACCCCCTCACCAACCCTACATTCCACCTATCTCTGTATCCTGAAAAACCCTTTCTACGTCCAAACTCCAATTAATCCTGACACCTAAAACACGTTCACCACCTGAAACATTACACATCCCTGTACCCAAAAAGCCCACAATAGTCCTAAACCCTACCCAAGTTTAATTTAATTTAGAAAATGTCCTTACAATTATCTTTCCTTTGAAATATTTGCTTTAATTTTCATTTTTTTTGTATTTTCTTAAAATTCTCTTTCCTTAAAATTGGATTCCATGATTTGGTTTCCTTATGTGTGGTTTCTCCGTTTTTGTTTTCCATCAATTCACACACATCGTGTTTCAATTCCCTACCCTATTGATTTAGATCCCATGGGATAGTGCAGAGGGGCCGCTAAGCTTTGCAGGTTCTACTATGTAGCTGCTGCATGACTTTGAACAGCCTGATTTTATCCACAGTAAATTCCTATCAAACCCATCATGTGAAGCTTTAAAGTCTACAAACCAAGCAAACTATAGTTCCTCAGCATTTACATAAGTATGAATAAGCACGAGCAGTGCTAGAATGCTGCATAGTTTTCCATTCTCACACACAAGCCTGTTGGAAAGATTACAAAATAATTGAATTTGTGTCACAAGTTTATAATTCATAATTTATCAAATAAAGATGCTCCATAATGCCAAGTCTCAACATCAAGTGATGCAATTAATGTGTAATCTGAATGATTTGTATGGGATCCTTTCTTACATAGCGGGGGGGGGGGTAACACCGACCCTTCCAAGAAACTGGTAATGCAGCTTCGAGACAATAATGACTGAATAATGGGCATAGTCATCTAGAAAAAAAAATAGCTGGATTAAATAATGCAGCAGCAAGCCTTTTGTCGAGGATCTTCATCTGAGCGAGAGATGTTTATTGCCTCGTCTATTTCTTATTCAGTCATCCATTTTTTGAGTATTATTCCTGGTTGTTCTTCAAGTTTTTTAAGTTTTGCAATTTGTGGTATTCTTACTTGGTTACAGGAATCACTCATAGCTCTATTAAGAACTTTTTTGTTAAGATTAAACGTTGTACTAAACCAAATATTTTGCCCCCTGATTTTGTAACTGGTAAAATGGTATATTGGAATATCTTTAAATTGCCAATGTTCAGCTCAAAATGCTTTCCTTGCAATTGTGGTGTGGTCATGGGGATCCCCCAAAACTAATTTGTCTTATACTACCCTAGTTCATTCGATCTAAATACTGTGAGATTTAAATATGATATTTAATACTACATAATTGTGTGATGAATTTCATTTGTAAATGGCGTGTAAGAGCTGGTTCACTCTCGGGCATTTCAGATTGGAAGCAGAGTTACTGTACACATACAAGCGTGAAGATCTGTTCTTCCAGGATAAAATGATCCACCTACCTGTAATGGGGAACACAAAAGGAAGTTCAATCTGTAGCTGTATGGAAATAAAATAATACTTATCCAATAAGTACTTTGCTCTGAGCCCCCGAGGCCCTCTCTTTGTTCGCTCGCTTCTCAGCTTGGTCCTAAAGGGCAGTAATGCCTAGAAGAAAATTATTGACTGTCCATGTTCCTTAAAATGAACAAAATGTTCAAACTGTTTATGAAACTAACGAGGTCGGATTTTTCCCAAAACACCTGCAAGGCTTCTCATTTTCCACGAGCACATAGATATATCCAAAGGCTTTAAATTGGGATTTTAATCATCTTTCAATGTTTTGTTGATAACGAGCTAGGATCGAAAGGGACAAGCACCTTATCCTGCCCAGTTACCGGGCATTGGTGAACAGAATATTATGCCTCTGATGCATTTTGTGAACAAATGAATCAAAGACAGAACAACATTAGGCACAAGATTAATGGTTGGTTGGTTGATTGCTTTATTTCGATATGCATATATCATAAAAGCATTACAAAAGATAAAACAGCATGTCGAGAAAGGGAGACTGTACATTTAGATTTAAAAAGAATAAGATCACAGTTAAGTAGAATAAATTATCTAAAACAGCATTAAATTGATACGGCCAGTCTTTTAAGTCGAATCAACCAAGCCCATTTTAAAAATTTAGAGACAGCACAAACAATGTTGGGGGCTGTATTAGTTAAAAGTATCCGAAGGGCGACTGTGTACTGGCGGGTGCCCAATTCTCTGCAAATTGGTTTGAGCCATCGTGATCTAGGGCGCCCATAATCCGGACATTCAAATAGAAGATGTGGCACAGTCTCTGGTTTGTCAGGGCATAGGGCACAGTAACGTGATGCAGGCTCTGACTTGTTCCACCTGGAGCAAAGGTCGGCGAGGGGTAGAGTTCCTAATCGGAATTTAATGTACAAGGACCGGTCCATGGGGATGGTAATTAGGTCCATGTAAGGTTCGAGCGCAGCAACATCTTTTATGAGCAGAAAGGCTGCAGTGGCTTTGCAGTGCTGCTGGTTACTGGTGCGCTTCGCGGAGACCCATTCCCAATACAGTTTTTTTAGAGAGTCCTTTGGGGGAGCTGAGCGGGTAAGCCAGCAGGATTCCAAGCCTAGGTCCCTTAAAAGTTGGTTGGTTGCCCTGAGCCATTTGATCTTCCGCCAACCAGTGGAGCGCATCACCTCTGCTAACCCGTCAGCGTAGGGTTTTAGATCCGGAACCCTCCACAGGCGGGCCCAAAGCAGGAGAGGACGAAGTCGTGCCTGATCCCAAATTGCTTTGCAGCCTACATCCATTAGCACCGGAACTGTTGGAGTGCTCGACGGGATAGCAAGGAGGTCTTTGATAAATTTGTTCTCGGCCTTGCTCAGGGAGTCCAGTTTGCCTTGACCCCACAGTTCAGCTCCGTAGAGTGACGCGGAGACAGCTCGTGCTTTATAGATGTCGATCTGTGGGGCAACGCAGTGTTTGGTAGAACTGCTGTACTCCTTGAGTAGGGCCCCTCCAACCCTTTTGTGGCCAATTATCATTTTGTTGATGTGTGCGGTCCAGTTCATTGAGTCACTTAGACGGATTCCCAGGTAGTCAAATTCAGCCACTCTTTCAAGGGGGGTTGAGTTCAGGACAGGGGGACGGCCCAGTTTGCAGGGGGGGTGCATGACTAAATACTTAGTCTTGTCCACGTTAATGACAAGGCCTCTGGTGGTGCAAAAGTGCTGGAAGCGATCCAAGAGTTTCTGAAGGCCTTGGGGCGTCTTTGAGATGAGGAGGGTGTCGTCCGCGAACAGTAGTGTTGGAATTTTTACGCCTCCCAGAGTGGGAGCGTCTGCTGGTTCGCCTAGCAGGTGCTCTACCACCCCATTAATATAAAGGGAAAATAGGGTGGGAGCCAACACACAGCCCTGCCGCACTCCCCTCTCGACCCTGATCTTATCGGTCATTTCCCCGTGTAGGCCCCATCTAACCTGGGCAAAGGTGGCATTATGCAATTTGATAAGCAGGTTAAGTATGTACGGGGGCATCCCTAAGCCGTGCAACACCCTCCAGAGTTCCTCCCTCGGAACCAGGTCAAAGGCAGTCTTTAGGTCTATAAAGGCCAGGTAAAGACTGCCTTTGCCTAGCTCCACCACCTTCCAATACAATACCATAAGCCTAAACACTTGTTCTATAGTTCCGGTACCTGACCGAAAACCGGCTTGCATATCGGACAAGATGTGGTTGTCATCCACCCATTCTAAAATTCTCCCCAAGATAGCTTTCCCCGCCAGTTTCTGACTCGAGTCTATTAGGCTTATGGGCCTATAGTTCCCAGGAAGGTCCCTGCACCCCTTTTTTAAAATTGGTACTACCACGGCCCCTTTCCAGGAGTCTGGGACAGCACCTCCCATAATAATTGCATTGAGAAGGTCCGAAATCAGTACCCCCCATTCATCTGCATAGGCTCGAAGGATATCTCCTGGGAGGCCGTCCGGGCCAGCAGCTTTTAGTGGCACCAGGGTTTTAATCTGGTTAGTAACATCCCGTACAGAGAACAAGGCCAGGTCTCTGTCTAGGGTGTATGGCGGGAGAATGAAGGGATCATTGAGCTGGCCTTCGATGGCTGAATAGAGTGCTTGAAAATGGGTGAGCCAGGTCTGGGGATTAATGCTACAGGTCCTGAGTGTATCATCAGGACGACTCCTATTTCCCACCAAGTCCCAGAAGCCTTTGGCGTCTCTCCTTTTACTGGCTGCCAAAAGGTCCTGCCAGTAATTGTCCTCCCACTCCTTCTTTGCATTTTTTTGGCAAAGGGAATAGTGTCTTCTGGCCACCCTGGTCCTGATGGGCTTTTTGGATTTAACTGCTTCGATAAGAAGCGACTTCGCCTCCCTACACTTATCGTTAAACCAGCCCTGTCTAGCCCTTAAACGGGGATTCCTCCTATTGGTATTAACCGGGACTATAAAGAGGTCACTGATAGCCTGCGTTAGGGCACAGAACCTAGTAGTCACATTCGACAAACATCCGGCCTCGCAAGGCACAGGGTTGTCTAAAGCTGTGGTGAGAAGTTGCCTTATGGCATTAGTCTTCTCCTCTGAGAGGGACAGTTTTGCCCATTTGAGTCGTCGACCGCAATTGGAAACTGCTGTCGAGTCCGGGATGGAATTACAGAGAGTTCTACTCTCAGTGCCAGGTAGCCATCTATCAGACAAAGTGAGTGAGAGGAGATTGTGATCACTCTCTACGGAGGGTGAAATCACCATGTCTTTAACCATGCTCCACAGGTTAACGTCAAGAAGAAAGTAATCAATTCTAGACGAGTGTCCAGGCCTGTTGTATGTATGGGCTCCTGCTTTATCTGATCCTGTCCTGCCATTAGCGGCCCTTAGTCCAAACTCCATGGTTATGGAGTTTAACTGGAGGGCCACCTCTGTCCACTTTTTAATGGGGCTGAGTTCTAAGGGCGGTATCCCCCACCTATTGTCATATGCCTCTTGGTCTTCCGAAATTTCGAGGCCTAGGGGCTCAAACGTACAGTTAAAATCGCCTGCCACCAGAGTGCAATGCTTATAAGGGGACGAACGCAGCAGGGCTTCCAGGCAAGCTATAACTGGGGATTCTCTGCCCCCCTTTGTACCTCGGGCATAGATATTGAAAATATTTAAAATGACTCGACCCTGAGGGTTTTTCAGGGAAATATTAAGCAAGTCCGGGCATTTGGTGTCCCGCACCACCACCCTGCAATTAAGTTCAGAGGCCACCCAGATGAGGAGCCCGCCAGAGGGGCGCCCCCTACCAGATGCCGAGAGGACAGCTGGTGAGTAGTGGGTAGAATACCCTGCCTTGTGTATAGGCTCCTTGCTCCATGTTTCCTGGAACAGGCATATGGAGTGTTGCTCCACAAGCGAGTCCCAGTTGGGCAGTGCCAACTTTCTCTCAAGGCCTGCTACGTTCCAACTGAGGACCCTAATAAGTGGGTCTGTCACAGCCGCAATGCCGCAGGTCTCGACAGGGATACAAAAAAAGGGGGTGGTGATGAACAGAGTGTCTGAATTAAGCAGACCACTCTTACCCAGTCCAAAGATCAGGGCTTGATCCATCACCGTTATTTATCTCACTGCCCCATCCCAGCTCAGAACCTGGCTGTATGCAAATTAGTCTGTCCCTGGCCCAGTGCATCATGGGAACAGGGCAGACCAAACTACAAAGCCAATTCTTCACCAGAAAGGAGACAAGCTACCGGGGACCGGTTTCTGGCATTTCAGCCTCTTCGGCCCGGCTTGCTTGAATCCTGATGGAGCAGTGAGAAAGGGACTCATGTCTGAGTATACCCTGCCACACCTATAGTGGCCAAAAACGATACAAAAAAAGGGGGTGGTGATGAACAGAGTGTCTGAATTAAGCAGACCACTCTTACCCAGTCCAAAGATCAGGGCTTGATCCATCACCGTTATTTATCTCACTGCCCCATCCCAGCTCAGAACCTGGCTGTATGCAAATTAGTCTGTCCCTGGCCCAGTGCATCATGGGAACAGGGCAGACCAAACTACAAAGCCAATTCTTCACCAGAAAGGAGACAAGCTACCGGGGACCGGTTTCTGGCATTTCAGCCTCTTCGGCCCGGCTTGCTTGAATCCTGATGGAGCAGTGAGAAAGGGACTCATGTCTGAGTATACCCTGCCACACCTATAGTGGCCAAAAACGATACAAAAAAAGGGGGTGGTGATGAACAGAGTGTCTGAATTAAGCAGACCACTCTTACCCAGTCCAAAGATCAGGGCTTGATCCATCACCGTTATTTATCTCACTGCCCCATCCCAGCTCAGAACCTGGCTGTATGCAAATTAGTCTGTCCCTGGCCCAGTGCATCATGGGAACAGGGCAGACCAAACTACAAAGCCAATTCTTCACCAGAAAGGAGACAAGCTACCGGGGACCGGTTTCTGGCATTTCAGCCTCTTCGGCCCGGCTTGCTTGAATCCTGATGGAGCAGTGAGAAAGGGACTCATGTCTGAGTATACCCTGCCACACCTATAGTGGCCAAAAACGATACAAAAAAAGGGGGTGGTGATGAACAGAGTGTCTGAATTAAGCAGACCACTCTTACCCAGTCCAAAGATCAGGGCTTGATCCATCACCGTTATTTATCTCACTGCCCCATCCCAGCTCAGAACCTGGCTGTATGCAAATTAGTCTGTCCCTGGCCCAGTGCATCATGGGAACAGGGCAGACCAAACTACAAAGCCAATTCTTCACCAGAAAGGAGACAAGCTACCGGGGACCGGTTTCTGGCATTTCAGCCTCTTCGGCCCGGCTTGCTTGAATCCTGATGGAGCAGTGAGAAAGGGACTCATGTCTGAGTATACCCTGCCACACCTATAGTGGCCAAAAACGATACAAAAAAAGGGGGTGGTGATGAACAGAGTGTCTGAATTAAGCAGACCACTCTTACCCAGTCCAAAGATCAGGGCTTGATCCATCACCGTTATTTATCTCACTGCCCCATCCCAGCTCAGAACCTGGCTGTATGCAAATTAGTCTGTCCCTGGCCCAGTGCATCATGGGAACAGGGCAGACCAAACTACAAAGCCAATTCTTCACCAGAAAGGAGACAAGCTACCGGGGACCGGTTTCTGGCATTTCAGCCTCTTCGGCCCGGCTTGCTTGAATCCTGATGGAGCAGTGAGAAAGGGACTCATGTCTGAGTATACCCTGCCACACCTATAGTGGCCAAAAACGATACAAAAAAAGGGGGTGGTGATGAACAGAGTGTCTGAATTAAGCAGACCACTCTTACCCAGTCCAAAGATCAGGGCTTGATCCATCACCGTTATTTATCTCACTGCCCCATCCCAGCTCAGAACCTGGCTGTATGCAAATTAGTCTGTCCCTGGCCCAGTGCATCATGGGAACAGGGCAGACCAAACTACAAAGCTAATTCTTCACCAGAAAGGAGACAAGCTACCGGGGACCGGTTTCTGGCATTTCAGCCTCTTCGGCCCGGCTTGCTTGAATCCTGATGGAGCAGTGAGAAAGGGACTCATGTCTGAGTATACCCTGCCACACCTATAGTGGCCAAAAACGATACAAAAAAAGGGGGTGGTGATGAACAGAGTGTCTGAATTAAGCAGACCACTCTTACCCAGTCCAAAGATCAGGGCTTGATCCATCACCGTTATTTATCTCACTGCCCCATCCCAGCTCAGAACCTGGCTGTATGCAAATTAGTCTGTCCCTGGCCCAGTGCATCATGGGAACAGGGCAGACCAAACTACAAAGCCAATTCTTCACCAGAAAGGAGACAAGCTACCGGGGACCGGTTTCTGGCATTTCAGCCTCTTCGGCCCGGCTTGCTTGAATCCTGATGGAGCAGTGAGAAAGGGACTCATGTCTGAGTATACCCTGCCACACCTATAGTGGCCAAAAACGATACAAAAAAAGGGGGTGGTGATGAACAGAGTGTCTGAATTAAGCAGACCACTCTTACCCAGTCCAAAGATCAGGGCTTGATCCATCACCGTTATTTATCTCACTGCCCCATCCCAGCTCAGAACCTGGCTGTATGCAAATTAGTCTGTCCCTGGCCCAGTGCATCATGGGAACAGGGCAGACCAAACTACAAAGCCAATTCTTCACCAGAAAGGAGACAAGCTACCGGGGACCGGTTTCTGGCATTTCAGCCTCTTCGGCCCGGCTTGCTTGAATCCTGATGGAGCAGTGAGAAAGGGACTCATGTCTGAGTATACCCTGCCACACCTATAGTGGCCAAAAACGATACAAAAAAAGGGGGTGGTGATGAACAGAGTGTCTGAATTAAGCAGACCACTCTTACCCAGTCCAAAGATCAGGGCTTGATCCATCACCGTTATTTATCTCACTGCCCCATCCCAGCTCAGAACCTGGCTGTATGCAAATTAGTCTGTCCCTGGCCCAGTGCATCATGGGAACAGGGCAGACCAAACTACAAAGCCAATTCTTCACCAGAAAGGAGACAAGCTACCGGGGACCGGTTTCTGGCATTTCAGCCTCTTCGGCCCGGCTTGCTTGAATCCTGATGGAGCAGTGAGAAAGGGACTCATGTCTGAGTATACCCTGCCACACCTATAGTGGCCAAAAACGATACAAAAAAAGGGGGTGGTGATGAACAGAGTGTCTGAATTAAGAAGACCACTCTTACCCAGTCCAAAGATCAGGGCTTGATCCATCACCGTTATTTATCTCACTGCCCCATCCCAGCTCAGAACCTGGCTGTATGCAAATTAGTCTGTCCCTGGCCCAGTGCATCATGGGAACAGGGCAGACCAAACTACAAAGCCAATTCTTCACCAGAAAGGAGACAAGCTACCGGGGACCGGTTTCTGGCATTTCAGCCTCTTCGGCCCGGCTTGCTTGAATCCTGATGGAGCAGTGAGAAAGGGACTCATGTCTGAGTATACCCTGCCACACCTATAGTGGCCAAAAACGATACAAAAAAAGGGGGTGGTGATGAACAGAGTGTCTGAATTAAGCAGACCACTCTTACCCAGTCCAAAGATCAGGGCTTGATCCATCACCGTTATTTATCTCACTGCCCCATCCCAGCTCAGAACCTGGCTGTATGCAAATTAGTCTGTCCCTGGCCCAGTGCATCATGGGAACAGGGCAGACCAAACTACAAAGCCAATTCTTCACCAGAAAGGAGACAAGCTACCGGGGACCGGTTTCTGGCATTTCAGCCTCTTCGGCCCGGCTTGCTTGAATCCTGATGGAGCAGTGAGAAAGGGACTCATGTCTGAGTATACCCTGCCACACCTATAGTGGCCAAAAACGATACAAAAAAAGGGGGTGGTGATGAACAGAGTGTCTGAATTAAGCAGACCACTCTTACCCAGTCCAAAGATCAGGGCTTGATCCATCACCGTTATTTATCTCACTGCCCCATCCCAGCTCAGAACCTGGCTGTATGCAAATTAGTCTGTCCCTGGCCCAGTGCATCATGGGAACAGGGCAGACCAAACTACAAAGCCAATTCTTCACCAGAAAGGAGACAAGCTACCGGGGACCGGTTTCTGGCATTTCAGCCTCTTCGGCCCGGCTTGCTTGAATCCTGATGGAGCAGTGAGAAAGGGACTCATGTCTGAGTATACCCTGCCACACCTATAGTGGCCAAAAACGATACAAAAAAAGGGGGTGGTGATGAACAGAGTGTCTGAATTAAGCAGACCACTCTTACCCAGTCCAAAGATCAGGGCTTGATCCATCACCGTTATTTATCTCACTGCCCCATCCCAGCTCAGAACCTGGCTGTATGCAAATTAGTCTGTCCCTGGCCCAGTGCATCATGGGAACAGGGCAGACCAAACTACAAAGCCAATTCTTCACCAGAAAGGAGACAAGCTACCGGGGACCGGTTTCTGGCATTTCAGCCTCTTCGGCCCGGCTTGCTTGAATCCTGATGGAGCAGTGAGAAAGGGACTCATGTCTGAGTATACCCTGCCACACCTATAGTGGCCAAAAACGATACAAAAAAAGGGGGTGGTGATGAACAGAGTGTCTGAATTAAGCAGACCACTCTTACCCAGTCCAAAGATCAGGGCTTGATCCATCACCGTTATTTATCTCACTGCCCCATCCCAGCTCAGAACCTGGCTGTATGCAAATTAGTCTGTCCCTGGCCCAGTGCATCATGGGAACAGGGCAGACCAAACTACAAAGCCAATTCTTCACCAGAAAGGAGACAAGCTACCGGGGACCGGTTTCTGGCATTTCAGCCTCTTCGGCCCGGCTTGCTTGAATCCTGATGGAGCAGTGAGAAAGGGACTCATGTCTGAGTATACCCTGCCACACCTATAGTGGCCAAAAACGATACAAGACGCCTGAAATGGCAGAAACCGGTCCCCGGAAGCTTGTTTCCTTCCCAGTGTAAGAATTGGCTGTTGTAGTCTGGTCTGCCCTGTTCCCATGATGCACTGGGCCAGGGACAGACTAATTTGCATACAGCCGGGTTCTGAAACTGGGATGGTGCAATGAGCTAAAAAACGGTGTTGGATCTAGCCCTGATCTCTTGACTGGGTGAGAGTACTCTGCTTAATTCAGAGACTCTGTCCATCACCACCCCTTGTTGTAAATAATTTTGTCCACCCTAAGCGTGGAAGGGTATACTCAGATGTGAGTCCCTTGCTCATTGCACCATCAGGATTCAAGCAAGCCGGGCCGAAGACGCCTGAAATGGCAGAAACCGGTCCCCGGAAGCTTGTTTCCTTCCCAGTGTAAGAATTGGCTGTTGTAGTCTGGTCTGCCCTGTTCCCATGATGCACTGGGCCAGGGACAGACTAATTTGCATACAGCCGGGTTCTGAAACTGGGATGGTGCAATGAGCTAAAAAACGGTGTTGGATCTAGCCCTGATCTCTTGACTGGGTGAGAGTACTCTGCTTAATTCAGAGACTCTGTCCATCACCACCCCTTGTTGTAAATAAAACAGGTCTCGACAGGAGCTGGTGATCCTATGGCACCCTCGAGTGATAACCCGACTAAGAGGTCGGATGGCACCCTCACCTCCCCAGATTCCCCTAAAGTTTCGTCATCAACCTGGTCTCCTAATACTGACAAGGGGCTATGAATTTTAGCAGAAACAGGGGGAGCGACTCCGGCCCTCCTATTCGCAAAAAACTCGTGGGCAGCGTCACGAAGTCAACAACCCCCCGCGCCCCAAAACGGTGGGAGGGGGCGTGTGCACGCCTGCGTTACAGTATTACCAAAGAAGAATTGGCCCTGAATAGTGCTATTATGGGGGAGTTGTCCAGAATGGGTGGAAAGAGTGGTCGGGACAGTCCGTGGGTAGAAGAATGTTAAGTCGACTGCGTCAACACCCGTTCCAGCCACGGATCGCCCTTGAGAGCATATCGAGTGGGCAACTCTTGCGTCTTGGAAATTAACCACCACACAGTCCCCTTCAAAAGATTGTTTCCCGTGTCCAATCCAACCCACCCTGCGTACGCCAAGAATTAGGCCGTCCACTCCCGGAGGAAGGGGCCTGTTGATTTTCAGCCAGTGGATGACCTTATTCTTTAGCGCCTGATGATTTTCCTGCTGGGTATCCTTGATAGGGGGGACTTTAATGAGGACAACAACAAACGGGTGGCACTCAGGGGGGAGGTTAACTGGGGGACACTTACGTGATTAATGTTAATCACTCGCACAAGCTTGGGGAATAAAAAACAGGGCGACGACATAGGAAGCACAGAGAGTGACAGGTCACACAGAGACATACCAAGAATAATGTGTGCACATTTGTGCATGCCTGTGTATGCATGTGTTAGGGCATTAAAGTCAAACCTTTTGGCTTTGCCAGTGTTTGTTGTCAATGTGTTTGAGGTCTCTCAAGCTTACAATGTCTGTCTCCAGCTTAGCAGGTGAAGGATGCAGTGAGGTCAGTAATTTGAAGTGAATGAAAAAGGGGTCTGACCAATCCAATTTACAAGAGTTAAAGATTTGGTTATAGTGTTTCTGTATGAAAACGAGGTCTAGGTAGAGCCCTTATTGTGGGTATCCCTGGGAATGTTTCCTCTCTAAGAGAAATGAGCTGATCAATTCTGTAATGAAAGCAATTAGCATGCTGGAATTTGGGTGGTAAAAGATGTTCAGCCTCTGTGGTTTAGGTGCCATGTAAGTCATCTCTACAGTGAGGCACTGGAAGGCAAGGAATATATTCAGTGAATAAGTTTACAATAAAGGACTATTTCTGGATAAAGGCAACCCTCCACCAGGGTTTATTTCTTTCTACTAAGATGGAGGAAGTTTTACCTTCCCTAGCAGAAAGACAGTGCCACGGAGAATGGACAGACCCACCAGGGTCCCGGAGTGCAATGGAATGAAGGTTACAGTCATGGTTAAGAGCAAATCTAGAAGTGGAATTCCAGACCCCAAACCTACTGTTCAGGAGAGAAGCTTTGATGTGATGTGTAGGAGGTCACTGGAGTGAGAGTAAGTGATTGTTCTGAGATTGGTTAGGCAGACTGGTCTTTGATTGTGCTTAGGGTGCCTGCCCCTCGAGGTTGTTGTCATCCAATGTGGTATGGAATCTCCGATCACAAAGTATTCAGGCGTATGGGTGCATAAAGGGTAATGTGTGGGGAGAAATACTCCAAACTATTCAGATAAGTGTACGTTTTGAGCTCTTCAGGAGCTGAGGTGTCGAGTGGCATGCAATGGAGTATGGGCTAGGAGAGCAAATCCCTGGGAGTAGAGCAGTTGTAGGAGAACAATGGAGAATGCGGATTGCTGTATTCGAGTCATCTCTTGTAGGCGGATCCTGTGTCCGTTATATGTGATCTGACCAGTAGTAATTGGCTGTAATGACAGACACCTCAGCTTTCATGGGAAAAAAGTCAGTTTGTGTTCTGTTGTTTGGGTATAGCTGGACTGAATCGAGACGATGGTTAAAAGCAGGAGGGTCTGGAGTGGATATAGGGAGGGCCGTGGCTTCGGTCCTTGAGAGTAGCTTGGTCTGTGCCAGTTTAGGAGTAACTTCATTCCGGTTCATGGTCCACACTAGCTTCATGAATGCAAGCATTATTCTGACTGGTTTCATTTCCTAAGGAGTGTGTGGGTGATAAGGCAGATGAGGCAGTGGAAGAAGATGGGCTAGTAGCGTAGTAATCATTAAGGTGGCAGGCACGGTATCAGCGTCACTGTTCTTAGAAATAGTAGAAGTTTTTAGGATCTTCAGACTATCTAAATAACATGGTAAAAAGAAAGAGATTAGTATCAGAGAACTGAATCAAGAACCTCCTATTTTCAAACAGGTTGGTGTATTTTTTAGTTTTCTGATTATAGTACTCGGAAGAAGCAAGCTTTTCCCCACATAGGAGTTCCTTGAAACTAATTCCTAGTTACGAGTGAGGAACTTTTCAATCCCTATGCAAACAAGAGTTTGTGCCATGATCGGAGTGCTGATTAGTGTGGTAAATACCACGTGTCTGCAAATTTCACTCAACAGATCTCACCAGCAAAAGTGCCCGGTGAAATGCATTTTGGGAAACTGCCAGAAAAAAAGGCCAAACTGCATAACTAGAAGGAATGACTAGAGCTCTCTCATGCTATGCCTCATTCCCACCTACAAATCTCAGAATTAGAGGTGTCCACTGCACCTGGTAAATCGCTCACCCCAAAGTAACGTTGCATACCAGATGCGGTAGAAACCACCCTATATTCCTCACTACTTGCAAGCAGGGCTTTGGGAGAAAAGATCCTAGGGGTATCAGTTCAGGATAAAATTTCCTAAAAAAAGGCCAGGGTTAAAGGAGCCTAGTTTGAGACAATGGTATTTGTCACTGATTAAGGTTTCTTTGTTAGGGCTTGCTTTTTGTTGTGTTTGAGGATTGTTATTGATAGATCTTAGGGGGATCACAATCTGAGGTGTTGTTACATGGATCCTGAAGTCTGATATGATACGAAACTCTCGATGTTGTAACTTGGATGGCCACAATCAACTTTAGTGCAACATCAACACGAGTGTGGTAAATCTTTAGAAGAACAAATCACAGCTAGTGTTGCAATATTTTGTCTGTGCCAAAGTAAACAGCAGTGTGGTGTTGAAATTAGGAGTGAAATCCCATTTAGGTGCTTTTTGATATATATATATATATATATATATATATATATATATATATATATATATATACTTTCATACCATGCTTGTACGATTGAAGAAGGCGCTGACTCCGTGGATCTGAATCCAAACTTTTATTCATAGATCAGTGTCTGCTTAGACGCGTTTCGGCGTTGCCGCCTTGTTCACTACATCTGCATTTGAATCTAGGGCGTTTATATATGCACCAACTACTGGGCGTGTCATTCAATTACAGTACAGGTTGGAACTGGAAATTGCCATGGTTACAGTGTGGCTAAACCTGTCTTAAATAATTATTTTTTACTTTTTACATAATTATTATTTTTTACATTTTTGCACCCAGGACGAGCATTTCTTCAGAAATCATTTTTCACTTTCAAATTATTTATACTGTTACGTTTATCACCAAACCCATATGTGTCAGCATAAATTATGACCATTTTTTACATACAGCATGTTCAAATTCACAACCGAAATAAGGTCATCCTCCAAACCTCAGTGACATCATTTAGTGAAACGAAAATAATGGTAGTTACCACAACATGCCACAATTTCCATTCTGTTCTTCCCATGGATGTTCCCAATAAAGGTCCCACAATGGTAGCCCATCTGGTTTGCCTGTGTATCATTGTATTGCTGAAGCCTCGTGTGGACGCTGGGCGCGTGTATTGGGAGACAAGGCAATTACATCGGAGACGGCCGGCTCATGCGGTAACCTTCAACATGCTAAGGTTCCCTCACGGTAAGTAACTGAGTACTGCACATGTGCGCGTAAAATGATTTACAATCTACTTAATATAATGTAAACAGTAATTTGCCTGTGCATCATAGTTTAAATACCGCTACAAGCGAATGCGATGCTCGTGTGATTTACACAAATAATTATCGCTCGCAAAGGCGCTGGACAACGGAAAACATTCTGTATAGTAAAATTGCTTTTGGGGCAGTAGTTCCGCGAAGCAATTGTGAGAGTAGGTGAGGCACACATGAATCATGCTTGTGATGACAGTTGATAGTCATATCACTGATTTATGCCCTGGTGGGCGTGCGAAGCCGGGTAGGCGCGTCAAATTATTTAGCAATGCTACCCATGTTCGCTGTATGTTCGCCAGAGTTTTCCAAGAGGGCAAAATCGGGAACAAAATTATCTAGGGTTTAATCTAATATAAGACTAAGTGGCTAAGGGACACGTGGTGGTAAATTTTACTAAAACGTGTTGGTGAATGTAAATGAACTAAAAGTGAATGTGAAGACGTGATGTGTACTACTGGCATGATATGTCTAGTAGTGTGCTCTATTGTGCCCATGTGTATACCTGTGAGTTTTGTAGTACGTGAACTGCAGATGTTATACGAATGGTACTAGGAGAGGAGAGGACATTAGGTGATGCTGTTGCTAAAGGTGGACACTTAGGGCTTCATCCGCATTCAGGCCGAATGGGATCTTGGAGTTTAGGAGTAAGATATACCTTGACTCCAAGCGGCGTAGCGCCAATGGGCGATTGCCTCCCCTTGGGTTTTTTGGAATGTTATCAATAACAAAATATTGTATGTTATTGGCATTACCTTGGTGAGCCTCATGTACGTGTCTGGCCACAGGATACGCCGGATCATTATTGGCGATTGCTCTCAAGTGTTGTAAGATCCGTACGTGTGCTGGATGAATTGTAGACCCTACATATCTTTTGCCACATGTACATACCAGCACATATATTGCAAAGTCTGTCTTGCATGTGAATGAGTCCCTCAGAATGAAAGGTTTTGTCCTAAACGGAACCTGCACTGTGGTGGTGTTTACACCGTGCGTGCAAGCCTTGCACTTGGAGCATTTTCTAAAACCTTTCTGGGAATCTAGCCAATTTTTCGTTTTTTTGAGAACTGGCGCATTGCAGACTATCTCATTCCTCACTGATTTTGCCTTCCGAAATGTTATCGAAGGGCTTTTTCCCACTGTGTCGCCTATGTTTGCATCACCTCGAACTAGGGGCCAATGTCTTCTCAGGATTTTTCTCAGATTGCTATGGTATCTGTTGTACCCGGTTATGAGTCTTGGGGGATTTTTACTATTCTCGTCCCCTACTTTTACCACAGGTTTGGGGAAAATCAGATCTTTTCTGTTTTTGCCTCTACATTTCTCTTCGGCCCTCTGGCAAGTGCTAGCTGTGTACCCCCTCTTTCTGAGTCTTGTGAAAAGTTCCTGTTTAGCACTGGAAAGTCCCTCAGTGGTGCTGCAGTTCCGAGTCATTCTCAGGCACTCGGCATAGGGAATTGACTGTTTTAGTGGTGTGGGATGGAAGCTGTGCGCATGCAGTAGGGAATTTCCTGCGGTAGGTTTTCTATATGTGCGTGTCTGTATCTTGTTGTTTTGTACATATAACTCAAGATCGAGAAATTGGATATGTTCAGCGTTGGTGTTACATGTAAATTTCAAATTTAAGGCATTTTCATTCAGAGCCAAAGCAAAACATTCTGCCTCTTCAACACTGCCCTGCCACAGGATGAAAATATCATCAATGTATCGTTTGTACATCATTACATTGTTTTTCATAGTTTCTGCGTGCTGGACTTTTAGTACCTGCTCCTCCCACCAGCCCATGTGCAAATTCGCATAGCTGGGGGAGAAGCAAGTTCCCATGGCTGATCCCTGTAGCTGTTTATAATGTAATCTGTCAAAGATAAACGTATTGTTTGTCAGACACCACTCAGCCATTTCCAATAGCATTTCTGTATGGCGATATAGTTCAATAGGTCTGCTGCTCAAGTAGTGTTTCATTGCTTTGAGTCCATCGATATGTCTGATACTGGTATACAGTGATTGTACATCCAATGTCATGAATTTGTAGCTGTCATGCCATTCTATGTCAAAGACTTTAGACAAAAAATCACTTGTGTCTCTAATGTAAGCCGGGAGCTTTTTCACTTCAGGTTGTAGGAAAGAGTCAATGAAAATGCTGGTTTTTTCAAAGAGGCTGCCAATCGCTGATATTATCGGCCTCCCGGGTGGTGTCTTTTCATTTTTGTGGACCTTCGGAATTAGATATAATTGCGGTGTCACCGGGTAGTCATTTTTCAGGTAATTAAACTCGTCCTTGCTGATGAGGCCCATTCCTTTCCATCTGTATAGTTCATTGTGAAACTTTTCTTGGATGCCCACGTTGTGAGTGGGGCTTACCCGCATGTAGCAATCTTTGTCTTGGAGTTGAGTGAGGGCTTCCGTGTTGTACATTTGTAGGGGCCAGAGTACTACATTGCCCCCCTTGTCTGACCATCTGACCACGACATCTGATCTTGATTTAATTCTTGTCATTAGGTTTTTGTATTTCCTTCTGTGGTCTTCATTTTCTTTCCAATACTCTCTTGTACTTTGTAGTGACAAATCCTTGAGGTCTTTTATGACATTATCAGAGAATAGATCTAAATTGTCTTTCGGCATCAAAGGCATGAATTGTGATTTGGGTTTGAATGCTGTTTTGACTGACTCATATATGCTAAATTCTGACACGGTGGCTGCTCCACTAGGTGTGATACCATCACCTACTGTTTCTTGTTCCAGATCAATTAAAGTTTGTAGAGCTTCCATGTTAGCCACTGATAGATTTCGGTCTGGGTCTTCCATTTGTGCCGTCATGATTGGGCGTTTTTTAGCATTGATAAAGTATTTTTGCAGTTTAAGTTTACGAACATATTGAAACAAATCAATGCGCGTCTGGGCATAATCAAAGTTTGTGTTGGAACAATACGATAGTCCTAGGGATAAAATTGAGAGTTCCTGTGCATTAAATTCCATATCTGTTAAATTAATGACTGTGTTGTCTGTTTCATTTTGTAAACAGCAGTGTGGTGTTGAAATTAGGAGTGAAATCCCATTTAGGTGCTTTTTGATATATATATATATATATATATATATATATATATATATATATATATATATATATATATATATATATATATATATATATATATATATATATAAACAGTCCCTGCTTGCTCTCGCCTGGAGCCCAATCCTGGATACCACAGCGCAGCGGAAGAAGAGAGGAGACACCACAGCATGACGTTTCGGCCTTCACAGAGGCCTTGATCACATGATATATATATATATCCATTATTTTTCTATTTTATAACACAGTACAAAGGTCCAGACATCTGTACATTGGGAGTGATACACCTAATATGCTTGCAGAGTTTTATAATTGGCACCTGAAACAAAAGGCTCCACAGTATAACATCAGGTCTCACCCCATTGGGCATGAGCCTCCCTCCCCATCAGCACGTACCGTTACAGAAACCCCATCCAGACATTCCCCCCCACTATCATCAGCCTCTTCACTCCCCGAGGAGGACTCATCTGATACCGGATTCAGGAGGTCATCACATAGGGCTCTCCAATCCGTTAGATCCTTTTCTACTCTGTCAGCATGTCTATGCAACTTAATATGAAGTTCTTCTGCCAGTGACCACTCCATTACATCCCTGTGCCATCTCAGGTGCTCTTTGACCCATCCATGTGATGGCAACCCTACGTCCAGCCAATACCAATTCTAAGTATAAAAATTTACAGCGCATTTTCCTCCCCTTTGGTCACTTAACATTACCTAACACAGCACTGAGGCAAGGGGGCTATGTGTAGGTGGGTGGCCCTGACAATATCAGCCACAACCTGGTGCCAAAATGCCTGTACCAAAGTGTAATACCAGGCTAAGTGCAAAAAGTCGGCTCCCTCTGTACCGCATCGGGGACAGCTATTGAAACGTGTCAGGGATAAATAGTGTAGTTCGCTAGGTGTGAGGTAAGTCCTGAGTAGGAAGTTGTAACGTATCAACTGGAAACGAGCATTGCTGGAGACTGTATGTGTCAGTTTATTAACCCGTGTCCAATCCCTGTCAGATAATTTTGTGTTGAGGTCCAAATCCCACGGCAAGCATGCACTGGGAAGGGTCCCAGTGGCTTCTGTCCACATTGCTCTGTACAGTAAGGATATTAAGTGGCATCCCGTGCCACAGGTCAGTAGGACCCCGAGTGTTAGTGTGGAACCGGGGGCCGCAGGGTATGAGGACCAGGTAGTTCTAGCCAAATCCACCAGGCTAGTATATTGTAAAAAATGATCAGGGCCAAGCATAAAATCCTGGCGCTCCTCCTCAAAAATGATGAATGTTTCTCCCGGGTATAGGTATCTCAGAAGCACACACCCACCCTCACGCCACACCCGAAAAGACATATTGGCTAACAACTGCCTAATCGGTTTTAACATCCTCATGTCAAGTTCCCTGTGGAACAGTATCGCTTTAGAATGGTCAGCTCAAAACTCTGCCAGATAAAAGCTGTTTGACGACTATATATGGGAGGTCCGCTGACACCCCAGCCCCCTCCAACAATTCCGGTAAGCGACCCACCACTGCACTACCCACCAGCAGCCTCTTCTCCCAGTTTTCTTCTTGATCTAGCCATCGGGCTGCATGCTGAAGGTATGCAAAATAATAGTTTAAAGCTAGATGTGGGACCTCCAATCCCCCATCTTCATAACAAGTGGCCAGGGTCCTTAAAGCCACTCTGATGCGCCGGCCCGCCCAGAGCAGCACACTCAAAAGGGAGCCGAGCTGTTTAAACATTGTGCGCTGTACGGGACAGAGTTAGTTCTGCAATACATGGAGACATCGCAGCAGCAGCAGCATTTTTACAATAGCCATCCGGCCCATTAGGAAGAGGGGCAGGGTTATCCATAAAGTTATGGATGTCCTCAAGGACTCCAGGACTCTCTCCACATTTAAGCGCAACTGTTGAGTCCAAGAATGTGATGCTTTGATTCCCAGGTAGCGAAATTTCTCTAATTCCCAACGCAATTCCAAAACAGGTAATTGATCCACCTGCGTGCCTACCAAGGAGGCGAGTGGGAATATTAACCGCATCCGCGCTAAGCGTTTTACCGCTGTGCACTGAAGATTGCGGAATCCCGCGGTTCATGACGAGCTCAGCTCGTCATGAGCGTACGAGAGGTGTACCTCATGACGAGCTGAGCTCGTCATCAGCGTCGAAGTGGTTAAGGACTTATCACAGTTCAGATGAACACACAAGATTTTCTTGTAATCTTCTAGCAGCTGTAAAAGCCACGGCAAAGCATTCCTAGGGGAAGAAAGATAAAATATGGCATCATAGACATAAAATAAGATGACATGCCGTACTTCACCCATCGGTATTCCCCAGTCCTACAGCTCCTGACGTACCCATAAAGCTAACCGCTCTATCGCCAATGCAAGCAAAAGGGGGGAGAGAGGGCATCCTTGGGGAGTTCCCCTACCAAGGGTCCAGGCCTCTGAGTGATATTGTCCCACCCTCACCCTCGCAGCCGGGTCTGTGTAAAGGAGCTGAACCCATCCCCGGTACTTAGGGCCAAAAACTATCTCCTGCAGTACCTGAAGCAAACATCCCCAACTCATGGTGTTGATGACCTTATCCAGATCAATCGACACAAGACCGAGTTCTTCATTGCGCTCGTCTGTCTCGTGGAGAACATGTGTCAGTTGCCGGAGGTTCACAACGGGACTCTTTTCCGGGACCAAACCACTTTGGACTTCATGAACCAAACGTGCCATGTGTGTCGATAAACAAATGGCTAGGGCCTTACTAAGTATTTTCACATCTGTATTTATCATAGTAAGAGGTCTGTAGGGTCCATGGCACACCTGCCGGTTTCAGGAGCATACCGATCATGCCTTCTCACATGGTGGTAAAATGGCAAGTTCTGAAGTCTTTGTAAAGACCTCCAGGAGACTCTGCGTTAACGTGGCCGAAAACACCTGGTAAAACTCAGACAGGAACCCATCCCCACTGGGGGGGGCTCAGCCCGTGGGAGCATGTTAAGCTCTTACAGCGTTAATTTTTTTGTCCTGCTCCTCAGTGGCCACCCGTTCCAACTTGGGAATAGTCAACCCCTCTAAAAAAGGGAAGTAGACATTTGTGCTGACATTCTGATCCACTGCATATATGCGCTGCAGGTGTGTGCGGAATACCTTCACAATACCCGCCCTGGTGGTAACCCTAGTCCCAGTCGGAGAGACTAAACATGTCAATAGCGGAGATGACCGTTGCCGTCCCAAAATCCAGGCCAGTTAAGCACCCAGATTTATCCCCCTTCTAGTGCAGATGTTGTGGATACTGCTTCAAGGTATATTTGTCTAGCCGGTCCCAGATATTGGAGATATGCCCACGTACGTCATGTTCGGCACGAAGCAAGGCCGGAGTAGTTGGATGTGTCACCTAGGTCCTAGCGAGTGCCTGCTCTGCTTCACACAGGTCAACCTGTAGCTGTCTACGGACCCCTCTAGTTAGTCCCATAAATGGGCTCCTTAACACCACCGTGAGTGCCTCCCACTCCACGGACCTGCTTCCAGCGGTGCCCACCTAAAATATATTTAGGTGGAATATCACAAGTACGTTCAAAGTCACATTTAGGGGCAAAATCATATTTAGAGCAGCATTAACATCAGTGTGGAAATGCTTTTAGATGGACAAATGCACCTTCAATGCAGGGCACACGTGTTGTTTCACCATCTTTGCCCTGCAATGGAAATCACTCTTTATGAAAGCGGACTTGCCTACCTAATAGCCAATGATGAAATACTCCTCGGGCCTGATCCAAAATGTGAATGATATTTTCTCCAAGCTATACCTGATAGAGGCTGATGGGTGTTGATCCAAACCCTCTCTGTGTATGTTTTCAGTGTTGATGAGAGCCGATAGCTAAAGCTTTCTAAGCTCAGATCTAAAAAAGAGTGCACACAAAAATACAGTTGACAGAGGCCAACCATTCTTTGGCTTTTTAAATCAGGTGATTACCATATTTACATATTATGTGTCTCTTCCTTTGCAAATTCTGTAATTTCTTCCAGCACGTCTGTTTCTGAAGAGACAAGTAGATTTATAACGATGGCTTGTACTTAAAGCCCCAAGACTAACCATTTATTTTTTAGTACACAATTCTAAACTTCAAAAATTCTTATTCATGGAAGACATCAATTTACTAGCAATCAGAAATGCTGATAAATCTCACAAACACAATCTTCTCAAGGGACCAAGACTGGAGTGTTTCATAGAGCAATATTTCACATGAGCTTTTTATCCTATCTCGGTAGCCTCGCTTTCACATTTCCATGGAAGCTCTATTTCACACCTTTCTGCATCCAGTCTTCTTATAGATTCTCTTAGAAGAAGCAGGATCTCATACTAAATCGCTTATAAATTTCATTTCTTTTGTGCTAACTATCCTGAAAATTATCATGACCAAATCCGCACAGAAGTAAATTAGATATCACAGTCATGGGACTAACTCGGTGCAACCAGATTCTTCGCAGAGTGGAATATCTGAAGGCATACAGTGAGGCTAAATGTGCAGATGTATATGTTTTTTGTCTTTTTTCCTTACACGGATTATTGGCAATCAAAGAATATCCTTCCTTTCCCTATATAACGCATACATTTTTTCTTTTTCTACTTCCTGTTCTTGATTAGGGGGAATAGGACCCATTGGTGGAAAGTCATCTTTTGTTTTTAACAATGGCAAAACTCATTTTTTTTCCCCTCTTAAATCCGTTCCTGTCCTAGCAAAGGCATGGTATGGCACTCGATCAAAACCTGTTGACACATTCTTGCGCTTTTGTCCCTGAAGTCGCCACAAAGCCATTAGCCTTTTTTGATATTTATTTGGGCTTGGTCTCGGAATCTGGATTACATAGTTTGTGATTTCAAATGAACATCTACAATCTGTATTTAAGGTGACTATGTGCAGCTATGCACTCACACACATACATTTAAAGAAGAACGTGATACCTTTTCGACCTTTACTTCTCTTTTTTGGGAAGTACAGGAACAAGCATTTACAATGCAATGGTTTCGCCTTTGGAAAAGTTAGAGCTATTGGCATTGTAAATGACAAAATTTGTATTTATGTGTTGGTTTTGAAAACAGATAAATAAATGGCATTGTCATTTACATTGCCATTAGCTTAATCTCTGCAGTCACTCTGCAGTCCCTAGCACTCCATAGCACTCCCTAGTCACTCTGCACTCCCTAGCACTCCCTAGCACTCTGCAGTCACTCTGCACTCCCTAGCACTCCCTAGCACTCTGCAGTCACTCTGCACTCCCTAGCACTCCCTAGTACTCCCTAGTCACTCTGCACTCCCTAGCACTCCCTAGCTCTCCCTAGCACTCTGCAGTCACTCTGCACTCCCTAGCACTCCCTAGTCACTCTGCACTCCCTAGCACTCCCTAGTCACTCTGCACTCCCTAGCCACTCTGCACTCCCTAGCACTCCCTAGCCACTCTGCACTCCCTAGCCACTCTGCACTCCCTAGCACTCTGCAGTCACTCTGCACTCTGCACTCCCTAGCACTCCCTAGCACTCTGCAGTCACTCTGCAGTCCCTAGCACTCTGCACTCCCTAGCACTCGCTAGCACTCTGCAGTCACTCTGCACTCCCTAGCACTCCCTGGCACTCTGCAGTCACTCTGCACTCCCTAGCACTCCCTAGCACTCTGCAGTCACTCTGCACTCCCTAGCACTCTGAGCCGTTCATCCTTCAGAGGTCGAGATAATCAATACAGTTAAAATTAGTAAATATTAATGCCCATGATTTACAGCGCAAGCGCCTGATTTGCGCCGGGATTAACACGTGCTTCGGTTGCTGCTGTCCTTTGCTCGATAAAACACCTCCCATTGAGAGAGGAGGTGCAGCTGGGGCTCTGTGTGAGGCATAGCTTTATTTGTGCTACTGAGGACTGTTTGTGGGGGGGGACATTCCTGCCCGATCCCAACATCTATTTGGAGGCGCTAATTGGAAACGGTGAAACCGTAACTGCAAGCCAAAATCCACACAGCCCAAGCACCGCTGGTCACTAAACCGGACTCCTGTCCGACGCCAGGACATGTCCCCTTCAATCTCTCGCAGGCTTCCCAGACCGGCAGCGGGTGTCCCCAAGTTACATCGGCGCATACAGCTCACAAGAACATCTGAGCCGTTTATCCTTCAGAGGTCGAGATAATCAATACCGTTAAACTGGGTAAATATTAATGCCCATGGTTTACAGCGCTTAGAAACTGACAAACTGTGATAACTGGTGCTGTTTGTATCATAGTGTGTGGATTTCGACAGAGGTTTTGAAAGCAGAGTATGTGAAATCACGTGTCTAACCTCCACACCCTACTTACGGTATTAAAAAAACAGCTTCCTGTCAGTCACGCAGTTTCTACGCGCTGCGGTCGCTACTAATACTAATTTCAGGTCTTACTATGTTTATTTCAACTGGGCCTGACTGGCAGGGGCTCGAGCCCTGAGTGTCCGTTATCTCTCACTGAATTGTCCCTCCTCCCCACATCCATCCAGACACATGAATTTGTGTCTCTTTTCTCTTCGTGCGCCATTTAAGTGTATTGTACAGTGTCAAGTTAACCGGTCTCTAGGCGCAGGTCACGATATAGTGAAAAACAAACAATCAAAAAAGATGTGCGGTCTCCATTTGCAGTTCATGCCAGATTAAAAACCATACAGCGCCCAGACAACCAGTCTCCAGGTCCAGTTCATGCTCGAAAAAAATTAAATCATGCAGCGCCTGCAAGGCCGATGACCTGGCGCAGTTCACACTAGAGTAAAAAGCAGTGATGAGTACATCTTGTTCAGTGTGTGTCAGAGGGGCGCGTCCCGAGGGGTACCAAGTCCAGTGGTGGGTGAAAGTCCATGCTGCTGATGGTCCTGTCCCAGGGAGGGCTGCGTCCCTTTACTAATCCAGGGCTGAAGGCAGGTTTGTGAGTGCTGAGGGAAGGTGAGACCTGTTTTATCACAGGCTAATGAGGGGGGAGGAGCGACCCGCCCCCTAGTCCCAATCTACTCGCCCTCAATGCCCCCGGCCCTTTGATGTCTGCACAGGACAAAGGCCCATTCAGGGCTGGGATGAGGCGCATTAAAAAAATTAAAACAGCATTGTCACACAGGAAACTCCACGGGGGCAGGGTGCCGCGGCCTAGCCAGCAGACACTTTCAAATTCACAGAGGCCGGGAACAGCCGGGCATGGGCAAGAGGAGCTCGGGCGCAGCCTGGCACGCAGTGTAAATGGGCAAGTGGTACACCAGAGCTACCCGGGCACAGCAGAGGGCACATCCAATATTGGCAAGTGAAGCACTACAGTAACACGTATTAGTATAACGTAATTATTGCACGAAATCTCTGTGAAAGAGAGTTAAATCTCTAAAATGAAAACACTGAAGCATTCTCCTGAGAACTGCTACAAACACGCCCTTCCGCCCCAACATCAGTGTGACCGCATCAACGCTCAGCAAAGTGTTTTTTTCAATCCGTACTCCTCCTGAAAGGGATGTAATGTAGCGCTGGAATGAACCGCAACGCTACATAACACAAGCGCTCGCTAGCCTATGCAAATGCAAAGACGTCTACAGTAACGTGCGACTCTCTCAGCAGACTGTGGTATTTGCCCGGCACTATCACTCTCAGCATCTGAGAGCCCAATCTTTACTGCGGGGGTCCTGGAGGGTATCGTAGCAGCGGGGATTTGTGTTAGATGGCTGAACGCATGCAGGGAGCGACGGGCTTGGGGCTGCTTCTGAGGTTACCTCATAAATAAGTGGAAGCAGTTACAATAAAATTAAAAGAAAATGCTGCTTACCTGCTCGCAAATCGAGGAACGCATCCCGGCAACAGAAATCGCGCAGCCTACTCCTGCAAACGCCATGATGAACTGAACACAACATGCCGTCCCCCAAAAAAAAAAAAACATCCGCCCACAGCCGCATGACGTGCTAAAAGGGGCAGGATGAGAAAAACATCTCCGGAACGCCCACGAATCGCCTCGGACCATGACTGACAGATCTCACTTTCAATGGCTAGTCTCCATTTATGGAACTAGCCAATGGAAGTGAGAGGCGGGACTTTTGTCCATACTAGTAAACAAAAGTTTTCGCCTTGCGCGAAAGTCTGCTGCGCAGCTTTCGGCGAGGCGAAACCTAAAAATGATATGTGGCAAGACTTATTCTGGCACATATTCGGCCAAGAAATATCCATCTTTCTTCTGTATGCAGCCAAAGGGAGTTGGGCAACATGCACAGGTTTGTATGACGATACAACTCATGCATTTACCACACACGCCTTTTCCATATATCCTTTACCTTGCATGGCTTTACCACAAATGGTAAGTATAATATGGTGAAATACATTTTTTATGTAATGCTATTTTTTTCTTTTTTTACTTTACTTCTTACCTTCCTTTACAATTATCAACCCCTAAGCCCTAAAGTAGCCTTACCACCATTTACCACTGCCCACCCCTACACCCTACAAGTATTTTTACCACTCTTAATCACTACCCACCTCTATACCCTAAAAATACCCTTACCACTATTTATCACTACCTACACCCTAAAATTACCCTTACCACCCTTTCCCACTACCAACCCCTAAACCCTAAAATTACCCTTACCACCACCTACCCGCAAACCTTAAAACTACTCTTACCTCTCTTTACCACTACTCACCCCATAACCCTAAAATTACCCTCACCACCCCTAACCCCTAAAATTACCCTTACCACCCATTACATCTACCCACCCCAAAACCCTAAAATTACACTTACCACCCTTTACTTCTATCCACCCCATAATCCTAAAATTAACCTTACCTCCCTTTATTATTACCCAGCCCTAAACCCTATGCACGTCCCCCACAATGCAGTTTTCTCATCAATAATTATATTGCAAATGTTGCAGTGATATTATCAATGATGTCATAGAAGATGTGTGGGGTAATTAGCAGTGCATGGTGAGGGTGGAGGGCATGAGTTATAGTTACTTGAGATAACTATAACTGGTGAATTTCAGTGGTTTTGTACATTTCAAAACGTTACGTTGTCACTGAAATTCTAACCTAACTATAACGTTACTTTAACCTTTGGCCGTGTGCAGTAGAGGGTTGGCTGCAGGGCCTGGCATGTAGCCAGGCCTTGTAGCCAAACTCCACAGGCAGCCAACCTCACATGGCGCATGCCCGCCTGTGGCCAGGCCATGTGTCCAACCCATTAGTACAGCCTCCCTTATGCACGCCACTTCGTTGCCCGGGTTGCCCGGGTACCCCCGTCCCCTGAGGCTTTTCTTTTTTTAAAGGGGGAGGTGGCGCTCTCACCAAGCCACAAGGAGCCCAAGTACCCCAACCCCCAGAGCCTTGAAGGGGATGGGGGGGCACATGGCCCATCTCCCAAGCATATGGTGGCCCCGGGACCCAAACTCTAGGGCCATTACTTACATTTAGTGGAGGGGGGCGAGCAAAACCCTCCCTGAACCTTCATAAGCCCCAGGGACCCCTGGGAGTGAATCTCTAAGAAAACGAGAGGGGCTGCACAGCCCACTTCCCCGAGCCTTAATAGGCCCCGGAGACCCCATTCCCAAGGACTTTATTACTTTTAGGTGGGTGACGCTGGGCACACACTAAACAGCAAGTTGGGGGGCAGCAGGGGGAGGCCCAGAGACCCCACAGCCCCAGCCGGCTACCTGCATACTACGAGACTGCATACTGCTGGAGTCAGCATTCCTCCCGCCAAAACGGATCAGCTGTTTCTTGTTTGCACACAAAAAAAGAGTTGGAGGGCAACCACAATTTGGCTTTTTAAGAGGTGATAACCATATTTAAACATAATGTGTCCCTTCCTTTGCAAATTATGTAATTTCTTGCATCAAGTCTATTTCTGATGAGACACGTAGAGCATAACTTTAGAGCCATGTACAGCCCCAAGGCTAACTATTCATTTTGTACAACACAATTCTAAACTTCAACAATTCTTATTCATGGGAGGCATCAATTTACGAACAATCAGAAATGCTGATAAATCTCACTAACAGATTCTTCTCAAGAGACCAAGTCTGGAGTGTTCCGCTCAGCAGTATTTCACATGAGCTTTTTATCCTATTTTGATAGCCTTGCTTTTCAAATTTCCACGGAAGCCCTATTTCACGCCTTTCTGTATCCAGATTCTCTTCGAAGAAACAGGATCTCAAAGCAAACCTTTTATACATTTCATTACGTTTGTGCTAACTATCCTAGTGATAATTACCATGAGCCGAATCTGCACAAAAGTAAATTAGACATCACAGTCATGGGATTATGCCTAGGATTAGCAAGGTTTTCCTAATTCACAAAAGTACTGCGTGTACTGCTGAGAAAGTTATGACTTTCAGGTTTTTACCTGGATTACATGCCAGCCCTACTTCTGTGCAAGCAGGTTGTTCACAGAGTGGAATATCTGAAGATGTACAGTGTGCAGCTGTCCATTTTTTGTCTGTTTTCATTATTACATGGATTGTTGACATGCAAAGCAATGTTAAAGAAGTTGTAGAATGTATGCAGGCTATGATAGCCTGGATGGGTAGTAAATGTTCAAAACGAAATACCCAGAAAACAGAGCTTCTCCTTTTTGGGAAAGATGTCACTTTCTGGAATAACTCCTGGTGGCCCTGGTCTATTGGTTCTGCTCATTCGCCAGTTCTCAAAGTTAGAAATCTCGGAATCACATTTGATTCGGGTTGGCATTTGTGACACAGGTCAATAAATTGACATCCTCTGCCTTCTTTATTATAAAAACAATAAAGAAGTTACCCTTTATTCCACTGGACTTGCAGAAGTCAGTCGTCATTTCCCTAGTTTTGTCTAAGCTTGATTACTGCAATGGTCTTTATTTAGGCAGTAACCAGAGACCCTTAAACAAGCTTTAAATGCTACAGAATACAGATCGTCGTTTGATCAAGAAGATCTCCAAATTCAAGTCCGTATCTGCTGCTTTGGTGGAGCTCCATTGACTCCCTGTCAGGAAAATGATTACTTTTAAGGCATTATGTCTAGCTCATAAAGTGCTACATGAAGTATTTTAAAAGTAAATTTCAGTGGTACTCTCCGAAAAGAGCATTGTGATCTACCACCTCCAGATCTGATATTGTCTCAAGGATAAAGAAGGTGATATGGGCTGGTCACAGTGCTGTACACTCCACATGATAGTTGTGGAATAATCTGCCCTTTTCTCTGAAAAAACAGGTAATTTTCTTTGCTTCACAAGTTATTAAAAACCTGGGTGTTTTCGGCACCCCTATAGCTAATTAAGCTGGTTCAAAGTTGGGTATTTGCGCACTTTAGAAAATGTTAAATCAAATCAAGCACACTCTTTTCCTATATAAAAATGGCACAATTACATTTTTTTCTTTTAGTTCCATTCCTGTCCTGGCAATGGCATGGTATGGCATTCAGTCAAAACCTGTACACCTATTCTTGGGATTTCTTCCACGAGGTCGCCAAAAGCCACTAGCTTTTTTCGATATTTTCTTGTAATTGTTCTAGGGGTCTGGGGTATGTAGTTGGTGATTTTAAATAAACATCTAAGATCTGTGTTTAAGGTGCTAATGTGCAGCTATGCACTCATACACATACATTTAAAGAAGAATGTGAGACATTTTCGACCTTTACCTTTCTTACTTGGGAAGTACAGGTAAAATGCTGTGGGGCAAGGCTTATTCTGGCACACATTCAGCCAAGACGTATCCATCTTTCTTGTGTATGCAGCCAGAGGGAGTTGGGCCCAAGGTTGTTTAACGATATAACGCATGCCTTTACCACACACACCATTTCCACACAGCCTACTTATACATATAAACTGTATTTCTTTCTTTTTGGGGAGGAACCCCCCTAAAGCACCCTTTTTTTCTTTACTCCTAACCTTCCACTACCACTATCCACACCTAAACCCTAAAATTGCCCTTACCACCCTTGACCACTACCCACCTCTAAACCCTAAGAATACGCTTACCACCATTTACCACTACCCACATCTAAACCCTAAAATTACCCTTACCACACATTATCAATACCCACCACTAAACCCTAAAATTACCCTCACTAACTTTAAACCCTAAAATCAAGCGTACCATCCTTTACCACTACGAATCCTAAACTCTAAATTTACCACTACCACCACCCACTGGTCAACCCTAAAATTAACCTTACCTCCCTTTACCATTACCCATCCTTAAACTCTAAAATGTCCCTTACTGCCCTCTACATCTATCCACCCCAAAACTCTAAATTTACCTGAAACGCCTTTTACCACTACCCAGCCCTAAACTCTAAAATTACCCTTACTAACTCTAAACCTTACCATTACCCTTACCAACATTTTTCAATAAACACCCCTAAACCCTGAAATTACCCTTACCACCACCCACCCATAAACTCTTACCATCCTTCACATTTACCCACTCCTAACCCTAAAATGACTCCTACCACCCTTTACCACTACACATCCCTAAACCCTAAAATTACCCTTACCACTCTTTGCCACTACCCACCCTAAACTATATATATATATATATATATATACACACACACACACACACATATTCACTCAAAAAAATAAAGGTTAAGATAACATTATAGTTAGGTGAAATGTTCAGTAACAACGTAACGTTTAAATTTTTAAAAAACAATGACATTTACCAGTTATTGTTGTCTCAAGTAACTATAACTTGAGCTATAAGATAACTTTAACTCGAACTCCCCCATGCACAGCTGACTCATCAATAATTTCATTGCAAATGTTGCAGTGATATTATCAATGATGTCATAGAAGATATCATGAGTGATATAATGTGTGGGGCAATTAGTGCATGGAAAGGTTGCGAGATATAGTTACATAAAAGGCACGAGTTATAGTTACTTGAAATAACTATAACTGGTGAAATCAGTGTTTTTTTTGTTTAAAGTTTACTTTGTGAGTGAACATTTCAGCTATTATGTTATTTATCCTTTGCTTTTCAGTGAATTTCTAGGGCTTACTGAACATAAAGTCATATTTTGTTACCATACATAAAGCCATAGCACGGCCAGGCCCTGCTTTCAACCTTACACAGGCAGCCAACCCTGTGCAGTGTGATTGACCACAGTGCCTGGCCACAAATCGCCTCCCCCGCAGACAGCCACCGTCCAGCTGTGCAAGGCATTTGGTCACGCGGTCAACGCAGCCAACCCCACCCCCACTATGAAGGCCGCCAAGCCATGCACAGACTTTAGTGATGCGGCGTATGGTTGGCTTTTGGGCCTCGAGGACCTCATTCTCTGGGCCCAAAACATATATGCTTAGGGGAGGGGGGTGCAGCCCTTCTCCCCAAGCCTTCACAGACCCTGGGGACCCCATCCCCCAGTGCCAAAGACAATATAAAGGGAAGGGACGCACCATGGCACTCCCCTTCCCCAGCCTCATTAAGCCCTGGGACGGCCAAATTCATTTAAAAAAGGGGAGGAGGGTCATTGGGCCCCAATTCCTGAGGCTCATTAGGCCCCGGAGACCCCATCCCTGGGGCCAAATACAATTAAACAGCAGAGGGTGTATGCAGCCCCCCTCCTCAAGCCTTCTTGGGCTCCAGGGACCCCATCCTGGGGAAACATATTTGGGGAGACAGGCAGATGGCCCTCCTCCCTGAGTCTTAATAGCCCACGGGGACCCCATCCCCCCAGAATCAAGTACAATAAAAAGGGAAGGGGCCATGTATCCCTCATCCCGAGCCTTATTAGGCCCCACGGCCATCCGCCCGAGCCAAGTGTCATAAAAAAGAGAAGGGGGCAATGCAGCCTTCCTCCAGAGCCTCAACATACTCTGGGGACCCCATCCCCTAGGGCCCTTATTTGAGTTAGGTGCCCCAGTGCCCACCTGGATCATCCACCAAACAGCAAGTTAGGGGCTGTGGTGGGAGCCCCAGGGACCCCGTGGCCCCGGTCGGCTCCTGCAGGCTGCAGGAGCTAGCATTACTCCTGCCCGGCCTAAGCACGTTTTTTGTTTGCTCCTGGTAGGCTGGAGCAATATGTATTTTTCTGCCCACATGAGCGTGGACACGGAAACAGAAATCTGCTCCCACCCCGTGGGAGCATTTTTAGAGCTTCAGCAGAGTGAGAGGAGACAAGCCTTCCCTGCTTGTGCTCCTGCAGGCATTAAAGGCATGTCTGCTCCTACTTGGCAGGAGATTTAAAAATGCACACACAGGGTGGGAGCAGACATATGTGTCACTGCCCACGCTAATGCAGCAAGGGAAACTACTATGTCCCGAGGGGTTGGCTCCGGGTCTGGGGGTTAGTGAACTAATGCGTCCACTGGAGGGGCCTTTGTTTGACCTCATGGTCACAGATTCAAAAGCCGGCGGCTCCACTCAGCCTTATATCCTTCTGAGGTCGATAATATGAGTACCATTTAGTTGGGTAACAATAAACATCTGTTATTCAGCCCCAAGATTCCCAATGGGTGAACGTTCGCTTTACAAATACAAGTTATGTTATGCTAAGGGACACACAGGACCGTCGCCCCACTACTTTTAACCAGTGCACTGTAAAGGAAACATAAAATGATAATAACTTTATCATTTTAAGTTTCCTTTGCGGAGGGCGGGGCTGCTCTGCTCTCGGAGCAGGGCAGGGGAGGAGTGGTTTGCCCACTCCTAAGTGTGCAATGACTGTTTGGTCGGCCCTCTCGGGCCGCCCAAACCAGTCATGTGCACTTTCCCCGTTCTCCGTGCAGGCTGTATTACAGCCTGCATGGAGAACATGCCCAGGCCCCTATTAACTGGTTGAGGGTCGAACCAGGACGCTCAAAGCCAATCACAATGCTGCATTGCAGCGTTGTGATTGGTCAGGGGAGCCAGTCTGTCATTCCTGTGCCTCAGTTCTACGAGGAGAGCAGGAGCAGAGACGTGGGACCCCCCACAGCAAGGTAAGTGTAAATGTTATTATTATTTTTTTTACCTTGCGCACCGTTTCCCCCTCATCTCCCCCCCCCACACACACCCCCGCGCACTCGCCCCCCAACCCGTGAACCATGCCGGCTGCCATTGGGGACACAGTCTGTGAGCTGGCCCTGGGGATGGGTCCCCGAAGCCTTAAGAGGCTTCGGGAGCGGTGCTGCTCCCCTCCCTTTTCTTTTAAGTTAAGTTAAATCTGAAGACCACGTTGTCTATGAATACTTTAGAACTAAGCAATTCTTTTTAAATGTCACCGTTTTTCTTTAAAAGGAGGACATCTGCCTTTCCTGAGAGAGGTTTTAAAAAAGGTTGATCAAATATCACGTTGAAATTGCAGTGGGTCTCTACCAAAGCATTTCGTTCCATGTTTAGTTCACTTTCTTAAGTTTAGGGTTGGAGACTTATCCAAAATTTAAATCTGTTAAGACCAAGAGTGCGGAAAGTGTTTTCAGACTGGGATCTTCTATTAGTTCAGGAATCATTACGCAAAGCACCTTTGAACCCTTAGAAGAGGTCTCAAGTTTCTTGGTCGAGCCTTGGCTGCGCATGCACTGCTCCGCGAGGCATGCTGTCTTCGAGTATTGACTTGAAACTCCACCCATATTTTTCATTGGCTTGCGTCATTGTCCTTTGCAAATGCTGACTTCTGATTCGTTAACAGGCTTGTTAGTACCGCCTTGTCTTCATTTGAGCCTCCCATGAGGACTGGCCCTTTTACTTCTGTTGTTACACAGTATGTCTTATTTAGTCTGTAACCACTATTTTCTTTAATGAGTTTCTCCTACTGCAGGCACGACATGCTTTCCTGCAACATTCAGCACACCATGCAGCATTCAAGCAGCCCAGGACAATGGCGGCCGCTTCTTTGAAATGAAATAGGTCTCGCATTTACAAGAGTTTGAGGTATTGGCATTGTAAATGACAATGCTTTTTATTTATGTGTTTATTATCAAAACAGGCATTTCAATGCCAATAGCTTCAACTCTCGCAAATGTGAGGCATATTGCTTTGCAAATGATTGTTTACCTTGAAAACAGTGTTTTGGTGCCACTTTTACCGCTGGACAACTAAGGAAATCCACTGTTTTTCTTTGTAGTAGTTCCCTTCTATCTAAGGCTCTTTAAAGATCGTAAAGTTCTGAGGCTGATTCTGCTGCTCGTGCCTAAGATGAATTCAGTCTCAAGAGAATAGTTCCACCCCTAGTTCCTTCCTCTGAGGGCAGCAGGATAGATTTCTGGATGTGCTCATTAAAATGTACCCATCCAGATCAGTCAAGTACAGCACATTTTATTCCCTTTTTGTGAATTTTGGCCAGGTTACTATGGGGGAAAATGTATTTCCTTTCTACTTTGAGTCAGTGGGTGAAAGAAGTAATACAAGGGGGGGCCAATAGGCCCCCACGCAAGCATGGCGGGGCCCGGCCCCTCCCACACCCCGTCCCTTTCGGGGCCGCTTGCCCCGCGCCCTCGCCCCGGAAGTACTGGTGTGCTTCCGGGGCGAGGGGGCGGGGTCGCGGCGGCGAAAGGGTTAAAAGCCTGGGGAGCGCGGGAAGCGGCCTCTTTGTGCCCGCGCTCCCAGGCTCGCTCCTCGCCCCACCGTGGGGCCGTGTAATTTTTCTGTTTACTCTTCCTCTGCAGATGCGTGATCCCGAGGTGAATTCGCAGCCTTGCAAGAGGTCGGACCGGGAGAGCACCGAAGGGAGAGACCTGGAGAACACTGGAAAAGGACACGCCGAAAACCGGACCAGCGTGCTCATCGGGGCAGCGGGAGAGTCGGGCGGCCGCGCATCACGGTTTTCCAGGTGGCGAGCGGGCTGATCGGCAGGCGAGACGACGGGGACAGAGTGTGAGTAATCCCGCGCTATGGTGCACTGTGGGGTGTAATTTCCGCCATAATTAAGGAGCGAACCGGCACGATGCGGTAGAGCCTGCATAGTATTAAGTTAATGATGTATGTACATAATAGAAACATAGCGGCGTTGTATTTATTTTGTTGTCTTCCGATACAGGCAACAATTAATTTTACCTCAATGTTTAAACTCATTCACCTGGGCGGAAACATTTCGCATTCTGTTGTCAAAGGGAAAAGGGCACTGTATACATACATTCGGTCGAAATGTCTGGGCCCAGCACAGAGCCTTCGTGGTGTGTCAATAGGAAAGTTGGATCACTGGAATGACATGTAGAAAGACCTGAAGATCATAGGGGCCTCCCATTTAGGAAAATATCATCTCTTGTACCACATGAGCGCCTATAATTCAGAAACACGTTAACTACTAAACCCAAGAAACGTCATACCTTAGCCACCCAGCTGAAGAGAGGGGACATCCTAATGCAGCAGGCAGACCGGGCGAGCTGGCCCCCTGATATCTCCCCCTTCGACGCTTAGCGCCCGAAATAAGCTTCCATTGAAGCGCTCTCGCCGGGGGAGGAGGGAAGCGAGCAAGACGGGTCCCTGTGTGCAGATAATCACAGGGTGCAGGGCGCATGAACAGTGTTTCCACATCCACTTGAGCTCAGTGACCGGCTCTTGTCCCTGCAGACATGTCTGGCTCGCGAGCGGTCAGTTGAGTAAACGGGGATCCGGCAAGAAGTGAGTGAGTTCCTCCCTACGACAGCTGGCCCCGCCTTCCCCAGCAAGCAGCGCCGAGAAACCAGGGAGTCGCAGAGGGGCTGGTTCTATATGACACAGCGCTGGGAAACTCACTCTGGAGTTTTGGCGGCTTGTAAAAGAAAAGCGCCGTCATGAAGACAGTGTAACTCATCGTGGTCGCACTTGGCTTCTAAACCGCTTTGTGTGGGTAACAGAAGTCACTCAAAGACTACGGCAATGCAGGATGCACAGACGTGCCGTCATGAGAAAAACCGACACCAAAAAAGCGAGCAAATAATACATGTTTTGAATCAAATTAATTGCATTTGTTATAAAATGTCTTAGTGGCAAGGCAACAACCCCTATAACACTGAATTCATATAGCGTTGCTTTTCCATAGAAATAATTTAAATGCTATGCCGTAATAATCAATCACATTTAATTAGCAAATAACTAAGTACACTGTTTTCAGAAGACAGTATTTTATCATAATGTGAGCAAGGAAATTGGTACCACCTCCCACACACAGCCGGTAACTGGGGTGAATTGGGCCCCTCGCGCCCTGGTACCCGGTGCCACTGCACCTGCTGCACTGCCGATAGCCACGCCTCTGCCCAGCGGCAGTGCAAATTGTAAAGAGTCAAATTAAAGATGACTTATTCGCCGCGAGCAGAAGAATCCAGATATTGTGCTACTCTCGGATCATTAAGGCAGCTCTATTACACATTTTAAAGGGCTGTCTGCTTCTATCTGGTATTTTAACGCGTGTTATGATATGATGAAAAAATATCAGCTTCAGGTGATTTCTCTACTTTCTGTACCGACTCAGACAGTAAAATGTAGGTCATGCCAGTTAACGGCCAGGTGGTGACCCTAGTGCCACCTTTCAGGTTTTAGACAAACTTGTGAAAAAGAGACCTTGTTTGACCCTGGTTTAAAGAACACCCTTTAGCCTTGAGATATTCAACTTGCAAAAAAGTCAGAGTACAACCATAAACCTTATCCGGTGGAAATATGCTAATTTACCACAGAGCTTCTGCAACTGTGAGACCCATGCCGCTATGCAAGTGGTCAAATTATTTTGTATGAAATAACACGGGATATCCTCTCTTTAGTGCACCAGTGACATCAGCTACAGAGGTTCTAGACCACCTCCTCTGAGCCAAGCTTTGACTGCCTAACCAATATACCTCGGAGAGCAGGGAACAAGTCCTAAAAAAAGAAGTTGGAGGACGCTGACGTCACAACAGGAGGTGACGTCACGAAAGGTGGCTTGCATTCAGTTGCAGTTTATAGTTTATAGTTATTGAGCTCCCGATAAAATAAGTGGGGGGATGCCGTCCACCCGCGTGGTACCCAGACTCGAGCCCTGCCGGAGAGTCAGTAGAACCTGGCAGACCAACAATCTGTCACAGATAGTGTTCTGGTTTTGAAGGGAACATTCCCATTCTCCTGTTTGAGGACGGTCGAGTGGAGTGGTTCCTCCAACTTCAAGTATTGAGAAAAATGCAAGTTTCTACATCCGAAGCAACTAGCAATGGCATTCTGCAGATGTCAAGCAAAAGGTAACACTGGCATCCACATGCATACCAACAGGTAATACTATCCTCCACATGACCTACAACAGGTGATATACATATGTAAGGGACATATTCACACTCATCATAATATTAATTAATAACCAAATACTGTGCTTAATTTGAGCTGGTGAATAGCGGGGTAGGAAAGGCACTATCCCAGATCCTATCACACCTGTTTACAAGCAAGTTGGTCCAGTGAACTGTAGACCGGGGGACCACCTGCTATTGGGGATGGCAATAAGGCAGTGGGAATTTTAAGTAGAATTGTGTAGGTAGGTTAAGTACTATCACACATCCTATCACACCTGTTTACAAACAAGAGGGTTCAGTACATAGTTGGCCGGTGTGACCACCGGCTACTGGTGATAGCAATATGGCAATGGGCCATGTTAGCTCACAAGTCATTCAAAAGGATGGGTCAGGGCCATAATAAAGTGCCTGCTGAAAGGGGAAGAATTGTATCTTTTTCTTAAAATCAGGAATGTCCAATGTAGGCACAGGAGGGCTGCACCCATGACAGATTGGCAGGGTAGCCAACACGCTTTAAAAAATGTTATATTTAGAGGCACTGTATCTAAATGCATTTAATATGTTAATTCTAATCTCAGGGATGCCGCCCATTGTACACCTACAGTGGGGCAAGAACACGTCAAACGATCATTTGTCAGGATGGTTGAGTGCAAGGAACATGAAAAGCTGCCCACATGGGTTTAAAGGCTGTGACATTAGGATAACAGTTGCTGTGCCCTCGCTGTTCCTTTATGACTCAGCAACAAGACAGTCGTGGTAGCTACTTAGGGGGTAGTTAGACAATGTGACCATGAGGGCTGGGCGGGCACTGCAATCTGATCCCTGATTAACACCCTCCTTGCACTGATCCCGCAACCCCATAATAATTTTTCTGGGTGCGGGAATTTTTTCGTGTTTTCACTTCACCTGGGTATCTGCCCGCTACTTACAACGGTAACATGGCAGAGTGGTCTACGTAATCGACAATACTAGTTCGGGGTGACCGGGGGGCTTGCTGATTCAAGTTACACTTGCGTACGTGCTTGCCTAGGCCTATATGCACGTGCGAGTCGACTTAACAGCATTTGGCACTTAATTCTTCCCCACCTGTTTTTTGCCCAAGTAAGTCAGCTATACCAAAGGTCAGCCAGGAAATTGCCATTCCATGGTAGACCTGTTAGTTTCAGGTATTTTCCTCAGAGGACATAGAGCACGCAAAAACTCACTATAGTAGAGTGGATCTAAAGAGGAGGGTCGCGACCATGCCTAAATCCCATCTCTGATACTGCTGGTGCAGATGAACAGGGCTGAACTGGGGGAGGCAGAATGGGTTGATGAACGGTAACACATTAAACCCTGATCTGTTGAAACTAATGTTGCATCATGATTTACAATAGGTGGCGGTATACTATGAATTGATTGGACAATCATGTGTGGCAGCGGGGGGGCCACCTGCTACTTGCAACTTGTTAGGGAAATGATGCTCAGTCTGGGATCATGAGAATAATATATATAGGTTATGGTTGCCCCTTAGTTATATTACGCGTTACCACTGTCAGCCACGATCCAAGCCAACAGTCAGGCGCAAGGGGTTCGATACTTAGAACACGTATATCTCATCAAGTTGTGATTGGGTGGGTGCCAATGCAAACGGACTGTTCCTTTTGAACTGATATCCTAATCATCCTTAAGGAGTCATGAGGGCGTTATGGTATGCACTGGGGACTCAATGCTTTGTGTCACTGCACTGCACACTGGGTAGTGTTTGTTAATGAAGGCCATTTTACAGGGCACTCCTCGTAACACTAATACAGTCACGCTACAAGGGAACCCAAACTGAGGCTATGCTCGATACTTAGTCGGAAGTGTTTAGGAGTATGCATCTGATGCTAATCGTATCTCAAACGTGGCAAGGGATGGCAATGTAAGACTAGCACATGTACTGCAGTTATCGCCAGAAGCACTAATGGTTTGTGTTTATCTTTTTCATTTATGTATGGCCGGGTCCATGGTGGATATCTGGAGTGCTCCGCATCACAACAGCTGCTACAGGTGGACAGCCCAAGGGATGCTGACGTCAGGTAGAGGATGGCAAACAACAACACAAGTGTGATGGGCGAGCGATCAAAGGACGCAGGAGGTGCCAACACAGAGTTGATTGTTTTGGTGTGTAAGCCCTTATATTGGGCTGGCGGCAGTTATGTAGCAGGATGTGGTTTCACAAAATGGCAGTATTTGCCGTGAAAGGAAATGTATACCTACAGTAACGGCGCCTGTGCACGCAGGGCCACCAGTGTCAGCATGATATGCATAGATCATCAAATGGTAAGTGACAACGGTAGAGATGGGACAGTACACAAGGGTGGGCATTCCTAGCTTCGGCAACACCAGGAATGATAGGCCTATGCAACGCCTCATTTCCCCGGTTCAGGAAGTGGGGACTTCCATGGTGAAAGTAATACCATACACTTAACACTTTCCAGAGCGTAGTGGCTGGGTGTGGATGGTTAGCAGACTGTACAGTAGGCCAGTGGGAAGAGTAGAATGGGAGTACCAGGATACCCCAGGTCACAGCATCTGCAGGGACCCTCGAGAGGCGTGCCCCCACACCCTCGTCATTTTAGCACATGGGGTAACAATGATAGGACCCAGATTGCACCATGGGGGGCTGCATTTTCCCCCGGCTGCACGTAAAAGGGGGGGGGGAATTAGGCGAGTGCACGGAGTCACTCGGTGAAGAATCACTCGATAAAGAGGATCTACACTTGGTTGGAGAAACTATTTCATACACATTAATGACAGAATACCCCTCAAGGGGTCATCTTAGGACCAAGTAGTTTACCAGTCGGCTGATAATGGGGAGTGGACGTTTATTAGAGGCTCTACTCACAGGGTGGGGGGTCCAGTGGACAGAGTCAGGGATGCCATAGGGGTAGGGAACAAAATAGCAGGGGTAGAGGGTTTTGGATTAGGAAGTTATGACCTTTCAGTGTAGGCAGTTGGGGGGGGGGGCCAGATAGTCGGTTAACTACCTGGCCTGTGGCGGTAAGGTCATTAATCGGTGAGCAGCATTTTAAGGTCCTTACGGGGGGGCGGACCCATTCACGAAAGGGGCCGCCCGCGGGAGGGGCCATTGGTCTCTCTCAGAACTTCAGGGGCAGGATATGATACCCGTTTTAAAGGGTGCGGGGGAGGGAGTCTACGCTTTCCTCAGGCTGGTAGCCACCCCTCACAACACTATGACGTCACTAAGGTGCGCGAGTGTCTGGGCCCTCCTGTTATGGTTAAATGGAGTTCGGGGAGCGCACGTGGGTGTAACGTGCCCTGGGTTGCGCATGCGCATCTTCAACGTGAGAGCGCAGCTGTAAAAGGATCTGACACCGGTTGGCGACCTTGCCGTAGGACTTTATTAAAAAATATTAGAATGCAGTTTAATTTTCAGGATGATTAGATTACGTTAGGAAACACGCTGTACTAGCTATTTGTTAAGGTTAGCCCATCATACCATGTCGAAACGGATGTCAATCTAATATTCTGAAAAGTGTGCATTTTAATAATTGTCAGAAATGTTTATTTGATTAAAATTTTTGATTTGTTTTTATATTTTAATAAATACGGCCAGGGGGGGGGGCCCGTACCCCCCCTTGACTTCCAAAGACCCCCATGTGTTGACTGGTTGAATTGGGTAATTCAGTCGGTGTTCAAGGGGGGAGGTGGCCGGCAGTCCAAGACCATGATACAAGGGGGGGCCAATAGGCCCCCACGCAAGCATGGCGGGGCCCGGCCCCTCCCACCCCCCGTCCCTTTCGGGGCCGCTTGCCCCGCGCCCTCGCCCCGGAAGTACTGGTGTGCTTCCGGGGCGAGGGGGCGGGGTCGCGGCGGCGAAAGGGTTAAAAGCCTGGGGAGCGCGGGAAGCGGCCTCTTTGTGCCCGCGCTCCCAGGCTCGCTCCTCGCCCCACCGTGGGGCCGTGTAATTTTTCCCCACCCTCCATCCCTTATTAGCAGACCTTGGGGCTTGGCAAATGGTAGTATCGGGTTTGTCAATGTGCCGGAATATAGGTGTAGGGGGGTTTGATCCAGTAGGCCTTGAATTTCCCGTTTACTGGAAGGTAGAACAGATGTAAATATTTTGTGCAGTGCCGTGATATTTAACTAATTCTCTCCTTAGGCCTTTTTTCCCGCTTACAGGAGTATCTGTATATGTATATGTTTTGTGCTTTGCTGTGTATTAACAATTTTCTCCTTAGGCCTTTTTTCCTTTTAGAATAGCAATGTCGTATTTATTATGTGTGTCTGGCGGTAAGGTCATTAATCGGTGAGCAGCATTTTAAGGTCCTTACGGGGGGGCGGACCCATTCACGAAAGGGGCCGCCCGCGGGAGGGGCCATTGGTCTCTCTCAGAACTTCAGGGGCAGGATATGATATCCCGTTTTAAAGGGTGCGGGGGAGGGAGTCTACGCTTTCCTCAGGCTGGTAGCCACCCCTCACAACACTATGACGTCACTAAGGTGCGCGAGTGTCTGGGCCCTCCTGTTATGGTTAAATGGAGTTCGGGGAGCGCACGTGGGTGTAACGTGCCCTGGGTTGCGCATGCGCATCTTCAACGTGAGAGCGCAGCTGTAAAAGGATCTGACACCGGTTGGCGACCTTGCCGTAGGACTTTATTAAAAAATATTAGAATGCAGTTTAATTTTCAGGATGATTAGATTACGTTAGGAAACACGCTGTACTAGCTATTTGTTAAGGTTAGCCCATCATACCATGTCGAAACGGATGTCAATCTAATATTCTGAAAAGTGTGCATTTTAATAATTGTCAGAAATGTTTATTTGATTAAAATTTTTGATTTGTTTTTATATTTTAATAAATACGGCCAGGGGGGGGGCCCCGTACCCCCCCTTGACTTCCAAAGACCCCCATGTGTTGACTGGTTGAATTGGGTAATTCAGTCGGTGTTCAAGGGGGGAGGTGGCCGGCAGTCCAAGACCATGATGTCAATTACTAACTTAAATTCAGGACTCGTGCTTCTCAGTTCAAACCCAATCAGCAAAGGGGGTGGCAGCCTGTTGGGCTGACTAGAGTGGCGTCTCTATTAATGGCATTTGTACTACAGAAACCGGGGAAAGACGGTCTATATTTGTAAACCATTACAGACTACATTTGGTTCAGAGTTCTGAACTACAGCTCGGTCCAAATGTTTGGAAATCGAAAAATGCATGTTAACTTTTTTACTGTTTAATGAAGTCATATATTGTCGAATTCTACGTTGATGTTGCATGTATTCTATTGTTTATTGTTTTTTCTTTAAACCTTATTGCTTTGGTATACCTGCAATATGTAAAGGAAGAATATGGATGAGGAAGTACTGACCTGTAATCTCCTTTACTCCGATTACACATTTCTCTCCCACCCTCCTGTATCTTTGGGGGGAGGAGTATTTAGGTCGTAATGCAGAACTGGCTGCCCCCAGAAGAGCTTTATGTTACCTATCTACTGATGTTCAAAGAACACTTTAGTACTTCCACTCACCAGGCCCCACCCCCTGTTCAAGTCTAGAGAGAACGATTCCATATGTATTTTTTAGGTCCTATAGTTCTTAATTTTCGCCCTTTTATGATATTTAAAACTGAAAAGACAAGCGACGATGCTTGGTACGATGCTTGGTACAGTTTGCAGAAGCATTTGAAAATAATTGGAAGGAAGGTCAAAAGAAGGTGGCTGAGAAGCAGTCTTCCTGACAACACATAAAACAAGCAGATTAGGATGCATCAGGGGAAGGAAGCAGCAAAAGGTAATGCTTTCATAAAAGATGACACAAAACTTTACTGCAGCAGGATTGAAACGGAGAGGAAAACATATATCTCTTGTCTTGGCCTAAAATGTGGAAACTAAAAGTTACATTTGTAAATGACTTAACAATGGATATGCTCTATATAAACCAACGACCTAAAAGATGACGTGATCAAGGATGCAGAATCGACATTCCGGCTCTGAATTGTGTTAACTAACTGAAGCAATTTTAAGTGATGGCGGAAAAAAAAAATTTGTAAATTTCTTTATTCGACCGGGTATACTTGATAAAAAAGGCTCTCGGTTTTTGGATAACTTTCAATATTACAATTTGAAGGGGCGGGTCAAGGCACCAAGCCGATTGGACGATGATCATCATGTGTGCTCCACACACATGCAAGGTGCTAAGGCAATTTTTCTGGACTCAAAGTGCTGCCAACATAGCTGGAAATTACTGCTGCATAGGCAATAGAATAATGGAATAGACGTTCCCCCTCACCCCACACCCTACAATGAACCAGTGCCAGTGACAATGATCGTGTGTTTAGAAGAAGAGAGTCTGGTCGCGTGGCTCGACAGAAAATGAGACCGCACAAGATGGTGAATGCACTGGGAGGCCCGTCACATACTTGCCAGCGAGTTTCCTATTGGCAGCAGGGACTCAGCGATGGCCCCAAAAAAACTGAAGGGGAGTCTGGTCAACTTGCTTCATAATGTAACTTTTGTAACTGTCTGTCTATAGGGTTTAACATACACACAGGCAGTGGCGGCTCCTCTATAGGGGCGTTTGGGCGCCGCCCCCCTGCTTTCTCGCAGTGCGAGAAGGCAGAAACATAAATGGTAATAACTACCATTTGTTTCTGCCTTCTCGCACGGCGAGAAAGCTGAAGTTCCTGGTTGGGAGTGGGCGGTGTTTCGCGAGGGCAGGTGTTGCCCACTGTTGTTCATACTGACTGTTTGGGCAGCCTGAGGCCGCCCAATGTTGGACTTGGCCCTTCTGGCAGGTTCACCCCTGAACTTTTTGCCTTTTAGTATTACATAATTATAATGATTTCTGGTCTTTGCGCACTTTAGCACTGTGGCGCAGTGTAAAGTGCATACGCTCTCTGAGTGCATGTGTGAGGTTGGCCTGCCATCCCATAGGAATGCATGGGGAATGTATGTGTCCATGGTAATTCCTGATGCGTGGGGAGTGCAGGTGCGAGTTTGGTATGTGCGGACTCGTGTGATTAAATGCTGAGCGATGATGTGTGCAGCGTTATTGTGTCTAGAGTGGAAGTGCCACTTCTAGAAGTTGGCCTGTCTGTGCAGTGAATGTGCTGGCTTGTGATTGGCTGGGGCTGCCTGGTGTGCCAGGCTCCTGGAGTCAGGATGGGGCTACCCCGGTGGTGAATGGGAGATCTGCATGTTGATGGCTGGGGAGGAGTGCACCTGGGACCTGAATAGGGCTGGGCTTTCCCCTCACAAAGCCGGCTCCACCCCCAGTGGTGTGTCCGATGTCCCTGACCCATCCTGTGAATAGGCAGAGGGGCTGAGCAAAACAAAGTGCTCAGGAACCAGTTGTATATGGTTCGCCCCTTGCCTGCACCTTTAGACATAGGAATTGTGGGTATAAAAAGAGGCTGTGACCTCTTGTAAAATGTTCTTGTTTTCCTGACTAGAATCTACCAGGGGCGTGCTGTTGCTGGGGCCCAGGGGAAGGCTTGCCTCCCTGGGCCCTGCCCAGCCCCTGGATTGCTGAGGGACTTCTTGGGGACCCTTCTTCTTTTTGATTCCTAACAGAGGGGGCCTTGCTGATAGTGGGGCCCAGGAGGGACCGCCATGGGGGCTGTCTCCTGGCTGGAGTGCCCGGTGTGCTGGCCCCTGGGCCCTACGTTGTCCCACCTGCTTGCTAAAGGCTTCCCCGTGCTAAATAGCGCTTTTGCGCTGCTGGAGCGGGGATCCCTGTCTTGAGGGATTCCCCGGCGAGGGGATTCCCCCTACCTTGTGCAATTGCAGGTGCCCACCATGCGTCACTCCGATGCTTTATTTGTTTAATTACGGGTGCCCACCCCATTTTTAGGTTTTGCCTAGCCAATGCGTACGAAGTACGCATGCGCTAGGAAAAACTTAATGATATCTGTGTGTGGGGACTGGACCGTCCCCACTCTCTCATTGGCTAGCTCCATAAATGGAGGCTAGCCATTGGGAGAAGGCTCTGTCCGTCAATCTCGGACCAGATTCGGGGGCGTTCCCGAGAATTTTTGGCTTTTGGCTACGTCAGCCGAAAGCCTGTTCTCGGGAACGCCCCCGAATCTGGTCCGGCATTGAGCCGGCACCCACCTTCATTAAGCACAGCCTGCGAAACTCAGGCACTGACAGTGGAGGCTGGGAAACCGGGTTTGAGTCTCGGCAGGATGCTTAATCTCCCCGTGCCTAACAACATGAATGTGTCCGTCTCTAACTCAACATGTGCTCATGTAAAGCGCTCTAACCCCTTCGGGTCTCGTTAGCGCTATATACAACTTTTTTTTTAAAAGCTTTAATGTGTGCTGCTTAGCAGTGGCATCGGGAGCGGGGGGAGGGCCCTCCGGCGGACGGGTGGCAGCATACTCTTCACGCCCCTATTAACTCCACCATGTGGGAGAAGCTCCGTAGCTCACCTGGGCAGTGCTCGGCCTCTCTAGTTCTGCAGACCAGGGTTCTAGTCTCGGGCCTACTAGATAGTAATTTTACCGAGGTGTTTATTCAAAAGTGCCTCTTTGTGTTCGCGAGTGGCACTGCTAGGTTGAAGCATTACATATTAATTAAAAGCCCCACTCTCTTCTTCGGGCCACAGGGATAACGGGAGAACTTGTGGGGCAGAGTGCCTATGATAGATAAGGCTCTTTGGTCCGGTTATAGTCAAAGTCTACTAGACAGAAATTTTACTGATGGGTTTATTTAATATTACTGATGGGTTTATTTAATATACAGCCCAGCCAGGGATCTTCTTTTAATTATTTAGAACTAATACAGCCTAAGCTGAGGATCGAACTCTGCTCTCCACCTCCAAGGTCGGCAGCTTTATGTGTTACGCCACCTCTCCTCGCTTCACTTTGTTTCCATTGCGTGACCTTTAAGTGCCCCTGGGGCACAAGCAGGGGCCTACTAGAGTGCTTCTCTATCGGAATGCACTGTGCGGTCCCCCGGGGTATACACTATGCGTCATGTTTTCTGTTCCGATTGGTCATGCCTTTCCACAGTTTGTGGGTGGCCACAAAGCCTAGCAACCGTCAAGACAATATCAGTACATCCCATCTAATTGAGTTAACTTCAAATTATCAATTTCTCAGTTCTCGAAATAAGGTATTCAAGCCAAGCCGGCTGTTGCGTGAAGAAAGTTAGGCAGATGCTCTTAAATATACTATACACAGAAGATTCGTTTTAAGGTTCCTCTCAATATGCAAAAAAAAGAACTAAGGATCGATCATGTATCTATAGAGCTATCCTGTATATTTGTTTCTGCATTTCAATAGTAGGAATGAGTGTATAAGAGAATCGGGTTGCCTTTCACCTGATTCACTTGTGCCAAAGTAAATAGTGGCCAAATGTGTTGGCAGAGTAGACAGTAAGGCTGGAGGTTGGGATACCCAGTTACCACTTGTTGGCTGACCTTTCATGCAGGGTGAGTACAATAGAAAGTCCTGGACAATGAATGTAATAATTATGTGGAGCGCTGTCTCGTGCACTGTGAGGCTATCGGCAGGGCTTAAGCAGCAGCAAGTTGAACCCACTATTTCAAAAGAAGGAGTTTGTGCAGGTTTTTTTTTTTTTTAAACGGGTGGTGGACACTGTCCCTCATTTTTAAGGACCAAGGCTTGTTTTTCATCCTCGGACTTCATCTAGAGTAGGAGAGACCGGAAGGAGAGGAAGAAAGGAGGAAGAGAAAAAAATAGGGAAATTGTGATAAATGAGAAAGCATGGATGGAAAAGAAACTGCGAAGTGAGATGAAGAGACAGGCAGTGTGGCTTGCTGGAAGAAAGGTGTGAGGTGGAATCCAGTTTAGACAGCCTTGGTATTTCTCTAACATGGCATTTGTAAGTGCCAGTGGCGGGCTCTTAAAAAATCTTTAGGGCCCCTGCACTTATTTATAAATTCAACCCTAAATGGAGTACATTACCGTGTGCCACTTTTACTGTGTGTACATGTGTTGTGTTTGCATAGCGCAAACATTCCCAAAAGACAGCAGAGCAGTGTACAGGCTCAAAGGAAGAGAGCAGCAGTGAAAGGTGGGTGTGAATGCCCTCATTCTGTTTCGAACAGTAGTCACACAACTACCAAGAGGCCCTGTGTGTTGTGGCCCCACACGATTTCTGTTGGCTAGGTGAGTGTCTTTGACAGGCGTACCTATTGTGTTTTTTTTGTTGTTTTTTTTGGTCGAAGCCTACATCTTTTGGACCTTCGGAAAGCGTCCATGAGAATGCATTTCACCCATTGCTTGCCAGTGGCTTTGTACCTCACATTTTCTTGCTTTTATTTGGACTGTTCAGCTTGAGTTTGTCCCTTCCATTGCCCAGTCAAGTCAAGTATTACACCATCTCCTCCCTCGGGACTCGCTCCTCTCTCCGAACTTTGCCTCGCAATGCAGGAACATCGCTGCCAGCAGCAGCAGTGCCGACCGGTGGGGCCGCATCCCAGGCTGAGCTTTGCGGGGAACCCGAGGAGCGGCAAGGGGTCAGCGGTGCCAACGGCAGGTCCTGGCTCTGCAGTCATGCAGCTCCCAGGATGCAGGACTTCTGCTCATACTCTCATCCCGTCACTCACTCTTCCCTTTCACCACTCTCCTTCTCTCACCGCCTCTCTCTCTTCTGCTCATACTCTCATCCCGTCACTCACTCTTCCCTTTCACCACTCTCCTTCTCTCACCGACTCTCTCTTCTGTTCATACTCTCATCCCGTCACTCACTCTTCCCTTTCACCACACTCTCCTTCTCTCACCGCCTCTCTCTCCTCTGCTCATACTCTCATCCCGTCACTCACTCTACCCTTTCACCACACTCTCCTTCTCTCACCGACTCTCTCTCTTCTGCTCATACTCTCATCCCGTCACTCACTCTTCCCTTTCACCACACTCTCCTTCTCTCACCGACTCTCTCTCCTCTGCTCATACTCTCATCCCGTCACTCACTCTTCCCTTTCACCACACTCTCCTTCTCTCACCGCCTCTCTCTCTCCTGCTCTTACTCTCATCCCGTCACTCACTCTTCCCTTTCACCACTCTCCTTCTCTCACTGCTTCTCTCTCTTCTGCTCATACTCTCATCCCGTCACTCACTCTTCCCTTTCACCACACTCTCCTTCTCTCACTGCCTCTCTCTTCTGCTCATACTCTCATCCCGTCACTCACTCTTCCCTTTCACCACACACTCCTTCTCTCACCGCCTTTCTCTCTTCTGCTCTTACTCTCATCCCGTCACTCACTCTTCCCTTTCACCACTCTCCTTCTCTCACTGCTTCTCTCTCTTCTGCTCATACTCTCATCCCGTCACTCACTCTTCCCTTTCACCACACTCTCCTTCTCTCACCGCCTCTCTCTCTTCTGCTCTTACTCTCATCCCGTCACTCACTCTTCCCTTTCACCACTCTCCTTCTCTCACTGCTTCTCTCTCTTCTGCTCATACTCTCATCCCATCACTCACTCTTCCCTTTCACCACACTCTCCTTCTCTCACTGCCTCTCTCTTCTGCTCATACTCTCATCCAGTCACTCACTCTTCCCTTTCACAACACTCTCCTTCGCTCACCGCCTCTCTCTCTTCTGCTCATACTCTCATCCCGTCACTCACTCTTCCCTTTCACCACACTCTCCTTCTCTCACCGCCTCTCTCTCTTCTGCTCATACTCTCATCCCGTCACTCACTCTTCCCTTTCACCACACTCTCCTTCTCTCACCGCCTCTCTCTCTTCTGCTCATACTCTCATCCCGTCACTCACTCTTCCCTTTCACCACACTCTCCTTCTCTCACTGCTTCTCTCTCTTCTGCTCTTACTCTCATCCCGTCACTCACTCTTCCCTTTCACCACACTCTCCTTCTCTCACTGCTTCTCTCTCTTCTGCTCTTACTCTCATCCCGTCACTCACTCTTCCCTTTCACCACACTCTCCTCTCACTGCCTCTCTCTCTTCTGCTCTTAGTCTCATCCCGTCACTCACTCTTCCCTTTCACCACACTCTCCTTCTCTCACTGCTTCTCTCTCTTCTGCTCATACTCTCATCCCGTCACTCACTCTTCCCTTTCACCACACTCTCCTCTCACTGCCTCTCTCTCTTCTGCTCTTACTCTCATCCCGTCACTCACTCTTCCCTTTCACCACTCTCCTTCTCTCACTGCTTCTCTCTCTTCTGCTCATACTCTCATCCCGTCACTCACTCTACCCTTTCACCACACTCTCCTTCTCTCACCGACTCTCTCTCTTCTGCTCATACTCTCATCCCGTCACTCACTCTTCCCTTTCGCCACACTCTCCTTCTCTCACTGCTTCTCTCTCTTCTGCTCATACTCTCATCCCGTCACTCACTCTTTCCTTTCACCACACTCTCCTTCTCTCACTGCCTCTCTTTCTTCTGCTCATTCTCTCATCCCGTCACTCACTCTCCCTTCAACACACTGCTAACTCTCTCCAATGCACCACTCTCTCTCACCCTAATTTGTTTTTCCTTCTTGGCTCTATCTCTATTCATTATCCCTCCCCGACTCCTCCTGATTCTATAGAGCACTTTTCAAATTTTTTTGTAACCATCGTCCATTTGCGTGAGATTACGCTATTTGCATTGTAAATGACAATGGCATTATTTTATCTGTTTTCAAAACCAACACATAAATAAAAAATTTGTCATTGACAATGCCAATCGCTCTAACTTTGTCAAAGGCAAAACCATTGCATTGTAAATGCTTGTTACTTTTGTTCTGTGCTATGAGGGAGCCTACCCCTCAAATTCTGCCCCAAAGGATGCCGCTGCCGTCCGCGGCCCGACTGACTGTGGGCGGGGCCACCGGACGGAAGTGACGCGGAAACCAAGAAGTGACGCGGCCGAAAAGGAAGTCCCGGAGCCTCGCCGGCTCCATCTGAGAAAGTCCCGGTCCCGAGATGGGGGACCGGGTGAAGACCGGCGCAGGCAGACGGCGGGGCTCCCATGAGGAGGGAGAGCCCCGCCAGCGCCATAGACTATGTCCTGCTCCCGCCGCGACCACAAGAGAGTAGCTTTTCCCCCGCCGAGAGCCGGTAAGTGAAGACGGCTGGGGCGGGGGGGAAAGGCCCCACATGCACCCCAGGCACCCGAGTGGTGCCCCTTCTTTCGTGCGGCCCCAGATGGCAGCGGGCCGCTCCACCAATGGTTCTTTTTGTTGTTTCCAGGGCCCCGGGGGCCCGTGTCCCCCAGAGCCATGGCGCCCCACCGATGGGGGCAGTAATTATCTTTAAAGCCCGGGCGTGGCTCCAGTATTGCCATTGTCTGTGGCTTGAGCCTAGAAGGCTCCTGGGGGCATTTTTGTATCTCGAGCCCAGGAGGCTCTACCACCATGGGGGCATTTGTTTCTTTAAGGAGCCAGAGTGCTCCCATGCCTACAGTTGTTTTTCGAGCCAGAGGGCACTTACAGGTTCAGAGCCTAGAAGGCTCCCCCGTGTTGCGCATTGGGAGTTCTAGAGACTAGAGGGCTCCACCGTTCTGTGCAATCTGTATTTCTAGAGCCTAGAAGGCTCCCACATGGCGCAGTCTTTGTAGGGAGAGCCCTGTCGCAGTTTTGTCCTCAGCTGCCCAGCAAGTAGTGGGAAGCTGCACCGTTTAGGACTTTCCTCCTAGGGACATGTACTTTGGACTCAGGAGTGAGGAGCACTCCTTCATCCCTACTTTGGCCTTCCCCAGCTGCGCAGCACTTAGTGCCAGCTGCAGCGTTTAGGCCCTGTCCCTGTCCTCAGCTGGCCAGCAAGTAGTGGGCAGCTGCTACGTTTAGGTTTTGGCGCAGTGGCGCAGCCTGGACTTTGATGTGAGTTATGTGCTACATGTGATTTCTGCGCTAAATGTGATTTATGTGATATTATGATTTATGCGCTAACGCTTTAGGTGTTAGGAAATGTACTGTGTGTAGTATGTTTTGCGCACCCCGTGTTCTGACACCTCTGAATGGGTTTTTATGCATCATGTGTAAAGTTTCTGGCCTATACCCATAAATGTATTTTTATGCTTAGGTGGTTGTTTTTCCTAGTATAGGTTATACTAGTGAGTTCATGGTTCCCTGCGTGATATTGTCCTAAGGTGGTTAGGGTTGCGTAGGTGGTACTTACCTGTTACCAGTGGTTGCTGGTTCATTATTGTTCTATGTTCTAAGTGCTATTCCTACAAGTATCCTGTGTTCTACCAAGTGCTAGTTCTAAAAGTGCTTATTCCTGACAGTGGTCCATGTGGCCCTGTCCCATGTATATAATCCCCTGTAAATTCTGCCCGTGCCTATGGCACATTGTAAAGTGTGTGTTTCCTACCTACTGTGTTTGGTATAATACAAAGGCTATTTTTATATATAACCTTGTGTGGAGTTCCTTTTGTGGGGGGCCTGGGATGTTGTTGCTGGGGGTGCGTGCGCAAAGACTTAACCTACATTGCCTCCGGGATTAGCCTTACTGCTCGTGTCACGTTACCTAGAGGTTGAACAGGGGTTATCTTTGGCGTGTAACTCCCTTGCCCTGACTAGAGTGGTGGTTTCTGCCTGGCTTTGGCGCAAAGCCAGCAGGAAACCCCATTTCTAACACCCAAACATTCAGTATGAACAACAGTGGGCAAGCCACTCCCCCCTGCCCTCGAGAAACACCGCCCACTCTCCCTGTTCTCTATGTATGCTGCAGCATACATAGAGAAAATGACCCGGGTGGGGCAGCGGCCTCACCAATCACAACACTGCCATTGCAGCGTTGTGATTGGTGGAGGGGAGGGAGGCTGCCTGCAGCCTTCCTGATGACGAGCGCTGCAGAACTCAAAAAGCAGGACGGCGGGAGTCGGGAGTCTAGGGACTTGAGGAAAAGCGGGACGGGAAGTTTAACTTTTATTTTGTATATATTTTTCCCTTAAACACCTCCCGCGTCCCCCCCATCCCCTCATCGGCGCGATGACTCCATTTCCACCCCCCCACCCGCATGTAATGCCAGCCGCGACTGCGCAGCAGTCGACAGTCTAAGGGTTAAAGAAATCATGCGATCCTTAATCAAAATGACCAGAATGGATATAGAAGTTATGGTTTCCTTCTTTTGAAAACAGCAAATACCAAGGTAGCGATCCGTTCTCTAATGTAAGTTGTGTCGCATTTGCATTTATATGGTGCTTCGAACTCCTCATGGGACTCCGAAGCGCATTGCACCAGGGACACCAGAAAAGAATGCGTGAAGACACAGGCCTTGACTGTGAAAGTCTGTCAGGGGGGTTATCGCAGCGATGCATAAAAATGCCCTTGAGGCAGTTATTCATCGGATGCATTAAATAATGATAATGGCATGTTGTCATACACTAAGGAGGCATAAATGTAGGTTTCGGTGGTAATTGAACCAAAATATGCCTCTCTGTATTTTCCAGGCCTTTGTTCACTAGGAAATGATGTGCTCTGGTGCTCTGACTGAACGCAGCCTCACAATCGAGGCCTAGGTCTCACACTTGAGAATGTATGTGAATTAGTGCTGTGTGCTTTGAATGGGCGTGTGCATGGGTATGTGCTAGCGAATGATGGGTGTATGTGTGCGCGCTTGTGAATGGATGGGTGTGAGTGCACATGTAGATGGGTGGGAGTGAGTATGTGGGTGGGGGTGCCTGTGAGGGATAGGAGGAAGGGAGTGTGCTTGTGCGTGACCGCCCCACTACTCGTCAACATTACGAGCCGCCACTGCACACAGGAGTACGTCTGGTATGTACAAGGGAAGGGGGAAGGGATGATGGGAGAACCCTAGTGTTGTTGACCATTGGAGAATGCTTTCCTTAGGACGAAAAGCCTCACTCACCCAAAGGAGACATGCTTCATCATAGGGTTCCCTCCTCATGCCTGAACTGCAAGTGTGAGGCTACTACTCTCCAATGGCTAGGAGCAGAGGTGTGTTCTGCCCTGTAAAGCCCCAACCAGGGATTCAGGGGCATTCATCAGGACCAAAACACTACTGTCATTCTGCAATTACAATTATAAAAACCTGATATCAACCTGACAGAAGTAAGCCAATTGATACAGGAGATGGCCTACAATATGTTAATCACAGGGTCCACGTGTGTACTGTAATATTTCTGATTACTGTCCATGCCTCAGGATTCAGCAGATTGTGCCAGTGTGCAAATCTCTAATTTTCAATCTCTTAGTATAGATAATAGGAGTCCACTGCACAGAATGGGGAGGAGGGTGCGTCGGTAAGGACTCTGTAATTAGACAGAGTATCCACTAGAAAGAATATTACAGAAGGTAAGGCACTTGATCTTCTGATGGATACCCCTGTCCACAGACTCACCTTGTAAATACATACTTAAGCAGTACCTCCCCAGGTGGTGGGTTTGTGGAATGGGTCGCACCAACAGATCCTACAGGAATGAATGGGAAATGTTCCCCTCCCTTACAGACCTGGGTATCCAGGCAGTAGTGATTTATGAATGCATGAACACACTCCCACTTCGCATCCTAGCAGATGTTCAAAAGAGGTACTCCGCGTGCCAGCTTTATGGCTCCGCGTGCCAACGTTCTGGTAGCAGCTATAGGTCTGGTGGAATGAGCCTGCAGGCCTTCTGGAGACTGTATCTTGGACTGTTAGCATGTGATTTTGATACAAAGGACAATCCACCTGAAGAAGGTTGCATTTTTTGCAAGCTCTTCTCTTCTTCGACTCAGAGAACCCTGCAAAGAACTGATGGCCCATCGACTGTACCTCAGTACGATCAATGTAATAGTGCACAGTTCTCTTCAGCTCTAGCAGATGGAGTCTCTTTTCCTCCTTATTTTTATAACCTTTATTTATCTTTGAGACTAAGTTACAGCAGGTGTGCATCCACGATCGAAGCAAACAGGAGGAGCATAAGGAAGAGCATATATATATACCAATAGAGCATTCTTAGCTATGGCATTATAAATATCATATGTCAAAAAGTCCATCATTGTATTAACAGTGATATCAGACCGATTCCCCTCAGTCGACCCCTTACTCCCATCCGACACATACAGATCACTTGCATGCGTACGTTTCTTTTCTTCCTTAAATGGATGAGGTAGGGCAAAGAAGAGTAATACCCTGTCTAATGTGGAAAGGCATTACAGCCTTTGGGAGGAATGGTGCCTTAGTCCTTAGCACGATCATGTTTAGAAAGAAAGAAAGTGATGTATGGTTGCTGGACACAAAGTGCTTGCAGCTCACTCAAGCAATGAGCTGAATTAGGAACATTGTAATCATTAAGAGCAACCTCAGAAGGCATCTATGCATTAGCTTGAATGGGGTGAACATCAGGAAGTAAGTACCACATTGTGGTCCCCCTGGGGCATCGCAAAAGGTTTTGGCGGAAACAGATGGGTCAGTTCTTTTAGAAAATCACAAAAGGTGTTTTAACTCAGCCATTTCCATTATTGCAGAACCTCCAGGCTCAAAACAGCAAAGTGTCCAGTGAAAAGGAGCCTCTGTGTTGGAGTCATGAGTCATTTTGGTATGTTGATAGTATATTGGAACGATGTCAGCAGGTCAGCCATAGTCTGGAGGTGTTACAAGACTGTTTGAGTTAAGCACAACTTTAGCAACGAATCACTATGGTAAGAGAAGACTTGTATTCCCAACCTCCTCAGATAGACAGCAAATACCACCATCACTTTGTGAACACATGAGGACACTGGTCAGGCCAAAGGGGAGTATGAAATACTGAAAGTGCTCTTGGCCTACCTGAAACCGCTGATAGTGTCTGTGGGATATCAGCACAGGGATGTGGAAATAGACATCTGCTAATCAAATGCCACCATCCAGCCGACTGGATCGAGGGCAAACAGGCCTTGGACCAAAGTGAACTTCTTGAATTGGTCCTTCTTAGGAAGAAGTTCATAGGGTGTAAGTTTAGAATATGGGAATGCCTTTATTACTTTTATCAGCTCCAGAAAGTACAGAAGTAGCAACCAGTTCTGACTTCCGAATCCAATACCCTTTGCAAAGCTCCCTGATCCAAGAGAGTGTGAACTTCTTTTTGAAGAATAGACAAGTGGTCCTCCAGAAACAGTTGCGGTGTAGGTGGCATGTCTGGAAGGGTGTATAGAAAGAGCAGGGCAGACAATTTGAAGCATCCATCAGTCCTATGCTGGAGGTAATAACGGATCCAGCCTCCAACTGGGTGACAACATACCTTTGAGGGAAAAATGAAAAAGGTTTGCAGCAGCCCTCCTATGGCAATCTCCAAGTAGGGATCTACCTCAGAAAGCAGGAAGATTTTCATTTGTGTCCTGAAGTTATTTTTTTTAAAGGAAATATTTCTGGTGCTTACATGAGAAGGAATGGCTGAATACATTTATTCATGACCAAGAACTTAAAGTTATGTATCAAAAGACTGTAGGCATTACTTCTTAAAAGCCATAACAACACAATCAACCTTAAAATTCTTAAAAGAAATAGCGTTGCGATCGAGCAGCATGCATGTTAACTCTTCTTGACATACCACTAGAACCATACTAGAACCATATTATTTTTTCTGATAAAGTATAATTAAATAAAAAAATGCTCTTAGAGTTGAAGCAGTAGACAAGAAAGTGCAGAATGCTTGTGGCGTGACTTAACTAAGCGAAGACCAAACTGTCTTAAAATCCATTTGCCATTCTCCCAACTACTGCGAATAAAAAGAATTTCTTCATCAGAGGAAGGATATATCACAAGTAAGACCAACACAGTTGAAAAATTCAGAAAAAGAGGTTACCCAGAGAATATTTTGGAGGACGCATTGAAAAAAGTAGACAAAGTAAAAATGTATATCGAAATTCTCTACTAGAAGTACGAGTATAAAAAAGTCTATAATGAAACACTAGTCCATTTTAACTTTAGAAGAAGATTTCAAAGGCATTTTCAGTCAACCTCCCAGATTCGCTTACCTATGAATACGCAACTTAAAAGAAATACTGAACAAAAAACCTAATAAACAAAACACCACATACAAAGTCACGTTACCTTGCATGAATTGTGGCAACTGTAATGCCATTAGCAAAGAAAATCACATACTTCACCCAACAAAAGTATCGCAAGTGAAATTAAGATTAACAGCCACATGCAACAGCATGAATGTGATATACATGTTGAAATGTCCATGCGGATATGAATATGTAGGAAAAATGGAACGCAAAATCAAAATCCGCTTAACTGAACACAAGAGCAATATCCAAACAAAAAATCCAAAAGCAACGGTTGCTGCAAATTTCAATTCCATGAATCACAATGCAAGCCAACTGCGATTTACCATATTGAAGCCAGTACCAATCCTACAAGGAAGAGATAACACGAAATACCTTCTGCAAAGAGAAGTTTTTGGGATGAATCACCTTAATACAGTCAATCCCAAGGGGTTAAATGAGAGACTGGACTTAAACTGTTTTATTTAAATGCAATTCATTACCCATAACAGTTTGAATATATTTGTTCATCAATATGTATGTCGGGTTTGGCTTAAAACACAAAGGATTACGTTAATACACATAATAATTCATCTGTCACATACATCATATACCTTGCAATATGTCTCAGGCACTTCAGGCATCTGTCACAATTCACCATACACCTTGCAAAACGTCTAAGGCATTTCACTCTCTGAAACGTACACGTTGTTGACGATAAAGTTTTATTTATTTTGAAATGCAACATCATCGGGCTTGCAGTCAATTTGCATCACCCTTCACAATTTTTTTTTCCTTTTCTACACACCATTGTCACGTTCTCATTACAGCCGACATCAGTATGAAAACAATACTAAAAAGTACATTGATGTAAACTCCTGTTGATAGTCCGTTTTTCTGTTTAGTAATCGCGCAGTTACCTTTCAAGATCCATTTTCCATTTTGCCACCGTGTTTTCATATACGGGTTAACGCATTTAAACTGGGTTACGCTTCTCAACGTGATTCATCTCGGGAAACTGATTGCATACATTGAAAAGGAATTTGAATGAATGTTCAACGCATTTACAAAAAAGTGAGACATCAATCTTTGATACCGGAACCGGCAATATTTTTTGCACGTATAATTTTGATGTAGGCTAACAGCATGTTTACTCTTGTAAAATTTATACAGAGTTATTCAATGTATGAGAAGCGACAGTTTCCATTAAGGTTAGTCCAAGAAACACTTGCACGATCTTCAAAGCACGAGCACCAAATCCGTATCACTCGGGCAGCAACTATGTAATTACCGATCGATGCACTTTTTCACTGCGAAGCCTTACAATTTTTTACCTCAGCACGTTCGTGTTCGTCCACATCCACATTAAAATAATACTACTGCATCACCCTCACTCAATGTCTACCTGAATTTACCAGTGCCACGTTTTCTTTCGTTTTCTTTCATTTTCTTTCTTTTTCGCTGGGTGGTTACCACAGATCAGTTCTCATTTAATTAAGTTATCACACAAACATCTGAGTTATCTAGTCAGCCAAGGGTATATACTGCACAAGTATACAAGAGCGATGAATTGACACAATACCTTGACATGAGTGTATTTATATAGTACTATACTAAAAACGTCCTCTATGTTTACAGAAAACGATCCCCTGATGAAGGGCAGAGCCCAAAAATGCATTGGGCATGATAAACCTCTAAAAAGAGTTAAATGAATATATTGTTGTATCACTGAAGACAGTAATATGACTTAAGCACATCGCTGCTTGGTAGTTTCCCCTGCTGTGCTGGACAGCAACGAAAACGGGTGTGGTCATGACGAGCTCAGCTCGTCATGAGCACCTGAGAGGTATATGCCATGACGAGCTGAGCTCGTCATGAGCATGGAAGGGGTTAAATGATTACAAAACAACAATGAATACAATTGATGTGAAACACAATTTCGAAGAATGATCAAATCATTGAAATTTCATAAGAGTGCAATTGGAGACGTCCTCCCGTAAAGGGAGCAGCGCAAATCAAGCACAGAGGGTCACTCATCATCTTGTCTTTTGGTTTTGTCCACAGTCCTCTTCATAAAGTGCTGACTTTTTCTTCAGGGGGCAGGAACATTTGACAAACCACAGCAGGGCCATGGGTACCGACAGCATACAGCATTCTTGCCATGGGATGTGCAAGCAATGTCTCCTTAGCAGAAAGACAACTTTCTCTAACCTGTGCAGCTCCTAATCTGTCTCCTCTGCTCTGCTCATCATAGTAGGGGTATAGTAGGGCCGCAAACACAATAGTCAGCCAAAAATCTATATTCGGCTATAATTATAACCATAAAAGAACATAGTATCAAATGACATACCTATCAGGAAATTCAGACACCATACACTCAATATGAATAAAAATCATAAAAATTATAAAACATCCCATAAAATCACATTACTTATATTAAAATTCTCCTATAGTAACAGTAAAATTATTCAGGTCTAGAAAGCCTCGATCTCAACGCAGCTCTTAAAATACAGGAAACATAGAATATAACATGTTTCGGGTAGGAACTGAAGGAATATAAGAGCCGGGCAGATTGAATAAAAATCTGGAGTTTTAGTAGCGGGATGTTAAACATTCTTCTAGGCACACAAACATATTTACAAAATATCAGAAAATGTAGGGTGTCCTGAGGAGGCACATTGTCGCAGTAGCATGGCCCCTTAGTGCCAGGCAGGCTCCATCCAATAGGAGATGCCAGCAGATGATGCAACAGGTTAACTCTGAATCTGGCCAAAATAAATCTATCCTTCTCACTAGTTATGAAGGATAAATATGCTTCCACAGGCTGAACTATTTTTAGAATCATCTGTCCCCACACCATAGGTTTTGCAAGCTCGGTCTGTTCTCTTTGAAGGATTTTGGGTTCTGGAAACTGATCCCTCACCAAATTCAGCTCCAAGGGGAACAAGGACTGGGGGGGGGTATAAAGTAAATCTTCCCTCCCTAGGCTAATAAAAGCCGCCTTCACATACGTCAACCAAGGAATTTTGTAAGCATAATCAAGAGATAGACAATCAGAAAGAATCTGCCTATTCAGCTGAGTGCCCTCCCCGGTCCATATCTTGATCCAACTTAGCATGGATTTTAGGGTAATTATGTCTCCTATGTATTTTATTCCTAGCTCCTCATGGACAGAGAAAACCAGTGTGATTTTGGAGACCTTCAACGTATGCCTTAAAAACGTGTTTTCAGCAGTTTGGTTGTTATCAACTTTCGTGTATCCCCAGACCTCGCTGCCATAAAGAGCTTTGGAGATACAGTTATCTTAGTAAATCTTGGCTAAGATGCTGGGGGCCTACATCCCAATCTATGGGCTAAGCTAGCCACCACACCCATGGCCTTAAAAGGCTCACCATTTCTCATGTCGGTCAAGGATTTCCAAGTTTTGTCTGCATTAAACAGTACCCCAAGGTAAGAGAAATACGGGACTTTAGCCAGGGTATAATTCCCACCTTGAAAGTTTTTGAACTAGTGGACCTCGGGCCAACTACCATCACATACGACTTAGTACCGTTTACTGTGAGGGCCAAGCTAGCCATAAAGGCGACACATTTATCCAGTAATGACTGCAGTACCACTGTGGTACGGGCCATGAAGATTGTGTCATCAGCGTGTAGTAACACCAGCAGTAATCTTGCCCCCACCCTTGGGCAGTCAGCCTTCACTGAGAGAAGAGCTTATTCCAAACCAATAATGTAAAGGGTAAAAAGATAAGAGGCAAGAATACATCCTTGGAGAACTTCCCTGCTGGTTCAGGTCAGTGAGGAGTTGCCCATCTGATGCCACCACAAATCCCAATGTTCTAATGAATATTCCTGAAAATCCGCACATCAAGCCCCAGTCTCTACAGGGTCAGAACCTGACAAGGGACAGGACCATGCAGCTCCATCTTTGTATCCACTATAAGAGAAAGGTGGTCCTGCTCAAAATAAGATATTGTGAAACTGTCAACATCTCCCCAAGCCAAAGAGTGCTCAGCATATGGAGATCCTCATCCTCTAAGAAGTCAGCAAAAATCAGCCATTACCCACTTCGCCAAGCAAGAGTCCATTGCGATTATTGCAGGTACTGCAAGAAACTTAAACAAATTCAGTCATCTTTGAGTTCACTTGGCCACATTCTCATCCTCAAACCCAATCTCTTTGAATAACTCCTCTGAATGGGTAGCTTAGTCCACATGGGAAACCAATACTTGTGCAATTCAATTGGGAATAGAATAGAATGTTAAAGAAAATCAAATTGAAGCTCTTGAAATGGAACAACCAATTCACTTTGGGTGCAAACACCTTTTTGGAACAGGCCAATGTGGAAGTTGGGCTTTTCATTCAGCCGAAATCCACGGGGAAAAAAATCCTCATTGTAAAGTAATTTTGTAGAGGAGGTACAAAAGGGAGAAATTAAGTAAAAGAGAGGTGGGAAGAGGGAAGAGAGGAAATAGTGGGGAGGAGTAAAAGAGAGAGCAGAGGGAAGGTCAAATTAAAATCAAGTGTAATATACATATGGTAAGAAAAAGGCAAACAGTGGGGAGGGAAAGGTAAAGAATGTAAAATGGAAAGCTGAAGAAAGGAAGAACAAAGTGGCTAAGTCACAAAGCTGGAGAGAGGTGAAGAAGGCAGGGGCGGCTCCTCCGTGATGGCGAAGGTGCATCGCCCCACTGGCTCACCACCAGCAGCAAAACATATAAAACGATATTTCATTATTGTTTTATTTTTAAGCCGCCAACGAAACCAGCGTGTGCAGGAAGGGACGGGTCAAGGCATTGGAGGGGGAGGAGGAGTGCTTCGTGCACTCCCTAAGTGCTCATGTGTGTTTGCCGGCTGTCTCATGCCAACCAAAGCAGCGCGGAGATTCAACAGGGAGTCTGTGACGTAGTCATAGTGTCTGCTGGGACAAGGAAGTCCCAGCACCAAGGCGTGACACAGCAGTCGGCGGGAAGCAGTTAAGTTTAACTTTATTTTTATTTTTAATATTATTATAGACAGTCCCTCCACCCCTCCCCTGTTGCCCCCGCCGCACGTTCCCTCTCCTCCCACACCACTTTATGTATGCGGCAGCCGCCACTGGAAGAAGGGAGAGAGGCAAAACTAAAATGGAGTCATTAAAAGAGGAAGAAAAGGAGTGGAAAGGAAAGAAGAGGAATGAAAAAAAGAAGAATCATGACTTGGATGGGACAGAAAGAGAGGGTGTCTACTAGAAGGCAAGGCAGATATAAACAATGAGAGAAAGATGGAAAATGAGGGGAGTGGAAAAGCCACAGAAATATAGAAAAAGAAAGAAAGGGAGGACGGGGAAAGTGGATAGAGAGAGATTCTTTATTGAAAATGCACAGTGGATAGTAATTTTTGGTAATTTGAAGAACATCCTTATCACTCCTCAGACAGATACCTCTGTCCTTAGCTTAGCTCATTTTTAAATCTCCCCTTTTTAGGGTTTTATAACAAATAGCTCCCCTTTATGTTTGATGTAACACGTTTGTAGTGTTGCTAAACCCCACAGCTGGGATGGTCAAGAGTAAGTACTGTGATAAGGAAGAGATGGCTCAGTGTAATGTGGATTACCAGCAAGTCATCAAAACGTTATCTATTTGTCGCTCTTCCTCGTCATAGTACTTACTCCTAGGAGAAAATACTAAAGTCAAACAAACTGCCACAAACGAAAAAAACTGGAAGAAAAACACAGCAAAACTAGGATGCATCATCTCTGAGTTTGTTATTAAGAAGGTAATTGCAATACATAAAAAGAAAGAATGCAAGAAAACACAGCTATGACGTTGAGTTCTCCCATGTGAACCCTACAGTGAACGAAACAATTATGAGAGGAATTCCAAGTTGCGGCTTACAAATTATCAACCATGGTCATCCCCATTTCCAACACTTGGCTTGCCACCATCCATCGAAATGGATGAGCCATGAACAATCGATGGAGAAAGAACTCCACATAACCCCTGAGCTGTTTGGAATATTTCTACAGATCCACCCCCTCTGGGCTGAAATGGATGGCTTGAGACCCTTCTGAGCCATTACAAATGATAACAAAAAAAAATCATCTCCTTCCTAAACGGGGAGATAACTAGTCACAGTGGTTCATCTATAGATTTTAAGTAAATAATTTATTTGAGTAAACTACAAAGTGATACTGTGCAATACATCTGTATCCTTAGGCAATGAATGTGTAAAGACAGGCATGGACTATAAATACAATGAATGAATAGAACATAGACAGATGAATGCAAGATAATGTATACATTATTAATCACAAGTTCCAGAATAAACAAAGTAAGTGCAAGTGAGAGGTAGACATAACACAGTGCTCGAACGTCCTGGGCAGGACACCAAATACAACAATACATTAGACTGCAAACAAGTGGTGAACAAAATATATACTGTGGGGAGTACAGTATTTTTGACACATCTTTGAGAATTTATGGGACTCAATTTCCATTTGATACTAGTCTATGACGTGTTGACTCGTGTGGACTAATACTTAGGTCATCGTCAGGACAAACTAAGCTAGATGCATGTGTTGGGAACCTAATATATAAAAAACAGAAAAAGATTGCAGTTTTCCTATGAATAGAATAGCAAGGCAATTACATATTGAAAAGAAAGGTCATGCAAGCTCACATAAGGTTTTCTAAATTAAAGCCAGAATCAGATGCATGACAACCCACTAGGCATAAATGAGGGTTTGATTTTTAAGACGCAAGACTGCAGACACAATCTCAAATAAGGATCTTGGCATAATAATGCCCCCAATTAAAGTAAACACCTCACTGAGACCAAAAACATATTCCTGCAAGAAAATGCAATAATGGAATTTCCTCCAAGAGATCACAAACCAGATATTAAGGTGTGTTATATATAACAGTAGGCCAGTGGTTCTTAACCTTTTGACTTCTATGGACCCCCCACATAATCACAACTGGAACCCAGGGACCCCCAATGAATCATTACTGGAATCAGGAGATGCTCACTGAGTCATAAATGGAAGCCGGGGAGCCTAGCCTAAGCATTTTTTGTGACTTGAACCGCAAAACAATACACAAAAAACAGGAACAAGCCTTCATCCAACCAGGGGCGTAGCTTCAGGAGGGGGTGTTTGGGGTGTTGCACCCTCCTAATAAATGTATTCTTTATTAGATAGTTGGGTACAGGAGCTTTCAGTCGGGTATGATAAGATGTCTGTTGGATTTCACCTGGAATTGTTACATACTCACTTGGATAAAACTCATACACCTACACTCTCATCCCTGTTTGGAAGATCTTAAAACATGGTTATTTTACCAAACACTTGTTTTAAGTATCCCTCACATTCGTACTCCTTTACCTTTCCCCTGGTTCTTAAGCCCCCTTCTGCTGTGCTTACCATTTAATGATTAACATGATATGCTGGTGTGATTGTCGGAAAGTCTGAAGCTCACCCCCCCTTCTAAGTCTTACTGACCAAGCTACGTCAATGCATCCAACAAGTACGCCAGTGATGAAATCTCTTCATTTAATTACCAAATAAATATTTTCATAGATCGAAATTTTAACTTTCATGGGAAGGTTGTAGCTTTCTTAAATGTAATTGAGGCCACTCAACATACATCCTATATCTTGTTTGATGCCATTGCACTACTCCCACGAATCAATTTCAGGGTACTACCTTCATTTTTACCATCCTATTTTACATTTTGCTCCTTTATTTATATACACTTTATTATTCAGCTAATAATATTAAATTATCTAAGCAGTTGCAGACCCCATAAGTAGGCTTCACAGACCGCCAGGCTACCCCAGCGCACAGGTTAATGTCCACTGCCATAGATTTTTCCAAGGCTGATAGAATAAGTTGATCACAGTCTATTCAACATTAAGGATAATCACTGACAGCCCCTCCTAGAAATTATCCCACAAAAATGTTAAGATTAGAGTAAAGCCACCAGTCTTTGGGCAATTTCCTTTATAATACTTATTTTTTAAAACAAAGCCTATAGACGACTGGCGCCCAGGCTGCTCTATTGTGAAAGAAACCTTCGGGGTCCTGCCTGATTTTTCTAAACCTTAAGTCTCAAACAGGCACGTAGCGTTTTCCATTAGTAATTCAAATGGCTGTCAGGTAGAAATGCGTTCTGTCTGACACCAAAGGAGAATCATCAGCATTACTTCTGATGCTTCCCTCCTCCCTATCATTTCCACCTTGGAAAACGGAGGAAAGAGGGAAATTATCAGGTAGATGCCTCAGACAAAAATAAGACAGGGGTCCACTTTCTAAGAGTCAGGATCAAAGACATCAAACAAAACTAAACAATGATCACAATCTGCCTGGAAGACAACATGTTCAATCGGGGCACCCCACATCTCCTATAAACTGTCCTTGGAACAAAGCTGCTAAATCTGTAATTACACAGATACATGTTAAATTTAATTCACATGTTCCGGACTGTTCTATCAAGTTTCATATACATCTGTTGAAGAAGTTTCCATCAGTTCGACCGCTACATCTCTTGATGATTTGATAATAATCTCTTCAGTTAACCATTCCTGTTATTAACTTGTCTTTCTCATGATTTTCTGTGTTTTTGTGGTTTTATCTACTTTAAATAAAGTTTTTTTTAATAACCATACACTGATACTTCCTCTTTATTTATTTGTCTCAAAAAACACTTTTGAACCACCAACCATTGTAGTAAAACTATTCATTGTTGATGGTCTGGCCAACTCTCGTCAACTATCATGTCAAATACAAGACTTCTGCCGCCTTTAACTATTATTTACATACAGTTTTTGTAAAGCGCATCATCCCAGCTGGTTATCACAGCATTACCAACGCACTCTGTCATTTCTTGAGGCATTCGACGGTGCAGACACCAGCATCATTATGTCCTAAACAACCATGTTTTTAACTTCTTCTTGAACCCCAAATGATCTTCAATGATAGTGGAAGCTTGTTCCACTGTACAGCTGCCTGATGTGAAAATGAGCATCCTCCTGCTCGGCTTTCTTTCTTCGCCTTGTTTTTGCTAATGCAAGATTCTGAGATCAAGTGTGGGCAAATAGAATTTTACTCTGTCAAAATTATTAGGCCAGTTTTATAGTACTTTGTGCACATCGCAAAGTAACTTAAACTTCACTCTTTGGTACTTTGGCAACCAATGCAAAGTCTACAGACAGGCAGATGCCCAGCAATATCTGTCCTTTTTGCAGATCGGTCTGGCCGCTGCGTTCTGTGTTACCTGCAATCGTGAAAACAGATAGTCTGCCATTCAGTACAGTGCATTCGCCCATCCTGTCTACTAGTTATGAGAACCTGAACTATGGTTTTTCTCCGGTTGTCTGGAAACCACTTAAAAAGTCTCCTTAGCAATGTTAAAATGGCAAACCATTTGCCGCAGGTGGCCTTGACTTGCTCTTGCATGGAAATTGAATAATCTACAAGAACTCAGATTTTTCGCTACCTTCTTGGGCTCCTGTGCGATTCCTAATGGGGTGGGCCACCATGAGGAGTCCCAGGTCAGATTTACCCTCCCAAAAAGTAGGATCTCTGACTTCTCGGCGTCCAGTTTGAGGCAGTGTTCTGTCATCGAGTTTGCAGTCTCTGTTAAGCAATTGACCAATTTATCTCTGGTGTCCTCATGTCTCTCTGCTATATCTATCATCAGCTGCGTATCATCCGCGTAAGAACAGATGTCTAATCCCCATTTCTTCACAATCCTAGCCAGAGGGGAACATACACATTAAAAAGGGTTGGGCCAAACGACGAAGTCTGTGTGACTCCGCATATGACTATTTTTTGCTCACCAACTCCGAGGCGAGAGGAGCCGAGCCCGAAACCTGAAACCTAGAGGTTCGGAAGTACACGCTCGTATACCACCTTTAACCCATTCCTTTTTAGCGCAAACCTATCCGTTCGGCTATTTTTCACTCGTATTGACCCCCCACACCTGTGGCCTCCGAGACCCTGCTACCGGGTCCGAAATATCACCGGTACACCGATACGCGCCATCACCACGCTATTTCAGCCCTGAAGAGTCACCGGCTTGGTCCTGATGACGAAACACGTGTCGGCTGGCGTTGTTTTTGTACATATGAAGAATTCCATCTTTATAAAGAACTGATTTTGTACCACCGGTGTCACACTCCTTATGAAAACCTGAATAGTATCTATACTGTATATTTGAATATGTGTGCCCAGTATTTGTTGCATATTTCACTATTTTTTGGGCCTGGCTTATAAGGGCCCAGTTGTACTGTTTCTTAAAAAGGAAGTGAGCCATTGCAAGGTTTCGAGTGGAGCCCACCTTCGCATTTCCCTTGATGAAATTACATTTTTTGCACTATGAACAACTCATCAATAGGGCAATCCTTGCAGCTTTTCGTTTCAATTTGCCACAGCCCCGTCCTGCTGTCATATGTCTCTCTAGGCAGTTCTCCTGATCTGCCTCTCAAGAGCAGGACCTGGGTGATTCAGGCAGCTAGATAAGCCCATAGGAAAACTTCAGCTGATCACACACAATCATCTCTGCGGTTTGTTGTTGAAAGGAACAGGCCTACCTTGCTTCTAAACCTTGCAAGCTGTAGTTTGCAAATGTTTAACTGCTGAATGTAACCATTGCACCCATACGCTACTCCCGCCAACTCCCAACTGATCGTTGCTCATTCAGAGGTCTCCAATTCATCTAAGTAGCAGGCCTCTTATCCTGTGTTTGTCACACCGCAGGCACTCCTGCATTCAAGCGGTTAATAGATCTAGAAGAATCACTTCAGAGCCTCTAGAGGTATTAAAGATGGATGAGGCTCCAGTATACAGCCATTCTGTTAAATAATGGAAGCGGAGATGGGTAAAGTGCAAGCACTCAGTCACCGCCCCATACTGCCGCTGTGCAGCAGGAGTCGCAGCGTAGTGCGCGCGCATTCGGTTATCTTCACCGTTGACAAACAGGCAATGGTGCAGTGCTTCAGCCTCTCTGCAGTTTATGCTGGAAAAAAGATTCACCTTGAGTGCTTTGGTCTGTGTGTCAGCATTTTTTCTCAGTTATTGACTTAGGACAGAGGCAGTGGAAGCTTGCAAAGCCTCCAGCTCACCTGGGCACAGGGAAACAAACACATGCAAGGTCCCTGAGGCTACAGGTCAATGAAATAGATTTCCGCCTCCATGCCCTTATTCATGTTTATAGTTCTAGGACAAAATGATTGGAGCGCTGCTAGCTGGGAGGGAATTCAGATTGAATGGCAGGCACAACTCTATCTCCTGCAAAGATGGCAACAGCAGGAGAGCCAAATGACTATACTCAAGGGACAGTTTTTTGCTAGCAGCGCGCACCACCAGTAGGAAAACTAGGATGTCTCAGCAGACAGCAGAGCAAAATAGGCTGCGCGCTTAAAGTCTAAATATTAGTATGGAAGCGTCAGCTGGTAGCCCAGAGACTTGTATTTCACGCACAGAATACTCTGCGCCAAAAAACATGTGCTTCTTGCTCGGTAAAGTACCGTAACAAAATCCTAATCCGACAACACAGGCCTCAATGTAGGAAAACTCTGTGATTCGCAAAAATCACAGGGTTTGCAATTACAAAAATTGATGTTACAATTTACAAGATTTTTGCTGTGTTGCAAAAGTATTTCTGATTTGCAAATTACGTTTTGACACACTTTCCGAATGCAAATAGGAGAGGGGTGTGAATGGGGCGTCCATATGCAGTAATCGAATTGCACTGAAACGTATCAGTGTTAAGACTGCAATAACAGGTGCAAACCACTAATCTATACCAGACGTCCGAGTTGAGGTGGTAACTGATTATCAAAAGAAGTAATCAAGGCGTGCGGCCTTGGGAGGAGCAGACTGTGGTCAGGAGACCACCACGCCGCCCCCCACCCCCATTCCCTTTCTTCCAAATGAATATTTTTTTTTATTAAAAAAAGTTTCTGACAAATTCATCTTTTTTTTTAAAAAAAAGGAGCCAGTGTTCCCTCGTGAATGGGTTGCTTTTCAAAAAGGAAATGTTGACTTGGATGGATCGCTTGCAATGCATAAGCTTATCCTCCTAAATACTTCTACTCTCACCCAAAACCATATCAGCTCTACTAACAAATCACTGAACTCCTAAATCCTTGCCTAGTCCATCAGAGGTACAGGACACCAAACAGACTTGTTCGCAAACACCATTCATCAGCTATGCATGGACGAGACCCAGTTACACTGAGTGAACAAGCACTGGCAAAGCCAATAGGTCTGGTGGTGTCTTCCAGCCTAAAATGAGAAGAACAGATATCCTGATATCAGAGGAGGCAGAGCCCAGCCAGTTCCCCAGCTGTTTCTTTCATTACCAACAGCTCTGTTGTCAGATTTGTAAACATTTACCTTGCCAAGCTCAGGAAGACATCTCACTAATGCAAAACAAACATTGAGTTGAGACGTGGATTTATATCGTGATGGGACAGATGGACTACTGTAAAATAGTACATATAAGCATCCCCAAAAAGAGTATGGATGAACTGCAAAGAAACGAAATGATGTGGCCAAATTTGGCCACAATCTTCGAAAACTTGACCATGCAAAAACCGCCTCAAAACCTGTCCACAGAGTGCCAGGGGATTGAAGAGTGAAAAGGAAAACCCTTTGTCTCACCCTCAAGGCCTATTAAAGAATGAATCCTAGGTGGAAAGGTGCGACTTTAATTACGAGGTGCTATTTTCTCCATGGGGAAGTCTGAGTGTAAGTAACTCGTTTGCTGTTTTGAACGGCAATATATTTTTATCATTTTACTAGGTTGCGTTGTAACTGAAATATGCAGTAACCAAATTGACTCATGAAAATGCACTGTAGTAATTGCAAACTGAATGCCTTGGATCAAGCAGTCTATGATGTTATTACATTTACAACCATAAACATGTATAAGAACACTACTAAACATCAAACAACAACGAGTGGAACGGTGGAGCAGTAGCCTCCTAAATATTGCTACAGCATCACCCAAAAAAAACAATCATAAGTTCAGAGCTGCAGGTCTGGGCTAAAAATCCAGCAGATTCAGATGCCCATCAATGTGTGACAGCTTCATGGAGGGCAATAGCACAGAGGAAGTGCATAGCAGAAAAAAGAAATCCTCATCCCAGTAGCACATCCATACAATGAATGACACCAATTGTTGGATAAAAGCCTTGTGTGATTCTAGATTGCCAGAGGCTGAGTTCACATGAGCAAATAGTGTGACTTCATACTCACAACCACACAAAGGGGATTATTCAGAGTTTAGTAGATGCAACATGTGGCAAATATTAGCATATGTCCAGCCGGTCCCATTTAGAGCATATATCTGGGTATACACTCTAAAGAGGGCATATACAGCAACTGGCAATTTCTGACAGATGTTGCGCATCGGACAAAAACTCTAAATCATCACTCCACTTTGTAGGGGAGAACATGGCGGCCACAGGCTAGTGTGGTTCGCGCGTCCAGGCAGCTCTCCTGTGCCTCGCTGCACTGCGCGAAAATATACGGCGGCTACTAGCACTAAGGGATGAACAATTGTGAATAATCCCCGGAGTAAAGGAGCCGTGAAGATACTTTACCCTTTACCCTTGACACCCGGCATCTCTACCTCTTTTTTTTGGAAGCTTGCTGCTGCTCACCACCGCGGATGTGCTGGGGCGCAGAGTCACGTCCCCTCCCTCCCGTCTTGCTCTCTCACTGGGGCCGGGCAGTCGTGGAGCTCAGGCGCGGCCGTAGCGCCGCGGCCCGGGGACTCCTGAGGAGTAGATTGGGAGACAGTGTAAGTGTAGCTGCTGGCCCACGGGAGGAGCGGTACTTTGCGACAGAAGCGGCGGGGATAAACGGGAGAGCGGCGCTGGATCCGGAACTTGGTAGTAAGGAGGGGGGGCGGCGGGGAAGTCTGAGTCTGCCAAGCACTCTAAAAATACAATCAAGGAACTAACATCAAGGCAGACCCCCAGAGCCTCGAGGAAACAGAAAAAAAGTCAGAAAGCACTGCAAGTCCCAGAATGCATCACTAGTGAGGTAGTAAGTCTGGAAAAAGTAGCAGGGAATCCTAGTGTCACAAGAATAGTAGCTGAGGCAGGAATAGCGAGAAGCACAAGGGGCAATCAGAAAAGCAATAATAAGGAGACGGGGGAGGGAGCGAAAGCTAGGGGCAGGAACAATACTACTAGGGTGACACCTTCCATGCGTTCATTTTTTAAGGTGCTGCCCCAGGTATTGGACTTATTGCCAGCCACTGATGCCCGCACCTCAACAACTATAGCATCACTACCGACATTACTTTCTAAACCAGTTTCTACTCTTGAGCAGCTAAGGATGGCCGAGTCATCCCCTTCCTCGGTATTAGATCCAGAACTTGATCCAGAACCAGGTCCAGAGCCAGAGCCAGAGCCAGAGCCAGAGCGGGACGGGGGAAATCAAGAGCTTGCATCAGCAGTTTTACAGAAGACTGGCATTGCAACAAGCGGGAGTACCGACGAGGAGGAGGACCAGCGCGGAAAGAGTTTCGGAAATACACTCGAGGCTCTAGTGGCCTCTATCACTTCAATGAGGGAGGAGATAAGAAACGATTTCTCTGTATCTAAGGCTAACCAGAATGAGATTAGGTCCTCATGTGAGACCCTAGAGAAAAAGGTGGACGGCCTTTGAGAGAGAACAGAGGTATTGGAAGGTACAGTGGGGCTTTTGAAATCTAATCTTGAGAAAGCCGAATTCAAAATTCAGAATCTACGACGTGAGGGGGATGTCATGCGAGAGAAAGTCGAGTCATTGGAGAACTACTCACGGAGAAATAACCTTCGGTTTCTGAAAATCCCTGAGGGAAAAGAAGGAGGGGATGTCAAGGCTTTTGTGGTCAGGACTCTGAAAGTCTCTCTCAATCTTGAAGAATCAGAGGAGGAGCTGAACAAAGATATCCAACGGGCACACCGGGATCCCTTCAGCTTAAATCCCGGTAGAACCAAAGCCAGGAAGATCTTGGTTAACTTTCTCACATATTCCCTCAAGGAAAAAATTCTGAATCTCGCCTTAAAAGCGAAAACATTGAAGGGCCCTGATTTCCCCTTTGAGATACGGTCAGACCTCTCTAAAACCACGCTGGACAGACAGTGGGAGCTTGGTCAGCGAATGGATAAGCTCAGGTCTTTTCGGGCAACGGTTCAGATGCAGTTTCCCGCGTTCTTACGTGTGATGTATAATAATAAGATGCATAATGTACGATCACCAGCGGAGGCAGACGAACTTTTGGAATCCATCAACGTCCATGCTCAGAGAGGGGGTCTAAGTTAATAATTCAACTAATTTGAGATCCTTTAAATAACAGACCAGGCAATAGCGGAGAAGGATGAATAGGAAAAAATAAAAAAGGGAATGAGCACATACGGGGAGGAGCATAAAAAAAAAAAATATATGTATGTGGGTGTTTGTGTGTATATATGTATGTATGTATGCTTTGTTATTTGAATTTTATTTATTTATTTATACATATATATATATATATAATCTATATATATATATATATATATATATATGTATAAATAAATAAATAAAATTCAAATAACAAAGCACTAGGATTTGGGTTAAGACTAGCAATCACTATTTGTAACACGGGGGGAGATTTTTAGGTCCCGCTGCGTTGTCTCACAGGTAGCCGGATGGTCCAGCAGAATTATGCGGCGCAGGAGTAGGGGGGGACTGTCTGTGGACGCAAATCCGGCATCACATCTGGTCGGAGTAAGTATGGGTGGGTTTTCCAGGGGTGGGGGGTGGGTTGGGGTGTGGGGGAAAAAGGCAAAAATTCCTCATAAGTCTGCTCTCCATTCCAATGATAGCCGTCTTAGTTGGGAAAAAACTCAATTTCAGTCAAATATGTTAGCTAGGAGGGAGAACACAGGGGAGGTGTTGAAATTCAAACGTTAATGTCAGTCCAGTTTTTGTCCTGGAATGTCAATGGTCTGCGCGTGAGGGGCAGAAGAGACAGAATTCTGCAATATCTCAGAGATTCCCCCGCGCGGATCATTGTCATGCAGGAAACACATCTTTTGAAGGCAGAGGTTAAAGCTTTATTAAAAAAGCATAAATGGATAGACAGTTTTTATTGCACTGACCATAACGCAAACATAAGAGGGATCCTATTTATTGTTAAGAAATCTGCGAAAGTCCAGATTTTGGATTCCAAGGAGGACCAAAGTGGGAGATGGCTCATACTGAGAATCTCAGTGGATGGCTGGATCTGTACAGTGGTGGGCTACTATGGTCCTAACTCGGATGACCAATCCTTTTTGGATATTATTAGGCACCATCTGACCTCCACTCAAGACCCCATAATATGGGCGGGCGACTTTAATATTGTGCTCAACCCGAAATTAGACAAGACACCCAGCTCTAGAGCTAGTGTACCCTCCAAATCTAGGCAAACCCTTATAGCAGCAATGACACAACTTGGCTTGGCAGACTTTTGGAGGTAAAGGGCTGGTTACAAATTAGGGGTCTCCTTTTGCAACTTGAAATATAAGCACAAATCAAGAATAGATTATGCTTTATTCAGTTATGGTCTTAAAGATATGCTAACTGCCATAGAATACCTCCCGTCCCATCTGTCGGATCATGCTGCTTTAATGTTTAGTCTTAGACTCGAATCCCAGACAAAACACCCCTCCTGGTCGTTTGACCGTACTATTTTGTTGGAAGAGGAGGAAGTCAGTTTTTTGGTATGTGAAACTACATCGTTTCTGGAGGTAAACTTAGACTCTGCAGCTGTAACAACAGTTTGGGAAACATTGAAGGCCTTTCTTAGAGGGTGTATTACAAACAGAGCCTCTTATAGGCGGAAAGCATATAGAGAGATGATAGACAAACTCGAGATCGAGATGAAGTTGTTGGAGCAGAAACTGGGGGACTCCATTGGGTCTTTAGACGAGCAAAAGCAGCTTGGGACGATGAAAAGACAGTTGGAGAACATCTTACAAGAGAGGGTGGCGAAAAGATGGGAGGCCAGTAAGATCGCGCATTTTGAATTCGGAGAAGCAGCTGGAAGGATCCTGGCTTGGAAAGTTAAGGCGGAACAAGCCAAGAGCTATATCAGAGAGATAAAGGTGGAGGGGGAGGTGTCCGTAAGGACCTCCAAGCAGGAGATAGGGCACGCGTTTCTTGAGTTCTTCGAGGGGATTTATAGAGAAGACACACCGAACAACGAGGTGAGAAGGTACATATGGCTGGGCAATATCTTGTTGCCAACTCTCTCAACAGCTCAGAGCAACTGTCTGGAGATGCCAATATCGGAAGCTGAGGTGTGTAAAGCCATCGGACAAATCAAGCAAGGGAAGGCGGCAGGCCCTGATGGTCTACCTGGAGAGCTATTCCGAGCCCTGGGCAGCGCGGTAGTCCCAACACTTACGACCCTCTTTAATGAGATACTAAGGAAGGGGGCAGCTCCCCCAAAATCTTGGGGAGAGGCGACTATTGTCTTGATCCCCAAGCCAGGGAAAGACCCAATAGAATGTGGGTCCTACAGACCGATATCTCTTTTAAATAGCGATTATAAGATCTTTGCTTCCATCATGTCTGCTAGATTGGGGTTAGTGATTGGAGACATAGTACAGCAAGATCAGAAGGGATTTATCAAAGGATGGCAGCTTTCTGACCTGACATACGATTTGGTTGGATCAATAGACATCGCTTCGGCTTTCTCTATTCCACTAGCTACACTCACTTTAGACGCGACAAAGGCCTTTGACAGGGTCAATTGGCAATACTTGGATGCTGTGTTGAAGAAGTTTGGCTTTGGCGAGGGCTTTTGTCGCGTCGTCTCTCTTCTGTATAGCTCCCCATCGGCAAGGCTTTTGGTTAATGGTGCCTTGACAGAACCTTTTAAAATCATAAGGGGAACGAGGCAGGGGTGTCCGCTCTCTCCCCTCCTCTTTGATCTGTATTTTGAGCCATTTGCCCAGGTCCTGAGGGGAGATGAAAACATTTTCCCATTTAAATTCGGAGAGTGGGAGAGGGGGTAGCATTATAAGCTGATGATATTCTGTTTTTTACGTCAGACCCCGAAAAAGCATTCCCCGCAGTTATTAAGAGGGCGGAGGAGTTTGGGCGTATATCGGGGTATGAGATCAACGCTAGTAAAACGGAAATCATGGCATGGAATATCCCCAACATACATCTGGGGGTGACAACATCTATGCGTTACCTCGGTATACGGGTTGTCCAAGACATTGGAAACATCGCCAAAATCAACTGGGAGCGGGTAAATAATGAATGTAGGAAGCTAATGAAATCATGGTCTCACCTCCCACTGACCATCTTGGGTAGGGTCAATCTGATCAAAATGTCTATCTTGCTTAAATTCACTTATATTTTCAACACCATCCCCCTGGCTTTTGATGCCAAATCATTGGATAAAAGCCAGCGAGAAATCAACTCCTTTATTTGGAACTATAAGTCTACCAGACTGGCATGGAAAAACTTGAGGAGGAGGAGGGAGAAAGGAGGGCTTGCTCTGCCGGACTTGCAACATTATGCATGGGCTTTCCTGCTGTCCCACTCGAGAATGCTCTTAAAATCACCTCTGGGCTCATCCTCTCGGACAATGTTTAAAGCAATGCTGGAGGGGGCAGACATATCAATCGACGGGTTCCTTTTTAAATTTGGGGACCAGAAGTATTTCAAAAAGGTCAAGTTAAAAATCCTGCTGTCCCTGGCGAAAGCCTGGGTTCAGATTAGAAAGAGAATGGGGTTGGCCTACTATTCCAACTATGCACCAGTGTGGGACTCCCCCGGGTTACCATTATGCTTACAAGATAGATTGTCCATTCCGGTGAGAGATGCTGGGATAGTAAGATGGGGGGAGCTACTATCAGACGGGGTGCTGAGGGACTGGGAGGAATTACGGGAATTGGTGGACCCAGGATTTTCTAGATTTAAATATCTACAGTTAGAAAGTTGGGCTAGGGTCACGAGCAGGAAAAGGGTCCCATTGGGCAAGATCTGCACCTTGGAACAGCAGCTGGTAGAACGGGCAGGGGGGGGCAAGGAGGTAGCCCTATGGTACTGGAGCCTACTGGACGAAGTTGATGGAGAATTTGTACTGCCCGATGAGCTGTGGGGGGAAGCGGTAGGTTTCCATTGTGAAGAGATATGGGTAAATTCTTTCACCCTCCTGTATAAAATTGTGAAACCAGCTTGGCTCAGGCGGAACCATTTATATACTGTACACCGAGCCTATCTTTCGCCCCTGAGACTGTCTAAGTTTCTCCCTGGTAAGAAATGCAATAAATGCAATTACAGTGAAGCTTCTGACGTACATATGTTTATGGACTGTCCCTACATCGTCCGCTTCTGGAATGAAGTGAAAACTACCTTGGACTCTATTTTGAACATCCCATTGTCTCTTATGCTGCCATTAATCATATTTGGCTTAGAGGCAGGTATTTCCGGTCAGGCTCGGTCCTTTTTGTTCTATGCAATTTTGTTGGCCAGAAGGCAAATTTGTAAAGTCTGGGTGGAGAACAAGGCTCCTTCGCATTCTGGTTGGTTGACATCACTATATGAAACATCTAAAGTGGACCTTGCTAGACCTGGGAGCAGAAGAAATGTGGCCTTTTGGGATCTGTTGGTTCAGTGGAGATAATGGTTCCGGGTTGTTTTTTTTTGTGGGTTTTTTTTTTCCCCCGGGTCCAATGATTATGCCTAGTATACTCCAAGGACCAGGGCCCCCGTTGGAATTGTAAGTCCAGCAGGTTGTAAAACACCACGATGGAGTCAGAGAAAGAGTGGGTCCGCACTCTCTCCTCCCTCCCTCATACTTTGAAGACTCTCCTCCCGCCAATAACATAACACAAATTCGTGTCTTGGTATGATAGACGGTAAAGATCGGAAGTCTTGTGGTGGCGGACACGCTAGGTGGTTGACGAGTCTAGAAAAGAGGGCAAGGCAAATGAGGACAAAAAAAAAAACCAACTCTAAATCGCACCATATGTTATACAGGATATAACATACTGGTGTAGAAGCACTGGTCAACAAAGTTGTTCCCAAATCCTGAATGTCCCTCATTTACAGTGTCGGGATCCCACCTTTCTCACTTGTGTCCCCAACTGCCCTTCTCAGAATCATGAGCTGAAAGCTCCTTTCTGGATTCGTCTCCATTCTTAAGGAAGCCTTATTTGAGTCCTCCAATTTCTTTAACATTGGCAGATCCCATCGAGCCTAACAGACTGATGCTTCCCACTCTCCTTAATACACCCTCTAGAGTCTAAGTTGTAATAAAACTCACTGACGTTGGTTAAAGACACATGAGACTAATGCTACTGGGTCGTGAAAGCCTCCCCCGTAGCAGTTCTCTTCTCCAAATACTTTATTGCAATTTTTGCCCATAGTCTATGGCCAACATGGCATGCACTGTACATCTGAAAACAGTGATTTTAGTCTGCACATTGTCGACTTTTTATGTAAGCTGTACAGTGGTGCCATTGTCAGGCCTGGACAGGACATGAATCCATCCATCACTCTCATCCTTCTGCGTCCTCACTGAAGGACCATGGGCAGGTGTAGACCTCTAATATTGCTGTGACTTTGCCTTTTTTTGCAGGCAAAGCTGTGTCCCCTGTGGGGCTTATTTTGTAGGATGTGTCAATTGAATTCACTACATAGAATAGAAGTTAAAATTCTGACTGGGCCTCCTTCTCCACCAAGAGCGAACAGCTACAATTCGATGAGGTCACATCCAGCGGACCGTGTACCACCAATATATGTGCAGCCTGGCACTATCTCCAGCTCCTCTCTTCCCAACCGAGGTAAGTAACCCTGCGATCTTGTATAGTGAAATATGCAACTGTCTCTCCCACACAGCACTGTGGATGTCTTTTTATTCCACTAGAAGTGTCCTGCTGCAAAGTCCAGGATTACTTACTCAGATGGGGAGGAAGGGGGTCACTGAAGTTAAAGGCATCAGTAGTGTCCTCCCAATAGCTGACACTATGCATTTATTATCTTGCCCTTCTCCATTTCAGACTATAATGGTAAAACAGTGAGTCATGTGCTGTAAGAGAAAAAAGAGAGACTTTGTTTTTACCATGTGTGGATAATTCATAGATCTTTATCTTTTTGACTCCCCCCCCCCCCACCCCCCCCGAGGAAGATAGCCCCAAACTCTTTGGTGGAATCTCAGATCGAGTTTGGTGTCTCGCCCTATCTAGACCTTAAATCAAAAGCTATTGTGTATCTTGAAGACATCCAAAATGTTTCTCTTAGGATTGTGTTGAGTCTAAAAAAATTCACCACGTTTCAGGACATCTCGACACCTGCACTGGCTGCCGGTGGATAACAGAATCTTTTTGTAAAATCTGCCGGACTAAAGCACTGTTGCATCATTTTATACAGGCTAGGGTCTACACTTTTTTTCGTCTAAATTCAGTATATATGTCCCAAGCACAACTCCTGCTTGTGTTGCCCACATTTATGCAAAACAGGTATGCTGGACGCAGTTTTTGAGTGCGAGGCACACTGCTGTCTAATCCAATCATTAGTGATATCAGGGAAGAACAGGTCTCTCTACAATCCTGGACAAATTTAAAGACTTTATTGAGTAGTGCGTAATCAGTTGCATTTGCTAGTAATACCACGCTCTCGCCCCTATGTTTTATCTTCAGTGCCAAGAGCTTCTTTTAAAGTGGGCGCTGGTTTTAAAAATGTCCAGAAAAATAATAATAATACCTGAGATGGAGGCACGTTTCCACCATCTCTGTTTCCTCACAAAATGGGTATTTTCAATTTTTCATTCAGCTATGTGAGATATCATTGGCATGTCAACTCTTTCTCCATGAACTCTAAATGTGCTCCTTAAGGACTTCAAATCACCATCTCCTTCAAATCTTTCATATAAAATACTCTCCTAGTCTTCTTCCCAACAAAAACACTTCTTGCCAAAAGAACAATTAAAAGGATTACAGCTGTGACTTGCAAAAACTCGAATAAAATATGCAACACTTTCACCATACACCTGCCTGCAGATACTTAAAAAAAGGCATTAAGGTCTGGTGTAATAACTCTTCAGCTTTACATGGGGGTACCCAACTAAAGACAAGTTACAAGCATATGTTGTGTAGTGAGGGGATTTAGGGAGCCAGGAGGACGAGATTAGTTCGGACAAGCAAATCAAACACCACTTCCGGTTTCAACAGGTGGACAGGAAATGAGACGGGCAAAGAGGATTCTAGTGCAGGGTAGTACAGTAGAGGAAAAGTAGAACAGAAAGGCTAAATATTGCAAAGTAACAAGTTAGCAAGCAAAACTGTGTCTGGATCATCCTTAATGTGCATACAGAACAAAGCCAACCATTATTCTGAATTTTGTCAAATAAGGATGTCTTGTTTCTCATGAATAACTACTCATGAATAACTACTAAAAGCTCTCTACTAACAATAGTCCCAGTTTCCTTGATACATGTACCAAACAAAGTATGACACACCATTCGAAGCATGCGGTTGACATAGTGGCCTCACTGAGTAATCAGCAATGCGGTAACATTTAAGCTGCCCCGTGCAGAGGCCAGTTTACCCAGTGCCTTGGACGTCACAAAACTTCCTACTTTCAGGTCAAAAAGAAGATTGTGGTAAAGTGCAAATCAATACAAAAATAATGATTTTTTAAAACCACACAATTAAGCTTGCGGGATCAAAGAGAAATACATTCTACCTTATGAATTACATTTGTGTTGAAGAAAAACACTGCAACCTTACAGTGAGTTACTTACTTGATAAAGGTCTGTTAGGAGCTTTGGAGAAGACAAAACCTGGGGCTAACAAGCTGCAAAAGAAAAAAGAAAAAAATTGTAAAGCTCCACAATGCAAATTACCATAAGCTCTGTTCTTGGTTACCTTACAGCTATAACTGCTGACAGGTTGCCAGCTTTCTATCAGTTGCACGTGGCCTGCAGACATAGCTAATGGAGGGAAAGGCAGTGATGCAATGCTCGGGGAAATCCCTTGGTAGACAAACGCTGCTATCAAAAGAAACTGTCGAATATTTATTCCAAATCACCCTTCATCTGCTCCACTGTTTCTTCAGGCGCTATCCCTGGCAGGGCCAACAGACTGTGCTCACATCCCGTCTGCTTCAGTGTTTCAATCCATGTAAATGAATTGCATGTGTCTATGAACTGGATGCGAGTCAACATTTGTGGCTAGGGAAGGACATTTTTCACAACACTAGGATATTCCCATTTCACTTCCTCGTGTTCTTTGCTGAAAACTACGATAGGACGTGTTGGGGACCTTCTCAGCTCCCCCTCTCTCCCCCCCCAGATAAGGGTAAGGCATTTTGATCAATGAAAGCTCACACAGATTGAATACTACTGCTCAAGAGAAAGTGGTAAAAACACACTTTGCCCTTAGTCCTTAAAGCATCATTTGTCATTGTCAACAAAGACAAGAAAGGGACTTGGCGGCATAGCAAAGGTCGCTTTAGGTCTTAAAGCAAACAAGGAAAACGAGTCCACCTCTCTGATGGTTGAGCAGTAAAAGAAAGGAGAAATCAGGGTGCTGTGGAGGTCTACGCCCGGGAACCACTTCACCTGCAGCACTTATGACGGTTATGCCCCTGAAAGTGCTAAAATCCGCTAAATTATATCAAGGTGGGATGAATAACTGAACATTTTCCTACTATTTATATATTTAAATGTATGCATTTATGGCACTTTTAAACGACACAGGTGAAGCTTCACTACTTAGAATCTGAGAAAATCCATCAAACAAACGCATCGATGCGCATCGCATACATACTGGTTTCTAAATAAAATTAAAGCATTCCAAAATGTTCTTATATGTTGGGTGTTGCACATGGGCGAGGTACCAGCTGCCGAAACTGTTCTTTACGTGCAGGAAAATGAGTTTTTTTTTTTTTAAAGAAAAGAGCGTTTCGTATCTATAATTTTTAGATTGCTGCTTGTTTCCATTTGTAAAGCACTCTCTCTACAGCTCTGTTTGGGTCCTATTTCGACCACCCAGTCTTGTCGCACAATATCACCCACAATATTTAAAGCTCTTTAGTCACTGACTTAATAAAGATTCCCAAGACTATTCCTGACAAGATACTGTGAGGAATGGTGCAAATAGCTAAGAATGATGCTGGAGGAGTGTTCTGTAAGACTGCTTTGCGATTGGGTAAAAGGAAGAGGTATGCACTGGAATGGAGTTTTCATTACACTATCGGTTGTTTTCACTGGTGGCAGACTAGTGCTGAGAAAAATGATGTACATTTGTACAGAAAGCGGTTTCAGGTGGGCATTTCTTGCAGTGTCTATCAGAGCCACACCAATGCATGGCTGGCGAAAGGTAACGTTCTCATTTTCAAAATAAAGCTTAGTGTGTTACACCCCTTGTGCCATTACATTAATTAACTGCATGAAAGTCGTTGTCAGTAAAAGAATAAACAGATACAAATATCTGCGTATGGTCAAAGAAATAAATGGACCTCCTCTAGCAGCTAAATATGTGTGTGGAATGTGGAACACACAAAAAAGGACCCTATAAACATCTTATTGGTGCATTGCATTGTAACAGAATGGAAATTAACATGTGTCACATTGTCATGTATTTTTCATGTTGTGAAACAGCAAGATGCATTTAATTAGCTCAAAAGCAGCAATAAGAAAATCAGCAAATAGCTGGTTTGCTTCAAGAATGCTGGAAATCTTGTTTTCATTGAACCAATATGCACATTCTGGAAAAGGCAGACTTCATTTGCTTCAGTGTGCCAGCACATTTGAGAGCAATAATTTGTAAAGGGAAAATCCAGAACTGGATACACAAATGCTTATTGTAGACTGTATGATCCGGCAAACCAACCTGTGTTATATATTAGTATTAAACAAATGAATACATATTTATGAATACAGCGAAGAGGCCAAAGATGGAATGAACACGGAAAGAGCACTTTAAAGTTAACAGCAGGGGGAAATAATTGAATGGGCATGGAGACCAGAGGCGCAACTAGAGCCAAATTTCGGGGGGGGGGGGGCTAAGAAAAAATTTCGGGGGGGCTGAACCTTTAATCAGTAGGCAGAGTGGAGCTGCAGGGGCTCTTAGAAGGGGTGAAACAACTGCAAGGCCTAATTAACTTTCGAATGGTCTTTTAAAGACCTGTGAAACGTTCGGGTGCGGCTCTGTGTGTGCCCGGGATCTGTCTCATCCCAGGCTGCCACACACGAGGCGGGGGCTGAAGCCCGGTGAGTTCAATGGGTGTTGGGCCTGATGGAGACCAAGGTATTCCATCACCCAGTGCTAGTGATTCTGTAAGAAGAGGTCAAAGATTGCTAATGCATTGAAACCAATCTTTCTTCTACCTCACATTTGATTTTGTCAGGAAAGGTTCAACATATTAAGCAGACGTGAAACCTGCATCCATGTATCCCATCTTCCTTCTTTCTGCAAGTTCGACCCCTTGTTCTTCTGTGCTCTCTGCTTTTATCTGTGTTGCGTGGGACTGTATGTATGACCACGTGTGTTGTTTAAGTGTTGGTTTGTATAGGAAGCTAACCTCACTCTTCCTGGCTTCTCCAACCATATCTCTAAAAGTCAACATTACTAACGTATTCCCTCTCCTGCAGTCAGTCTGATTTCCCGTCCTGTTTCCTTCTTGCCAACCAGACACTTAAAGTCGACGGCTGACTAACGCTCAATTTTGATAGAGATCAGGGGCGGCCCTAGGCCCATGGCGGCCCTCGGCAGGGAGCGTAGGTAAGGGGCCCCCGGAGGAACGCCGGCCCGGAGGCCAGTGAAGAGGGGGGGGGGGGGGGGGGGTCAGGGTGTTTGGAAGTGGAACAGAGCCGGAGGCCGCCGCCACGCACATAAGTATCCATCCTGAGAGGATTATTATATTAAGGATATATATTGGCGTGGCGGCCCCTGGGGTTTGGCTGCCCTGTGCAGGTGCACAACTTGCACATGCCTAAGGCCGACCCTGTAGAGATCTTCCATCACAAGACTCTGTCCTGATTCCCTGGCTCCTACTCTCTTCTTTCCACTGTTTTGTCACATTTAGTGTTTCTAGATTGGCTACATTAGAGCATCAAGCACTATACAAGCAGCCATATACTGCAACCCATGTTTTGGCATCTCAACAGCTTCTTCTATAGGGAGATTTTAACTATTACGGGGAGAATTCCCGAATGTGGAGGTCACACAGCTTACCTCTGATTCAGCCATACTTGGCCTGCACCATAAAGCAATGGACCTACTCATGTTGCGCTGCATACTCTGGATCTAATCTTTACGAATTCCGTATCCTTGACTGTGAAGCCCCCCTACCTCTATTCTGAACGGCCCACTCATTAATCTGTTTCCATATCCGTAAGAAAATGCGACTGAAAATACAAAAAAAGCTAATAAATTCGTGGCAAGATATTGGCGAAAAGTCAACCCTGACTCTTTTACTGAGGAGTTTGAGTTTACTGTTTCGTCTGTAGATTTAGACGTGGCGCAAGCGCTATTAGCTTATCATAGAGCCTTAAATTCGGCGCTGGATAAGGTAGCTCCTTTTAAACCTTGTCCCACATCTAAACATGGTTCCAATGCGCCTTGGTATACATCAGAACTGAAAACTGAGAAAGCCTCCTGCAACAAATTGGGGACGGTGGCGTCTAACCAACAATTTACTTGATAAGGAGGGCTATTGAGCATCCTTAACAATGTACTACCGTAATATAAAAAAAAGTCCAGAAGTCCCACATTTCCAATAAAATCAACAAGTCCACAGTTATTTAAAGTGCTTAACACTTTTATAAACCCCTGTGCTTGTTCTCAAGAAACACACGCATCACAAGCACTATGTAATTCTCTTGCTAATCACTTTGAAGATAAAATAAAAAAGTCTATCAGAATTGTCCCACCCCAGCGGATCTGGCACACGAGAAATCTAATTCCAAGTCTTTCTCTTCCAATGATGCCTTGAGCTCAGTTCAGTGTCTTCTTGCCTGAATTAATTCAGAAAGGGCTTGCATCAGTTAAATCAGGATCCCCTCTAGATCTCTGTCCCCCTGGATCTCTGCTGTCCTATCTAATCTGCTTGCCCCTGCCATATTCCCTTTATTTACTCAATCAGTTAATACCGGGAAAATTCCCTCGGCTTGGAAAGCGGCTCAGGTCATACCGATTCAAAAGAAGGCCAATATGGAGCCCACTAATCTCACCAGCTATCTCACTGCTTCCTTTATTGAGCAAGCTGCTGGAAGGACAAATAAATAAACAACTTGTGGATTATCTAGAGATCACTTACCTTCTGGGCGCCTCACAATCTGGGTTCAGACCTTTTCACAGTGCTGAGACAACCTTAGTAGTGGTCACTGACCACATAAGATGCTCCCTTGATGCCAATACTTCATCCTTGCTCGTGCTGCTGGACTTGTACGCAGCATTTGATGTAGTGTCTCATCCTAGGCTGCTTCAAAGGCTGTAGGAGTTCGGAATCCATGGCACAGTGCGACAATTGTTCAGTGATTTCCCAACCAACAGAACTCAAACTGTCTCTCTAGGTTCATACATATCGCGTACCATGATGCTGGACAAGGCGGTGCTCTAGCGCTCCTGTCTTAGCCCACGCTCTTTAACATATATGTTACACCCCTTGCCTATACAATAATGCAGCTGGTGTCATTTGCAATCTTGCTGCTGGGGCTGCATCCACACCCCTTCTACCCTCACTTTATCGGTTGCCAGTCCAGAAAAGATTTATCTGCAAAATTTGCTGCTTGACACATACAAAGCTCTGCTCATTGTCCCACGGGTCAGAGGTCTCGTTCACAAGGCAGGATTTTCTCTTACCTGGCCCCTCTTTACTGGAATGAGCTACCTCTCTATATTCGAATATGCACTGACCATGCTGAATTTAGAAAATGTCCCAAGACAGTGCTGTTTTAGCTTAGCTGTTACTTCTTTGCCTATGATCTGCTCTGTGCCGAGATAACCCTTCCCGGGTGATTCGTGCACATTAGAAATGAAATTAATATAACATAGCCAACATAAGTCACCTTTCAGTTTGTGTGTATGGGTGTGATCTCTCAGGTGATCTATGAGTATGGGTGCATGTAGGTTTATCTGCATAGGTGCCTGTCATCTGGTGCATGGATAGCTGGGGCTGTGCAGATCTCTGTAAGCACGAACATCTGTAAGTATGTTGCTTAATAGTCATGTATTCATCATCTATGTCAACGTATGGATGGATACATTGCATCAGGATGTGTGCATGCATTACACAATAGTCAACATTTTTGGCTTTGTTAATGCCTTCTTTGTGTTATTGTCTCAAAAAGAAAACAAGATTTGGAAAAGCCAATAGGTCTGAGTTAAATGTGCTAATACTTGCGGTTTAGCACATTTGACAACGACTATGGGAGGGGGCCAGCAGGAGCATAAAGTGAGAGGTATAGTTGTAAAGTGAACCTTCATGCAGTTCAGTACAAGCACTCAAATGGAAACTTAAGGATACACCCAAACAGCCAATAGCAAAAAGGGAAAGAAGAATACTCCTCTGGGCTGATCCAAGACATGATGGACAAATGGACAAAGTCGTAAGCCAACAGCAATAAGGGGCTATTCGAATACTGCCATAGTTGAAAATCGACTTACCTAAAGCCCCCTCTAGGTATAATGTCAGCAACAAATCTATTTAGTAGTTCGGGTGTCAAAACCCGGAGCTAAAACCACAAAGCTCCCAGTCTTGCATTAATAAAGAAGACCTAAGCAACACGTCTTTATATTCTAGATTTTTCCAGTAATCTACTTTCACAAAAAAAGGGGATTTTGTAAATGTTTTTGGACACACGTACAATAAAATTAAAAAATGTTACCCGCAAGTATCGCAGCAACTCCAATATGGCGGCGGATACGGACCAACCCGGAAGTTGAGGACTCGGTCTAGACCATGGGCGCACCGGTAGGGGTGGGGTCAGAGGGGGGCGGGGTCAGGGGGGACAGGGCTAAAGGTAAAAGAAAAATCAAACCTGTTTCAAAACAGTCAAGGCGTATTTCAAAAGCAGATGCAACTACAAGGAGCACACTTTGATATTACATTTTTATTAGCAGACAATAGCAATATTAAGAGGGATTGCATATCTTCATACACACATTGACCCCAATTCCATCACAGTCTCTCTTTCTCTCTCTCTCTCTCTCTCTCTCTCTCTCTCTCTGTCAGTCAGTCTCCGTGAGTCAGTCTCTCTCTCAGTCAGTCAGTCTCTCTCTCTCTGTCAGTCAGTCTCTCTCTCTCTGTCAGCCAGTCAGTATCTCTCTCAGTCAGTCAGTCTCTCGGCCAGTCAGTCAGTCTCTCTCTCCATCAGTCAGCCAGTCTCTCTCTCTGTCAGCCTCTCAGTCAGTCAGTCAGTCAGTCAGTCTCTCTGTCAGTTCTGTCTCTCTCTCTCTCAGTCAGTCAGTCTCAGTCAGTCTCTCTCTCAGTCAGTCAGTCTCTCTCTCTCAGTCAGTCAGTTTCTCAGCAAGTTAATCTCTCTCTCTCTCAGTCAGTTTCTGTGTCAGTAAGTCTCTCTCTGTCACTCTCTCTCTCTGTCGGTCAGTCAGTCTCTCTCTCTCTCTCTCTCTCTCTCTCTCTCTCAGTAAGTCTCTGTGTCAGTAAGTTTCTCTCTGTCACTCTCTCTCTGTGTCAGTCAGTCAGTCTCTCTGTCAGTCAGTCACGCTCTCTCTCAGTCAATCTCTCTCTCAGTCAGACTCTCTGTCAGTCAGTCTCTCTCTCTTGCTTTGAGTCAGTCAGTGAGTCTCTCTCTCTCGGTCAGTCAGTCTCTCTCTCAGTCAGTCAGTCTCTCTCAGTTGGTAAGTCAGTCAGTCTCTCTCTCTGTCAGTAAGTATCTTGCTTAGTCAGTAAGTCTCTCTCTCAGTCAGTCAGTCTCAGTCAGTCAGTCTCTCTCTGTCAGTCAGTCTCTCTCTCAATCAGTCAGTCACTCAGTCAGCCAGTCAGTCAGTCTTTCTCTCACTCTTAGTCAGTCTCTCTCTCAGTCAGTCTCTCTGTCAGTCTCTCTCTCTGTCAGTCAGTCTTTCTGTTAGTCAGTCAGCCTCTCAGTCAGTCTCTCACTCTCTGTCGGTCAGTCAGTCAGTCAGTCTCTCTCTGTCAGTAAGTCTCTCTGTCAGTAGGTTTCTCCCTGCCAGTCTCCCTCTCTCTCTGTAAGTCAGTCTCTCTCTGTAAGTCAGTCTCTCTCTGTCTGTCTCTCCTAGTCAGTCTCTCTCTTAGTCAGTCTCTCTCTCAGTCAGTCAATCTCTCTCTTTCTCTCTCTCAGTCGGTCAGTCAGTCTCTCTCTGTCAGTAAATCTCTCTCTCTGTCAGTCTCTCTCTCTGTCAGTCAGCCAGTCTCTGTCAGTCTCTCTTAGTCAGTCAGTCTCTCTGAGGCAGTCTCTCTCTCAGTCAGTCCGTCTCTCTCTCAGTCAGTCAGTCTCCCTGTCAGTCAGTTAGTCTCTCTCACAGTCAGTCAGGCTCTCTCTCAGTCAGTCTCTCAGTCAGACAGCCTCTCAATTAGTCTCTCAGTCAGTCAGTCTCTTAGTCAGTCAGTCTCTCTCTCTCAGTCAGTCTCTCTCTCTCAGTCAGTTAGTCTCTCTCTCAGTCAGTCTCTCTCTCTCAGTCAGTTAGTCTCTCTCTCAGTCAGTCTTTCTCAGTCAGTCTCTCTCTTAGTCAATCTCTTCTGTCAGTCTCTCTCTGTCAGTCTCTCTCTGTCAGTCTCTCTCTCAGTCAGTCAGGCTCTCTCTCAGTCAGTCAGTCAGTCTCTCTCTCTCTGTCAGTCAGTCAGTCTCTCTCTCAGCCAGTCAGTCTCAGTCAGTCAGTCAGTCTCTCTCAGTCAGTCTCGCTGTCAGTCACTCAGTCTCTCTCTGTCAGTCAGTCTCTCTGTCAGTCAGGCTCTCTCTCTCTCTCTTAGTCGGCCAGTCAGTCTCTCTCTCTAAGTCAGTCTATCTCTCACTCAGTCAATCAGTCAGTCTCTCGCTTAGTCAGTTAGTCTCTCAGTCAGTTTCTCAGTCAGTCAGTCTTTCTCTCTCAGTCTCTCTCTCAGTCAGTCTCTCTCTCTCAGTCAGTCTCTCTCTCTCACTCAGTCTCTCTCTCACTCAGTCTCTACCTCACCTAGTCTCTCTCTGAGTCAGTCAGTCTCTCTGTCAGTCAGTCAGTCTCTTTCTGTCAGTCTTTTTCTGTCAGTCTCTCTCTGTCAGTCAGTCCTCTCCCTGTCTCAGTCAGTCTCAGTCCTCCAGTCAGTCTCTCTCCCCACCCTCCCTCCACTCTCCTCCTTCACTCTCCTCTCGCTCTCTCTCCTCTCTCTCTCTCTCTCTCTCTCTCCACTCTTCCCCCACTCTCCTCTCTCTCCTCTCTCCACTCTCTCACCCCACTCTCCTCTCTCCTCACACTCTCCTCTCTCTCTCCACACTCTCTCTCTCTCCACTCTCTTCTCTCTCTCCACTCTCTCTCTTTCCACTCTTTCCCCTCCCTCCACTCTCCTCTCTCTCTCCACTCTCCTCTCGCTCTCCCTCCTCTCTCTCTCTCCACTCTCTCTCCCCACTCTCCTCTCTCTCTACACTCTCCTCTCTCTCTCTACACTCACCTTTCTTTCTCTCTCTCCACTCTCTCTCTCTCTCTCTCTCCACTCTTCCACTCTCTTTCTCTCTCCACTCTCTCTCTCCACTCTCTCACTACTCTCTCTCTCTCCCTCTCTTTCAAGTCTCTCTCTCTCTACTCACTCTCTCTCCACTCTCTCACTCCATTCTCTCCCTCTCTACTCTCCCTCTCTACTCTCTCCACTCTCTTCTCTCCCTGCACTCTCTCTCCGCTTTCTCTCTCTCTCCACTCTCTCTCTCTCCACTCTCTCTCTCTCCTCTCTCTCTCTCCACTCTCTCTCTCCACTCCCCCACTCTCTCTCCCTCCACTCTCTCCCTCTACTCTCTCTCTCTCTCTCTCTCTCCAGTCTATCTCTCTCTCTCCAGTCTCTCTCTCCCTCTCTACTTTCTCTCTCTCTCCACTCACTCTCTTCTCTCTCTCTCCCCACTCTCTCTCTCCCCTCTCTCTCTCTCTCCTCTCTCTCTCTCTCTCTCTCTCCACTCTCTCTCTATCTCTCCACTCTCTCTCCCAACTCTCTCTCTCCACTCTCTCTCTCCACTTTCCCTCTCTCTCTCTCCAGTCTCTCTCTCTGCATTCTCCCCTCTCTACTCTCTCTCTCTCCAGTCTCTCTCTCCCTCTCTACTTTCTCTCTCTCTCTCCTCTCTCTCTCACTCTCTCCTCCTCTCTCTCTCTCTCCTCTCTCTCTCTCTCTCTCTCTCCACTCTCTCTCTCTCCACTCTCTCTCTATCTCTCCACTCTCTCTCTCCACTCTCTCTCTCCACTTTCCCTCTCTCTCTCTCCAGTCTCTCTCTCTGCATTCTCCCCTCTCTACTCTCTCTCTCTCCACTCTCTTCTCTCCCTGCACTCTCTCTCTCATTTCTCTCTCTCCACTCTCTCTCCTCTCTCTCTCTCTCCCTCCTCTCTCTCTCGCTCCACTCTCCCACTCTCTCTCTTCACCCTCTCTCTCTCTTCTCTCTCTCTCTCCACTCTCTCTCTCTCCCTCCTCTCCCTCTCTCCCTCTCCCTCTTCACTCTCCCTCTCTCTCCACTCTACCTCTCCGCTACCTCTCTCTCTCTCCACTCTCTCTCCCTCCACTCTCCCCCTCTCTCACTCCATGTTCCCTCTCCACTCTCTCTCTCTACTCTCTCTCTTCTCTCTCTCTCTCTCTCTCTCTCTCTCTCTCTCCACTCTCTCTCTCTCTACTCTCTCGGTCTCTCTCTGGGGGGCCATCTGTGCATTACCTGAAAGGTCCGCGGGCCGCCAAGGAAGGCCTGCTGGGCCGCTGGTGGCCCGCAGGCTGTACTATGAGTACCATGAGTCTAGACTATCAGATACATCGTGGGAGCATAACTGCACCAGCAAATGGACAAGGAGGAGGAAGAAGGACGATGGGGCGCGCATTGTCATCGGACTGTGGAGGAGAGGAAGAGCGACGCGAGAGGAACAAACCGGAGAAGAAATCGAGAATCGCGACCTGCAAGGAGCCAGGAGGAGAGTCACTGGAGGTCGTGGACGTCCCGCGGGAAGAGGAGAAGAGCCCAGGAGTGAAGGGACACTCTCGGAGCACCGCGCTAGAGACCAGTATTCCCAGGAGGGACGAGGAGGCTGGATCTCCCATCACTACGGCCCAGGAGGGTTGTGGACTCAGGCAGGTGCCCAGTGCACGTTCTTTTTCTTTCAAGGGGTGGTGGGCAGGGTTGCGGGCCACGCCGATTTGAGCACTGAAAATCCCTGCACCTAGGCACTTCCCGAACAAGGCACTGTAGGAGGAGCACAATCCCGAAACTCCCATCTAAATTCAGAAAGGCAGCAGCCTGACCATCTATTTTTGGTTTCTTTTGTTTCGTTTGGGTTTCTGAAACCCTCCTGAGGACTACACCCTGACGTGGAAGTGAACTATAGGAACAGGCGACAAGAAGAGAGGACATTCTGCCTTTTTATTTTGAGACTGCCTTTGCTTTCTTGAGAGTCATCAAAAAATTGTTCCAGGAGCAGCGTAAATTTGACTCCACCCTTACACGTCACAAATACATAATATAAACGTGCTCTTAGCACGTTTTCTGTGTGTGCTAATGATATTATTGTAATGTGTTGCACTCAACATCATTATTGAAGTGCATTCACTGAAGAATTAGAGAATTCAGATATACTGTATGCCTTAATTCATTCAATGACATTTACTGTTTAGATACCATCCCTACACTATGAAAAAGCAGTTACTTTAGAAACAAAAATGTTTATGTAATATGCGCACTAATGTACATTTCATTTCAATATAGTTCTTAGTCATACTTATACACACGTATTCAAAAGTTTACTGTATGCCACATGTAATATGAATCAACTGTACTGACAGCTTTATTCATTTATGTTTGAAAGTGCGCACGCATATTCAATGTGCACCCTTCATTTAATACTTTAAGTTGTCCTGACTAGGCCTGTACTTCTCAATGAATAAAATACTGTTTTCCATTAACTGCTTGCATGCCTTTTTCTTTGCAGGTACATTCCCATGGTTTGTTAGTTTGAGAATAGAAACAACACTGTATTAGTGATAGAGAGAGCATGAGAAAAAGACCGTGATAAGGAACATTGAGAGCCATAGCATTAACTGAAAGGTTCTATTGAGCACTGTTGCAACGTGGCTTAGGTGACCAAGGATGATGTAATTCCTATCAGCCTGGGACATTTCATGAATGTAGCAGGTTACAACGTGAGAATGGAAGGACAATGAAGCCTCTGATGATGCAAACAGAGGGGTGTTGCTCTGGAAATTCTGATGGAAATAACTGTTGTCCACACTTTCTGAATTTAGGTCACTTTCCTTTTGACTTTGAAAGGTTTAGACCTCTATGCTTTCCCTTTGATTCTTTGCCGAGTGTGTGTTAGGCTAAACACTCATTTCCCTGACCCAAAGAGTACTCTTGACCGAGCTTCTGAAATGCTGACACCTTCCCGTACTTTCCCAAATGTTCCTATTTTCTGCATTTCCCTGATTTTTGAGAACTTTTTAGACTAATGAGCCATCCTCTTTGTTTGGACTATAATTGTGACGATTTCCAATGTTACTCATGTATAGAAGAGAGAATCAGAAATTCTTCCCTGAACACCAAATTTTGTTATTGATCTTTTGTATTGCTTTGACTGAACTACTTGTTTGCCCTATACTGATATACCTAAACTTCTTTAGATTGGGTTTCCCAGTTGTTATTCTGTAACTTTATGGCATGGTGCTGAGATTTGTTTAAAATGGGTTACACTGTTAATTGAAACAGATTAATTTAACTCCCTTCAGCTCTCTGGCGGCGAACAAAAGGTCCACCAATGGACAAATGGTAAAAGGGTTGGCCCTGAGCGCTGCACCATTCCCTTCAGAACTCATGGCAATATGCTCTCCGATTCCCAGTGAGACTCAACCCTCAATTGTTTCCCCCCCCATCTCAATTGTTTCCCCCCCATCTGTGGCTGTTGTACTGTAAGTGATTGTATTCTCGGTTCCTTCCTCTTTTCCCGCCTTCCTCGCCGCTCTCCCTCCCCGCTTCCCGCCACCGCCATTTGCCCCGCCCCTTTCTCTTCCGTACCCTCCCCGCTCCCGCCTCCCAGCTGCTCCGCCCACCCGCGCACTTGGCCTTATATGGCGACCGTGCGACGCAGGTGAGTGTGACCCACTTGTGGGACACCCCCGCGCCGCACGGCCACCAGCTGCTGCGTGTGCCCCCTCGCTGTGCCTAGCTGCCTCGCCGCCGGCCTCGCGGCCGCCCTGCTTCTCCCCTTGTGTTTTTTCTCATCTGTTTTTCCCGTCATTTGTGCTTGTATTTTTTCAGGTATTTTGTTCTGTGCTAACGTTTCATCCTGCTGTTATCTCAATTGTCTCCCCCCCCCATCTGTGGCTGTTGTACTGTAAGTGATTGTATTCTCGGTTCCTTCCTCTTTTCCCGCCTTCCTCGCCGCTCTCCCTCCCCGCTTCCCGCCACCGTCATTTGCCCCGCCCCTTTCTCTTCTGTACCCTCCCCGCTCCCGCCTCCCAGCTGCTCCGCCCACCCGCGCACTTGGCCTTATATGGCGACCGTGCGACGCAGGTGAGTGTGACCCACTTGTGGGACACCCCCGCGCCGCACGGCCACCAGCTGCTGCGTGTGCCCCCTCGCTGTGCCTAGCTGCCTCGCCGCCGGCCTCGCGGCCGCCCTGCTTCTCCCCTTGTGTTTTTTCTCATCTGTTTTTCCCGTCATTTGTGCTTGTATTTTTTCAGGTATTTTGTTCTGTGCTAACGTTTCATCCTGCTGTTATCTCAATTGTTTCCCCCCCCATCTGTGGCTGTTGTACTGTAAGTGATTGTATTCTCGGTTCCTTCCTCTTTTCCCGCCTTCCTCGCCGCTCTCCCTCCCCGCTTCCCGCCACTTGCCCCGCCCCTTTCTCTTCTGTACCCTCCCCGCTCCCGCCTCCCAGCTGCTCCGCCCACCCGCGCACTTCGCCTTATATGGCGACCGTGCGAACGCGCAGCGTTGACGCGCAGCGTTGACGCGCAGCGGGCGCGCCGATTGTGCGCCGAAGGCGCGCCAAAGGTAAGCCCGTCTGCGCCCGTCCGCGACCGGATCGCGCCCAGCGCCAGGACCCCTGGCCCACGAAGAGCTCGACATACCTGCCTAACGTACTCCGCCGCCTCCCTCATCGCTCTCAACACCGGCCGACTCCCAGATTGCCACCAAGCCACACCACGACGCACCCACGGACCTTTCTGCTGCCACGCCTGCAAATTCACCTGCATCCGGACCTGCCTCGCTCCAGCACCCGCCAAGTCGACCTCCAGCAGCACCCACCTCAAGTGCATCCTGCTCAACACCCGCTCCGTCCACAGGCACGCCGTCGAACTCTGGAACCTCCTAGACGCCACAGCACCCGACGTTGCCTTCCTCACGGAGACCTGGATGAACGCCTCTTCAGCTCCCGACATTGCCATCGCCATCCCAGAGGGCTACAAGATCGTCCGCAGGGACCGCAACGCCAACCAGATGGGAGGAGGCATCGCCATCATCCACAGGAACACCATCCGTCTCACGACCAGCACCGACAACAACCTGACCACCGCCGAACACCTGCATTTCCAGATCCACACCGACCCGAAGACCACCCTCAGAGGCACCCTGATCTACCGACCCCCGGGACCACGCACACAATTCTGCGAGGACATCGCCGACTTCGTCAGCCCGCATGCCCTCCCCTCCGCCGACTACATCCTCCTGGGGGACCTCAACTTCCACCTGGAGAACAACAACGACCGCAACACCAGCACCCTGCTCGACAACCTCGCCAATCTTGGACTCAAGCAGCTGGTGTCCACCCCCACCCACCTCGCCGGACACACACTCGACGCAGTCTTCTCCTCCAGCTCAGACATCGACTTCAGCCACGCCACAGAGCTGCAATGGACGGACCACAGCTGCGTCCACTTCACCTTCAAGAGAACGACGACCCACCACCACCAGCAACAGGCCGCCCGCAGAAGCTGGAACAAGATCACAGCAGACCAGCTCGCCACCTCCCTGAGCCAGCACCCTCCTGCCAGCTCAGCGAACCCCAGCCAGGCCGCCGACAACCTCACGAAGTGGATCAGCATCTGCGCGGACGAGCTCGCCCCGATGAGGACCCCGCCCAGCAGACCCGGCAGCAAGAAAGCCCCGTGGTTCACCGACGAACTCAAGAGCTCCAAGAAGAACTGCCGAGCCCTCGAGAAAGTCTGGAGAAGGGATCCCACACCAGACAACAAGACCACCTTCAAGCTGGCCACCCGGAAGCACCACCAGCTGATCCGCGCCGCCAAGAAAACTGCATTCAAGGAACGGCTGGACAACAACGCACACAACTGCAAGGAACTCTTCAACATCGTGAAAGAGCTCTCCAACCCCAGCGCAGGAAACAACGACATCACCCCATCGCAAGACCTCTGCAACTCCCTCGCTTCATACTTCCACAACAAGATCAAGGACATACACAACAGCTTCAACAACCAAACAACGCACACCAAGACCGAACAACCACCCCCCACCACCACCCTTCACGCCTGGACCCCGATCAGCACCGAAGACACCATCCGCACGATGAACTCCATCCACTCCGGATCACCGACCGACCCTTGCCCTCACCACGTCTTCAACAAGGCCGACGCCGTCATCGCACCCCACCTGCGAGACATCATCAACACATCCTTCGACACCGCCACCTTCCCCGAGAGCTGGAAGCACGCCGAACTCACCGCGCTACTCAAGAAACCCACAGCGGACCCCACCGAACTCAAGAATTACCGCCCCATCTCGCTCCTCCCGTTTCCCGCCAAAGTCATCGAGAAGACCGTCAACAAGCAGATGACCGCCTTCCTCGAGACGAATGGATCCCTCGACCCCTCACAGTCCGGCTTCCGAGCCAATCACAGCACCGAGACCGCCCTCCTCGCCGCCACCGATGACATCCGAGCCCTGATGGACAACGGAGAAACAGCGGCCCTCATCCTCCTAGACCTCTCCGCGGCATTCGACACTGTCTGCCACCGCACCCTAGTACAGCGCCTCAGCAACGTCGGAATCCAGGACAAGGCGCTGGAATGGATCATCTCCTTCCTCGACGGCAGAACACAGAGAGTCCGCCTACCACCGTACAAGTCAGAGGCCTCCGAAGTCATCTGCGGCGTCCCCCAAGGATCCTCGCTGAGCCCCACCCTCTTCAACGTCTACATGAGCCCCCTCGCGGCCATCGCACGCCAACACAACCTCAGCATAATCTCCTATGCCGACGACACCCAGCTGATCCTCTCCCTGACCAACGACCCCGCCGCCGCCAGAGCCAACCTGCACGAAGGGATGAAAGAAGTAGCCGAGTGGATGACGACCAGCCGCCTGAAACTGAACTCTGACAAGACGGAGGTCCTCATCCTGGGCTCTTCACCCTCCGCCTGGGACGACTCCTGGTGGCCTCCCGCCCTGGGCACCGCACCCAAACCGACAGACCATGCACGCAACCTGGGCTTCATCCTGGACTCCTCCCTCTCCATGACCAGACAAGTCAACAACGTCTCCTCGGCTTGCTTCAACATCCTACGCATGCTACGGAAGATCTTCTGGTGGATCCCCACCGAGACCAGGAAGACCGTCACCCAGGCCCTCGTCACCAGCCGACTGGACTACGGCAACGCCCTCTACGCCGGTACCACCGCCAAGCTCCAGAAGAGACTCCAGCGGATCCAGAACGCCTCAGCCAGACTCATCCTCGACATCCCACGAACCAGCCACATCTCCGGACACCTGAGAGACCTTCACTGGCTCCCCGTCAACAAAAGAATCACCTTCCGCCTCCTCGCCCACGCACACAAAGCCCTACACGACCAAGGCCCGAGCTACCTCAACAACCGGATCAACTTCTACGCTCCCAAACGCCACCTCCGATCAGCCAACCACGCCCTCGCCGCCGTCCCCCGCATCCGAAGAGCGACTACAGGAGGAAGGTCCTTCTCCTACCTGGCCGCCAAGACCTGGAACTCCCTCCCGACCGACCTGCGCCTGACCCGAGACCACCTCTCCTTCAGGAAGAAGCTGAAGACCTGGCTGTTCGAGCAGTAGCGGCACCCCCCCTCCCCCAGCGCCTTGAGACCCTACGGGTATGTAGCGCGCTATATAAATGTCATTGATTGATTGATTGATTGATTCACTGATGTCACACCCTGCACTGGGATGTCCTCTTTTCTCAACTACAGCGCCCAGAGATCTGTAATGGCTCAGCGCAGAGAAGCGTAAAAATCTCAACTGTTCAGTGTTTCTATGGTTCTTCCCAATTGATGTCCCACTCAACTCACTGGAGTTTAGGCAATGGGTATTTTAAGCATGCAGTTATACTGTATCACCGAAATTGTCAATGTATCATACATATTGCTGTCCTACCAGGCACAAAACGCCTCTGGAGTGTCAAGGCGCTTTAAACAACCCTGGAAAAGGTTGAGTCTACTTTACATGGATTCAGACCTGTGACCTGCACATTACATACAGAGGTATGCAGTGGGAGGGCACGAAAGAGAAAAAAACACGCACAGAATTGTTACAATATTTGGGAGGTCTGCTGTGCATGAGCCCCAACGGCATTATTTGGCCTTCTCGGCCAAGAGTAGCTCAGCTTCATTTCATCGAATTCAGCATCTGCTCAGAATTACATTGATTACACCAAAGGTCATACGATAAATTTCCCAACATTAAAAATGTTGATTCTCCACTGAAATGTCTTTGGGCTGTGTGGATTTTTAGACTAACCAATAAAAACACAAACAATTGCTCAAATAGGCTGTCACCACAGACCAGTTTATCACTAGTAACTATAATATAAGGAGGACATTCATAAATTCCCATTAATAAATAATTTGTGTCCGTGGTTGAAGGCTGCATCATTTATTTTTGGAAAACATCACATTTTCAACATCACACTTTGAGCAAGAGAGAAATATAAGCATGGTTTAAGAAAGAAACATCAGGTAGAATTACGATTAGGCCTCTTTGGATTATATATATACAAAATCAATCAGGGGGGAGCCTACAAGATTGGTTTGAACTTACACGAAACAAGAGAAACAGTTGAGGAGTATCATAAACCGCAATTGGCCAATCATCTTAGACGATCCTATAATTGGCCACCTCCTGCCAAAAAGGCCCTCAATCACTTATAGAAAGACAGTGTCTATGCGACACGCTTTGGTTAAAAGTAGCCCAGAAGTTACAGAAGCAGGAACCTGGCTCTCGCAAGAAAAGTTTTCTTTTAAATGTGCAACTTGTAAAGTTTGTAGATTTGGTATAAATAAAAACACTAACCAAACACCATTCAGTGATAGAGTGCAGACCAAACATCTCACATGCAAAACATATCTTGTTATCTACACATTGGAGTGCACATGTGGATTCCAATATGTGGGTAGCACACAATTACAAGCACATAAAAGGATATTACAGCACATTAGAGCCATCAATAATCAAGATCCCACATACTCAGTGGCCAGGCACTTCACGGAAACTCGCAATAGTGATTTAAAACCTCTCAAATATTTTTTAATAGACGTTGTCCCAATACATAAGAGAGGAGGAAATTGAGAAGAAAAACTTAGGAGGTTAGAAACACGTTATATCCTAGACCTAGATACCAAGATCCCGGCATGTTTAAACACTAATGAGGATCTTAATACTTACCTGTAACTACAAAATGGAAAATGGCAAGGATGTATGGTGTCTAGGGGCAATTTGTCAGTTATTGACGATAATCATATTAGGAAGTTTTAAAACTTGCGGGAATTCAAGAGTTTAGATAGAATTTAAGTTTTTACCTAGAAAAATGAACTTTATCTTAAAAATGAATTCAATCTATAGAGTTGTATGGTCACTGTATTTATTTGATGAAGGGGAACGGGGGGGGTTGAATTCGTCTGCTGCTAGTGTTAAACTAAGCACTGAAAAGCATTTATGCACTTTATTAGTAAGCAATGTTGTTTGAGCAGACTTTGCTGCTATGGTTGACTTATAGCGTTTACAGGCATTATGCACTTTATAAACAAGACATGCATCTTTTGCAGATTTGCACATTTAATTTCACTATATGCACTTTTTTGCGCTTTATAATTAGCACAATACGGACTAGTCAGACATGAAGGGTATTGCACCTAAATCGCTTGTCAATCTGGATTGACCCCATACAAAAAGCGTAAAACATTATGTATAGATGTACTAGTAAATGTATGAGGAAAACGTTTGGTCAATGGTGAGGTACTTATTAAGTATTTATACAAAAAATACCACCCATACAACCTATACGAAGTATGTTGTCTATATCTATGTATTTGCACAGCACTTGTCACTTTAACCCCTTCAGCGCGGTGCAAATTTTCGCGCTGTGCTGAAGGTTCTAATGAGCCTATGGGCTCATGACGGAACGGATCCGTCATGAGCACAGCTCAACCGACGCTCATGACGGAACCGTTCCGTCATGAGCATGGAAGGGGTTAAAAGAAGTGGTCTTACTGCACAGCGTTGTCACGTGATCAAGGCCAGCAACGGCTGAAACGATGGTGGACAATCCACAATAAAGGAAAAATATGCACCAGAATTGTGGTCCGCGTTCGTTCTTCCTCATCTAGGAGGTTTAGAAAAAGAAAGATCAGGATATATATACACGCTACAACACCAGCGACACTCTGAATCTGCTCACCCCAAATGTCTGTTTTTAGGTCTCGGACCGTAGGCTTGAACCCGCCCCTCTTCTCCATTGTCTGGCTTCCTAAACGGAGGCCAGCCATTGGACAAGAGGGGCGTCTGTCCGTTCAAGCCCCGTCTTTTTGGGATTGAGGGGTGTATTTTTTCGTTTCTTTCTGTTTTCTTTTTCTCCTCTTCCCATTGGCTGGAATTTTACATTCCAGCCAATGGGAAGAGGAGAGAAAGAAAACACGCCCCCCAATCCCAAAATGGCGCTGCGTTTCTCCGAGGCATTTTTGCTCCGCCTCGGAGAAACGTGGTTGTGTGGAGCGCTCCTCTCTTAAAGGACGGGGCTTACAGGCATGGCGAGCGCTTGTTTTTCCCGTTGGGAGGGGCAGACCGCCGCTCCTTTGTTTTTCATGTAAACAAACATGGCATCCTGGCTCCTGGGAGGCTTGGGTTACATGAGGAGAGTTAAGAGGTCACCCCGATGCTCGGGACTGGCTGGACAGTGGTTGAGTCGCACACCAGATTTTAGAGTTGTGAGGGTGTCGGGGTGGTTTTGGGACGGTCCATCTGTCATCACCAGCCCCGCGGCCTCAGATAAAACACGGGGAAGACATGGTTGTAAATTGCCACTCTCCGGGCTGGGGGAGGGGCTTTGATTACCTAAAGAGCTCTTTATTTAGATTGCAAATGGTGTATACATCGGCAACGCTCTACGGGGAGGGGGCGCTTTAGTTATCTCAGTAGTCGGTGCCTCTCCTGTGATAACCTCTTCTCTGACCCTGGGGGCGCAAACACGCAGCTCTCGGGGTGGTGGGGAAGGGGGGGAGGGCTCGTTGGTTATTTAAAGACCGCTCATGTGATAGTAGACTGTCTGACCTGGGCATTGTTGGTTTAAGCGAGCAAACGAGCAGCCTTCGGGTGACTTTTACAGGGGTTTAAGCGACAGTAAGTACATAAGGTTTCGGGTTTTACCCATCTCTCGAAAGTCTGATTTGGCATAGCTCCAAAGTTTCCCAGATCCACCTGTTGGTCCACTCCTGTGTTTTTTCTTAGAATTCTGGGACTTGTAGTCCTGTTTTTATACTGTGGAAAATGACAATGTATATGTACATAAGCGGCGTTCATTTGTGTTCACCATACCCCTCGCTGTAAGCAGAACAAATACCGCGAAGCATTGACCGCATCATCCCGCCAGCATAGGCCCATGCACGCACGTACACGACAACCATTTTAGGCACCAAGGCCTCTCTGCCCGTTTGTTAAATCCCGAGGCCCCGGGTTCAATCCCCGGCATCTCCACCAAGGACTGTTGAAATCTAGTTTGTGAACTGAACATCGTCTGCGCCATCTTGTCCATTTCCTCAGACTCACGCACAAATATGCACGGCAGCCATTTTAGGCACCATGGTCTCCCTGCTCACGATCGATCGCCAGCAAGTTCCCCTGGCGCTGCAAGCACCCCCCCCGCACACTCTGGCTGCCCCCGCTCTCTCATGCACGGGTCATAAGACCTCTCCTTCTGCGCGACTCTGCCCCTGGGAATCACACCCCGCGCCTGACCAACACCTCCCTTCCTTTCATGAATACCTCTCCTTTGATGACCCCTTCCTCTGAGCCCGATTGTCTGCACGGATCCCAGGCCATCACTTAGCCTGAGGATACAGTTTATTGCCCCTTACTGTATGGAATTGCCCCTCTTCAAAGGAGCTACGATTGATCATGGCCCCCCCCCCCTTGAGATCCGATCAGGCGCCCACATTCTAAGAATCTGCGGAATGTCCAGCTGTGTGATAGCCATCTCCTATTGTATGTGGGGTGGGGACCTCTACTGTAGATATGTGTGGGAATGGGCCTGAATCTGGGATTCCGGGGATGTCTTATCATACTTCAAAGTGTCTTTATTGCAATAACGAATGTTCACATGTCATAAACCAGGGTATCAGAGGCCAGGCCTCAGAGAGGCTGGGAGAGCACCTCTTGAAGACATTGTGCGCGTGTCCGAAATGACAGGCTCTCCTCATGAGAAATAAAAATCTGTTCTTGCATTCCCGCTTCCAGCGCCCGTCTCTTTATTTGGTAACTGACCAAAATGGGAACTAAGAGGCGTCTTGTGCCAGCAGCCTGGGCATCGGTTGTAATTTGGGCTGTTTTTCCTCAATTGGCGTCCCAACGCGGGGCCCATCAGCGACATAAGGTCCGGTAAGAGAGGTCCAGACGATGGGGTGAACATCTGAACGATTGGAGTATACCTGCCTTGAGAGGGCCCTCGTCCGGCTGCCGATTGAATGAACTTCACCGATTCCGAACGGACCTCTCTCAAGCGACCTACTGTCCTGACTGGGATCCCACAGGAATGCTGCGGTAAAAACATGGAGTAAGAGAACGATCGGGCGCTGGAAAGGGAAGGCAAAGAACTGTCCACACGGTCCGGGCCGGGTAAGGTTAAGTAGGACGTCTTTACGTCTGATTGATAGGATGGCTTTATCCATCTGATTGATTGATTGATTGATTGTTTGTATTGGAATCGGTATTTAAATACTAGTATTGTTCATTGATTGGTTCATTTAGCCTTGGTTGCTACTTGAAGTATTGGTTCTCTTTGAGACATTCTCTGTTTGCAAACAGCGACGAATAGGAACGTTCCTCTCTCTTTGCAAATAGTGAAGGATAGGTAATGCGGACTTTTGTCCCCCGTTGTAATCCGTCATGCCTATTTTTCTCCCCACTGATTGATTGGTTGCTCTGTTGCTCTGTTGCTCTTTGAGACATTCGCTGTCTACAAACGGGGAAGAATAGGAATATTCTGTCTCCCTTTGCAGATAGTGAAGGGTAGGTAATGCAGACTTTTGTCCCCCATTGTAATCCGTCATGCCTATCTTTCTCCCCACTGATTGTTTGTTATCGATTTTTTTATCGATTATCGCTCTTTTGAGATATTCCCTGTCTACAAACAGAGAAGAATAGGAATATTCTGTCTCCCTTTGCAGATAGCGAAGGATAGGTAATGCGGACTTTTGTCCCCCGTTGTAATCCGTCAAGCCTGTTTTTCTCCCCACTGATTGATTGATTGTCTGGACATTTATTGTTCAAGGAATAGTTCTTTTGAGGTATTCTCTGTTTGCAAATAACGTGGAATAGAAATATTCTGTCTAGTCTTTGCAAGTAGTGAAGGGTAGGTAATGCGGACCTTTGTCCCCCGTTGTAATCTGTCATGCCTATCTACTCCCCACTGATTGGTAAACTAGTTCCACCCGAACCATTTATTAGAGGTAGATCATCTGGCTCAACCGGAGGGCGCCCCTAATAAAAAGGACATATGTAAAATACGAAGTAATCACCGTATCCTGTTAACAGAAACTTTAGCACAAAACACACTAGAAAAGGAAGGAAAAAGAAATCGAGCAAAATCAGTAGGCCACTGATGAGTTTTTTTTTTTACTTCGCTAGAAATAAGAAACGTTAGAAATAGCCCACAATAAGAAACATGAAAGTGGTGAGAGAAGCCAAGCTTGACATCACGGCAGCCACGAGGTAGCTAGGCTCCGCCGCCCCTCACTGCTCCAAACATGTCTGTCCCACCGCCCGCCACGCCCAATAACGGTAACATAAGATAGATACAAGTCAGCAGATACCTACCCCCATTCCGGAAGCTCCCGAAGTGCAAGAGGTCCACGGTTACGCCCATCCGGAAGACGAAGCCTCGAAACGTGCAGGGCGGGGCCCGGCTGGCCGCCATCGGCCGGAGAGGTCGTGGGGTGGATGGCCCGGAATGTACTGGTCCTCCCATCCTCTTCTTCTGGCGCCTTGCAGGCCACGGGGGGGATGTCTTGCTTATGCCTCCGACCCCCCCCTCTCTCATCGCCTGGTCCGGCCATCACGAATGTCAGCACCAGGAGACGGCGTGGGGTGCACTGGGAGGGAGAGGCGGCGCGGACGAGCCGCTCCCACCTCCCCAGGTGGAGGCCCCTCAGCTGCACCCCCAACGCTCCACTCACCCGACAAGGGTTCGTCCACTCTTGCGGTGCAGCAACGCTCCACTCATCCGACAAGGGTTCGTCCACTCTTACGGTGCAGCAACGCTCCACTCACCCAGCGGGGTCTCGTCCACTGTTGCGATACAACGGCGCTTCGCCCGAACCAGCTGAGTTCCTCCCACTCTTGGGACACAGCGCTGCACCCCTGCGCCTCACTCACCAAGATGAGTTGCGTCCGCTCCTGCGGTACAGTCACCCAGCTGAGTTGCGCCCACCCCTCTTGCGGTGCAACGCCACGCCCGACAGGCTGGAGTCCGTCTGCTCTTGCGATCCAGCGACTGCCGGTTGCCGCGGAACTCATAAAATGGCGGTCGACTCTGCAGGATTGGGCCTGGCGTGCAAAGATGGCCTGGTCGCTTGTCAGCTAGAAAATGAGTCCCCCGTCCAGAAGCATTCTCCTCAGCTTTGAAGATTCTACGAGAACTGCAGGGGCCCCCGACCCCCGCGGGCCCCCCCCCCGATGGGGAATGACTGCCATGATTGCCCGCGGAATGACCAAGACGTAGCCACGAGACGTTGGCGCTCTCATGCTGGCGCCAGCCTCAGTTTGAATGACCAAAATCCTGCAGACTACCAATTTGATCAGTTCCGGTGGAACACCAGTATGACCCGGTAGGAAAGATTGTTGCCTGCCTCCCCCCTTTGACTGATGGTTCATATCGCTGGCCCCTTCTGTTGCCCTTTAACGAAACTTTTGGACTGCCGAAAGAGGCTCTGGTCCAACCACGAGTTGGTGGAGACATTTTGACTATACTTGGACCTGCCTGACCTCGCCCAAAATGGCACCGGTACAAATGAAACTGGCAACTCCCTGTTGTGTTCCGGTTGCTCAGCCTTGATATCATGAGATATGTATGCAGTTTTTGAAGCGCATGGCGGGAGGGGATGGGTACTGATTGAACATTCGGACAAGGAATTGATATTAAGTTCTGACGCGTCATTGATTACCGTATTATTGAAAGTTCGAATTTTCGACACTTATGGTACCTGCCCACAATGAATTTTCGATATGATTTTATTGCACTTGTCGCACCTTTATGAAATCAACGACCACCGACTCCGTTACGTTTTCCTCAAATAAATATCCCCTCATGTACAGTTCCAGTCTGCTCCGTGGCCGGCCCACGTGGTTGTAGGCCCGTATTTGTGCGCCAACATTTTTAAATAAAGTTTTTTTTTTTGAAAAGCAAACATAGTTGTAGAGCTTAGATTGGTAAGTTTCGAATAAATGGCCACTGTTTCCGATATAAGTAAAATACAGGTGAAATGAAGCAACTCGATTACTTAAAGGTTAAAAAGCAAAGTACACAGAAATATTGCAAATGTGAATGGTCCAGGTTTGTTGTGTGTGTTTTTTTATTTTTATTTTTGTTCAACGTAAAGCAATCGATAAAGGTCCCGGTATTTAGCCTTTACTTTATATGCCACATGTATCAGGGAAGTTGTTTCAGATGCCCCTAAGCCACTCCGAAGGAATGCCACCTAGCCCCTCTAGTTTCCGTGCCTGATGAACAAAAACGACCCTGTACCACTGTAGACCATCCCTCCTCCTCGAAGGAGAGCACGAGTTCACCCCCCACTTTACACTGACTGCCCTTTGTTTTGACCCTTCCCTACACACGATCCGTAATACCACACTTGGGCGATCTATGCAATACAAAGTCCATCAATGATTATCTCTCCCGCACTACCGGTCCCTCTGGGCTTAAACGCCGAGATGAAAGGGACTGCATCCCGCGGAGATAGGTCGAGTATGTGGTAAGTAAAAGCATTTTCGGGTTTATGCGCGCTGATGTGTTTTAAAACGCTGCCCCCACCCCTTCTTTTTCCCTTCTTTTCTGCAGGTCACATCGGAACGTCGACTAAAGTATGGAGAAGACCTAAACAACAAGCCATGGTTCCGCACGGAAAAATTGTATATTATCTATGGGGACTGCCCCTGAGAACGTGACGAATTTGTGTGATATGAATGCACGCGTGTATGCCCTGATGTGTATAGCTCGACTGAATACACGTTGCACACGTTTGGATTGATAAGAGAAATGTTTTATGTATGACTTAAGTGATGATCGAACGGCCGATGGAATGGGGAAAAGGGGTCGGAACATGGTGCCTATACACGACGAACAAACAAAGATATAGCACTCCCTTACTTAGAAACGACTGTCTCTCTCTCTGAACCAAGCGACTGGAAGGGTGGCCTGAAGCAGAAACTTGGCGGGTTATTGCAGTATGACAAAATATGACTCCAACCGGCACCCCAAATAATGCACCCAAGAATGACGTGCACCCATGAGTAAATTCATACGGTAACTAAATAGGGAAAGGTTCAGGAATATTCGGGGTGAGGTTTACCCAAGTACCCTCCTCCTGGAAGACTAGGAATATTGTCAATGTTTAAGATTTACCACCTCCTTCTTGCACCCTCATAAACATGAAACTCAAAGCTGCCCCATTGTTCTCCCGACTGACACCCTCCGTTGCCTCAGCCTGGATACCCATTCGCTAAAAATGATTCGAAGATCCCACCGTGAGTATTAGCCCGACCAGGTTAGTTCCCGAACAATTGACAAAGGTGTAAGTATTTGCGACCGAGGCCACCAGCAAAGACAGCCAGATGAATTAAGTAGGATACTAAGGATGCGCAGCATGCAGGAAGAAAACTTTTTGGCCAAGTACTGTTCTATGTTTTGTCTTGGATTTTTGTATATAATACATGTACTATCCCCCCCGCCTGAATTCATGTATATGTAATGTATGGATCTTCGTCGTCCCTCAGCCTGTGTTTCTATATAACTTGACCCCTGCTGTTCTGTGTTGTGTGCGCACTAAATGGCCTATTATTGTACACGTTTCTCTCTCTCTTTCTCTCTCTCTCCATGTCGTACGTGTACCGAATAGTTCATTTAAAATGCTGACGACTCTCTCTCTGAGGGTCCCCCTGTTCCCTCTTCCTTTGTGTGGTAACGCCCCACCGGCACAAGCCTAATTGGTTTTTGAACACAAAGGTGTTCAGCAAAATTGACAGAAACTAAAACAATTGTAATTTGCCATATTACTACCTCTCCTTTCTGTAAAATGATGGAACTTGAATTGGCTAAGAAGGAAAGGACAGGTAAGATGACTGATGTCCCCTAATCTGGCCTTTTTTTATAAGGGGGACTATATGTCAGTGGCCTTCTGTTCTCAGTTCGTTAGAAACACAATCCCCAATGCCCAGATTGCCCCACCTCTCTGCACCCAAGTACGGATGTCTAAAGCGTCCTCGTTTCTCCCGATTGACCCCAGGTCCATATCCCGAAGTATAACTGATGACCCTGATTAACCGTTGCTCCCCGAGAAAAGAATGTTTAGCCTCTGTCCCTCTCTCATGATGATAGAAGACTGCCTGTTCGGGTTAGAAAGACGAGTCTCTACCGAAGGATCCGATTTCGAGTTTGATGGAATACGCAGTTGATAGGAGTCTGACTTCTCTCCATATACGTCATGAATGAACGCCAAATAGACTTAGTACAAACTCAGTAGAAATGCCCGCATACATACTCCATAGTGATAACTTCTGACCGTGACCGATGAACGTATCCCCAACTACTTAAGATTGGGGGCGGAATTGAAATGTATAAATGTCTTCTCCTGCCAGTTCTCTAAAGCTTGTTTTGTACCCATTCAAAGATACACAATCACCGGAGGAGAGGGGCCGGACGTGACGCACAGCCTGGCCGCAGATCATGAAGCACATGTGACCTCGACCAAAGGTGGAGCCGCAGAGCAACGAGACGCGGGACGAGGCACCACTCTCAAACACGGAAAATGTAAGGATGGAGGGCTGCCTTGAAGCCCTCTGCTTGCTGACCCACGCGTGCCAGAAGTCCCCGCCCCTTTGAGCCCGATTGATGGGCCTGCCTGCTCGTTATCCTTTGCTCCCTTGGTTTGTCTCAAAGATCTGATCCCACTCCGCCCTCTCTTCCCTCGATTATCCGAAACCCCCCCCCCCTTTTTTTCACATGGATTTTGACTCAGAGAAGAAGAACAGCATTTAGGTAGAATAGGGTTTGCCACGGAAGGAGAAAGAAATGCAGGTGCCCAGCATGAGGCACCCTTAAAAAGATTAGTTAGGAAACAGGACTGTGGTCTAACAGCAGAGGACAGATCGCACCCTGCGACGTGTAAGGATGGATCCGAGCTGGACCTATAGCGCCACCGCCGGTGCTCAACAGCGCCAACGGAAGAAAACGAACTACTAGAGCCTACCAGTGATGGCTCGCTGCTAAAAAGACACTGTGGCGAAGACCCCCCCTCCCCTTTCTGAACTTTCTACCCCCCCCTGACTAATTGCTTGTATTGAACTGAATTCCTCCCTCAACCACTTTGTATTGCTTTCAAAATGTTTCATCGGTCACTTTTAACTGTACATTGATACCGCCGGAGAGAGAGTCAGAACATGGTTCCATAATGTGTCGGAACATTTCCTTGATTGACTCCGACTGAGTAGTATACCGATCTCTAGACTCGTATGTATAACACGACAAATGTAAATTCATATGTATAGCACCTCGTCTATCGCATCGACTGCACATGGTTATATGCAATCCGCCAGTATTGACAAACGCTATTTCATTGACCACACATGGCTATATGTACACCCCGTCAGTTATGATAAACACGGAAATGAACTAACTTATGTTAAAAAGCGGCGACTGTGGAAAATGACAATGTATATGTACATAAGCGGCGGTCATTTGTGTTCACCATACCCTTCGCTGTAAGCAGAACAAATACCGCGAAGCATTGACCGCATCATCCCGCCAGCATAGGCCCATGCACGCACGTACACAACAACCATTTTAGGCACCAAGGCCTCTCTGTCCTTTTGTTAAATCCCGAGGCCCCGGGTTCAATCCCCGGCATCTCCACCAAGGACTGTTGAAATCTAGTTTGTGAACTGAACATCATCTGCGCCATCTTGTCCATTTCCTCAGACTCACGCACAAATATGCACGGCAGCCATTTTAGGCACCATGGTCTCCCTGCTCACGATCGATCGCCAGCACGTTCCCCTGGCGCTGCAAGCACCCCCCACCCCCCCGCGCACTCTGGCTGCCCCCGCTCTCTCATGCACGGGTCATAAGACCTCTCCTTCTGCGCGACTCTGCCCCTGGGAATCACACCCCGCGCCTGACCAACACCTCCCTTCCTTTCATGAATACCTCTCCTTTGATGACCCCTTCCTCTGAGCCCGATTGTCTGCACGGATCCCAGGCCATCACTTAGCCTGAGGATACAGTTTATTGCCCCTTACTGTATGGAATTGCCCCTCTTCAAAGGAGCTACGATTGATCATGCCCCCCCCCCTTGAGATCCGATCAGGCGCCCACATTCTAAGAATCGGCGGAATGTCCAGCTGTGTGATAGCCATCTCCTATTGTATGTGGGGTGGGGACCTCTACTGTAGATATGTGTGGGAATGGGCCTGAATCGGGGATTCCGGGGATGTCTTTTCATACTTCAAAGTGTCTTTATTGCAATAAAGAATGATCACATGTCATAAACCAGGGTATAAGAGGCCAGGCCTCAGAGAGGCTGGGAGAGCACCTCTTGAAGACATTGTGCGCGTGTCCGAAATGACAGGCTCTCCTCATGAGAAATAAAAATCTGTTCTTGCATTCCCGCTTCCAGCGCCCGTCTCTTTATTTGGTAACTGACCAAAATGGGAACTAAGAGGTGTCTTGTGCCAGCAGCCTGGGCATCGGTTGTAATTTGGGCTGTTTTTCCTCAATACAGGGACTTCAGGAATAAAACGGGAATGGACTTACTAGTCACGAGTGGTCCTGGGAAAGTTGGCATTTGTGAATTGGGGGTGGGGAGCAGGGCAGGTCTGTCGGGCACCAATTGGATCATGTCTGTAGCGCAGGTATTTTTGTCACGCTCAAAGGTTGTGAAACCCTCTTATCTCAAAGAGGCACACCGCACAGGCCACAGCGTGGTGGTGGTGAATCACCGATTGTGAGGCTGTCTTCGGAAATGATTTTAAGTTTTGTTTACAGAAAGAAGTTCAGTCCGATAACTCATGTCGGGTTTTCTTATTTTTAGGTTGGTGAAACTGCTGCATGTGCATTTCTGGTTTCAGGTTCTGCAAGCCTCGTGGCTAGCGGCATTGGAAACTAACATTGCTGTTTTATGTACAATAAAACATTATTCGGGACATGTGTTTGTCGGGGAAAGAGTTCAAAGAGGCACTGAACCTTTACCCCATCCCACTGGCTCTGTAGAGGCACCCGGCCTCTAAATGCAACATTCTCACATTTGAGGGTGATTGTGACCCAGCCCAACGGGCCTGTCCGACTTCCCCAGGCATTTGTCTGGTATGGCAGGGACTCTTCCCCCAGCCCTAACAGCCAGTCTACAGCGGCACATGGCCTGACGTTGCCCGGGTCTGCCCCAGCCCTACTGTCTTCCAGTCCCAGAGGCGCCCATTTTGCATGCGACTGGCATACCTAGCATGGCACAGATTTTGCAGCAGCCTATCGACTTTTCTGTGACGTTTAGTATTCCAGAAAGTTTATATCCCAAATTACTTGTTTAAAGTACGGTTACTTAAAAAAAAAAAAAGTCCTAAAAAGTACACTGGAAACTAAGGGCAGCCGAATATTGTTCTTCCGATAAACATGTACCTGGACTCGGAGTACCTGCAGCGCCTAAGATGGCGTTTGTCCCCTGGTTGTGCCCGACACCGGCAGCAGCAGCAGCAGCAGCATGAGGACCAGCAGCGCCAGCCCAGCCACTGCCGCCAGAGGCACAAGTAAGTGAGGGGCAGCCCCCGAGGCCCCTCCCATCCCTGTAGGCCGGCAGCTCCTAAGAGGATTATTGCAGGGGGACCTGGTGGGGTCCATGTCATGTCATGAGTGATGTAATATGTGACGTCATCAGCAGTGCATTGCGGGCGCGCGAGTAATAGTTAGCTGAACTAACTATAAAGGGGGAATTTCAATGGTTTTGTATGAGTGAAATGTCAGCTAACTATAACGTTTGAAACCTATGGTTTTTTCAGTGAATTTCTAAGGTTTTTTAAATGCTAATTCCTAACTATAACGTGGCTGAAACCTATGGTTTTTTCAGTGAATTTCAAAGGTTTTGTAAATGATAATTTTTAAATGTATTAATTGTTATATTTTTTATACTAATTTACTACATTGTTTTAAAGTATTTATTTTTAGATATTTTTTTTAAATTACATTACATATTTTTAATATAAATTGAAATTTTATTTTTAATTTTTTTTTTTTTAATTTATATATATTTTATATAGCAGGCAATGATATCCTATGGAAGGAAATTCAAGTTACTGGTAAGTACAGTTAAATTTACTTTTCAGGAATAGTAGAGAGCTGAAAGATGCAGCACTGAGGTCTCTCCTGATAACAGGTGAGTAAATCGGAATTCATAGTTCGGCTGATTATACAGGAATATTTTGCACAATAGTGAAGGAAGGGGGCCTGAGGTAACATGTGTGCAAACACGCCCTATGGCACGTTTTAGGTTGGGGAATTAATTCCCCAACTTAAAACGCGCCACAGAGCATGTTTGCACTCACATCACCTCAAACCCCGCCCCCTACCTTCACCATTGTGCAAACGCGCCCTGTAGCGTGTTCTAAGTTGGGGATTAAGTCCCCTTGCATACTGGGGGTCCCTGGGGGGCAACTAGCCCACCAGGAACCTCCAGTATGCGCCAGGGGGCTGCATTGCAGAGAGGTGTAAAAAGGGGCGTGGCCTCATTACACCTCTCTGTAACGCAGCTCCCTGGCACGTTTGCAGAGGGGGAACTAATTCCCCTTGCATACTGGGGGTCCCTGGGGGCCAACTAGCCCACCAGGAACCTCCAATATGCGCCAGGGGGCTGCGGTGCAGAGAGTTGTAATGAGGCCACGCCCCTTTTTTACACCTCTCTGCAACGCAGCCCCCTGGCGCTTTTTCAGAGGGGGAACTAATTCCCCTTGCATATTGCGGGTCCCTGGAGGCCAACTAGCCCACCAGGAACCTCCAGTATGCGCCAGGGGGCTGCGTTGTAGAGAGGCGTAATGAGGCCACGTCCCTTTTTACACTTCTCTGCAAGCAACCCCCTGGTGCTTTTTCAGAGGGGGAACTAATTCCCCTTGCATACTGGGGGTCCCTGGGGGCCAACTAGTCCACCAGCAACCTCCAGTATGCACCAGGGGGCTGCGTTGCAGAGAGGTGTAAAAAGGGGCATGGCCTCATTACACCTCTCTGCAAGGGAGCCCCCTGGCCTATACTGGAGGCTCCTGGTGGGCTAGTTGGCCCCCAGTTTGCAAGTGGAAGTAGTTCCACCTCTGTAAAAGCACATGGGGGCGTGTTTGCAGAGAGGTGCGGGGAGGGGGCATGGCCTCCTCCCAATCCCGGCTGTGTAGCCGACCTTCTTTTTCTTTTTTTTGGGGCCCTGGAAACCCCATCCCCCAGGGCCTGCCCCCAATACTTTTTTTTTTTTCGGAAAGGGGGCCGCGTGACCTCCCTCCCGTGGTCAATTCTGGCCCCGGGGACTCCATCCCCCGGGGCATGGCCAACTTTTCTTTTTTTTTCGTGGAGGGGGACTGCATACTTTCCTTCCTATGCCCCCTTAAGGCCCCGGGGACCCCATCCCCCGGGCCCTGACTTTTTTTGGGAGGGGGCCGTGTGGTCCCCCTCCCAGGCCACTTCTGGCCCCGGGGACCCCATCCCCCGGGGCCTGGCCCTCCTCGTTGGTGGCCATGGGGGGGATCCCCAAGCCCCCCACGCTCCCTGCCGACTCCCCGCACCCTGCGGGAGCCGGCATTGCTTTTCTGCATGGGGAGCAGCTAACATGCTGTTTCCCATGCAGAAAAGCAATCCGCTTTGATTTTTGAAAAAGAGAGCAGGTTTCCTGCTCTCTCTTTCAAAAATCAAAGCAGTTTGCTGTGGTAGGGTAGGAGCCGTGAGGCTCTCGCCCTACCATAGCAAACAGCAGTGTCCCGGGGGTGGGCACCCCGGGACACTGCAGGAGCCAGCCCTCGGGGGTGGTGGTCCCCAAGGCCATCGAGGGCTCCAGGAGGGGGGCCGCATGGCCCCCCTCCCACCTGTTAAAAGCCCCGGGGGGTGGTGGCCCCGTGGCTGGGGGGTCCGTCACGGACCCCCTATTGTACATATTAGAGCCCCGAGGAGGTGGCGGTCCCCGGGGCGTGTGGGGGGGCTTGAGCCCCCCCACACAGTTTTTTTTTTAATAACAAAATGAACCCCCAGGGGGTGGTGGTCCCCAGGGCTCAGGGGGCCCCCATCATTATTCTCAAAGCCCCTGGGGGTGGCGGTCCCGGGGCTGTGGGGGGGCCGTGTGCCCCCCCGCTATCATAATTACTTTGCCCCAGGGGGTGGCGGTCCCCAGGGCAGTGTGGGGGGGATTGGGCCCCCCCACACTTTTTTTACATTATGCCCCCGGGATTTGGTCCCCCCCAGGGGCTAATTTTAAAAAAAGCAGACCGGAGGTTTTTTTTTCCACGGGGTACACGTACCTACGCATACCCCACGATTTAAAAAAATATAAATATAGGCCTTGAGCAGGCCTAGGGGTCAGGGTGTTTCTACCCTGCCCCCTTTGCGTGTTTTGCACGTTTGTTTCACTGCTTTCTTGTGCCTCGGTTCTATCGAGGCACAAGATGGCTGCCAACACTTCCTGGTTTGGAGTGTTGACAGCCAATTAGCATTCAGCTCGTGCTCGGGAAGGTACGCGTACGGTACTCACCTATAGATATATCTATGATTTTACTTTTGATTTTCTCAGGAACTACTGAACGGATTTACACCATTTAACAAAAAGGGTAATCTGCAAACCGAACTCTACCTTTTTGCAAAATTTGGTGTAATTCCGTTCAGCCGTTCGGGCTGTAGCCCTGGCTAAAGGTCCTATGGAAAATTGCATGGGGAAAACACGTTTTGAGACGCCCCTTTTTTCTCGGCCCCCGCTTGACGTATCAACCCCAAACTTTCAGGGAAGGAGCAGAGCAGGCCATTTTCTTGGAGAATTTCGCGAAGATTCGTCCACCGGTGCCAAAGTTATTCCAAATAGAATGTTGCGGATTTCCTATGGAAACTAGGTGCTAACTATAACTACCTACTGGCGACCGCCAGTAGGTAATATATATATATATATACACCACCAAGCTTACACACTTCAGTTAGCACGAGCCACACCAATCCAAGTTGCGAAAAGTAGATTTATTTTTGGGCACAAACGACGCGTTTCGAGCTAAATAGCTCTTGGTCAAATATATATATATATATATATTTTCACTGAAAAAAACATAGGTTTCAGGGACGTTATAGTTAGTTGGAAATTTTACTCATACTAAACCAGAGAAATTTGGCCGTTATAGTTAGTTGAGCTAACTATAACTCACACCCGCACAATGCACTGCTGATGACGTCACATATTACATCGTTCATGACATGGTCAGTGACATCACTGATGACATCTCAAATGACATCATCAGGGGATGCAGAAAAAAGGAAAAGGAGTGCAGAAAGAAACAACAGAGGTGCTGAAAGAGGCACAAGGGGTGCAGAAAGAAGGAAGAGAAGTACAGAAAGAAGCAACAGAAGTGCTGAAAGAGGCACGAAGGGTGCAGAAAGAGGCAAGAAAAGTGCAGAAAGAATCCTGCTGCTTTCCAGGAACAAGAAGAAGGCAGGAAGAAGGCAGCCTCCCTCCCCTCCCCTATGCCAATCCCAACGCTGCAATGGTAGCGTTGTGATTGGTGCAGACAGTGCCCAGCCGGGCGCCTGTAGGGAGGCCATTTTCTCTATGTGGGCTGTATACATCCTACACAGAGAAAAGTCAGGGTGCGCATGACTGGTTTGGTCGGCCCACAGTCAGGGTTCGTAACATTGGGAAGCAACTGCTACCCAACCGGTCCACCCGCCCGCCCTCAACAAGGCCAACAGAGGAAGGGAATGCTGTTGCGGGAGGTCGTGCCCCGGGGGAAAAGGGAATGGGATAAAACAATAAACTGTGCTGCGGTAGCCCTCGGACCTCCCGGGTCTGGTCAAGACGTCCGACTGACACCCTTAAAGGTTTTGGCACAGGAGCCCTGCAGCTACACTCTGAAGAATTGGAGTCTGTGTAGCAATACCAAAATGTCACCAAGAATGAGCACTCCTAGAAAGTGGTAGCTAAATTCGATACAAGTATGCAGTAGAAATGTCGACTGTTTTTAATCTCACAGCAAGAAGCATTCCAGTCCTGATACCCAAAAATATTCTTAAATGTTGGCGCTGAGAGCAAGTAGCACAAACACAATATCCAGTTCTAATTAAGGGGATCCTGCCCTCAGACTGGGTTCAGCAAAAGTCAACTCAAAAGTTATACAGTGATAAACAAGAAAACAAAAACCCCTCTCTGGTAATTCACGGGTGGAACAAGACCGTTTATACCAACTTGCGGGGCTGCTGGCTGATTTGGCTCGGCTGGTGAAGGTCAATTGCTACGGAAATGAAGGCAGCGCTCCTGCGCTCCTTCTCCATAAATAACGAAAATGACACACAATAGAGAACTATCACGGCAGTGAAGGCAGCGCTCCGGCGCTCCTTCTCCGTGACCAACGGAAAATGCCACACACAAAAGAAAACAAGATTCGGGGGAAAGGAAGTGCTCCTGCACTCCTTTCAGAGTACCTGGGAAACGGCAAGGGAACCTGTTTTCTTCGATGAGACAGCTAGCGGAATCCTCCAGGTCTCGGAAACGCGGGTAGAATCTTCACGCTGGAATCCGGTGGGGAAACACCTTCCGCCACCATACAAAGCTCAGAATCGGATTGTCAAGCACTTTCCTCAGGAGGAAGAAGTGCTTAAATAGGGAGGCTGTTTCTTCCGGGTTGTCTCCTGATGCGCCCCACTGTCTGCTGGGAATTGTAGTGCCATTTACACCCGGGCCCTCGTATTCAGGGAAGGTGTATACATGCCCGTCTGGGGACCTCTCTCAGAGTGAGCGCTATACAAGGACTGGTGTCTATGGACTTTTGTGTGAACATGAGTAGTTGGGGAGATTGCCATTTCCCAGGAGTCTGCCAAAATCCTATTGGACGCTGCGGAAGGTGAAAAAGACACTTGTTGCCATTTAGAATGTACTATGTTTATTAGTGTGTGTTCCTAAAGTAAGGGGGAGTCTTCTTTTTCCTTATGAGGGCTTTCGTTCACTCACAACTTTTGCAGGAGCTTCTATCTTTATGAGAGAATGTTTACCCTGATTGCTAACTGAGAATATTTTCCTGCTTGCCTTTATTTTCTTGATAGTGCCAAGGTAATATGCCTATGTCCTTATTCTCTCATCAGAATCTCTTCATTGGGTATCTGAACTGAGACCTTGTTCCTATTTCATTCCAAGTTTAATTTAGATTAGGGAACTTTCTTTATGCAACACGCTTGCTGCATTATTACAATATTAACTGGTATTTTGACTAATATTGTATTTTTCCTTATGTTGAAATATCAATTATTGGATTATATTAATTTCTAATGCTGATTTATGAGAGATTAACACTTGTTGAATAAATACTGGAAAACTAAAAAGATTGATCAAGAGAAATCATTAACTCACACAAATTCTCTTTATTGACTGTACTAAAAGTCTTTCACAATTGTATTGTTTACATGGATTTGATATAGATGTTTGCTCCTTTCAACTTCTCCTTGTTGATGAACTAAGGACCAGACGGCCAGTGTCAGGTTATTTAATGTGGCCTAACGGCTAGGGCGTTCAACCTCTAATCTGGGGAACCGGGTTTGAGTCTTGCCAAGGACACACAACATCCTGTGATCCTGGGAAAATCACGTAATCTCCCCGTGCCTAACAAAAATGAATGTGTCATCCTGTAACACAACTGGTGCTCACTTAAAGCGCTCTGATACCCGATACCTTCGGGTCAAGATTGCGCTGTATAAAACTCTGTGTAAAAGGGAATAATAATAATATTGTAATGATTACACTCAAAGACTGAGATATAAGAAACTCCGCTTCCTGCACTACGTGAGGATTTTGTTAAGTGAAATATGTGACAATCTAGCTAGTATGAAAGGAAAGGTTGTTGTTTTCTTTTAACAGCCAACAACATTTAAATAGCTATAAATGAACTGTAGAAATATTTCAAAATAAATAAACGGGTAGGAAAGGACAAATGATGCGCTTTGTTTCTAATTCTGAAGTGCGAAAGAAACAAAGGTTTTAATAGGGTCAAAATAAATGAAGACACGTAACTTGATGATACACGAATGACAAATATTTGCTGAAACCCAATTTCCACACATTATCGTTTGTGTTCCATGTAGTGTTATCAGTAAAACTGTATGTCTGTGTAAACGTAGTGGTCATTTCAATGGAAAATATGCTGTCCGTAAATGAGTGTGCTACTACATCATACTTTACTAATAACTTTTTTCAGAATCCCTATGTGTTTAGTGATGCAACATTGATGACAGCAACCCCCAGTCTGAAAATTGTTCCACCACTACTGTCTATCTACTAGGGTCACAGGAGTTCTTACACCAATGGGAGTTTGCTGTTAGATCCGTCTGATTTCCCCTAGTTTTAGGAGTCAGACTCCGAGCAGCAGAATCCACTGAAGCACCTGCAGGGGCACGGTGATTGCACATGCAGTGAATGGCCGAGCACTTGTGTAAATATAGAGTGCACCATTCTGCCTTGGCTGCCTGCTGCCAGCAGAGGTGAACAAAGAGGTTATGCCCATGCTGCTGCGTGGCTTCTGAAGACAAGACAGTCAGAGTGATCACAGCGTTCAGCCTGACGGTTGGAGGGCAGATGATGGTGGTCAGTAAAATAGCATAGAAGTACTTAATACATAGTGTTGGAATGATAAAAATGAATTGAGTGTTGTTCAATTTAATGCTGAAAAAATGCAAAAGTCATTTTAAAACAACTTCTTGGGGTCTCTAATGCACAATTCTTACTTATAAAAATCTGAAGTAGGAATAGTGACTCTTCTGAAACCCATGGAAGCAGACCATATTCTCAGAAAACAAGACATTTCTCCACAAAGTGAGATACTGAGAGAGGACTGGAGAAACTGTCACACATTGTACTGCATTAGAGGTGGGTGAGCCGGGTTAGCAGGGAGAGTCAAGCCAAAGGTCTGTCTTGGCTCCATGAGCCCGTCTTGGCACAAGGTGATCCATGGAAACATTTGCCAAGGAAATAATACAACAAATATTAAGTACAAATATGATAAAATGTCTTCAAAGTTAAAACAATATATAGTTCTTTCACAAGTGCTTCACCTTAGTACATCAGATTATCACTGCATTGAGAGGCATCTATTAACATTTATAGTTTTTAAAAATGAACTTAGAAATATTCATGTCCTCACCTCCACCCCAACAACAATACCATTATTGAACTGAGACCAATCAGTCGTCATGTTCACCCTATATGTGGTCTATATTCTTTATTTACACTGAGCAACATTATAACCCATTAAGTCAAACATTTTTTTTTTGTTTGTTTTTTAAAAAAAAATTTTTATTGCAGAATCAGATACAAGACCTCAGAGTAGGCCAACCATTACACATATAGCATCACAAATCTGAAAGCTCCCATTAAGTCAAACATGTGAGAGATTTTTGTACAGCACACATCCTTGCGTATTTCAAGGTTTTCTCATATGTAATAATAAAAGAATTGAAGCCATACAAAAAAAGAAAAATTGCCTAGAATCACTCTGTTTAGACATGTGGCCAAGCTGGGATTCATCCCAGAAGTTCTGGTTTCACATTGTGTAATTCAGCCACTAGATTTGTATACCTTTCTCGCTCCCGTTTGACATTAATGTTGAATGCTTTATCTTTCATTCTTGAAGCATGAGGTTAGAGCATGGGTGGCAGGCATAAGCCACATTAAAGCTCAGCTCATTTTGGGCTCAAGGGCTGAAGAGGATCAAAAGTCTTTAGTCTCTCACCCATCTCTATACTTTACTCTGGGTTTTCTGTGCCAGAAGCTTAGATGCTGCTGCCAGTGTGGTATCTGTTTTGTATGTAAGGATATCTGAGCTTGTACTGCTGTGATCATCTTCAGCCTGTGCTATATGAGAGGGAAACTTACACCACTACAAATGCGGTACATTGTGTGTGTGTATGTGTTTAAACACAGGCTTGGGCTGCTGCTGGAGATGCAGTCCATGCTCTGTGCAAGTGAGGACAGCTTGCATCATTGTTTCTGGTCAGATTGGTCAGTGTTCCATGGGTGTGAAGGAAGCGTGTACTCTTGCCCGGTGCTGTACCTGTACTAAGTGTGAAAATCTTGCTATAGATGTGAGTCAAGCTCAAACTCAACACCCCAGTGCTGTTCCTTGCACATGTACCAAATATGAAATGCGACTTATTTGTTGTATCCAAGAGAGGTGGTAAATGGTGCTACCCAGTACGGCACTTTTCCCATGTCTTTGAAGGACGCTTGCAGAGGCTAGTCCTCAAATACCACACAGGTTCCATGACTTTGAAACAAGTTTACACTGTCCCTGCAGTGCTACACTTGTTTCATGTCTTTGAAAGAATCTGGCACTGACTGGGACTGTAGTACCACACTTGTTCCATGTCTTGTAAGGAAACCTGCTCTGGTCCTCCAGTACCACAATTGTTTCATGTCTTTCAGGGAAGTTTGCGATGCTCTTGACCAGTGCAGTATGTTTCATGCATGTGAGCCAAGAACCCTTGCACTCCTGCTCCCTGTACACTATTCTGTGTGTTTTTGGTCTGACCAAAAGACTGTTTTAGCTATCTCACTAGCCTTATGTTTTCTCAAAAATAATACATAATCTTGCTTACAGAAAATGGGATTTGGGTAATCCCACTTCAGTTATTTATTAGGGTGTCATTCACGTATTGGTTCGATCCTTGAGAACAGCATACATACAGTTGCACAGTGGATCGGCCATCTTCAGCCACTGGCTTTGTTGCCAATGTTTGGATCTGCCTAGCAAACAACTGACCTTTAGGATGACAGGTGGTCTGAGTAACAGTATTTAGCCTGCTTGCTCTGTGTTACTCTTTAACCAGAGGATTCCGACCTCGAGAGATATTTCCTTTAGTTTATATCTCAGCAGCTCACCTACATCTGTAGACTAGTGCTGAGTAATGAGAGTACTAGGTGCTCTGCTGCCATTGCTACTGTGCCACAGTAGCAGAGGGCCAGGTATCACTGCTACAAACTTCAAAACCATTCCACTATCTTGAAACTGTATTCTTCTTACCTTTTACTGTTCCAAGACGGCAGGCAAGTGCAAAGCTTTACTTCTTTTGTTTTTTATTGAAGCGCATGCCCTCCACATCTAGTTGGCATATTTTTTTTCTTCTTTGTTTATTTGTTTCTTCATTTAGGATATGCTTGCACTACAAAAAAAACACCACCTTGGTTTTTTTGAGGGCAAGTTGAACCTTTTAATTCCTCGCAACCGTTTGTATAGATCAGTCTCACAAAGTATGCAGTGCTAGTCTAAGTGTCGTTAAAGGAAGATTAGATAACCTCAGTAGACATTCAGGCTTCAGTGTAATTTACCTCAACAGCTTTGAACTGTACTCATTGACTGGTGCACCAGATACTCAACCACTGACTCTTATGCCCACCATCTGTCCAAACTCTGCTCTTTCCTAGTGAGCTGTGTACCTTTATTTGAGCATTGCCTGTGTGAGTGCAGGATAACCACCAAGTTTTGGGAGTGTGTTGTGAGGAGTGTGCTTGTGTGAATGCAGGATTAACATTGTCTTTTGTGAGTGGTCTAATGGATGAAATGAGTGCCTGTGTGAGTGCAGAGTGAGGCATATGCCTGTGTGTGAGGAGTAGTGTGAGAATGAAGCACTTGCATATTATGTCTTTGTGTGCATGTACTTTACAAGGGCCAAACCTTTTGGCTTTGGTAATGCTTTTTAGGTTTATGGCTTTGATGTGCAGAGATGCAGGGCTGGGAGTGGAAATACAACAGTGTGTATATGAGAAAGGTAGTGAGTTTTGATATGGCAGATACAGGATATGTCCAAGAAGGGTGAGAAGTTTGTGGGACAGCTGACAGATTGAGATGTCACCCTTGTGAGGGGGCCCAGTTACTTTGCTTGCACTAGCGTCCATGAGCCAAGCTACACCATTGACTCCATACAGACAGGGATCAACTATATGGAAATCAGCCTTGTATACTTACTAAAATCGGAATAATCCACCCCAAACTGCTAAGTCATGTCACCTGCAAATGGGAACACAAGTAAACCCCAGCCTGGTTCTATCCTTGTTCGGTGTCATTAGTAATTAGAAATCCCTGTATGCTAAACCCCCTTGCGCTCATCAATCCCTTGATTGGACTTTTTTAACACAAAAGCCCCCTACACCGCTCCAATAACTACTCGTAATGGAGTACTCTGCAAATGTTATTGGATTCACTTCTTAGAACTACCTGTGTATGCTTTAAAGCGGAATACTTTAAACTATATTTTATTATTCCAATATATGCTAATTATTTTCGATTCACAGTGGTAAAGGAGTGTGAATATCACAAACTGTGTTTTAATGTGTTGCAAATTGAAATCCACATTAAGTTAACTAGATAAATGTTATGTAACAAATTATAATCATAAAAATATATGGTATGAAACAAACTATGCTTCATTAAAAGGTCTTACAGAATTTTATAAATATGCTGAAAGTTCGTAATAAGGACCTTGATTAACCCTCGACTCGTGGAAAATTACCACACATTATTTATGGTGGAAGGGGTTCCCTCTCCTACCGTTACATAGTGCATGCCATACATCTAACTGCCTTACCAGGTCTTGTCCTAATCGTGCTTTCAAATCATCAGAAAGGCGCACACTGACCTATGGGACCCAAATCATGGCACATGGGGCTCACTAAAGTCACTGAAAAAACTGACATGGTTGTCCCTGTCTGTAAGGATGCAGAAAGAAAAAAAAATGGATCGAAATGTGATCCCTGTAATTACAAGTGGCTATATATATTCCACTATACTATTTAGGTCTGGCATTAGCCAAGACCTTTAGGTTTTACCAAAGTTATACGTATAATATACGTACGTATAGGGGATTTCAGCCATACCTCTTTATCCATTGGTTTGTTATTGTGTCACTCCTATTTTTCTTCTGCCCAATACAGAATGCAGCATGGGGTAATAGTATAGCAATAAGCTAAATTCACTGTGAATTACATCATTCTGCCCTTACACTAGGAATACATTCACACAAAAAGTAGTTCCCTTAAGTGCCAGGGCCTACTATGGCAACATGTGATTTTAGAGACCTTGAAAATATTTTTGGTTTTAGACAATAGGTTTGTTCCTATGATTTGAATAGATGTATAACTTGTTAGATATTAACACAAATCCCCAGTATGATGCATGAAAATATATGCAAATTGTACATTTCAACACATATCGCTCCTAAAGTCCAAAAAAGTAAGTTATGCAGAATTAACATTAGCACAATTTACATTTTTTGCCCAAGGCAAATGGATATTCTGTGGGATAAATCCCATGAAATAGAACCTAAGAAATATGGGGGTGCGCCCTATTCTTTCTCATTTTGGAAAACATTTAATGAAACTTTTTTTGTGTACATTTATACGTCTACTAATTGGGAACGTCACACCAAAATGTTTGTGATTGTCCAAAAATGTACAAGTTTTTCACATGTTTAAGTCCCATACATTTTGCTTGGCCAACGCAATACCACAACCAACTTCTCGCCTTCTACTTCCGGTTTTATACTTTCGACTTCAGGATAACAACTATACTTGCCTAAAGTTCTACTGATACAGACTCTTACTCTGTGAATCAGCAGTTGTGGAATTAAACTAACTGTCTTACAACACACCTTTGTTACTCTGGAAGTGATCAACAGGAAGTTATTCTAATACGTTCACTGTCTCTCCAAAACAAACACTGGCAAATCCAACTGGTCTGTGTTGGAATTGGCCCTTTCTGCAGGGTCATCCTCAAACTTTTTGCATTCACCCTCCTGTGTTCTGAAGCAGTTTTTGTTGGCTCTTAGGACGCTGCGCACTTTACCACTGCTAACCAGAGCTAAAGAACTTGTGCTCGCTCCTTTAAACATGGTTGAATTGGTTTACACCCAATTGGAACATTTAATGTACTTGTAAGTTCCTAGTAAAGTGGTACTAAATGTGCCCAGGGCCTGTCCATTACATGCTACTAGTGAGCCTGCATTGCTGATTGTGCCACCCACTCAAGTAGCCCTTTAAACATGTCTCAGGCCTGGCACTGCTGCCTATGCGTGTAGTTTTAACCTGCCATTTCAACCAGGCAAAATAACCCTTTTGCCAGACCCAAACCTTCCTTTTAATGCTTATAAGTCACCCCTAGGATTGGCCCTGAACAGCCCATTCGGCAGGGTGACGTGTACTTAGAAAGTTGAACATGAACTTTGAAGTTTTATATGCCTTGGTAGTATAAAACTCTTCCAATTGTTTTTTACTATTGCAAGGCCTACCTTTGCCATAGGATAACATTGGATTAGCTTATTACATCTGATAAGTGATAACTTTCAATTGAGAGCACTTAGACAGATTGTGTTTGGTGGTTTAGTCACAATTCTCAAAATGCCACTATTAGAAAGTTGCAAAAAGAACAACTATTGGACAGAATGCTGAACAATGTAAGCCATTCATGCCCTAAGTGGGAAGGGTATGCCCAGACATGGGTGCTGTGCTCACTGAGCCACTGGATTCAAGCTAGCCTGGCTGATGAGGGATGATGCCCCGAAGCCGGTCCCAGGATGCTTATTTCTTGTCCAAGGAGGGCCAGGCTTGGCAGTTTGGGTTAGACTTTTCCCATGAGGAGCAGGGTCAAGACTGAATTGAATTGTATACAGCTGGGTCCAAACTGGGGTGGCGTGTTGAGCAGAAGACCAACGCATTAAACCCAGATCCTTGTGACTGGGGGTGAATGTTTGCGTTCAGCATTCTGTCCATCATTTGTTCCTATTACTTTTAGAAAGTTGCCATTTTCTTGTCCCATTTATTGAAAAAGGAAAATGGGTGTTGGAAGGATAGGCCACTCTGAGTTAACAAGGGGGAGGAGCTGTCACCTACCACACTTGCACATCACAAAGGCTCTGCCTAAGCACTCTCACAAAGGGTTTGCCACTGTTTTTTGTGACCCCAGACAAGCTGGGGCCAGCGAGGGAGACAGGAAATTCCAAGCACCTCTGAGGGATGGAAACCTCTAAATGTTTTTCCTACTTCAAAGTGGACATCAGATATAAATATTGGACCTCAGACACCAACTCTTCAGTATACTTCTGGACTTGTGGACTCTGCCAGGACAAAGGACTGTTGTATTGCTAAAAGGACTGCCACTCTACAGGATACTGCTCTCAAGGACTGCTGCTCGGCTGACCTGCTGCCCTTCTGCCCTCTTGCCTGGGTGAGAAGGATTGAACCTGCGTCTCTGAACCCAGGACCTCAAAGTGGCTCCATGGGGTGGTTGGCTGGCCTCCTGATTAGAATTCTCAGGGACATAACAGGTTTCCAAAAACCTTGAACCCAGCATCTAGACCTAGCCATCTGCTATCCCAAGTGGTGCAATCCAAGCCCTGGACCCTTGGAAGTTGGCCTGAAGGTGCTCTACTAACCCATCTGTGAATCCATCAAAACCGATGCATCTCCTCCACAGCGCACCTCCTGCAGAACCAGCGCATCGCCTCAGCTACTAGATGGAACGTCCCCGGATCCGACGCATCTCCTCTGCTGCGCGGACATCCCCACAGCAAGGACTTCGTATCGCCCATTGCAGCTCATCAGACCTGACGCATCTCCACACAAAGAGATTGTCTTGCTCAAAGCAGGCCATCAGAACCACCGCTGCACTCCATGCGAGGACTTTGCATCGCACTACGCACCACCACTGCGCAACGCATCTCCTCGCCCGGACCTTGCATCACCTCTGCTGTGAAACACATCTCTTCGCAACCATGATTAAGATACTGTGTTCAGTGCGCATACGTGGGTCCCTGTAGCCAAGCCACGTTCCATTGCAGTAGGCCTGAACTTGTGACTTTGTCCCAGTCTGGCGCAACCAGATAACCATAGTTGGAGCTTCATGCTTTTTGGAACTATATTCATGGAAATCTTTCAAATTGCATATTTCCGGTTCTACTGATTGGATTTTTGTAATTTGGGTCTTGATTATTTTATTAAAATGTATCTGATTTCCTGAATTGGTGTGGGATTTTTCTTGTGTTGTTTTCACTTCACTACAGTTTCAAGTGCTGCATAAATAGTTTACACATTGCCTCTTAAGTTAAGCCAGACTGCTCTGTCCGAAGAAACCAGAGGGTTGAGCATAGGTTAATTTGGAGTTCGCTTGTGACTTCACCCTACAAAGATTGTGGTTGCTGCTTGAGTAGGGTTTCACCCGCCTCAACCAGCCATTTTCTTACTGTCTGTCTTTACTGAGCCAACTGATGCTAACAGGGTGTAACGGGGTAGGGAGGCGAGCCCCTAGGGAATGGTGGAGTCCGTGCCCTGCTGACCCTACCCCACCTCCTTCTTTACAGACGGACCGGTGGAAGGACGGTCCGATCGGCTATGACGAAGAGGAAGAAAACAGCGGCCCCTTTAACTGGGCGTTTGTAACCGAGGAGGAGGAACAGCCCCCGGAGGACGTCAGCGAGACCGGATTGGACAAAAGGCGGGAAGTGATGTACTCGGGGTGTGTGAACACCCCGGAGGAGCGGAAGGAGGAAGCATCCACGGAGCAGAGCGGAGGAAGCAGAGGAGACGGAGATAGGAACAACCCGAAGGAACATCACGGAGAAGACGGAGAGGCGGAGAAGGGAAGAAAGCCAGGAGGCCAACGACCCCGTGAACCGCCGTGCCACACTCCCGAGGGAGGAGTGTGGCTGTCACAGGTACGGCGGCGTTGGGCAGCCTGGGTTGGGAGCCGGAGCGCTCACGTGTGATTAGTGTATAAAGCCCCTGTTCGTCCTTCACCCCTGTGGTTCTTTTCCTTCCCTTCCATTCCCCGTTTCCTCCCCTGTACCTCACCTCCTAGTTCCCCCCCCTCACCTTTGTTCATTCACCGTGCACTGTACAAGGATAGCGCACTGTACACTGGGTCTACCCTCACCTTCCCCGGTCCCTCTAGGTGCACTTCCTCTAGAGGACTTGAACTAACGGCCTCCCTCTTTTGTTGGTCTCTTACATGTCACGGAGCCAGCGTTTGTCCAGCGAGGCACCACACCTAACCCCACCAACACACAAGAGAAGACCACCGCCATGGATCCCAGCGCCTACACCCGTGATCGACTGACGCAGCGGAGGCGAAAGACTTTTGTGTACAAAAGTACTCTAAAAATAAAACCCTCTTTACCTGCACTACCTGGTGTCACGGTTGTCCCTACTCCCACGCCTACACAGGATAATGTGCAGTCTATTAGTGGAATGTCTCTGTGCAACCTGTCTTTCTGTGCTTCCTATGTCTGGGCCCTGTTTTTATTCACCCAAGTTGTATTGATGATGTTTTGCATTACCTAAGTGTTAGAAAGGGATTTCTGGTTGGCTAGGCTTGCGCCTAAGCCAGGCAGAAACCACCACTCTAGTCAGCCATTACAGGTAAGGGGTGACCCGATACAAGTTTGTGAACCTGGGCGACGTTCAATATAGAAAAACAATGGTCCTCAAACCAATCATTCACGGTCGCAAAATCAATTTACAATTCTTGATTCTGAGCTAAAAATGAATTTGTGCTCTTCATAAGGAATAATACTTCAACATAAGAATTTTCATAGAAAAAAATTAGAGGATGTGCTGAAAATGAACTTCATATGAAACAAAACAAATTTATTTTCATCAATAGATTCAAATAACTGTACATTTTTGATGGTTGCTCCAGAGGGGAACGTGCAAGGAAAAGGGTGCTCGAAGATAAGTGCGTGGGGAAATTATCCCCAGAGTGAAGAAAAAGTAGAAGGTTTCAGTGAGAGATTGATCAAACGTATAAATCTTGGTGTCCTGTCCCAATGCTATTTTACATGGTCTATTTACCTTGCTGTGAAAGGACGCACCGAACAATCAGCTATTGTTATGTGTTATGATAAGTTAAAAATACTTATTAAGCGCACGTACACCGACGGTTTCATGGCGCTGGAATAAAGGTCAAGGCAGTGGGCAGAGAAGGCACTTAGTCAGAATATGCTTGAATAAATAACCAGGTCTTTAACTGTTTCCTGAACTGAGCCAAGGAAGTGAAAGACCTTAGCTCAGCCGGGAGAGAATCCCAAAATTGTGGTGCTAAAACTGCGAACCTTAGTCCACCATACTACTTCCGTTTGGCGGGTGGGACTTCCAATAAATTCAGGTGGGAGGTTCTAAGGCTTGGTAGTTTGGTCTGCCCTGTTCCCATGATGCACTGGGCCAGGGACAGACTAATTTGCATGTAGCCAGGTTCTGAACTGGGATTGTGCAGTGAGCTAAAAAATGGTGATGGATCAAGCCCTGATCTGTTGACTGGGTAGGAGTGTTCTGATTAACTCAGATACTCTGTCCATCACCACCCCATTTTTGAATCGTTTTGGCCACCATAAGTGTGGAAGGGTATGCTCAGATGTGAGTCCCTTGCTCACTGCACCATCAGGATTCAAGCAAGCCGGGCCGAAGACGGCTGTAATGCCAGAAACCGGTCCCCGGAAGCTTGTTTCCTTTCCAGTAAAGAATTGGCTTGGTAGTTTGGTCTGCCCTGTTCCCATGATGCACTGGGCCAGGGACAGACTAATTTGCATGTAGCCAGGTTCTGAACTGGGATGGTGCAGTGAGCTAAAAAATGGTGATGGATCAAGCACTGATCTGTTGACTGGGTAGGAGTGTTCTGATTAACTCAGATACTCTGTCCATCACCACCCCCTTTTTGGATCTTTTTTATTCTGCGCAGCTGAAAGAAACCGGCAGATACAACCGAGCTGATCTGGGCTATCATGGACAGATCATTACTTATAATTATCCCCAAGCTTTTAGCAGAAGCAGCTGGCACAGGTGGTTTGCCTAATTTTGGCCAGAAGTTGGAATGCCAAGGATTAGCTGGACCACCCGTAAGAATTAGTTTAGTTTTCTCCCGGTTCAGCTTCAACTGGTTGTTATTCATCCAGTCACTGATGAAGACCATTGTGTCTTGGACAGTGGACTTGGACGAATCAGAAGAATTGATGTTAAACACCAGTTGAAGGTCATCTGCGTAGTTAAACATTCTGACATTCCTTTCCCTCAATGAGTAAATTAAGGGGAAAAGATAGAGGTTGAAAAGGAGCAGGGAAATAGAGGAGCCCTGGGGAACCCCTCAGGTAATATCTCTATGACTGGAGGAGAAATTGGCAAGACGCACAGCTTGGGATCGGTTGCTCAAAAAGGAAGACAGCCACTTTAAGGTTAGACCCTGAATTCCGACGTTCCTGGCACGGTCGACCAGAATACTATGATCGACTGTGTCAAGCGCTGCGGAAAGATCCAAAAGTATCAGGGCCTGAGAGATACCCGTGTCTGCCCCTCCTCTGCGCTCATCCATCACAGAGAGAATGACCGACTCAGTTGAGCGAGCGGGTCGAAAACCCGCTTGATGAGGATCCAGAATTTGAAAATGCTCGACAAAGGAGCTAAGGCAATTAGCTACATGTGCCTCTAAAACTTTTCCCAGATAGGGCAACAAAGAGATCGGGCGATAATTACAAGGGGCCGTAGAGTCAGCACCCGTTTTTTTTAAGATTGGAATGATTTCTGCCCTTTTAAAGGAGTCCGGGACAATGCCAAGCTCAAGTGAATTATTCAAAAATGCGTGTGGGGGGTCGGGACATGTAGTAAAAGCTTCTCGGAGAATGTAAGGAGGACAGCAATCCAAGTGAGAGCATGAGCTGACTTTATTTAGTAAAGTCAAGAAAGGTTCCTCTGAGATCAGGGGGATTTGGGCAAGACAATGTTGACTCAGGTCAATATTAGAGTCCTGCATAATACAGGCCTCAGAAGAGATACTGGCCTTGATAGTGGCTATTTTCTCTAGAAAGTATAAATTAAGAGAGTCGCATAACATTTGTGAGGGAGCTGGTTTTGACATAACTCTATCTGGCTTTGAGAGTTGGTCGACTATGGAAAAAATCTCTTTAGATTTATCTGATGCATTAACAATATTTTGAGAAAAGTAATTAGCCTTGGTTAGTTTAATACATTTTTTATATTCACCCATCAAGGTTAAGTAAGACACTTTTTTTCTGGGAGATAATGACGACGCCATCGGCGTTCAGCTTGTCTAAGTTCGAGTTTCTTTACTTTTAAATCATCCGAGAACCACTGTTGAGCATCGTGCGGCCTCATGATCCTAGTCTTTTTGAGGGGGGCAACACAATTGCTGGCAGACTCCAGCCATGAGTAGATACTCTCAGCCTGAGTCTGAAAATTTTGTAGTGTGGAGGGGGACGTGCTCACTAGGATTGAGCGAATATGGGCCATGTCTGCTCGTTTCCAATTTCTAGACATTTGGTTCTCAGTTAGTTGGAGTTTTGGAGAGAGGATACATTGAAGAGTAAAAGTGATCAAATAGTGGTCCGACCAGGCACACGGAACTACTAGAGGGGTGGAGATGTTCATATTTAGTGTCCAAAGTTGGCCTAAGATGTGCCCCTTTATGTGAGTGGCTTCTTTCACATGAGAAATAAAATTCATCACTGATAGGTCAACAAATTCCCTTGAACAATTGGGTTGCCCATCGGACTGACCCTGGAGGGGCTTCCGTTTGTCCTTGATTGAAGCCAGGATACGGCTACAACACTCCCGCGTAGAACTACGAGCAGATGAGGTGCAATCAACCAGGGTTTGGTTGCCTCCAATTATCCCCACATATCCCGTCCTCAGGAAGACTTACAGGCAAACGCCTAACCGTCCTATATGCCACAAGTCGAGTCGAAACGTCGACAAACATATATCCTTGTACCTGGACCCACTCATCCTATCCCTACTACGTGCCACAGATGACTACAATCTGTGATTGTACAAATCAATGTAAATAGACCATGTAAAATAGCATTGGGACAGGACACCAAGATTGATACGTTTGATCAATCTCTCACTGAAACTTTCTACTTTTTCTTCACTCTGGGAATAATTTCCCCACCCACTTATCTTCGAGCACCCTTTTCCTTGCACGTTTCCCTCTGGAGCAACCATCAAAAATGTACAGTGATTTGAATCTATTGATGAAAATAAATTTGTTTTGTTTCATATGAAGTTCATTTTCTGCACATCCTCTCATTTTTTACTATGAAAATTCTTATGTTGAAGTATTATTCCTTATGAAGAGCACAAATTCATTTTTAGCTCAGAATCAAGAATTGTAAATTGAATTTGCAACCGTGAATGATTGGTTTGAGGACCATTGTTTTTCTATAATATACTATTCTAGTCAGGGCAAGGGAGTTACACGCTGAAGATAACCCCTGCTCACCCCCTTGGTAGCTTGGCACGAGCAGTCAGGCTTATCCCAGAGAAAATGTGTAAAGATTTTGCGCAACACACTAGGCACACCACAGAAGAAACTCCACACATGGTTATATATAAAAATAGCCTTTGTATTACAGAAAAAACACATTAGAATAGTAATCACACAATCTACACTGTGCCAACTGGCACTAGGCAATATTTACAGGGGAGTATATACACATGACAGGGCCAATTGAGCCACTGTCAGAACCATCACAGAGCACAAATAGTAAATGTAGAACACAACCAGTAACTATTGGCAAAACACTGTACTCAGCATTATATCCTGCAATATGAATCATATTATGCAATCCGCATCACATTAGGTGTAAAACACATAAAGTGCCAACCACCTAAGCATAAACACATTAGGCAATAAACCTCACCAGCATAAACACAGTATGCAATAACCTCCTAAGCATAAATCACATTAGAGGCATAAATCAGGGTGCATAAATCCCATTTATCGTAGGCACCACATAAATCACATTAGGGCCTGGCGACCTACCAACCTAACACTGACCCCCTGGCCAACTGGCCTTCTCAGAGGGCTCAAATGCCCTATGTCCCAAATGGCAGGGCGGGTTGCCAATGCAGCAGAATCAAAGTGCGCAATTGCGCTGGCACCACTCTGCTTCCTGGGTCCCCTCTGGGGCTCCTCAAAATGCTCTGGCCTAAATGTTGCAGCTGCCACTAATTGTAGTGCAGCTGTGCAGGTAACTGTGGGCACTGGCAGTCACTGTGCCCTCTGGGCCCCCCACTGGGACTCTTTAAACAAATGTGCCCCAACGTTGGAGCTGCCGCAACGGCTGTACAGCTGTGAAAATAACTGTAGGCACTAAGTGGGCCATCTGAGCCCAATTCGGGGACTCCTGGAACAAATAAGCCCAACGTTGCAGCTGCCAATTGTCAGGCGGGGCAGCTGTGGCAAAGGCCTGGTACCACAGTGCTGCCTGAGTCCCACTCCGGGACTTCTAACAACAATTGCCCCCCAACGTTGGAGCGACCTGCTCTCGCGAGGGTCCGCTTAGGAAAACAGGCACAGGCAATGTGCCTCGGTCTCGCTCCCCAGCCAGCCCCACTCACCGGGCCCTCCTGGGTCTCCTCCGGTCTTCCTGTTGGGGCTCGCCTCTCACGCTCCGAGACGGGGGAGGTCGAGAGGCAGCTTGCACAGCTCCAATGGGAAACATCCTTTACAACGCAACTGTTACTCCGCACTACTATTACGACGCAACTTTTAAAACGCAAGTCATTACACCTACTTGCGCTGGGGGGCGCTCCAGGATAGGGAATAGGTTAATTTACTATCCAACACCTTCCCTACTATCCACGGGGACTGGAGTTGGAATAGTAAATTAAACTATTCACTATCCAGCGCCCCCCAACGCAAGTCGTTGTAACGACTTGCGTTGTAAAAGTTGCGTCGTAATGGCATGCGTTGTAACAGCATGCGTTATAACGACGTACATTCGCTCCAATGCCTCTGGCGCCCCGGGGCTCTCTCTCACTCACGGGAGACCCGCGTAGGCATGCGCTGACCTCCGGGACTCCTCCAAAACCGGAAACAACTCGGCCGCGACTTGCGGACATGGAGGCGGGGTAGGCTCCCGCCCTCCTTCCGGCTCTACTCCTCTCTGCCGTGACTCCGCCCACAGTCAGGCGGACGCACCTAACTTCTGGTTTCACTGCTCGCAGTGGCGGCGGCTCACTTTCTCAATGGCATTGCGGGATGAGCACGCGTTTGTTAATAAAGCTCAAATGCGGGGTGGGCACCCGATCTACCCTTGAAACGCGGGGTAGGCTCCCGCCACAGCACGCCAAGCGGGGTGAGCACCTGCTCCTTGCAGCAACTTGGGGGACTCCCTACGCCAGAAATTCCCTCTCCAGGATGTACAGCTCAGTGCTGCAGGGCTCACACGCCCCTGGTCCTCAGGCAATTAAAATATAGCGCTCACATGGAGCTAGGAGCCACAGCTCCAGCCAGTAAAGTTTTAGGGGCACAAGGCTGGGCCCAGGCAGGCCAGCTTACAGGGCCCTCCAGCAGGGAGGCAGTCCCTTGTGGCGGTTCCTCCTGGACCCAGCAGCAGCAGGCCCCCTCAGTACAGGAACCGCACCACTTTCATGGGGGCTTGGGGGAACCATCAAAAACTGGTTCGGGGGAATTGGAGCACTCTGTTTACCAGGCTTCCCTTCCCCTTTGTCAGGTGGGGGTTCGGTGATCAGACACACCACAGGGGGCAGACCCAGCATTGTATAGGCTAGGCACAATCCTATTCAAGGTCAGGGGACTACTCCTCCCACTACTCCAAATGTAGATGTCCCATTCAGCCTAGTGCTGACTTACCCTGCCCCTCCTGGAGCCACACACACCTCACCAGCCCCTGTCACTAAACAGCCAGACATGCAATTCACATCAGGCAGGCAGACACATAGCACACAGAAATGCCAACTTCTAAAAGTGGCATTTCTAAAATAGTTATAATAAATCTGCGCACACCCTTGCGCAGCATTTATTATTCTATCAAAAAAAGAAGGGGAACCTGGGAGCCAGTTAATGGTCCAGTGTCCATGCTCCCTATATTTGCATCAAACCCAATAAAAAGGTACTGTTCCAGACACAGGGTGCAAATAGTCACCTACATACTTTCAAACAAAGAAGAGAGAGAAGGAGGCCCAGTGGGGAACAGGGCCCAACAATCAGGGGGAAAGAAAACGTCTTGCCTCCTGTTGCCCTCACACTCCCCGAGAGGTTTCATGCTTCATCATCGGGCATATGCTACTCGTTGGGCCGGCGCAGCAATTCCCAATGGGTCCCCCGAAGGGTCACTTTATTGGAGATCTTTTAAGGCATGCCGGATGGTGCATGAGGGTGTGTGGGTCCTATCTGAGGGTAACAAGTGTGTGCATAGTGATAAAAACTGACACAGGGTGACCTAAAAAGATTATCATATGTAACTGCATTTCTGAATCCTGGTCCTGAAGAAGCGTCAAAGACCGTTGCGGCAACAGAGGCGTGAAACAGGTGGACCGTTTTATAATATCCAGGCATTATGTGCCTTTTGGGATTAGACTCAATTTATGAGTTTTTATTCAGTCTGGGGTGCCGTTACATATGATAATCTTTTCAGGTCACCCTGTGTCAGTGTTTATCACTATGCACACACGTGTTACCCTCTGATAGGACCCACACCCCACACACCCTCATGCACCATCCGGCATGCCTTAAAAGATCTCCGATAAAGTGACCCTTCGGTGGACCCGTTGGGAATTGCAGCGCCGGCCCAACGAGGAGATATGTCTAATGACCCCTCTCGGGGTGTGTGAGGGCAACAGGAGGCAAGACGTGTTCTTTCCCCCTGATTGGTGGGCCCTGTTCCCCTCTAAGACTCCTCCTCTCTCTTCTTTGTTCGAAAGTATATGGGTGACTATGTGCACCCTGCATCTGCAGCATTTATTATTACCATTCCAAATATACTAAACTTGACCACGCTGCTCCTCTCATAACAGGAATTACCACTGAAACACTTATCAGGCAATCCCCAATACATTCCTACGGGAGGGCAGCCCCATAGTAGTGAGAAACCAAAATGGTTGTTTGTCACTACCAGGACATGTCACACAATTAATGTACATGTCCTATCTTTTATCTACAATGCACCCTGCCCATAGGGCTAGCTAGGGCCTACTTTAGGGGTGACTGACATGCAGTAAAAGGGGGGTCACAGACATGGCACACACTTTAGGTGCCACGTCACAGCAGCAGTAACACTGCGCGCACAGGCCCTGCAATGGCAGAGGCCTGAGATAGGTTTGCAAGGCTACCTTGGTGGGTGGCGCAATCAGCGCTGCAGGCCCACCGTAGCATTTAATTTACCAGCCCTGGGTATATGAGATACCACTTTACAAGGGATTGACAGGTAAATTAAATAGGCCAAACAGGTGTAAACCAATCTTACCATATTTATCACAGAGAGCACACGCACTTTACACTGGACAGTAGGCGCTAAAGTGCCCAGAGTCCTAAAACCACCAACACCATGTCAGAAAAAAGGCTAGGAGAAAGGCAAAAAGTTTAGGGATGACCCTGCAAAAAGGGCCAAGTCCAACACTAAGCTTACAGTCCTGGTGCCATGTGGCACCACCAGCTTGACAAATAAAACATTGAGCCACTTCCTGCATTTTAGTGCCTCTGGGTCAGAGCTTTAATGCAGCATTGTCCAAGAGAGTACAGCAATGCAAAGAGGAGTCCCACAGTACGAACCCAAGTGGAAGAAATAAACGTTCATCTTGAACTCAGAGTGACAGTAAATGTGTACATAAGAGAGTACAAGCCGAGCCATCATTACTGTGAGCTGGCCAGTACTTACTTTAAGCCTGTGGTTTCCGGTGCTTGGCACCGGCACTTAATTGTCCGCACCGGTGCTTATGACAGTTTGCCACATGGTGGCCCTGTCTGCCTATTTTAGGTATGAGCATAACAGTAGCTATTTATTAATTCAACATACATTAACATTGACTAATACCTGCCATCCAAGTCATTCTTATTGCTTTGGAGGCTTGGAATAGTATTAATTGTCCCACCTGCAAGAGTGTGATGGCAAATAGTTGGGCTGGTACGGTCACTGGCAGCGCTGGCGGGGGCAATGGGTGGTGCAGGCTGCAGTGGCTTCCTGACGAGGGCCCTGGTACTCTTTTTTCACAAATTAAGCAGTGGAGCTGGGCCTCACTCAGTCCCGCCCAAATGGAAACAGGCCCTCTCTACAATCAAGCAAAATGTTAGACGACAGAAACACTAATGAAATGTGTTGCATTCTTTTTACACTTGTTAGTTAATGTCTGGCACTTAAAAACATAGACCTAAGGCCCCAAGTGGGGAAATGGAGGATGGGAGGGCTGGTAGGAGAAAGGTATGCTAAAGGCACAGAGGCAGCTGTGAAAAGGAACTGGTGAATGGGGGGTGGGTCAAGGGCGGCAGGTGAAATGTAAGCTTCAGACCAAGTAGACGTGTAGAGTTTTGCTGCTGATCGGGCTCTCTGTAGTCATTTCACAACGAATTGCCTATGCAAATGCATCTCAGTTCTGAGAGAAGTAGGGGCAGACCTACCTATACAAACTTATTTTTCTGCATTATGCTACAGAACATATTGAGTCTAGTCGGAGACTGTGCCGGAATTACAACCCTGGATGGTGTAACTTGACAAGCCCTCCACTTATCTTGTCCAACGGTCTAATAGCGTCAAAGCGTTCACATCTTTTTAACCCACAAAACTGAATCTACAAGATTAATTAATGGTAGAGCCATATTAGACGAGTAATGGTAGCCCCGTACTTTGAAAGGGATTCAGTTTGGGCACTCTTCTTTGTAGAGTCACCCGCCCTCACACTATCTGTACACTGCACTATCAGGATTACAATCCACTCACGGAACAGTTCCAAGTAAAATTTGTTTGTTTAAGGTACATGATTATCCATTTTTAATACATAAATGAAGTTTCATATGTCTTATCCTCTTGAATGTTTTCCCATGTTTTTGGAAAGTTGTATTAAATTGATATTTTAATAAACGGACTGACTATATTAAAAGAGAGAATGTTGGCCTGTTTTGAACATTAGATATATCAAGACACTAATTATACATGTCATTACAAAAATAACTGGATGAATCCCAAGGAACCTTTGTTTTCCTTTATGATGACCCAGGTTCCCAACTGAAGGGTAAATTGGGTTCCATTTTCAGCAGACTTGGTAGTTGCGGCAAGAGGGAACTGGGGGAGACCGGAGGAGAGATGGGTGAAATATGTAAGTAGGACTCCCGGTTTTATGGTTTTTTGTTTTTTTTACTTTTACATCTGTATTTATCCATATTTATGTTTTGGCCATCTTATTGGTATTCATCCATATTTATTTTGTGTTTTGAAAATAAATGGTGCCGTAATATTATCTATTTCCATATTTATTTAACTCTTGGATGTGCACTTATACATGGATGCTGGTCACGTTTTAGCCAATTAAGCAGCACATATAACAAACCACTACACTCACAGGTACATGTTAACATATGCATTTAAGGGAATCTCATCCTACATTTTAAATGTTTTTTTAACTCCCCATGCAATCTATCAGCTCAGCTGTTGCCTGGAACTTATGAAAGACAGCATGATAAATTTCTCACAAGAAGCACCATTTTCAATATTTTTAAGCTTTTAAACAAAAATACAGACAGGAAACATATTGTTTTCTGTCTGTATTTATCTGTAAAAATCAGTAAAAACTGAAAACCGGTAGCCTTAAATGTAATGTTATCAAATGCAAAAATAAATTTTCGCAAAAAATGGACACTTGTAACAAGTCTAAACCATTGGATAGAAAATTTGTGGTATTCTCAAAAAACGCAATGTGTAAGATATTTGTGCGGTGTATATTTTCGTCCGCCCCTACATTGCAGTTGTGGCAATTATCATCGAATACCACAAAGTGTAAGGTGCCTGCCTCATCCAGAGGCTCCTCTGGTCTAGGTTTGCAGTATCCAGAGATCCGTGAATGGGGTAAAACAAAAAGTGGAAACCCCAACAAAAAAGAAAAAAGAAGAAAAATGAGTTTAAAAAAATAGGTCCACTCCAAGTAAACTTTAATAATGGTGAGGAACTATAGTGTTTAAAAAGGTTGGTACTTATACTAGATCGTGCAACTAAATCTAGAAGTATAATGTAGTAATCTTTAAAAGAGGTGTCGACATGTTTCAGCCCCCTATGCTCAACGGAGTCTGTAGCGCTTTCGTCAGGACTAAACAAAACAAACAATACACAGGTAGTTACTCACACGATTTGTGTAGTTACTGCGATGGCATACTAAATCAATTTAGTCAGTGGCCAAACATTCTCTTATAACCTGCAAAAGAAAAACACAAAATAGCGATATACAGTACATGTATTCATGTATGAATTCACGGAGGCACCAGAGCAGAATTCTGTCTCTAGAGAATATTAATATTAGTGTAAAACTTTTACTATGGTGGATCATGAGAGGCAGGGGGGCATAGGACTGAGTAGCTGAAAGAACGATACATTTTGAAAGTTTAAGTCGTAATAACGTCGTGTAGTACTCAGATGTTATGTAAGTACCGCTCAAAGAGTCTTATGTAGTGAGCGAGTATCATACAGAATACTATCTCATTGATGACCATGAATACAGTGTGTTAGACCTGTCTGGATTTTTTGCGCAGTCCCTCCTCATTATTATTTATTTTGTCCCCTTTTTGCCCCTCATACCCTTACTATTTTTCTGTCTACCATTTTTTTTAGGTGTTGGTCAAGGGGATAGGTGTTCTTTTTCCCCCCATAATCTTTTACCTCAGGCCCTGAGGCCTGTTCTGACAGGAAAGTTGGCACCACCTAAAATGGTGGCCACCAACTGCCCCAACTGTCGCACCTAGAACTTGGCCATAGCCTAGCATAGGGCATTCTAGAACCTTCTGGTCCCTTCTGGACCATTGAAGGGCAGCCTATAAAAGGCGGAATGCGGGGCAGCCATTTTGTCTACCTGTGGAAGTCAGTTGGAGGACAGGCTGTAGCTGAGGGTGGGAAGAGGTTAGACTCAGGGTTGACCTCCTGGACTGGGAAGCTGCCTTATTGGTCCAACCCACTACTCCCCTGTTGGTTACTGTCCTAGCCCCGCTGTGGGAAGTTACTGGAGACCCTGGGCGCCTGGCTTGCCCCTTTTCTCAATCAGACAGGGGAAGACTTTAGGAGAAGGAGACTGCAGTGCTGTGGTGTGCAGTCCTCTGCCCAGCCTTAGGATTCTAAAGAGACTGTTGCTGTAAGAATCCCCAGCAGAGTGGGGCTAACCCTTGAGCCCCCCTGTCCCCAAATTGTACAAAACGTCCTGCTTAACTGCTGTCATAACGACCCCACCGAGACCCCCTTCCTACCTGAAGTGTTGAGGGCTGAGAGAACACAGGCGGCAAGAGGGCGTGCTGTCTTGGCTCTGGGCCGGTGCGATAGCGCTGGGGAAGCTGAGGCTGGTGGGCAACGTGACGTATTTTCGCCCCGGATTGATGTGGGGTGAGGCGGCGCTGATTCTGACCTGCATCTGCAAGCCTGAGGTGAGGAGCGGTGAAGAAACGCGACGCAGCGCCATCAGCGCGGTCTCTGACAGAGAGACACTTGCTCTTCGCGCATGCCCGGTTGAGCGCTGGGCTCCGTGAGGCGGGTCTGGAGCTGAGGATCCCTTTGCGCATGTCCGGGGGGACTAGCGCGTCTCTTCCTTGTGCGAGGGAGTGCGGAGGAGGAGCGCCGAGAGACTCAAGGCGGCAGCGGTAACCAAGAGCCTCTCTCCCTGCTCAAGCGCCCCACAGTGATGCTGGCGTGAGCGGGAGGGGAGGTCTAGGAGAGCCTGAAAAGCGGCTAAGGTGAACAAGGGGAATCCGTTCCTTTGGTCGCTGGTGACATACGGAGGAGAGCTGGGGGGCCCAAGAGGCTAGTGTATCCTGCCAGCGCGGGGCTCCCTTTTTGTCCTGCACGTTGTTCACCCCTCATTCTCTGGTGCCAGCAGGTCATCACCGCCTAATAAAACAAGTAAGGAGGTATCCCCAGGGGGGGGAGAGTGACGCTAGAATCTAACCAGGAAATAAATCAGTCAGGAGTCATTTTTCCACAGTTGTGCAACCTACAGTGAGAAGGAACTTTAGGAAACCCACCTTGACTGTGTGCTAGCTGTAGGAGGTTATTGGAACTGTGGGAAATAAGGATAGTGCGTTATATGTTAGCCCTGCAACTACTTCTGGGGCTTAATTAAATGCTGAGTTAAGTGGGTTTACCCCCATTGCAGTCAAATAAATAGTAGAAGACCTGTGATGTTTCCCTGCAAATGAAAGTGTTGCTTTGATCTGATAAAGAGCTGTTATTGCCAAATCTTAAAGTAAAACTGTGTTCAAAGGTAATATGAAGTAAACTGAATACAGTAATTGCGTAATTGAGTTGTAGAAGAGTAAGAGTTTTCTGCCAAACGTCCAAGTGAATTATCTATTTTACAAATGTTGGTTGTTCTTATGTCCTAGAATTGGAAAGTACTTCTGCTATATTCTACACAATCTAAATGGAAATTTAACTGTGAATTTTAAAAGTGAAAAGAGCGAAGATATATATATAAATATTATTTTTATAAAACAGCTCATATTTTCCTAACATTTTTGGTGTAGCGTCTTCTTTTGTGTGCTATTGCGTGGTTTTATTCTTGGGTGGTCTGCAACCTTAACACTGTGCCTCTGAAATGCTTGTCTTGCCCTAGGCCAGGCTACCCAGTTCCAACATTTGGTGCCTAGCGGTGGGATCACTGACTTGGTTGCAGCTACTCACTAGTAATTCAACGCAATACACTAAACCTACCTACACCAGGAGTTTTCTCCTTGCGGCCCTCCTAATTTACATTTTTGTTTTTTCTAAATTTATTTCTGGTGGTGGGTGGAGGTTAACCTCAGATCACTTCGTGGTTTTCTCCTGCGAGTAATTACATTCCATGGCAAAGATGGAGGTGAATCTTAAGGAGCTGGAAGCCAATACTGTGGCCCAACTCAGGGATTGGTGTCAGCAGAAAGGGGTATTTTTTAACAAAGGTGCCAAGAAAGGAGAGTTGCTGACAAGCATAAGGGCATGGGTGGAAGCTCGTTTGAGGGAGGAACCAGAAACTGAAGTGGGTGAAGGGGACACTGTTACTGAGGCTGCATCGCTGAACCAAGTGGGGAGAGGGAATCTTCTGACAGGTCCCAGGATACCTTCAAGGGCAAGCAGCAGCGTCTCAGACAGGGGTTTAACCGAAGCCGAGCTAGAAGATAGGAGGGAGGAGAGGAGAATGAGGCTGGAGTTAGCTAGGATGGATATGCAAAGGGAGGAAAGGAGGTTAGCTCATGAGCGAACCCTCAAGGAGATGGACCTACAGGTCCTAATACAAAGGCCTCCCACTCCAGACAATGGTGGCAGCGAAAAGAAAGTAGACACCAGGGAATCTAGACCCTACCTACCCAAAGATGTCATCGCTAGTTATACCTCAGGTGATGACATTGCCAAATGGTTAGCCGCTTATGAGGTTTCTTTAAGGGCTCACGGGATCCTGGAAACTCATTGGGGAGGTGGGCTGTATAAATACATGCCACCTGCTGGCAGAGACACCTTGTTGGCTCTGGAGCAGGATGAGCAAACCCACTACCCTGTCATGAAGGTGGCACTGGTGAAAAAGTTTGGACTTACCCCTGAAAGGTACAGACAAAAATTCAGGGGAAGTCACAAAATGAGTACCCAGAATTGGGTAGACTTTTTAGACTACGCCAAGAAAGCTTTAGAGGGTTGGGTCAAGGGCAGCGAGATAAAGGACTATGAGGGGCTGTACAATCTATTTTTGAAAGAACACCTCCTCGAGAAATGTTTTCCCGAGTTGCGCCAACACCTGGTGGACAGCAAGCTGACCGATCCCCGGAAGCTTGCAGAGGAGGCGGACACTTGGGCAAGTACCCGGGTGTCCTCCAAGGGGACTGGAGGGGATTCTCAAAAAGCCGGACAGGGCGCCCCCCAGAAGAAAGAGGGAGGAGATAAAAAGAAGGAGTTCTCCAAAGGTCCCCGAAATAATTTCCAAGGTAAGGGAGCAGGTTTCACCCCTAGGGCAAACCCGCCCAGAAACCCTAATCCTGGCCAAAGCCAGCAGCCAAGGGTTCCCCACTGTTTTGAATGTGGTGGTGTTGGACATTATAAGGGAGATGTCAGATGCCCAAAGAGACCACCCCCTCCCACCGGAGGAAAGTCACCGGGAGTAGCTAGTGTAGCGCTCGGGGAGGAGTTGCCCTTAGATAAGGGGGGTGAGTGGGCGGGTGTCACCTTAGTGTCCCTGGGAGAGCGGGAGATGGTACCAAAGATCCAGGTGCCCCCAAATACTACAAAGTATGGGCAATGGGTTACCATCAATGGCCAAAGAGGGGAGGCTCTGAGAGATACAGGAGCCAGTATGACTATGGTGAGAAGTCAACTGGTGTCTCCAGAGCAGGTTGTTCCTAATGTACTCCACCCCGCCGCGATGGCTGACGGCAGAATGGGCCACTATCCAGTGGCTGAGGTTCCCTTTGAGTGGGAAGGGGTTGCAGGTTCACTTCGAGTTGCCGTAAGCCCTGCCGTGCCAGTTGATTGTCTGTTGGGGAATGACATGGAGCACAACACTTGGAGAGAGGTGGAATACCGGACGCATTCTGCGATGCTGGGTACACCTGACTGGGCCTGTGTAAGCACACGGTCTGCGACTGCCCGGAGAGGGAGTTCGCCTGGGTTGGAGCCTGGAACAATGGCCCAACCCGCTGCCAAAAAGGGTCAGAAACGGAGACAGGGACAGCCTGCTTCGGCTTCCACGCCCCATGTGACAGATCGGCCACCTGCAGTGGTAGGCCAGGAGTCCGTGGAGGGGGAAGTAGACTCTCTAGAGGATTTACCCATCCCTGCTGAATGGCATGTGGAGGGAGGTCCTACCAGAGAGGAATTCTGTAAGGGGCAGAGGGAGTGCCCTACCCTTGAGGGACTGAGGCGTCAGGCTGAAGCCCAGGCAGCAGGTGATGCTACGGGACACCACCATATTTACTGGGAGGATGGCCTCCGCTACAGTGAACCCAAGATACCTCTACCTGGCTCATCAAGAGCCTTGGTGGTCCCGCAGCAATACCGAGCCTTTCTGCTGGAATTGGCTCATGCGATACCACTGGCAGGACACTTAGGCCAGGACAAGACCTTTGCACGGCTTGTCCTCCACTTTTACTGGCCTCAGATGAAAGTGGCGTCCAACACATACTGTAGGACATGTGTATCCTGCCAGGCCAGTGGGAAGACAGGGGTGAAGCTAAAGGCTCCCCTGGAACCACTTCCTGTCGTTAGCACCCCCTTTGAAAGGGTGGGCATCGACATTGTAGGGCCATTAGATCCACCAACAACAGCTGGTCACAGGTTCATCCTGGTTCTGGTGGATCATGCCACACGGTACCCAGAGGCCATCCCTCTGAGGACTGTTACTGCACCTGTGGTAGCTAGGGCCCTGATGGGAATCTTTACTAGGGTAGGATTCCCAAAGGAGGTTGTGTCTGACAGGGGGACTAACTTCCTGTCTGCTTACATGCGGACCATGTGGAAGGAGTGTGGGGTGACCTACCGGTTCACCACTCCTTATCACCCCCAGTCCAATGGACTGGTTGAGAGGTTCAATAAGACCCTGAAGGGCATGATAAGAAGTCTGCCAGAGGACTTACGGAGGAAGTGGGACGTCCTCCTACCTTGCTTACTGTTCTCCTACAGAGAGGTGCCACAGAAAGGAGTGGGCTTCAGCCCATTCGAATTGTTGTATGGGCACCCGGTGCGTGGGCCTCTCAGCCTGGTGAAGGAAGGATGGGAGAAGTCTCCCAGAAAACCTCCCCAGGATGTGGTGAGCTACATGTTGGCCTTCAGAAGCCAGATGGCCAAGTTGTGGAAGCAGGCTGCTGACAACTTGGAGGCCAGTCAGGCAGTCATGAAGGAATGGTATGATCAAAATGCTCACCCGGTGGAGTTGGAGCCTGGCCAGAAAGTCTGGGTGATGGAACCTGGAGAGCTAAGTGCCCTTCAGGATCGTTGGACAGGCCCATTTGAGGTGTTGGAGAAAAAGGGTAAGGCCACTTACTTGGTGGATCTTAAGACCCCGCGGCAGCCCCTACGGGTGCTGCATGCCAATCGCCTCAAACCCCACCATGAGAGGCCAGAGGTCATCCTGATGTTGGTGACTGATGGTGCTGAGGAAGCAGAAAGCGAGCCTCTCCCAGACCTCTTTTCATGTCAAGAGAAGGATGGGTCGGTGGAGGGAGTGATTCTCTCCCCGTCTCTCACTCCTGAGCAACGAGAGGACTGCCGACAGGTATTGGGGCAGTACTCTTCACTGTTTTCCCTTGTCCCAGGAAGAACCCACCTGTGTACCCATGATGTGGACACAGGAGACAGCCCCCCAGTGAAATCCAAGACCTATAGGCTGTCGGACAAGGTGAAGGCTAGCATCCATGGCGAAGTTGCCAAGATGTTGGAGCTAGGAGTGATAGAACCGTCCAGCAGCCCTTGGTCCAGTCCGGTGGTGCTAGTCCCAAAAGCCGCCCCACCGGGCACCACACCAGAACTGAGGTTCTGTGTGGATTACCGAGGACTGAACTCAGTTACCAAAACTGATGCTCATCCAATCCCCAGGGCGGATGAGTTAATTGACCGGCTAGGAGCTGCCCAATACCTCAGTACCTTTGACCTCACTTCAGGGTACTGGCAGATCTCCTTGACAGATGGAGCAAGGGAAAGGTCAGCCTTTTCCACGCCCGAGGGACACTTCCAGTTCTGTGTGATGCCCTTTGGTCTCAAGAACGCTCCTGCCACATTTCAGCGACTGGTGAACCAGGTCCTCTCTGGAATGGAGGGATTCTCGGCTGCTTACCTGGATGACATTGCTGTCTTCAGTAGCAATTGGGAGGACCACTTGCAACATTTGCAAGCAGTTCTCCAGGCGCTGAAACAAGCTGGATTGACCATCAAAGCCAGCAAATGCCAGATTGGGCAGGGGTCGGTTGTGTACCTTGGACACTTGGTGGGTAGGGGGTCAGTGCAGCCCCTGCAGGCAAAAATTGAGGCAATCATGGCCTGGGAACCCCCCAAGACACAAACTGAGGTCCGAGCTTTTCTGGGCCTCACAGGTTACTACCGTCGCTTTGTGAAGGGGTATGGCACTATTGTAGCGCCCCTCACAGAGCTCAACTCTAGGAAACAACCTCGACGGGTAGTATGGACAAAGGCTTGTCAGCAAGCCTTTGAAAAGTTGAAGCAGGCAATGTGCGAAGCACCGGTCCTGAAGGCTCCCGATTTCTCCAAGGAGTTCATTGTTCAAACAGATGCATCCGAACATGGCATTGGGGCAGTGTTATCGCAACTAAATGAAGAGGGCCTGGATCAGCCTGTAGTCTTCCTATCCAGGAGACTGCTTCCCCGGGAACAGAAGTGGAGTGCAATTGAGAGGGAAGCTTTTGCGGTGGTGTGGGCTCTGAAGAAGCTGCGGCCATACCTCTTTGGCTCGCACTTCCTGGTTCAGACTGACCACCGCCCCCTTCGTTGGCTGATGCAAATGAAGGGGGAAAATCCCAAGCTGTTGAGGTGGTCCATCTCCCTACAGGGAATGGACTTCCGGGTGGAACATCGGCCTGGAGTGGACCACGCCAATGCAGACGGTCTCTCCAGGTATTTCCGCCTTAGTGATGAGGACTCCCAAGGGGTTGGGTAGTTCTCCCCACTTTCAGCTGGGGGGGACGCGTGTTAGACCTGTCTGGATTTTTTGCGCAGTCCCTCCTCATTATTATTTATTTTGTCCCCTTTTTGCCCCTCATACCCTTACTATTTTTCTGTCTACCATTTTTTTAGGTGTTGGTCAAGGGGATAGGTGTTCTTTTTCCCCCCATAATCTTTTACCTCAGGCCCTGAGGCCTGTTCTGACAGGAAAGTTGGCACCACCTAAAATGGTGGCCACCAACTGCCCCAACTGTCGCACCTAGAACTTGGCCATAGCCTAGCATAGGGCATTCTAGAACCTTCTGGTCCCTTCTGGACCATTGAAGGGCAGCCTATAAAAGGCGGAATGCGGGGCAGCCATTTTGTCTACCTGTGGAAGTCAGTTGGAGGACAGGCTGTAGCTGAGGGTGGGAAGAGGTTAGACTCAGGGTTGACCTCCTGGACTGGGAAGCTGCCTTATTGGTCCAACCCACTACTCCCCTGTTGGTTACTGTCCTAGCCCCGCTGTGGGAAGTTACTGGAGACCCTGGGCGCCTGGCTTGCCCCTTTTCTCAATCAGACAGGGGAAGACTTTAGGAGAAGGAGACTGCAGTGCTGCGGTGTGCAGTCCTCTGCCCAGCCTTAGGATTCTAAAGAGACTGTTGCTGTAAGAATCCCCAGCAGAGTGGGGCTAACCCTTGAGCCCCCCTGTCCCCAAATTGTACAAAACGTCCTGCTTAACTGCTGTCATAACGACCCCACCGAGACCCCCTTCCTACCTGAAGTGTTGAGGGCTGAGAGAACACAGGCGGCAAGAGGGCGTGCTGTCTTGGCTCTGGGCCGGCGCGATAGCGCTGGGGAAGCTGAGGCTGGTGGGCAACGTGACGTATTTTCGCCCCGGATTGATGTGGGGTGAGGCGGCGCTGATTCTGACCTGCATCTGCAAGCCTGAGGTGAGGAGCGGTGAAGAAACGCGGCGCAGCGCCATCAGCGCGGTCTCTGACAGAGAGACACTCGCTCTTCGCGCATGCCCGGTTGAGCGCTGGGCTCCGTGAGGCGGGTCTGGAGCTGAGGATCCCTTTGCGCATGTCCGGGGGGACTAGCGCGTCTCTTCCTTGTGCGAGGGAGTGCGGAGGAGGAGCGCCGAGAGACTCAAGGCGGCAGCGGTAACCAAGAGCCTCTCTCCCCTGCTCAAGCGCCCCACAGTGATGCTGGCGTGAGCGGGAGGGGAGGTCTAGGAGAGCCTGAAAAGCGGCTAAGGTGAACAAGGGGAATCCGTTCCTTTGGTCGCTGGTGACATACGGAGGAGAGCTGGGGGGCCCAAGAGGCTAGTGTATCCTGCCAGCGCGGGGCTCCCTTTTTGTCCTGCACGTTGTTCACCCCTCATTCTCTGGTGCCACCAGGTCATCACCGCCTAATAAAACAAGTAAGGAGGTATGCCATGGGGGGGGAGAGTGACGCTAGAATCTAACCAGGAAATAACTCAGTCAGGAGTCATTTTTCCACAGTTGTGCAACCTACAGTGAGAAGGAACTTTAGGAAACCCACCTTGACTGTGTGCTAGCTGTAGGAGGTTATTGGAACTGTGGGAAATAAGGATAGTGCGTTATATGTTAGCCCTGCAACTACTTCTGGGGCTTAATTAAATGCTGAGTTAAGTGGGTTTACCCCCATTGCAGTCAAATAAATAGTAGAAGACCTGTGATGTTTCCCTGCAAATGAAAGTGTTGCTTTGATCTGATAAAGAGCTGTTATTGCCAAATCTTAAAGTAAAACTGTGTTCAAAGGTAATATGAAGTAAACTGAATACAGTAATTGCGTAATTGAGTTGTAGAAGAGTAAGAGTTTTCTGCCAAACGTCCAAGTGAATTATCTATTTTACAAATGTTGGTTGTTCTTATGTCCTAGAATTGGAAAGTACTTCTGCTATATTCTACACAATCTAAATGGAAATTTAACTGTGAATTTTAAAAGTGAAAAGAGCGAAGATATATATATAAATATTATTTTTATAAAACAGCTCATATTTTCCTAACATTTTTGGTGTAGTGTCTTCTTTTGTGTGCTATTGCGTGGTTTTATTCTTGGGTGGTCTCCAACCTTAACACTGTGCCTCTGAAATGCTTGTCTTGCCCTAGGCCAGGCTACCCAGTTCCAACACAGTGCATCACATTGTTTGCGCGTTTCATACATTTGCGAATTGTGCTCTTGGTATAGTCACGTGCTCTCAATTTGTTACTCAATGCCAACGCCTGTTCTTTGTAATCTTCGTTTTTCGTACAATTCCTTTTAATTCTCAGAAATTGACTATATGGAAGATTGTCTCTTAAGGGTTTAGGATGGAAACTTTTGTAAGAGAGTAAACTGTTTTTTGCAGTGGGTTTAGTGTATGTCTTGCTGTGGAGGCTGTGATCTTCAGAAAAAATGGTCAAGTCTAGGAAGTCAATGCTCAGGTTATTCGCTGTGTGTGTGAATTTGAACCAGGGATGGCGACAGCAATACGCTGGTTCTTCCACTTTCTCAACTGATTTGAGGTAAGGCGAGTGATTTCAATGTATGTCTCCATCCCCTCACAGCTCTGTGGTATCAGAATACCGGTATCCCCTGACGAAGCCTCACTCAAACTTTACTTGAGGTAAGAACGCTGTCCGTCTCTCTCTTCCCTTTTTTCCCCCCCTTGTGTACCCATCGATATTTACATGTCAGCTAAAGATTTAAAAGCGATTATGATCGATAGGGTGTATCCCCGTTTGGGGCCTTGAACTCTTTCCTTCCGAGGGGTAATCAAGGTATATTACCACATTTGGCCGTTGTGTTCAAGCTCCACGCCATTCTTGTAATGTGATGCACTGTATTCATGGTCATCAATGAGATAGTATTCTGTATGATACTCGCTCACTACATAAGACTCTTTGAGCGGTACTTACATAACATCTGAGTACTACACGACGTTATTACGACTTAAACTTTCAAAATGTATCGTTCTTTCAGCTACTCAGTCCTATGCCCCCCTGCCTTTCATGATCCACCATAGTAAAAGTTTTACACTAATATTAATATTCTCTAGAGACAGAATTCTGCTCTGGTGCCTCCGTGAATTCATACATGAATACATGTACTGTATATCGCTATTTTGTGTTTCTCTTTTGCAGGTTATAAGAGAATGTTTGGCCACTGACTAAATTGATTTAGTATGCCATCGCAGTAACTACACAAATCGTGTGAGTAACTACCTGTGTATTGTTTGTTTTGTTTAGTCCTGACGAAAGCCCTACAGACTCCGTTGAGCCATAGGGGGCTGAAACATGTCGACACCTCTTTTAAAGATTACTACATTATACTTCTAGATTTAGTTGCACGATCTAGTATAAGTACCAACCTTTTTAAACACTATAGTTCCTCACCATTATTAAAGTTTACTTGGAGTGGACCTATTTTTTTAAACTCATTTTTCTTCTTTTTTCTTTTTTGTTGGGGTTTCCACTTTTTGTTTTACCCCATTCACGGATCTCTGGATACTGCAAACCTAGACCAGAGGAGCCTCTGGATGAGGCAGGCACCTTACACTTTGTGGTATTCGATGATAATTGCCACAACTGCAATGTAGGGGCGGACGAAAATATACACCGCACAAATATCTTACACATTGCGTTTTTTGAGAATACCACAAATTTTCTATCCAATGGTTTAGACTTGTTACAAGTGTCCATTTTTTGCGAAAATTTATTTTTGCATTTGATAACCTTAAAACGTTCCTAGGGGAAGCTAATGGACACTCATTCCTCCTCCCTATTTTTGATTGACTGAGCCTTAAATGTAAGCCATGTGTCCAGGAGCGACCACAAGAAGAAACTGGAGGGCAGTGCGGAAAAATATGACCCATGGACCAAGAAATGGCCACAAGCAGGATCAGGAGGGTGGAAGGTGCAATGAAAGCAATGGACTGAGAAACTGCAAGAACTGCAAGCAGTAACTGGTGAGCAGAGACGACATGGGTGAAGCTCAATCTGCCACCAGGTGGCTGCAAGCAGTAACTACAGGGAGAAAGATGCTCCAGGAGAAATTCTTGCTGCAGGGATAAGCAATGTGCCAGGAAGGGGAAGAGATGGGCAGCGTCTCGGTGGATGAACAAGCATGGACATGTTTCTGCTGTCTTCACAGATCGTAATCATCTGGGAGCAAGACATACAAAAACATGCCACGTCACGTATTCCATCTTGGAAAGGCAGCTTTCCCCATTGAAATAAAGAGCAGACACATAACAAGAAAATCAGGTGAATGCTTGATAATATTTGTCAATTGTTATTGTTAAACAAAATATGAATTCATTAATTAAATATTTATTGAGTAATTAGCTCAAATCATTGCATTATACAATACCATGTGCTTTGAACCAGATTCAATAAATATATACATTAAAAAAATTATATTTTAATAATATATTAAAACAACGGGAGTGAAACATGCTCTAGAATGAAAGACAGAACTATGTTGAGAATCCAGCCACATCTTCCGCAAACTGGGCAGTGTTTGTCCATTAATCTGGAGACTGACTGTGTGAAACTTCCCTGTGATCTAATATTTGAAACAATGGCTGTCACAAAAGACTGACAAAAGCTTCAAGTCTCCCCAATTTTAGTAATGATACTAGTGTAATAACTTTTTATTAATAAACATTGGTGGCAACAGTGAAACCTGTGTGTTGGAACTGGGGTAGCCTGGCCTAGGGCAAGACAAACATTTCAGAGGCACAGTGTTAAGGTTGCAGACCACCCAAAAGTAATTCCACGCAATAGCACTCAAAAGAAAACACTACACCAAAACTGTAGAAAAATACGAGCTGCTTTATAAAAATAATATTCTCCTTATCCTCAAAATATATAAATATAACTTAGAACATTGCAGGTCACTTTTGTATCAGCACTTATATCACTTAAACTGCTAAGCAATTAATCATTTAACTTGTCAGTACTCTTACACTTTTTACTCTAGGATTCACAGTTCATTACTTTATAATCACACAGGTGAAATAATAATCTGCTAGAACCTTGGGAGAGAAAACTACCACTCAATTTAAGTACATGCAGATTTCATGGAATTAATAGGGTACTTTTCAGCAGTGTTAACTGTCATAAAAAAATTCCACATCAGTAGTATTCTCTCATTACATCCAGATAACATATAAACAGTAGCTCCACTTTCAGGGATATTTACTTATTTTACTTGTTATTGATAACAGTACAGTTAATAAGTTCACCACATTGGCCAGATCTGCTTTCCTTATGCTATTCCCCAACCTGTGTTTAGCAGGGATTGACTGACCAGTATCTAATTCTCTCCTTTGTAGGCACTAGCGCCACTCCCCTTGCTTTTCCACTCCTTACTTGTTTCCACAGCGTGGTTAAGTTCTTCTCTGTGTTCAGCAGCAAGATGAGAAAGGGGGGGGGGGGGGGGCTGAGTACACCACCGAGGTGGTCAATCACTTAACTGGGGCGAAGGCTCCCTGGAAGCTCCCCTGCTCTCTCCTCGCTCGGGCCAGCTCCTCTGCCGGGCGCTCAAGCGGAGAACAGGGCCGATTTCCCAATGCCCCCAAAAACAGCCGAGTCTCTCAACTCCCTCTCCCTACTCGGCCAGCTCCTCTGCGTGGCGCGCGAGCAGGGGAGCAGGGAGACACTCACTCTGGCTGCAGCCGGCTCCTCACGTTGCTCGGCGGGGTCTCTGCTCCCGCGGGCATGCGCTGAAGCGCTCGCTCCGATGCTCCTCCTCACGATGATCGGCGGGGCCACTGATCTCCTCGTCATGCGCGGAAGCGCTCGCACCCGCTCTCAGGAAGGAAAACGCTACTCACGGACCTGCCCGACCCTAGGCCCTTCCTGAAGAGACGATGAACCCGCTTTGGGCATGCGCGAAGGCGCCTTTTTGCAGCGTCTCGCTCTGGCTCTTCCCTGGCAACCGGGTCACTCCCCAACAATGTAATTACAGCGCGGGAGGGTCCCCGGGGTCCCAATCACAGCAGAAGCGCTCAGGACTCCTCAGCTGGGATGAGACTTTCCTTCACACTTCACCACCTTAGCGTTCAGAGGGAGATCGGCTCACTAGCAGTCCTGCCACAGGTAAGGGGTGTACAGCGCTACCCAGGCCACCAGCTTTCTTCCTATCCTCAGAAGGGAGGAGGGAATCAAGGGGGGGCTTCCTCAGTAGACAGTCACTGTGCACTTTTAAGGCACTGGAACCCCAGCCCACCTTACTGGACGGATGACAGGTTCAGGAGTCTTCTTTAGTTCCGATCCTCCCACTGGGCAGAGGACTGCGCACCGCAGCACTGCAGTCTCCTTCTCCTTGGACTTCCCCTGTTTAGTTTGGACAAGGGGCAAGCTAGGCGCCCAGGGTCTCCAGTAACCCTTCACAGCGGGGTCAGGACAAGTAACCCAAAAGGGGATAATGAGGTGACAACCCAAGGCAGCTTCCCTATCTAGGAGGTCAACCCTATGTCTAACCTCTCCCACCCTTGGCTACAGCCTGTCCTCCAGCTGACTTCCACAGGTAGACAAAATGGCTGCCCCGCATTCCGCCTTATATAGGCTGCCCTTCAGTGGTCCAGAGTGGACCAGAAGGCTCTAGAATGCCCTATGCTAGGCTATGGCCAAGTTCTGGGTGTGACAGTTAGAGCAGTTGGTGGCCACCATTTTAGGTAGTGCCAACTTTCCTGTCAGAACAGGCCTCAGGGCCTGAGGTAAAAGATTATGGGGGGAAAAAGAACACCTATCCCCTTGACCAACACCTAAAAAAATAGTAGACAGAAAAATATTAAGGATATGAGGGGCAAAAAGGGGACAAAATAAATAATAATGAGGAGGGACTGCGCAAAAAATCCAGACAGGTCTAACACGCGTCCCCCCCAGCTGAAAGTGGGGAGAACTACCCAACCCCTTGGGAGTCCTCATCACTAAGGCGGAAATACCTGGAGAGACCGTCTGCATTGGCGTGGTCCACTCCAGGCCGATGTTCCACCCGGAAGTCCATTCCCTGTAGGGAGATGGACCACCTCAACAGCTTGGGATTTTCCCCCTTCATTTGCATCAGCCAACGAAGGGGACGGTGGTCAGTCTGAACTAGGAAGTGCGAGCCAAAGAGGTATGGCCGCAGCTTCTTCAGAGCCCACACCACCGCAAAAGCTTCCCTCTCAATTGCACTCCACTTCTGTTCCCGGGGAAGCAGTCTCCTGGATAAGAAGACTACAGGCTGATCCAGGCCCTCTTCATTTAGTTGCGATAACACTGCCCCAATGCCATGTTCGGATGCATCTGTTTGCACAATAAACTCCTTGGAGAAATTGGGAGCCTTCAGGACCGGTGCTTCACACATTGCCTGCTTCAACTTTTCAAAGGCTTGCTGACAAGCCTTTGTCCAAACTACCCGTCGAGGTTGTTTCCTTGAGGTGAGCTCTGTGAGGGGCGCTACAATAGTGCCATACCCCTTCACAAAGCGACGGTAGTAACCTGTGAGGCCCAGAAAAGCTCGGACCTCAGTTTGTGTCTTGGGGGGTTCCCAGGCCAGGATTGCCTCAATTTTTGCCTGCAGGGGCTGCACTGACCCCCTACCCACCAAGTGTCCAAGGTACACAACCGACCCCTGCCCAATCTGGCATTTACTAGCTTTGATGGTCAATCCAGCTTGTTTCAGCGCCTGGAGAACTGCTTGCAAATGTTGCAAGTGGTCCTCCCAACTGCTACTGAAGACAGCAATGTCATCCAGGTAAGCAGCCGAGAAACCCTCCATTCCAGAGAGGACCTGGTTCACCAGTCGCTGAAATGTGGCAGGAGCGTTCTTGAGACCAAAGGGCATCACACAGAACTGGAAGTGTCCCTCAGGAGTGGAGAAGGCTGACCTTTCCTTTGCTCCATCTGTCAAGGAGATCTGCCAGTACCCTGAAGTGAGGTCAAAGGTACTTAGGTATTGGGCAGCTCCTAGCCGGTCAATCAACTCATCCGCCCTGGGGATTGGATGAGCATCAGTTTTGGTAACTGAGTTCAGTCCTCGGTAATCCACACAGAACCTCAGTTCTGGTGTGGTGCCCGGTGGGGCGGCTTTTGGGACTAGCACCACCGGACTGGACCAAGGGCTGCTGGACGGTTCTATCACTCCTAGCTCTAACATCTTGGCGACTTCGCCATGGATGCTAGCCTTCACCTTGTCCGACAGCCTATAGGTCTTGGATTTCACTGGGGGGCTGTCTCCTGTGACCACATCATGGGTACACAGGTGGGTTCTTCCCGGGACAAGGGAAAACAGTGAAGAGTACTGCCCCAATACCTGTCGGCAATCCTCTCGTTGCTCAGGAGTGAGAGACGGGGAGAGAATTACTCCCTCCACCGACCCATCCTTCTCTTGACATGAAAAGAGGTCTGGGAGAGGCTCGCTTTCTGCTTCCTCAGCACCATCAGTCACCATCATCAGGATGACCTCTGGCCTCTCATGGTGGGGTTTGAGGCGATTGGCATGCAGCACCCGTAGGGGCTGCCTCGGGGTCTTAAGATCCACCAAGTAAGTGGCCTTACCCTTTTTCTCCAACACCTCAAAGGGGCCTGTCCAACGATCCTGAAGGGCACTTAGCTCTCCAGGTTCCATCACCCAAACTTTCTGGCCAGGCTCCAACTCCACCGGGTGAGCATTCTGATCATACCATTCCTTCATGACTGCCTGACTGGCCTCCAAGTTGTCAGCAGCCTGCTTCCACAACTTGGCCATCTGGCTTCTGAAGGCCAGCATGTAGCTCACCACACCCTGGGGAGGTTTTCTGGGAGACTTCTCCCATCCTTCCTTCACCAGACTGAGAGGCCCTCGCACTGGGTGCCCATACAGCAATTCGAATGGGCTAAAGCCCACTCCTTTCTGTGGCACCTCTCTGTAGGAGAACAGTAAGCAAGGTAGGAGGATGTCCCACTTCCTCCGTAAGCTCTCTGGCAGACTTCTTATCATGCCCTTCAGGGTCTTATTGAACCTCTCAACCAGTCCATTGGACTGGGGGTGATAGGGAGTGGTGAACCGGTAGGTCACCCCACACTCCTTCCACATGGTCCGCATGTAAGCAGACAGGAAGTTAGTCCCCCTGTCAGACACAACCTCCTTCGGGAATCCTACCCTAGTAAAGATTCCCATCAGGGCCCTAGCTACCACAGGTGCAGTAACAGTCCTCAGAGGGATGGCCTCTGGGTACCGTGTGGCATGATCCACCAGAACCAGGATGAACCTGTGACCAGCTGTTGTTGGTGGATCCAATGGCCCTACAATGTCGATGCCCACCCTTTCAAAGGGGGTGCTAACGACAGGAAGTGGTTCCAGGGGAGCCTTTAGCTTCACCCCTGTCTTCCCACTGGCCTGGCAGGATACACATGTCCTACAGTATGTGTTGGACGCCACTTTCATCTGAGGCCAGTAAAAGTGGAGGACAAGCCGTGCAAAGGTCTTGTCCTAGCCTAAGTGTCCTGCCAGTGGTATCGCATGAGCCAATTCCAGCAGAAAGGCTCGGTATTGCTGCGGGACCACCAAGGCTCTTGATGAGCCAGGTAGAGGTATCTTGGGTTCACTGTAGAGGAGGCCATCCTCCCAGTAAATATGGTGGTGTCCCGTAGCATCACCTGCTGCCTGGGCTTCAGCCTGACGCCTCAGTCCCTCAAGGGTAGGGCACTCCCTCTGCCCCTTACAGAATTCCTCTCTGGTAGGACCTCCCTCCACATGCCATTCAGCAGGGATGGGCAAATCCTCCAGAGAGTCTACTTCCCCCTCCACGGACTCCTGGCCTACCACTGCAGGTGGCCGATCTGTCACATGGGGCGTGGAAGCCGGAGCAGGCTGTCCCTGTCTCCGTTTCTGACCCTTTTTGGCAGCGGGTTGGGCCATTGTTCCAGGCTCCAACCCAGGCGAACTCCCTCTCCGGGCAGTCGCAGACCGTGTGCTTACACAGGCCCAGTCAGGTGTACCCAGCATCGCAGAATGCGTCCGGTATTCCACCTCTCTCCAAGTGTTGTGCTCCATGTCATTCCCCAACAGACAATCAACTGGCACGGCAGGGCTTACGGCAACTCGAAGTGAACCTGCAACCCCTTCCCACTCAAAGGGAACCTCAGCCACTGGATAGTGGCCCATTCTGCCGTCAGCCATCGCGGCGGGGTGGAGTACATTAGGAACAACCTGCTCTGGAGACACCAGTTGACTTCTTACCATAGTCATACTGGCTCCTGTGTCTCTCAGAGCCTCCCCTCTTTGGCCATTGATGGTAACCCATTGCCCATACTTAATAGTATTTGGGGGCACCTGGATCTTTGGCACCATCTCCCGTTCTCCCAGGGACACTAAGGTGACACCCGCCCACTCACCCCCCTTATCTAAGGGCAACTCCTCCCCGAGCGCTACACTAGCTACTCCCGGTGACTTTCCTCCGGTGGGAGGGGGTGGTCTCTTTGGGCATTTGACATCTCCCTTATAATGTCCAACACCACCGCATTCAAAACAGTGGAGAACCCTTGGCTGCTGGCTTTGGCCAGGATTAGGGTTTCTGGGCGGGTTTGCCCTAGGGGTGAAACCTGCTCCCTTACCTTGGAAATTATTTTGGGGACCTTTGGAGAACTCCTTCTTTTTGTCTCCTCCCTCTTTCTTCTGGGGGGCGCCCTGTCCGGCTTTTTGAGAATCCCCTCCAGTCCCCTTGGAGGACACCCGGGTACTTGCCCAAGTGTCCGCCTCCTCTGCAAGCTTCCGGGGATCGGTCAGCTTGCTGTCCACCAGGTGTTGGCGCAACTCGGGAAAGCATTTCTCGAGGAGATGTTCTTTCAAAAATAGATTGTACAGCCCCTCATAATCTTTTACCTCGCTGCCCTTGACCCAACCCTCTAAAGCTTTCTTGGCGTAGTCTAGAAAGTCTACCCAATTCTGGTTACTCATTTTGTGACTTCCCCTGAACTTTTGTCTGTACTTTTCAGGGGTAAGTCCAAACTTTTTCACCAGTGCCACCTTCATGGCAGGGTAGTGGGTTTGCTCATTCTGCTCCAGAGCCAACAAAGTGTCTCTGCCAGCAGGTGGCATGTATTTGTACAGCCCACCTCCCCAGTGAGTCTCTAGGATCCCGTGAGCCCTTAAAGAAACTTCATAGGCGGCTAACCATTTGGCAATGTCATCACCTGAGGTATAACTAGCGATGACATCTTTAGGTAAGTAGGGTCTGGATTCCCTGGTGTCTACTTTCTTTTCGCTGCCACCATTGTCTGGAGTGGGAGGCCTTCGTATCAGGACCTGTAGGTCCATCTCCTTGAGGGTTCGCTCATGAGCTAACCTCCTTTCCTCCCTTTGCATATCCATCCTAGCTAACTCCAGCCTCATTCTCCTCTCCTCCCTCCTATCTTCTAGCTCGGCTTCAGTTAAACCCTTCTCCGAGACGCTGCTGCCCGCCCTGGGAGGTGTCTTGGAACCTGTCAGTAGATTTCCCCCCTCCCCTTGGTACAGCATGGCAGTCTCAACGACAGTGTCCCTGTCACTCCCTTCTGACACTGGTACCTCCCCGGAATGAGCCTCCACCCATGCCCGTATGCTTGTCTGCAGCTCGCCTTTCTTGGCACCCTTGTTGAAAAACACACCTTGCTGCTGACACCAGTCCTTTAGTTGGGTCACAGTATAGTTATCCAGCTCTTCCACATTTATCTCCATTTTTGCTAGAGTATAAACTTTTCACACAGGAGGAAACCAAAAGTGTCCTAGGGTCAACCTCCACCCACCACCAGAAATAAATTTAGAAAAAACAAAAATGTAAATTAGGAGGGCCGCAAGGAGAAAACTCCTGGTGTAGGTTTAGTGTATTCCGTTAAATTACTAAAGAGTAGCTGCAACCAAGTCAGTAATCCCACCGCTGCCACCAAATGTTGGAACTGGGGTAGCCTGGCCTAGGGCAAGACAAACATTTCAGAGGCACAGTGTTAAGGTTGCAGACCACCCAAAAGTAATTCCACGCAATAGCACTCAAAAGAAAACACTACACCAAAACTGTAGAAAAATACGAGCTGCTTTATAAAAATAATATTCTCCTTATCCTCAAAATATATAAATATAACTTAGAACATTGCAGGTCACTTTTGTATCAGCACTTATATCACTTAAACTGCTAAGCAATTAATCATTTAACTTGTCAGTACTCTTACACTTTTTACTCTAGGATTCACAGTTCATTACTTTATAATCACACAGGTGAAATAATAATCTGCTAGAACCTTGGGAGAGAAAACTACCACTCAATTTAAGTACATGCAGATTTCATGGAATTAATAGGGTACTTTTCAGCAGTGTTAACTGTCATAAAAAAATTCCACATCAGTAGTATTCTCTCATTACATCCAGATAACATATAAACAGTAGCTCCACTTTCAGGGATATTTACTTATTTTACTTGTTATTGATAACAGTACAGTTAATAAGTTCACCACATTGGCCAGATCTGCTTTCCTTATGCTATTCCCCAACCTGTGTTTAGCAGGGATTGACTGACCAGTATCTAATTCTCTCCTTTGTAGGCACTAGCGCCACTCCCCCTGCTTTTCCACTCCTTACTTGTTTCCACCGCGTGGTTAAGTTCTTCTCTGTGTTCAGCAGCAAGATGAGAAAGGGGGGGGGGGGGGGGCTGAGTACACCACCGAGGTGGTCAATCACTTAACTGGGGCGAAGGCTCCCTGGAAGCTCCCCTGCTCTCTCCTCGCTCGGGCCAGCTCCTCTGCCGGGCGCTCAAGCGGAGAACAGGGCCGATTTCCCAATGCCCCCAAAAACAGCCGAGTCTCTCAACTCCCTCTCCCTACTCGGCCAGCTCCTCTGCGTGGCGCGCGAGCAGGGGAGCAGGGAGACACTCACTCTGGCTGCAGCCGGCTCCTCACGTTGCTCGGCGGGGTCTCTGCTCCCGCGGGCATGCGCTGAAGCGCTCGCTCCGATGCTCCTCCTCACGATGATCGGCGGGGCCACTGATCTCCTCGTCATGCGCGGAAGCGCTCGCACCCGCTCTCAGGAAGGAAAACGCTACTCACGGACCTGCCCGACCCTAGGCCCTTCCTGAAGAGACGATGAACCCGCTTTGGGCATGCGCGAAGGCGCCTTTTTGCAGCGTCTCGCTCTGGCTCTTCCCTGGCAACCGGGTCACTCCCCAACAATGTAATTACAGCGCGGGAGGGCCCCCGGGGTCCCAATCACGGCAGAAGCGCTCAGGACTCCTCAGCTGGGATGAGACTTTCCTTCACACTTCACCACCTTAGCGTTCAGAGGGAGATCGGCTCACTAGCAGTCCTGCCACAGGTAAGGGGTGTACAGCGCTACCCAGGCCACCAGCTTTCTTCCTATCCTCAGAAGGGAGGAGGGAATCAAGGGGGGGCTTCCTCAGTAGACAGTCACTGTGCACTTTTAAGGCACTGGAACCCCAGCCCACCTTACTGGACGGATGACAGGTTCAGGAGTCTTCTTTAGTTCCGATCCTCCCATTGGGCAGAGGACTGCGCACCGCAGCACTGCAGTCTCCTTCTCCTTGGACTTCCCCTGTTTAGTTTGGACAAGGGGCAAGCTAGGCGCCCAGGGTCTCCAGTAACCCTTCACAGCGGGGTCAGGACAAGTAACCCAAAAGGGGATAATGAGGTGACAACCCAAGGCAGCTTCCCTATCTAGGAGGTCAACCCTATGTCTAACCTCTCCCACCCTTGGCTACAGCCTGTCCTCCAGCTGACTTCCACAGGTAGACAAAATGGCTGCCCCGCATTCCGCCTTATATAGGCTGCCCTTCAGTGGTCCAGAGTGGACCAGAAGGTTCTAGAATGCCCTATGCTAGGCTATGGCCAAGTTCTGGGTGTGACAGTTAGAGCAGTTGGTGGCCACCATTTTAGGTAGTGCCAACTTTCCTGTCAGAACAGGCCTCAGGGCCTGAGGTAAAAGATTATGGGGGGAAAAAGAACACCTATCCCCTTGACCAACACCTAAAAAAATAGTAGACAGAAAAATATTAAGGATATGAGGGGCAAAAAGGGGACAAAATAAATAATAATGAGGAGGGACTGCGCAAAAAATCCAGACAGGTCTAACACTGTGTTAACCACTAATGCGGTATTTCTTTAGTCTCTGTTAGAAAGCACACAAAATGTAACCAATCTGCTTGTCAGTTGCACATCTTCCATATGAAACCACTTATCAAGTGCCACTTGGCACCGAAAAATGTTTAGTCTGCAGAAGTGAGTTCACAGAAAGCTCCTGCCTTCTCTTTAAACCTTGTAGAATCAAAAAATTAGGGGCAGATGGTTCCCAGATTTCTGGTGTAAAATCTACAGCTGCTGTCTGATACAGGATATTTCCAACTCTGCTGAACACGTCTGAGTAAAAAGCACAGAAACGCAACCTTAAATCATTTAATTAGGTTATTTTAGGCATGTAAGCAGGTAGATAGGCTCATGGCTTTAAGTGGGGGGGTCTCTAGGGGGCTCTATTTTCGGTTCTCAAAGGTAGGGTGACCAGACGTCCCGGATTTTGTTGGTGTTTCGGGTGAGCAAGTGCGCGCACTGCTTAAGGCGTGACGTCATTGTAGCAGAAAGGGAAATCCTTTGAAATGAAATGAAATGAATTCGTACTTGTATAGTGCACTTATACCATGAGGTGTCTTGGCGCTGTACGCATACCGCCGTGGAACCCTTCCTAACTTTTCCCTGTGAAATGCCCACTCCTGGGCACCCCCAAGGTGAAGCCAGGCATCCCAGCGCTGTTGGGGCCGTTGTGGAGATTAAGCAAGCTATTGCCCAGAGTTGCAGAGTGGGACCCATGATTAGAATAGGCACCGAGGCGAGAATTATCAGGTCTGAGGCAATTGAGCCCAAGACCCGCCGAGGCGGGAATTGAACCCTGGTCCCGGGCCAGACCTCTGCATCAGGATCTGCCGCTCTAACCATTGAGCCACACTTCTCTTTGAAGAGAGACACTTTCTCTCTGGATTTCCCTTCACTTTGAACACGCAGCGCCACCCACGTCATCGTGCCAACCATCGGCACAACAGCTGGTTAGAACCGGCACGACCATGCTTTCACGGCCTGCAGCAAGATTTCTCCAGCAACCAGTGTGACTCTGCTATGCCTTAAAGCAAGCGAGGGACGAGGGTCTGCAACAGAATTCAGCAGCAGTGAAAAGGAAACTTACCTTTGTGATGCCTCCCCAGCCCTACCAGCACCGTCGGGACCCTGCCTCCGCATCAGAGATGCCTCAGCCAGGATCCTTCTAAAGCCACACAAGAGTTGCCCTCCCAGCCTGCAAGCCCGCAATGTGAGTATTTTAATGGCCGTTTTTTAAATCCCCTTCCCCACAGCTATCTCATTCCGCCGCAAACCGCCGTTCATCTTTTTCAAAACACTCACTGCCAATGCTGACTTGTTTTGTTTATTGATTCATATATGCGGTGTTAAAGGACCCTCATAGAAAGCACTGTGTATGCGTAGAAAAGATTGAACAGCCCTCCGAATGGGAAATCAAGGCAAATATTAAGCGCTACTGGTTCCCCAGAATTCTAAAATATTGTTACAATATTACGATTAAGACCACGCCCCTATTTGGATAGGCCACACCCCTTTCAGAAATTTGTCACGCCCCTTTTAGAGCACCCCCAGTTTTTTCCCACTTAAAGCCCTGGGTAGGCTATAGTTTGTCACATGCGCAAAATTATAAAACTGTTTCCTAGAGGCTAGATTTTCCAAATCAGTCTCAAATGGACTTGCCTTTAAGGCATTATTGAGAGGGAATTAAAAGGAGATGAAAGTGGAACTTGTTTTCCAGGCCTTCTGCATGTCAAGCACATTGAGTCACTACACAGAGCTCTGGAGCACGGATTGTTGAGAGCTCGCGTCATGCATTCCAATTCTGTCCTTATACTACCATTAGCTCTCTTAATGGCGGAACATGAGCTAATAGTTTAGAGCCCTTTGCGAGGAATGTTAGAATTGGCATCACTCTTACTTTAGCTGTGAAGAAAATAGTTTCTTTTGATTTTTATGTAGCTTTGTTCGTGCCAAAAATTATTTCATTAAAAAATAACAAGCAAATACTAAATAGCATTTACATAATTATATTTTCGAGCTTACTTTGAATAAGTATTTGTATAATGCAGAACATTAGAGGGAAGCCTTCTTTTCATGAAGACTTCTGCATTCCTCAAATGGTCTCTGCCACGTGCTGAAAACATGAGCATCATGTACAGCAATGGAAGCCCTCTGCACTGCTCGACCAGACGTGTAAAGCACAGTGATGCATTCACAGTAGCCTGCTTGTGAGTGTGATCAAAAGCCAAAGAAGGCAAGGCAGTGGCACGCGGCGGACAGATGCTACAAGGTGAGCCACGGCAGTTCCTTTCAAGTTGGTAACAAAATAAATAGATTTAACCCCATACAGAACACATAAAATGTGACAATATGTGTTCCATTTCGCAGTCGAAAGATGTTTTATGCTCCATTTCCGGTTAAAAATGCACTACAACGCTCCAAGGCCCTTGTAATGTCGCGATACGTGACAGTCATATCATGTCACAACCTTAGGGCAGGCGCGCAACACCCATTGGGCTCACCGGGCTTCAGCCCCCCCCCCCCGTCGCCTCCTCTGCCCAGGCTAAGATGACACGCACTGAAATCATTAACTAACGCTGCGCATCGGAGCCGAGAATGTGATTTTTATTATGCATTCTGAGAGGCCCAGCAGCCCGAGCAGACAGCCAGCCTCTGAACAGTTTCCTCGAGTGAACCCCCCTGCCCTGACCTCTTGTTTTCCTTTAGAGTGGCGCAGAGGTGAAATCCTTGCCTGAAGGCAGGGATTCACCTAAGCACTTGATGGGTTATAAGCATGGGGTGTGAAGTGCACACCAGGGGGGAAGGCATGGCCAGTGCAGGTGACGCTTTTCTTTTGTATGGGAATTTCTGCTGGCGTCATAGCCCAGGGTGTGCTGTCTGTGCACTTGTAAGGATGTGTATTCCATACAAGTGCACAGACAGCAAACCCTGGGCTAAGACACCAGCAGAAATTAATTTTCAAAGGAAAAGCATCACCTGCACTGCCATCCCTTTCACCCTGCTGTCTGTGCACTTGGATGGAATTCACATCCACCGCACTGCTCACCAGATAAATGGTGAACAGGGCCATGGATCTTTCTATTTTCGCATCCAAGGGCAGCAGCGAAGAAGCAGAGGGGACCCAGGCAAGGAGAATCCAGGAGACCTATCTACTCTGAGACCTTCGAGGAGCTGGACGCCAGGACGCAGTGCTGCTGATCAGCCCGACTCCACAGTATAGTATCAGAGGAGCAGTCAGAAGTTTTTTATGTAAGTTCCAGTAACTTTAATGCATTTTTCAGCACATCATTACCTTTTGGGGGTGCTAGTGGGTAACTTTAGAGTTCAGAGTGGGTGTGGGTTTTAGGGAGCAAGTGAGTAATTTTATGGTTCATGGTGGGTTACAAATTGGGGTGCCAGGGTTTAATTTTAGGGTTCTGAGCGGGTATGGGTTTTGGGGTTCCAGGGGGCAATTTTAGGGTTTAGGGTGGGTATGGGTTTTGGGGTGCCAGGGGTCATTTTAGGGTTCAGCGTGGGTATGTGTTTTGGTGTGCCAGGGGTAATTTTAGGGTTCAGGGAAGGTGTGGGTTTTGGGGTGTCAGCGGGCAATTTTAGGGTTCAGGGTGGGTATGGGTTATGGGGTGCCGGGGGAATTTATGGTTCAGCATGGGTATGGGTTTTTGGGTGCCAGAGGGTAATTTTAGGGTGTGGGGTGGGTATGGGTTTTGGGGTGCCAGGGGTGGGGGGATACTTTTAGGGTTCAGGGTGGGTGTGGGTTTTGGGGTGCCATGGGATTAATTTTAGGGTTCAGCGTGGGTATGTGTTTTATAGTGCCAGGGGTAATTTTAGGGTTTAGGGCAGGTGTGGGTTTTGGGATGTTAGGGGGCTATTTTAGGGTTCAGGGTGGTTATGGGGTGCCAGAGGGGAATTTATGGTTCTACATGGGTATGGGTTTTGGGGTGCCTGGGGTAATTTTAAGGTTCAGGGTGGGTATGGGTTTTGGAGGGCAATGAGGGAATTTATGGTTCAGCATGGGTATGGTTTCTGGGGTGCCAGGGGTAATTTAAGGTTCAGTGTGGTAATGGGTTTTGGGGTGCCAGGGGGTAATTTTAGGGTGTAGGGTGGGTATGGGTTTTGGGGGGGGGATAATTTTAGGGATCAGGATGGGTATGGGTTTTGGGGTGCCAGGGGGGGCGGATACTTTTAGGGTTCAGGGTGGGTGTGGGTTTTGGGGTGCCATGGGATTAATTTTAGGGTTCAGCGTGGGTATGTGTTTTATAGTGCCAAGGGTAATTTTAGGGTTTAGGGCAGGTGTGGGTTTTGGGATGTCAGGGGGCTATTTTAGGGTTCAGGGTGGGTATGGGTTATGGGGTGCCAGAGGGGAATTTATGGCTCTGCATGGGTATGGGTTTTGGGGTGCCTGGGGTAATTTTAAGGTTCAGGGTGGGTATGGTTTTTGGGGGGTAAGGGGGGATTTTATGGTTCAGCATGGGTATGGTTTCTGGGGTGCCAGGGGTAATTTAAGGTTCAGGGTGGTAATGGGTTTTGGGGTGCCAGGGGGTAATTTTAGGGTGTGGGGTGGGTATGGGTTTTGGGGTGCCGCGGGGGGGATAATTTTAAGGATCAGGATGGGTATGGGTTTTGGGGTGCCAGGGGTAATTTTAGGGTTCAGGGCGGGTATGGGTTTTAGGGTGTGAGGGGGTTAATTTTAGGGTTCAGCGTGGGTATGTGTTTTGGTGTGCCAGGGGTAATTTTAAGATTCAGGGTGAGTATGGGTTTTGGGGGGCAAGGGTGTAACTTTAGGGATCACTGCGGGTATGGGTTTTGGGGTGCCAGAGGTCATTTTAGGGTTCAGGGTGGGTATGGGTTTTGGGGTGCCAGGGGGGTGATTTTAGGGTTCAGGATGGTAATGGGTTTTGGGGTGCCAGGGGGTAATTTTAGGGTGTGGGGTGGGTATGGGTCTTGGGGTGCCGTGGGGATAATTTTAGGGATCGGTATGGGTTTTGGGGTGCCAGGGGTAATTTTAGGGTTCAGGGCGGGTATGGGTTTTAGGGTGTGAGGGGGTTAATGTTAGGGTTCAGCGTGGGTATGTGTTTTGGTGTGTCAGGGGTAATTTTAAGATTCAGGGTGAGTATGGGTTTTGGGGGCAAGGGTGTAATTTTAGGGATCACTGCGGGTATGGGTTTTGGGGTGCCAGAGGTCATTTTAGGGTTCAGGGTGGGTATGGGTTTTGGGGTGCCAGGGGGGTGATTTTAGGGTTCAGGATGATAATGGGTTTTGGGGTGCCAGGGGGTAATTTTAGGGTGTGGGGTGGGTATGGGTCTTGGGGTGCCGGGTGGATAATTTAAGGGATCGGTATGGGTTTTGGGGTGCCAGGGGTAATTTTAGGGTTCAGGGCGGGTATGGGTTTTAGGGTGTGAGGGGGTTAATGTTAGGGTTCAGCGTGGGTATGTGTTTTGGTGTGTCAGGGGTAATTTTAAGATTCAGGGTGAGTATGGGTTTTGGGGGGCAAGGGTGTAATTTTAGGGATCACTGCGGGTATGGGTTTTGGGGTGCCAGGGGTCATTTTAGGGTTCAGGGTGGGTATGGGTTTTGGGGTGCCAGGGGTAATTTAAGGGTTCAGGGCGGGTATGGGCTTTGGGGCTCCAGGGGGCTGATTTTAGGGTTCAGGGTGGTAATGGGTTTTGGGGTGCCAGGGGGTAATTTTAGGGTGTGGGGTGAGTATGGGTTTTGGGGTGCCAGGGGGGGATAATTTTAGGGATCAGGATGGGTATGGGTTTTGGGGTTCCGGGGGTCATTTTAGAGTTCAAGGCGGGTATGGGTTTTAAGGTGTGAGGGGGCATTAACCGATCCTGATTATCTGCCATTTTAGCTCCGCCCCATTGATTAACATTAGCCACGCCCCTTCTTTTGCCATGTTAGCCCCCCCCCCCCCGAAATGAAGACCTAGTTGCGCCCCTGCCTTAGGGTCACATGATCCCGGAGTTAAAAAATACGGAGGGGCGTGCTCACGTTGGCCGGTTGGCGACGGAGACGATCCCCTGCAGTTAAACAGCACCAGTGGCTCCAGTGTGTTATTTATAGTATAGGCCCACCAGCCCCATACTGTCATTCCCTTACCTTAAGAGTCGCGCTGACCCTACGCGACACAACAGCCCTCTTAAATTGCTTCTCTTAAAAAAATAAAAGAAGGAAGGAATGAAACAGTTTAATGGTTTCTCTGTCACCAAATACTCTCGGTCCCATTCCATTTCATCTACCTAGCACCAAACATTATTTTATTTTTTTAACATAATTTCCGTAAAGAACTGTTGGTAAAAGGAACAATTCACTGCGCTCGTTGATGGACGATGACACGTTAGCTAGCCGCGCGCGGCTTCAGTAACACATCTCTCGCTGCTGGTCACGTGCCAGCTTCGTGATTACGCATACGCCGGGAGTCAGCGCGGGTTTATACGAGGTCACAAGCCTGATTTCTGGAGCGAGCCTGCCTCATTTGCATAGCACACGTCCTAGGCTCGCGGCCAGCGTACCCGACGCGCTTTAAATTGCGGGTATCATAAGAAGCTGAAGAAGTGTGAGGGAAAGCCAACAGATGGCACTGGCGGGAAAGCCAAGGGAGAGGTGATTAGCTGGTCGAGTCGAATCATGGGAGTGGGAGCGGTGCCACGGGGTTAGCAGGTTCCAAGGGGGGCCCGGAGGGGCTCCCGGCTTGTCATGTGATGCCAAAAACACAGGAGAGTCCATCTGTCAGCGCAAGCAGATTTCTCATCTCTTCCAACCACATGCACGGTACTCACCGAAGACTGAACAGGATTTAGACTCGAGCTTTCAGCTACAACATTTTTCAGGTTCCAGCGGATAAAATTCAGTGCACGCAATGCATACGTGCGAAGAGGCTTACAATGTTGGCTTAGATGGGATCGTGATATCATTTGGTCTAATGTTCTATTCTATTATTACTAATATTCTATTATTATTAATAAACAATTAAAAACTGGCAATCAGATTTTTGTAGTCAGGTGGAAAATTCTATTTTAGAAGTATTTATTTACTTATTTGTACAGTTTCATAAAGCGTGGGTTCCATCTGGTAGGACACACTCTACAGGTGAGAGGCACAGGTGTATGTATTTACAAGAGACAGTCTACAGCCATTTACAGTGCATGCGCCAGTAAGGTAAGTTCTACCATCGAAGACACGCAGAGCAGCAAGAAAAAGCAAACGTATATGGTATACAGAACTACTTATTGGCACATATCCATATTCAGATATTCGCATCGTTATAAGGTTTAAGCTTTTATGCTAAGAATATGTATATATTTGTGGTTGCGTCTGAGTGTGTCAATAGAGTTGGATGGGGTTGTGGAAAGAGGCCGTTAGATCGCAGGGAAGAGAAATCGAAGGAGAGTTTGTGGGAACTAGAAAATGTTGTGAAAAAACTGGGCACTGTCCATTTCGCTATCAGGCGTAGCTTTGAAGAAAGGGAAGGATTTGGCTAATCTTTCAGGAGGGTGGTTTCATGTTTTAGAGAGGGATTTGGCTATTCTTTCAAGAGGTTGGTTTCATGTTTTAGGGAAGGATTTGACTAATCTTTCAGAAGGGGCGGGGGCAATGTTTGCTATAGGAAGAGCAATCGATGGTAAAGTTTTTCCTGAGGTGAGGTGTTTCACATAGAAGGGCATATTTTGACTGTGGGTTTTTATCGCCACCAGATATGGTTGCTAATAAGCACTTAGGAATTGTTATGTTTTGGGAGGCACTGGAAATAAAGAACGCAGAGTTAGGTACTCTTGTTATATTCTTTATTTCACTTGTCCTTGCTACTACATTGTTCTCTAATACTGGGGGAGCTTACCTCCACCTGTGCTGTCCCTGCGCCCTCCCATTTTAAATGTAAAATGCTTTGATCCTTCACACACTTCCTGTCCATTCATTGGGCCCGGAAATGGAGTCCATTGCCCTTGGAGGATCAAGACCTGCAGTCATCGTGTCTATAACACAACATGATAAGTTTAGCTACACCTACAAGCTGCTTAGTAGTCGCCTTGATACAATGATCTCGAAAGGAGCACCAAGTTGTTCAACAAAATATGACTCTGAAACAATACATAGCAGCCTTTTAAAAACATCACTGTTTTAATAATTGTGCTCAGAGACCATGAAACCAATATTGAAGGCCTCTCTCCCCATTTAAATGTACAGGAGGTGTAAGGAAAGGTCTCACATTGTAACACCTAAATGTACGTTTTGAAATCTTGAACCCCTTATTCACACAGACGACAGCAGATGTTTGTATGTTTTGTGCATTTACTAAATCTACGCTTCAGGGTACAGCGCAATATAGCAACTCCCGTCTCCTGCCGAGTTTGGGATCCTTAGTTGTGACAGGTGAGGCTTTGATTTGATTTGTTCATGTGGATTGAAAATGTTTTTACAATACATAGCTGTAATGATAGCTACCATTTGTAATGTATGTTGTGAAAAGGCCCCAACACCATTTAGTTACTGTGCCTATTCCATGCTCTTATATGATTTCATGAAACATGATATTACTACTGAGACATGTTGTTCACACCAATTCCTGTTTATTTTCTATATGATACGAGTTCACTATGAAAACTGAATAAAGGAACACTGTAAATTTAAATAAATACGATACATCCTAGAGCAGTGTCTTTGCACTGGACTCAAGATCCTGACTTGTAGTGAGCTCACACTGAATGTTCATACTTTCACTTTTAACAAAGTGTTCCCAGCAGGCTAGCATTGCTACGCTCTTATGGGCAAAAAGTGATACAATATCTCCTACTACCACCCACCTTCCCTGCTTAAGATCCAGGTCACCCTGACCACTGGCAGTGCACCTTTCAGCTTAAAAAGAAACACATTAGAGCCTTAGAATATGTAACAATCAAAATGAGGGCTGTACTATAACACGGTCAACGCGGTAGCCCATTGTAGTATGTATTTGTGTAGCGTGCCTACTGTTTGGTCTTCACTATACCCATTCTACATTGCCCCAACCTGCAGTGCAACTGTGCTCAAGACTCTGGCCCAATCAGGCTCTGGAAAACATGGACGTAGATTAAGCATTTGAGGCAATTGTACTATTAGTTTCAAAAAGCGCCTCAGCTCATTGATATGGTCTTCCGGTATGTCTGTCATTTTAATAATACCTTGAATTGAAATTCCTCACCTATTTTAAACACAGGAACTAAGCATTAGCTTGGGGGTCTCTATTGTATGTCTCATACATGTGTCAGGACCAGTGTTGCAGGACAAAATGCCAGTAAGGAATCCTAACATCTATGTCAACTTTCTAAAGGTAGAGTATTCACAAGACCTAAATTCCTCCCAGACCCAGGGCTTTTTATGGAATCGTACCCGAACATGTCCTAACAATTCAAACAAATCTGTTCTACACATTATGAGCATCAACAAGTCACCTGCAACCTACTTATGTTTGAGACACTGAGATGATTAGGACCTTTGAAAGCAGGGATCTACACAAAATCTACAGAAATGTGTGACACAAAGTTGGCTCCCAAAATGCTATGTGCCACGCCCATCATTTAATTGGCCTGCAAAATAGACACCCTGTTCTGGCCTTCATGCCCTTCTGTGAACTTGTTGTTTCTGATGGCAGCAGCTCTACACTCAGAACTCCAGAAATCAGGAAATGACTAAGGTGGACTCCTATTCATCAGCAGATTTTTTTTTTATCAAAGGAGCTTCACAGTCCCCTTGAGGCCACTGGACCGCTGTGGTGGGTCTCAGTAGCATGTGGGCAAATGTGTGGGCCTTGGTCTGCATTCTCAAAGCCCTGGCCTTCTTGCAGCTCTGAAGCTTGGCAGGTAATGGAGAACATCAAATCTGCTATGTACATTCGTACTATGTACTCTACTGCATTTGTTGTACCCCCAGACTACAAAGCCTGATATTGAAAGCTGTACAATGACAACAGATCCTGGGTCCCTAATATTTCACCTATTTCATCACTAATTGTAGATTACATTTTTAGTTTTAGACAAAGGGTAAACAGAAGAACTTGAAAAGTGTGCTCATCTTATGACTTAAGTATTGTAACCCTCAGGAAGGTATATTGATGAGACCAGTCTATGGCCTACCATATAGCCAGTTTTAATATATAAACTTGTGTTAGGTATTCTTCTGTTACAGTGCACACCCCGAACGTTTGGCGTTTCAAAGAGAGAAAGACGCAAAGAATGTCTTGGTACATATATAGCATTAATTGTTTCATGCTTCTTTCCTCAAGCACCTTCCCAAAACAACCCCTCCCCCCTTTAATGTCTCCTCCAAATCTATGTTCAGCTTGCAACACAGAGTCAGTGCTGCTGAAAGACAGGCTTCAAGAAAGTGCTGCTCAGAGGAGGACATATACATTTTCAGGGGCACGACAGCCAATAACAAACTGGCGAGCATTTCCCCAGCTAATCCCAGGCAAGTGTAAAGTCTCCAAAGCCCAACAACCTGTTCATTATGAGAACACCAGAAGCCAATGCTTTAGCATGCATCCACCCGACTAAGCCAAGATCCTCCGACTGTCCCATGCTCCGGCTCTGCTCACTGTAGGCATGGGACAAATCACGCTGTTAAACGGATTCCAGCAGACGGCCCATGAAGTAATAGACCATATGGGGAAATTGTGGACATACAAATACCCTGTTACCAAACTAATGACAGCATAAGGAAAATAGATCATCTTTAATGGTGGGGTACTTCTCACTTCTTCAACAAGAAATTGTTAGTATTCTGTAGCACAAGAAATAATCCACAAATGAATGACTGTAATCAGCCAATGTCTTCCTACATGATGAATGTGGCCTAATACATATATGTGCTTATTGCTTCTGGCACCCAATGTATGTCCCAGGTGGAACCTTTACCGCTCCTTGTGCACAGATCATTTGAAGCTTCTAGCCAGAACTAAATAAGGACTGCCAGGTGGCAAGAATGAATGACCATTCTGTTTTCCTGCAATTATAATTCTTGACTTGAACAAAATTCCCAGTGAGCTTTTATATAAAGCAGATTTTATTTTGCAAAAAAATGTGTACACATTTCAAACGATATGAAGTAGAAGCAAACGATATGTTTGGTTTCCACGCTCCATGAGTCATCATTTCTCTCAATGAAAGGGTTATTTCTTTCGCTCTCACGGTCTTGGGCATGCACACTGCGGTATGTCTAGACACTGCCCATTGCATTTCATCAGGAGATGCAGTTTTTCTAGAAGTATGCATTGAATTGCAAAGGACCGCCTTGATCACAGGTACTTCCTCTCTGCAGAGGTTTGATTGCAGTCTGCTGCTATGAAATGTGATCAGACTGTAAATTGCTCAGTGTGCGGGGGAAGTGTGATACTGTCATTTCTCTCACTACGCCAGACACTTCTAAGCGGCCATGCCTCCAAGTGTTGGTACGGATTGCACATATTAATAATACAGCAGTGCGAGCACTGAAACCAAAACCTATGATTTTAACCATCAAAACCTACCAATCTTTTGTGTATAACAAATGCACGTCACCTGTATAGATTTGGAGAGAACGTTTAGATCAGATTGCCCTTATTTTACCGAACAAAACCTGTAAAAGCGCAGGTAATAAAATTACAGACCAAAGAAATACTTGTTATAGTGTTCCTATTACACCAACAATGCCACCATATACATCCACTCTCTCAGTGTAGCGTTTACATCTTCCTCATCTAGGAAGCCTGCCCACCTCTACTGAAAACAACTCCATCATCGTGCGTGCTCTGTTTAAATTTCATCAAAAGACACACAAATGTTGAAGGGAATGTGGAACAAATCAAACATTCATCCCCAGTCAAGAGTCCTGGGTTAAATCCATTGTTCTTTTATTCACCATGCAACCCCAGTTTAAGATCCAGCCATATGAAAATCAGTCTTGACCCTGCTCCTCATGGGAACAGTCCAGCCCGAACTGCCAAGCCAGGTCAACCCTGGACCAAAAAAAAGCATCCTGGGACCGGTTTCAGGGCATCACCCCTCATCTGCAAGGATAGCTTGACTCCAGTGGCACGGTGACCTGGCCTGGCAGTTCGGGCTGGACTGTTCTCATTGGGAGCTGGATCAAGACTGATTTGCATATGGTTGTGTGCAAAGTGGGGTGGCGTGGTGAGCAAAAGAATGATGGATTAAACCCAGATTTGTGACTGGATGTGAATATTTCATTTGATCAGCATTCCGTCCATCTGTTCTTTTTGCTTAGATTTCATGTCATCTTATAAGACCCCTGCAGCACTGCAGATGGTTTCTCTGAAGAAAACAAATATACCCCTGAAATGAACTACCTATGCTTCTCCCCTCATGGTCTTCTGTAACTTTAATATCAACTTAAATATAACCAGTGCCACCCTTTTCAGCCCAACTACATCCGATCACTCCCTTACAAACACACTCACGTGTACACTAACCCAATTACCATCTTGCATCACACCTCACTATTTTTCATCAGGAACTTCTACGTTTTAACAGACACCTAGCCCCCTTTCATCAAATTCACTCCATTGACAGAGCCCAAAAGCACCAGACCAAGTTCATAACCTTCACCATGACAACTCAGTCCCTTGCAATCTCACTTCTCTGACCTCACAGCTGTATTGAACAGCTATTTCATAACTCTTATGCAGTTAGTCAACAATACCAAATAGGCATAAATATTACTATAAAAGATAACATAGATTCAAGTTGAAAGAGGTATGGAGCGGCGTTGAATTTTGTATTCAATAGGATTTTCTAGATTTAGGACCAGTGGCGCTCGCTATACTCTATCCTACCCACCCACCTAGCCCCCATTTTGGGTGATATAATGGTAATTGGCTAGTGACAAAGAGCTAATTAAACTAAAGACATTTGACGCCCAGGATTGAGTAACAATAGTGCAACAGATATTATACAGGGCCATCATTACAAAAGGCACAAAAAGGATTTTCAATGCACGGAGACAAGACATCATGTTCATTTACCATACAGTATCGTTGGTACCATCTTCGTAATAAAACTTGATGTACTATGTTCCTTCATTAACAATAAGGTACCACTGAGTCTGGTGACAGCATCCTTCAGCCAACAACATCTGGTTTAGAGTGCTACGAAAGTACAGTAGGGTAGAGGTTCAAGTGCAGTTTACTTTTGGTAGCTGTAATGGCATCAATATAGAGTTACCGAATGGACTGAAGTGCCAAAAAGCACACCTACAACGAGTGTTCAAAAAGCACACCTACAACGAGTTTTCGAAAAGCACAAGTCAACACATTGGATGTAAACTGCCCCGTAGATGGTCAAAAGACCACCAAGCCTTCACTAATACACCCAATAGGGGTAGTTGTTCCAGAATCCCAAAGACGGACTCAGTTCCACCTCAACCGTTCTACAGCTACGCCTGGAGGTCGTGGATGAGAAGACAGAGCTGGGCCAGGAGCAGGGTTATCTATCACTGGACTGTAGGGTTCCATGGTCCCAAGTTAAAGGTGTAGCAGTCTTGCATTCTGAGGTATCAAGGGGCACCAATCCATAGATGCAAACCATTGTGATCTGCCAACCTCAACACTAAATGTGACAACTCTTTGTGCCTAACTGTACTAACCACAACAACTACTAATCACAACACCTAAGCCAGTCTATGGAACCACTGCCCTTATTGTACTCGACCACTTATCAGGCCTGATACACCAAGCTACTTGCATACGTAGCACTTAAGAGCACAAACACAAGCATTTACAAATGCAAATTCAACTGCTCTATTCTCAAAATGTGAATTCGCGCTCAAGCAAGGATTTACAACCACATAACATCTAACAGCGATGGTGTAATTTTTCATGTGAATACTTTTCCTCACAGGATGGTTTCGGAAATTTACGGATGTGGACGCCTGCAAAGATTAGAAAACACTCTCAAATGTAAACAGACTCTGGTCCTGCAAGATTCCCTTTGCAAGCATTTACACAAAAATGAATGACCTCTGAAAAAAGTTCTAGTGGCTGCACACAAAAGTAACATATTTCAAAACACCTTTTTACTTTAAGCTTTTGTGTCACATTTTTATTTTGAATTCAAACCACTGAATAGCAGACTTGTGTAGTGCTGATCAGTAACGGCTGATCTCACAACAGAGTGGTGAGCGGGGGAGGGATGTGAGGTGGAGGGGAAGGACGAATGACAAAAAAATAAACAACATGTTTAATTCTCCTCGCCGATCGCCACTCTTCTCTTTTCTGCTGAGGCTCCCAGACCCCCTTGAGGCCAATCTCATGCATGAGAGAAGCGCTGGGATTGGTCTGAGCGGCCTTGTTTTCTGCTCCAAAGGGAACTGGGAGCCTACTCCTGCTATTCTCTCCACCCAGCAATTTCGCTCGGTTTGGGGAGATGTCAGTGCACATGACGGTTTGCCAAACCATCATGCACACTGAGTGCAGTGCCACCACTCCTCCTGTGACTGTCCACCCCGCAATGGTCCGGCCCACAAGACGCAGCAGGAAAGGAAAAATAAAACGATAACAAAACACGTAATGTTTTTCTAATTTTGAGGCCGCTGGTAGAGGTGGTGACGCTCCTCCGCCATATCAGTAAAGGTAAGTTGGGGGTGCACCAGAAGCGACATGGGCAAGTTGTAGAAGGGCATATCTGTTGAGCACTTGTGCAGTCACAAAGCACAGTGACACCTCCATACTCTCACTTTTACAATCGAGCAAGAGGTTCGAGCAATGTTATCACACAAAGAGACTCTTACCTCTACTTCATGTCTGCAGCATTGCCATCAGGTTTGATGCCCTTCAGGAAAGAGTGTGATGATTCAGTGTGAGAAAACACATAGGGGTTTCGCTTTCTGCACTACTCTCAAACAAGCTGGATACCAGAGCAACACCTAACACCCAGGTTTACCTGGTCCTCCTGTATAGCCACACATAACTACAGCTAAGCCTTGCTGCTTCCTTCAGTAAATCTGGATCCCTAAGAGTCACAATAATAGTACACTCGTCTTTTGCACCTGAGGCGCCGCAAAGGACGGAGAGGAGAAACCTGTAGAATTTCGTAACCAAATCAGTCTTGGCACGGCCAGGAAGAGCCATCTGCTTCACAAATAGTGAATGCATACATTTCATTACAGTACTATCAGGGGTGACAACAGCAACAGTCAGAACACTCATATTTTCTGCATGCCTCAGATCTTCCAATGTTACATATGAGCCAGAAACCATTGGACTCTTTGCCCCAGAAAGGCACTTCATCATAATTCTCTTTGTCCAGCTTGTCTACCCATCTCCAAGACTTTTTGAATCCATCGCCGAAGTCTTTGCTTCCATAACTTTTACTCACTTCTTCATATGCTCCAGTTGGGATTCACTGCTACTTAATTTTTAGTTTCATCTAGTTCTTTCGGATTGTCTCACAGCTGTAATTTTCTTTCTTTGTCGATCCACTTAATTTAAAACAGCTTAACTGTCATTACCCTCCTACACCACTCCCTTCTTCTTGCATCGAGAAGCTGGAAAAAAACTTGCTTCTCTCAATTTTGCTCCAACATGATGTACCAAAAACGCACTCTTCAACACTGGCCCTTGCCAGCGGGAATTAGCACTGAGAAGTGCCATGCCTCCCGGGGGAACTCATTCCAATCACTACACCTGCAGTGACCGATTCCGTTGGCCAACTATTAAAAGCATCAGCCCAGGTTACGACAAAGCTCACCAGTGGCGCTAGGAGGTCTGCCAACTGGTTCAGTATCTTGGGGTTTACACATTTAATTGAATTCTATTCTTACCCATCTATCCAATTGAAACCAACACTCCAGAAGGGCACTTTCAAATCCAAGTAGCTGCAGAGTCTCACAGGGATCCACGGTCTCTCCTGTGATCTTCTAGCTTTACAAAAACGTGCTTGGAGATATTAACCACATCAAACATTGTCCAACCATCATCCAAGAACCTATGTTGAGTGTCTGCCTCCAGCTCAACTCAACTAGACCTCATTACTAACACCGAAACACAAGCCTTGATCAAGCAATGGCACTACTAAATAAAACTGATAGATTCATACCACAACGCACTGTGAATTAGAAACTATACAAATTCATTAGGGACAACTCCTTTACACAAAAACATATAAAGATTGGTATAACATTCACACCTATGCAGACTCAATCGTTACCTCCATAGGGTGGATGTCAGAGCCACTGTTCAAGCACACGCCCAATGCTACCTGGACCCAAACAAGCCCTCTTAACCTGGGTTCTCAATCGCATGTTGACATTGAAGAGCATTCTACACATTATTACACATATAAACAGAAGTGAAAAAAAATGATAATTAGGGGCTACCCCTGTAGTCTTGCATCATCTTCAAGACCTGCGCATTGCCTACAATGCAGTAACAATCCATGCCTCAGATTTTGAGGCGGAACACAAAGATATCAAGAGCCAATGCAACAATAACAGACAAGATATTACTAGACTGGAAATGAAGAAAACAAATGCAAATCCTGAACACAAGTGTAACCGCAAAGTGACTGACTTGACTCACGGGGCAGGACCCGCCATGGACATTTGCATCATTCACTTATTGCCACGAAGAGACTGTGACAAGGCACCCACTGGGGTAACAAACGTGAGCACTACATCACCCAGAAGGCCATGGTGATGGCCACGCCCACGAGGGCAGGTATTTGAATTAATTGGAGTGCTCTCTACAGCGTTTCCAGTCATTCTGCAAAGACACGCCACTGAAGAAAGGCTTACCCCTGAAACGCGTCTGGCGTATATCCATTGAACTTTGCCAATCCTAGATGGTTCCTGCCGGCAGGCTGTGCATCAATAAATAGAAGCTGAAACTTACCTTCGTGTGGCTTCACTTCAAAAGGGTTTCCTATTATGTTGGATATATATATATCACCTCGGATCGCCTGAGCATATGTTCATCACAGAAGTTACGGCACCACAGCAGCTAAGTAGATTTCAAGTTTTCTTTATTTCACAAACACCACGTGCATTAAGCAACAGGACGGCCTACGTGTTTCGACTATACTTAGTCTTCAATATATATATTGTGCATGGTTTAAAAAATATTAATTATGGTATGTATACATATATATAATTTTATGCTTCAAATGGATAAAGGTCACTGCACAGTTTGCATAGAAGTTACTTGAGTATATTCTTATGTGCCTCTCTTTTATTTTATTATAGCTATCACAACGTGTACATATGATCATAACAATTGTATCTATATGTGCTTCACTATTGAAATATTGGGGAAATATAAAATTAAAAGAAGTACCCATAAATAAAAAAACAGATATACCAATAATAATAATAATAATAATAATAATAAATATATAAAATAAAAATAAACACATTAGCTTTATTTACAGCAACTCTTGAAAGACTGAGTTTCTAAATATTTACCCATGGATGTACACATGGGACTTTATATAACAAAACTTAATATCTCTTTACTATTTTCCATATGCATACATATCTACCTTTTTATGTACTTATGTATCGATATATTTATCACTTTATTTCCATTTTGGTAAAAAAAACTTCAACTCTCTCCAACACACTAATCTATGTCTCATCTTATACCTCTTTCAATATATCGTCAACCTCCACTCCTTGACTCATGCCAAATCTCATTCTACTACTATGATCTATCAAATAACCCTTTCTAGACTCTTCCCTCCACTATCTCCTCTTTGACTCATCCCAAACCCCTTTTATTATCATGAACTCCCAAATAAAACCTTCCAGACTCTTCCCTCTTCTATCCCTCTTTTATCCTAATCAGCCACACTAAAAGACTCACATGTCCAAGGCTCCAATTAACAACTTATAATCCCCATACTAGTCCACCATGAATTCACTTTGGTTTCCAGAGTAGCGTGCTACTCGCCGAAAAGCGCTTCAACACCTCATTAGGAATAGTAAGTACTATATAAATACAATCACACTCTATCACATAACTTGTACACAAGGAAGCCCAACAGCAGCCTCTCTTGTACAAGTGTGCATAGTAAACCCTTTATAATTGCAAAGCAGCACTCCCTTGTTCAAATAGGTGGCAGTAAAGACAAAAACTATAAAGAGAAAGGGTAAAAGGAAAGGTCACGGTGATACCATCCTATTCCAGTGGCTATGGTTTGCATAAAGGGGAGATGAATTGATCACTCCAGAGCTGTCATATGGAAGACGACAGGAGTACAGGCAGGGGGTTTGACACAAGTATTGAAGCCTAATTGATAATATCTGAAAGGTCTGATAAACAGATGGAGCTCCTTGGGGACAGTGTTCAAGGAGGATGGAAAGGAATGAGGAACTCACGTGGTTCTATTGGAACACACTAAAGCACTGTCTGGCCTTCTTACTTTCAGTGCTTGCTCACAGCTGGCACAGGTGCAAGAGTGTTATAAAGAGAAGAGTAGGGGAACTTTCTCCTCATGTTTACTAGATAATTAATGTATTAACTGGTGAAACTCAAAAAAACGTCAGAAAACTGCAAAAAAGAGAGCTTGTTGTGTATAAATGCGGATGAAGGCTTTGACAAAATAATTGAGAGATGTCAAACTGGAAGAGATGGTTTCTTGAAAGCGATCCCACAATTTGTACATCTGTTGATTAACCCCTTTGCTGCGGGGGTTATTCCCCCGCTGTGCTGGGGGGGAAGGGGGCACGCACAGTGCCCGCATGCTCATGACGAGCTCAGATCGGCATGAGGCACGGCGCTCCTGTGCTCATGACGAGCTGAGCTCGTCACAGGTGCATTGGCTCCCGTGGAACGTTCAGCACAGCAGGGGAATTCTCCCTGCACCTGAGCGCCGTGGCTCATGACGAGCTCAGCTCGTTATGAGCATTGGAGGGGTTAATTTTCTGCCATTTGATCAATTATCACAATATTAATGTCTTTAATCATGTAAATGTGCTCTTTAATCACCAACCATTCAATCACAAACTAACACACTATGTACCAGACCCTTCATGCAAACAGCATTCACAACTTTCGAACCTGACAAAATTGAAAAAATATAAAATATTGGCCAATGTCATGCCATGTCGGTCATAGTCTGTTCTACCAGTAAACAGACAGGCTTCCTCAAAGTAATCATAGCAGTATACTAGACCCTAAGATTCCAAGGTATGAGTAACAAACATTATTAACACATGGGGTGACATTACGACTCACTGAAAAGCAATCTTACCTAGTTCCTTAAAACATCTTTATTGGGATTGCATCGCACTTCAAAAAGCCCACCACAAAGAGGAAACATTTCTCATCTCTTCTTCCCCAGTACAACCTAAAATGCTGGTTTGCTTTCTTCTGTGTCCCAAAAGCAACAAAACTGCATAGTCCCAAACATATTAAGACACTACTTGGTCCTAACTTTGATTTTTACAACTCTGATGTCTACAAATTACTCATCCACACAATATTCTAAAATTGAGGTTCAACCTTCAGCAGGGTGGTTTCTGAGTGACTATTTCCAGTTTTGTGTAGTTTATGTAAGTTTGGATACCTACACTGTCTGAGATTCTCAAAAGGAGAGTAGCTGTTCAACACGTCTTGCACATATCTGGTTCTGTAAGATCCTTATGTTTTTACCTTCCTTTATAATAATGTTGTTAACGTATATACTTTACAAATGGAAGATGATGTTAAACATGACAACCCCTACCAAAGGCAGTGAGTAGGTATGGAGTTCATCCTATTTCTATAAAGTGTGCTCTTTAAAGGGTGCTGGGGTGGACAAAAGACTGTTACACGCCTCCATTTCCAAGGCAGTTCCTGACACGATGCACTTCCACACCACCTTTCTTGCAGAATCAAATGTAAATCTCTCATGAGCCAACAAGAACTTGCTAGAACAGTTGTAAGAGCTCTAAATCTAATGGGTAGTCCAGAAAATTTCACCCATGTAAAAGACCTTAGAATGACGACTGAGCCCAGACTTTGGAAGCAGACCAAGCGACTAGGAATTGCTTTGCAACTATGGAGTGAGATATCAAACTAGAGGGAGGACTAAGAAGCCTAGAGAAGATGACAAGGAGCTTTGGGGATGCCTGGAAAACAGAAGGAAAATAATGCAGGGCTGAAGCAGGAGAAGAGTCAAACAGTCCAAGAGTAACACCAGACCTGAGAGAAACACAAACGGTGCAGTTGCCAGACAGAGGGAAGTGGAAATCTGGATGTGGCAGCCTTGACCCAAACATCTGAAAATGTATGGGTGTTCCAAACTGAGGCCCTTTTGTCCAACATAAGGACAGTCTTGCATAACTATGGTGTAACTCAATGACTTAATAATTAGGGAGAACCAAAGTGTTAAAGAAATATAAAGTTGGCGTGGGAAATTGTGGGAATCAGAAATCTCAGTCACAAAAGAAACAAGCATTTACAATGCAATGGTCTCGGCATTATTAAAGGTAGAGTTTTGGCATTGCTCATGACATTTTTTTCTTTTTTTTTTAAAAACATAAATAAATGGTATTGTCATTTACAATGGCAATAGGTGAACATTAGAGAGTAGTAGAGAGTATTCGCGGACACACAGCCGTACACACACACAGACAGACAGAGCCGCGCGCGCACACACACACACAGAGCCGCACACACACACACACACACACACACAGCCGTGCACACACACACAGAGCCGCGCACACACACGCACACAGAGCCGCGCGCACACACGCACACAGAGCCGCGCACACACACGCACACAGAGCCACACGCACACAGACAGAGCCACGCACACAGACAGAGCTGCGCGCACCCACGCACACAGAGGCACGCACACAGACAGAGCCACGCACACAGACAGATCCACGTACACAGACAGAGCCACACACACATAGCCACACACACAGAGCCACGCACACAGAGCCACACACACACACAGACAGAGCCACGCACACACACACACACAGACAGAGCCACGCACACACACAGAGAGAGCCACGCACACACAAGGACAGAGCCACGCACACACACAGACAGAGCTACGCACACACACAGACAGAGCCACGCACACAGAGGCACAGAAAAACCGGGATGACAAGCAGGGAACAGAGGCACAGAAAAATCGGGGGAACAGAGGCACAGAAAAATCGGGGGAACCGAGGCACAGAAAAACCGGGGAACAGAGGCAGAGAAAAACCGGGGTGACAAGCAGCACAGCTTGTGCTTAATAACCCAGTACAGAGTGCAGACACCCTGCTCTTTCAGATGTAAACACTTGCAACACCACAATCCTCATCCAGCAACGAAAGGCTGGTTGGAGAAAGAATACCACACCAGTATATCAGATGAAAGCAAGTACAATGCCACAATCCGCGCATAGTAACTGAGCCGAGCTCTAAGGAGGAGGTACCCAGGCCAGTAATCAGATGTAAGGTAGAAAACCACAATTGAATAGAACTTTGTGCAGGAACATGACACTAACATCCTAGATGTAAATATGTGCAGCAGCGCAACATGAACTATCAGCAAAAAGATGTCTTCGCTTGCATTCCAGATGTCAAAATAGGGAACGCCACAATGCCTGCATATCAGCTGTGTCGTGTCCAACATTGCTATTATAGACTGGGACTGCAGAGAGATGACCACATTAAATGTCAGATCCAGCTACAATCCTTGTATATTAAGCCAGTAGAACTCTGCAGAACGCTGACCACACTATCCTTTCAAACAGGCAGGAGCTATGCGCAGAAAAATGTACAGCACAGCAATCCCTTTATTATAGCAGAGCAGGGACCCTTTAATAATTGGAGATTAGTGGCGCCTGCAAAAAGTGACCACAATGAAGATTCTTATATGTACAGAATCACGAACCGTGTGCAGGGACAGACCAGTTGTGTCTGCAGAAGGGTAGGAAGATGTGCACAATGGATATGTACATTTGCAATGCCAAAAACCCCATTGAGTAAGCGCGAAGTACACACACTACATCCGAATTGTAAGCTAAAGATAGAGTGGAACGGGTGTACACCAAACACACACACACAAATAAGAAACCCCGTCTGCCCATAAACAAATGACAGAGCGGTACTGTTGTAATCTCCCCTCTGGTTCTGGCCTTCCCTCCTTTCCCCCCTGTGGCCATACGCCCAGTGGTTTGTTCCTAGAACCTTCAGAGGAAGGCTGCATTAGAATGTTGACTGAATGTTTGTTCCCCTCTGGCACTGGAGGCGCTGAACTGCTTTATACTGGTGACAATAAACAAAGATGTTACCTAGAAGCTGTTTGTGATTTATTACCACAATTTGGCGACAGAGGACGGGATGCTGTGTCAGGGACAGCGTGGTGCCTTCCCCTGAAGTGATGAATTCTTGCCAGAGGACGGGAGTTTTGAAGAAGTTACTCTTCATCTTAAACGTGAGCGACGAGCTCCGGTATTTCAAGGACTTTTATTGCCACAAATTTAAAGGAGCTCCTTCCTATGCGGTCTTGGGTTTGGATTGGTGGTTACTTTAATCATCTGTGGTGCGGCCACCAACCTTTGCGGAAGTTCATAGGTGCCTGGCCGTAGGAGCGGAGACCTGCTTGAGAGTATTCACCGTAGGAGCAGTGCGGTGTGGTGTGGCCGGAATTCGAGTGTCAGGTCGGACACTGCGGCTGCGTGAGGAGCGACATTGTTTAAGGGGGACCTGTATTAGCGTTCTTCCAGAGGCTGAAAGGCGCAACCACCCCCAGGAGTGGAAGCTGTGAAGAGCCAGGTGAGGTGATCTGGTTACTTAAGGGGCAGCTGCGGAAACTTGTGTGTCAGGTCGGGCACAGGGGCGGCGACTGTAGAGCTGCGGATGGTGTGTTAGCAGTGGTGTGGAGCTCGTGGCAACTCGTGTGTCAGGTCGGGCACAGTGGCGGCGTGTGGAGAGCTGCGGATGGGGTGTTTGTTCATCGGTGTAGACATTGAAGCGAGGAGACGCGTTCGTCACCTCGTAAACGGCAGCGCAGCAATAGTCCTTTACAGTGGACGCTTTGAGGCAAAGATTCCTGCTCCAGTTAATATTTACTTAAAAAAAAATTATTGGGAAGAAAGTCAAGTGGTTTTTACCTCATTCGGCATTTCCCGGGCGGCGGACATACAAGCCTGGCTGACACCTCTCGCAGTCTCTTCCTCAGAGGAAGTTCCCGCCCGAGCAGTGAGCTGATTGACATACACGGCAAGAAAAAAAAAAACATAGAAAGGAGGCTTTTAACTGATATCGGTCTGGTTATCCCAGGCAGCACTTTCCTCGAAATGGCTAGAGAGACGCAGACAAACACAAAACACAAAGACTGCGGCGCCCACCAACTTGAGAAATACCACATTTACGTCTTCGATTTTAAAACTGCTGAACATGTAAATGAAATGTTTTGCTTTACCGCAGCCGTGTGCTCGGAAATAGAAATGTACCTTTAAAATTGTAAGCTTCAGAAAGCGGCAGCAACTTCATTCGATGCAGGGTCGTAATTAGCAACACCCGTGGGCAGCACTTAACAAGCCCATTTACTTCGCCACCCCCGCAGCCCCTTCCTTCCATGGGCCAGCCTGAAAGCCGCAGATTTATCTGTGGCAGCGACGCGTAGCACAAAAAAAAAAAATGGCGGCTGCAAGCTTCCGAAATTTTCGGATTCTGGGGCGTGTATTTGTTGTTCTGAGTGACAGATGACGTCACAGTCGAAAGAACAGCAAAACTTACGCCCCCAAATCCGAAAGAGACGGGGCTTGTTTGGAGTGACTCCCTTCTCCTGCAATGGCTGGCCTCCGTTTAGGAAGCCAACCAATGGAAGAGAATGGAGGAGAGAGGCGGGTTCAAGCACCCTTACTCAAAGTCATAAAATCTCCGACTTCCGGCTGGCAAGCCAGCCGTCGGGCTGATACCTAAAAAGTAAAATGCCTTAGATCCATCTGCTTTCCCTATCGATTTAACTTGAAGCACTTTTCAATAATTCTGGGGGAATTACGCTTTCATTCAGATTCTTGTGCCACTTCCCATCTGATTGACCAATGTCTGCCATTCCAAATTAACCTAACCAAAAAAAGCTGATGGCAATGTAGAAGAGCGTCACAAAGCAAAAATCATCCATGTTCTCAGTTGTTCACATTGGTCATTGATATGCAGAGAGAAAGTTGTGACAGCATTACGTTTCCAGAAGAATCCAATGATAAGTTACTGTCATTTTTGTTAAACATTAATACTAATCTCAGATCAGTCACTGGTCCTCCAAAGGTGTTTGAGGGCTCCCTGGTGGAAGCTGAGAGAAATATATGGATGTCTCAACAGTAGTGGAACAACAGATTGGATAAACTCAATTGTTGACTATAATAAGGATTTACGAAAAAGCATCAACAAAAATAAGGTACCAGTATTTTGGATGAAGGAAGGCAATAAAGACCCGACTCCACGGAGGTTAACTGTTTTTTTTTCTTCAAATAAGTAGCTTGGCTGATTGGGGGATGGCATTTCCATGAGGGGAACCTGAGATCATATAGTTTGCCCTTAAAAATAACTTAAAGTCACAGCTTAGGGTGATTTTGATTTCCATCAACCAGAATTGTATACTCTTAAACACTGTTTAGTCTGCAACATCACCTACATTTATTAAAAGTGGGTGATTCTCTTTCTTCATTCATGGGGTTATCTCCAAAAAGATTACCCAAAAAGGATGGCAATAAAGTAAGTCCAATAGTAAATTTCACGATCTGAAGGATGTCATATATCCGCAAGAGCCCTATATACTGAAGTTTACAAAAGAAAGGTCAGTTCATAATCAGTTAAGTAAAACCATTCCCACTAACATTTCTAATAGAAAAAAAGAAATAAGAAAGTTAGCTAAGTACCTGTGTATCACAATCAATAGTGATAGATAGTGATAGAACAATATTTGTATTGGTGAAGCAAACATAAATTGATTGCTACCCACAGCCAGGACACAGACTGGAGAGAAAAAAGTACAAAGAGGTGCAAAAAATTAAAAACAGGACAACATCGCTTCTCCACATATGCAGTCAGGATCTTTGACTGTGTAGCCATTTGATCTATTAATAGCGATATCTTCCGCAGGTTCAGTAGCCAGTCTTTTACTAGTTATCACCTTGGCAGGAAGATCTATAAAAATGCTAATAGGGTAATGGTCACTGAAAGAACAGGATGTATTTTAAAATAATGTATTCTGTCTGCGTTTCTACTTGATACTAATATGTGGTCTATAACCAAAGTCAGACCACAGCCATTAAAAGTAGTGCCGAACGAGATTGGGGGTAAACATAGGTCATTTACAAAACCCAAGTCCAGAGTATATTTAAGCAGGTTAAGGTGATCACCAAGAGCAGAATGCAAGAAATGGGACGAGTCATTATAATTATCTAATGCTATACCACAGACATCTCCTGCGGCGTGTAAACAAGGTCCAGAATTAAAATCCCCTCCCCAGATTATGCAAAGTTCTTCATTAGTGCTCTTTTGGATGTTATCCAGGTCTTTCTATAAATGCTTTAGGATTTGTTCAATATCCACAACAGGTATAATGTTATAAAAATGTATTACTACTGTACAGTGGGAGTTATCTATACACCTTTTAAGCACCTGGTAATGAGTTTTGGACTCCACAAGATCTATTTTACATGCATTCAACCTATAGGATATATAGGTACATAGGCTACCCTTTTTCCTCCCCTGACTAGAGGGAACTGCCGGGGTAAAGAAAGTTTTGTACCCATTAATGTGTTGTATATTGTCTACCCAGGTTTCTTGAATACATATGGTATCAAATTTGTGAATACATTTCAGCCTGGCAGGGTTGGTCAATTTGGCCTTGAGTCCCGCCTTCAATAGCAAAGAGTTCAGAGACTTTCGTAATCATTTGAACATCAGATAAGTACACCTCTTTGACTATCGGCAAATGGCATTGTGGAACGATTTAGGAGTACTTTGAAAAGGGTGGTTCAATGTTCAGCACTGGAGGACATCGACCTCAAATCCACTCTGCGCCCAGCCCTTCATACCTAACGTTCCTCTCCTCATTCCACGATAGGAGAAAGTCCTGCCACCTTGCTATTTATGAGAGCTTTTTGAACAGATACCACAATGGACAACCAGTCAGTCAATATACCCTGACGAGAACTGTTATTAGTGACACTTCTCGCAAATGAAAAACGAAGATGGAGCCGGCAAGCGCAACACGCTTGAGACACTGTTTTCTAGCAAAGAGACCGAGTTCTTATTAAGCAAAAGTGGGCATGCAAGATGGACACTCCGTTTAATGCTGAATCGCTAAGAGTTGTGGTGAACAAAGGACATATGGCAACTCCCTGACAACATGAAAAATTCATAACCAGAGGCTAGTCACACTTTAATACTGTCTCGATGATCCTCAGCTCCAGACCTCACAAGTGAGTCAAATCCACCTGAGTGCCCAAGTCAATCATCTGACTCTTCTCCAGAGATGACAGATGAAGGCGCCCACCTCTATTTTGCACAATTAAATCTGGAAGGCTGGTGCGAGCCCTTCGATGACTATTCGAGGAGTTATAATGTGTATATATGTATATATTTGTTCATACTTTTTATTTAATAAAGGGGAGAAGTTGTGTCCTGTGTTTATGTACATGAGGACTCTAGTGGTCCTCGGCAGACTCCTTACAAGTATTACACAATCTGATGGGTATGACTGGGTGTGGTTTAATAAAGTTTGTGACGCAGTGCGTTCAGTTAACAGTTGCATGCTGAAGTATAAAGACATGCAAAACAGAGATCTCCGTGTGTGTGGCATGGTCTGTTAAATGCTCTCGGGCTGGGGAGGAAGCTATGAATATTAGGGACACAAGGACATGTAACTGCACAAAAGACCCTTATGCCCAGTACTGGACTATGGAAAGAAACTTTTCACCCGATTACTCTGTGATTGGGGCACTTGGTCATTTCATTTGCTGTTGTCCTGAAATGTGAAGACCAATCAGGACATTAGGTTACATGCTGTAACTTTAGTGTTACCAACAATTTCAGCTGCAAAGCATAAGATTAGGTATGTTTGCAAACCTCAAAGACCATGCAGTGAATTTACTTGAAAGATCTGCACTCAAAGCTAATAATCAAATGAAACAGGTATGTGGGCTTCTGGCAGTGTTTACAATTGTTTCTTACTAAAGAAGACCCCCTGGACTCAACCAGCAACAGACTTCTCAGCGGATGGAACCAGGGTTTGACTGGCAATCAGGCAGTGCCCAGATGGACTAGTTTGAGAGACTGTGTTTTTTGACTGGTGGCGGGCCTGTTTTATGGCCCGCTAGGCTGTTTTTTTGTGGTAATTTCTGCTATGAAAACAAACTTTGCCTGCAGCAAGTTCAAATCCATGCAGTCTTGCATAGCTTGCAAACCACTTACACAATGTGTCTTTACAAGATCAAAGCTTCCACCATATGTAAACTTGGGCCACTTTTTAGCTTGCTAATTCACTAACGGTGGCCACTTTTATTTTGGTGGCCAGAACTATATTCCGTCGCTAGTCCGACCACGGACGAAAAACAAACTGCTCGGATTAGCTCAGTTCTCCTAGACACATCACTAGATAGGAGGGATCTCATACTATATGTTCCAGCTTTCCTAACTTCAGTGCATTTGCGAATTTCAGGTAATATTCACGTAAGATGTATACAATAGATTTGCATGTTATGATTGTTGATTCTGATATAACATTTTTTGCAACTTTATGTAAATAGAAAGATGATATAAAACACGTTCTGCCATAAATTACATTTTTGGGTTACTATAGAGCAAAAACTCAACATTGTGGCACAACATGAACGCAAATTCCGTAAATCCTTGAAAGCTTTCCTATTTCGTCAGTAATTTCCTGTCTACAGAGACTGTTTCTCATTCTTTCAGCGCCGGGACACCCCGTTGGGGTAGCTGCGCGCTTTACAAATGACACAATAATAATAATGATAATAATAACATGTGTACTAAATGAATACATCTAAATAACCAATAACTATTGATGTAGTTAGGAGCGTTCATGCAATGTTAATCTGAATAAACAAGGAAGGGTCAATAATTTGAACTCCCATTGATGCCAGAGGCAAGTACTCCAGGTAGGTTTGATGAGGTTGATGAACTTGATAAACAAAGTTATGGGAAATTCTTTAAAGGATTGAGGGGCTTTCACACATCAGTTATGACATGGTTACAGTAGCTGCACAGATTTATCTATAGATTCAGGATAACACAGGTCCGAACAGAGGATGATGTGCTGGTTTATTTTTTGTAAACAGCTCTGTTTATTGGGTTCCAAAGATTTTCAACACAAGCACCCATTGCTCAGTAAATGCAATTATAATATGTAATTTCACGTTATAGGCTATAAAAAAAAGGAAAAAAGAGGAACTCCCCAAGCCCCCTCCCAACCACCCACCACCTAAGCCTGAAGAGGAAGAATAAAACAATTATCAACCAATCACAACGGATCAGTACCCTATAACTGCGATAAAAATTAATCTTACAGATTTCGCAAATTGAACAAAAAACATATGGTGACTATTATTGATGGAACAGATTCAAAGCTCTTAACCATGTTGGGCAGGAAGTCCGAAGCATACCCTGCGGAAAGAAAGATAAAAGTGGGACCCAGGTAGATGCAAATTAAATGTGGGAGTCTTAAAAGGCTGAGGCAAGCCGTTTCATGTATAGGACATTCCGAGATTGGAGATACCACACAGAAATCGGCGAGGGCTCTGGACTTTTTCAAAACGCCACCAGATCTGTTTCGGCAACTCCCAAACAATTTCATGTAACCACTTGGTCCCCTCGGGAATGGTATTGTAGGGTAGAGGAATGAAGACCTAATAAATCAAGCATTTGTAATGCAATCGGTCTCCCCTTTGGGACCTTATATGTATTTAGCTATGCAGCACATTAGCCTAGGTGATGAAACATCTACTGTTCTTTAACATGGAGGGAAAGTAAGCACCAGACTGCGTGACATGCAATGTATGGGAACACATGGAGAGAAATATTGCCTTTCAGGGGGGAAATGGTATAGTCCAAAGTTCTGTTTTAATATAAAATCAGGGCCTTCGATGGTCATATCACTGAAAATACTAGATTTGAAAATAAAATATTATTACCTACGGCTTCTCGTGGGAGACAATTTCTGTGGACTGGAATCTAGAGAATGCTAAAGTGAAGAGAATTTTTTTTAAAAGTAAGTTCCTCAGCACAAAGCAATTCTGGTATTTTACTGACCTCTGCTGTTCGTTTTCTATCAAGACATTTAAATAGAGGCTGTTGAACAGAAAAAGTCCCTAAGTGGACGCAGACAAGTCCTGGGGCTGATCTCCAGAGCCCACAAAGTACATACACATATAAGTATATACTAAAGTATATACAAGAGGTCTTGAATGCTCAACCTAATAATAGGTGAAACTCTGAAGGTAACAGGTAACCCGAAATTGCCGTCAGAGCTGCTAGAGCAGAGCAGAAGGACCTTATCTTCGGACATTCCCATCATATATGCTAAAAGCTCCAGCCGGAGTTGCAGTTTTGATTTTACAGAATAGTAAATATAAACTTGATTGCAGCAGAAGCTCCTCCACTATGGTGGAGTGTCACCTCCCCTGCCAGCAGCATAAAAATAAAACAATAATAAACCCCGGTTTATTATCGTTTTATTTTTTTCATTGCAGAGTCGAGGGGGCAGAGCTATGGGGATGACGGGTAGTGATGTGCACTGCTATCAGTGCGCATGGCGGTTTGGCCAGCTGTCTCAGGCTGGCCAAATCGCCAGGTACACTGAAGCGGTCTCCAACCCAGCTATGTTACTGGGTTGGAGACAGCAAAGCACAGGCTCCCAGTCTCCCTGGGAGCGCAAATCGGGGGCACTAAGGTCAATCCTGAAGCTGCTCTCATGCATGAAGCATGCATGAGAGCAGCTTCAGGGTTGGCTGTAGGGGAGTCTGGGAGCCAGTGCCTGTAGTGGAGCCACAAGAGGAACAGAAGACCCGCGATGTGGCGGGCAGCAGGTGAGTTCTTTTTTTCCCCCCTTTTTTTTCGTTGTCTCTTTTTCACCCCATCCTCAGCACCTCTCCTCTGACACCGGCCGCGCCATTTCTAACTGGTGTTTTCCCATTGGAATACCTTCAGGGACTGGGCAATGAAAACTGGAATCTGAGCTCAAATCATTAACTGAGAGACTCAAAATGAATCAGTTTGTACAATTAGGGGGTTTGAAGAATACTGTATGTAAACAGATACTGAAATAATTGCATCTGATACACTGGAAGCGGATAACAACATTATTTTAGGGAAATACATACTTATAGACATCGCATAAAACAGGCACTCTTCTAAAATTGCTAAATGTCAGTTCAAATATTTGTCCAGCCTGTAGGTTTAAGAGTGTGCATGCCTCTTCGAATGAGTGAAAGGAAGCCTTCTACTACTGCGGATGTTGAAGAACCAGGCAGAGAAATAGTAGTCAAAGTTTCAATATATGCAACAGACCACAAAACATAATATCCTCATGTTAAGATACAAATTATGCCTGGATGTGCAAGCCGTGCATTTTTTTTGTCAAACTGATGTCTCATGTTGATTCATCGCTGAAGACAAGAGAGGGAGTTTAGGAAATGTCTTGCCCAATACCACAGCCACTAATATTTCAATTGCTTTTCTCTATTTTAATAATTGATGTTGCTTAAAAGCTGTTAGTGTTTTCAAGCGTTGTGAACACAATAATGATTTTCCATGCTGTGTTATTGGGCTATGTGGCACTGACAACTAACCACAAAAAATAACATAGGGACGTGCTCCATTCAGGCCCTAAGCACATGACATGGATATTTTATGCCAATCCGTAACTTTTAAACTTCAGCTAATTCACTGTGTACATTTTACCCGGTGATTTCTGTCGTGAAATATTTAACATACTACTTAAAAATAAAGGCTATCACAGCAAGTGCAATTTCGTAATTTCAAAAAAACTCACCCCATTTGGTACATCCCAAATGTGTGTGCATAAACACTCTAGAACTTTTTCTCCGATGATTTCAGCCTCCTTTCAAGCTTATCTTAAATTTTTAACAGAATAGGTTCTCACACACAGTAATATTGTTCAAATCCATTGGACAAATGTATTTCTCTTGATTCTCTGCTGAATTTTTTACCTGAATTACTTCATGCAAGAGCAAATGTAGGCCCTATAGCACCAGCGCCCCCACTCCCTTCACCCCATTCAGCCTAAGGTCTATGAGTATCTGTGCCACATTGCGCGGAGTGGGGGGGGGGCATAATTGACTTCTGGTGTAGCTATTGCAGGTACTGTCCCTAAACCAGTTTTACAAAGTTGATACATTTGTCTGTTACTCAAGGTGGCTTCCATCACTATATTTGTTTAATTATTTTAGATGGTTCAGCACAGAATGCTTTGCTCCTTTGTATTTGATTGTTTTGAAATGTTCCACCTTTGTGGTCTACTCTGTTTCAAATTAATCTTCTTCCAGTGGGTTTGTGCTACTAGCACAAGGTGCAGTAGCTGCTGTGTAATCATTTGATATAGTGTCCTGTTTCTTAATATTGCCCCCAAACATTTCAACATCCTCTAACAGCTTTATGCATCTGATCATTTTTACAGCTCCTCTAGTCTTTGCCATGGCTAGTGCTACGCTAAAGTTCTAGTTATTTGAGGCTAATAATTAAGAAGTATTATTCCAGTAAATAGGCATTAAAATATTAAATACAAATATAACAATATCACAAAACTCAGACTCCTTCATATTATAACTGGTGGTCCCTGAGAAAGCTTTGAGCTTTAACTTTGAGCTCTAAACAGATTTGCACAATGTTATAAAGAAGATGAAGCGTGAGTGAAGTAAGAAATCTTCTTTATTCGTCTTCACACCACCATAGGTTCCAGATAGCTGGAGGGCACCTTTGAATGTTGGCAAACCATGAACAGGAAAGTACCAACTGGGACAGGGTGGGGGGGAGGAATATACCATGTAAAATAGAGATTACAACACACCTCCCGGCATAGGGAGGAGAAGGAACAGAGAGCTTGGGAAAGAAAGGGGTACAAAAAAGGAAGAGAGCAGGAGGAAAGAGCGGAAAAGAGCGAAGAAGAGCTAAGGGGAATAAAGCGAAGAATGAAGATTATTTGCATGAACAATTCAAATGCATGAAACAATCACTTAACACACCGGTGTGGATCTGGTTCTCAGAGATCTCCTGGGACTGAGTATCTTTAACCTGCTCTCTAGAATTAAACTGTAATCAACGTCACCTCCTTGTTTGTGAGGAATGATTTTGTCCATGCTCCAGGTCTGTCCATTTTCTAGTTGGACCACATTTTTCCCCACACTGGATATTCTGCAAGGCTCAGAAAACCTGGACGCTTCTCTTCTGCGTGGTTTGGGTAGGCCCACGTGGACCCAATCACCCTCATTGAACACTTGGAATTTGACGTGCTTGGTTTGGTCATAACTGTCCTTGTATTTGACTTGGTGTTCGTCCACCCTTCTGGAAATTTCACTGCGGTTGACAACACAAGTATCATTTCTTACCAATCATGGAGGAGAACATTTTGTTTTAGGAACACTTCCTTTGAGAGAGGTGAACAGGGAAATTGCTGTCACGCTATTGGGAGTGGAGTGATAAGCCAAAATTGTCTCCATTAAGGCAGACTTAGGCAGTGTCCCCATAACTTCTGCCCTCTGAAGGCCTTCTTTGAACATGCGGTTGATCCGCTCCACCAATCCATTTGCACGGGGACAATATAAAGTTGACTTGTGATGATTGATGCCCCTGTAAGACAGAACCTCTTTCATATTTTCCAAAGTGACCTGCACACCATTGACAGGGTGCCAGGTATGCCCTCATAACAAAAACGCCTTTCAAGAACTGTGTGAGAACTCGTGTCGATTTGATGAACACATTTATAAACCACCCAACGAGTGTGATAGTCCGCTAGTACTAAGATGAAGCATTTGTTCAATCTTTTTAATTTGAGGGGACCTATTATGTCAAGAGCCGACTTGGACCATGGCCGGTCAGGAACCTCTACTGGAGAAAGTGGAAGTTTGCAGGTTTGGTGAATCTTGTCACTGTGGCTACAATCCAAATATTTTTTCACTGCGTTCTCAGTCACAGCATCCATGCCTGGCCGCCAGTAGTCCAAGCGGATTTTGTTCTTGGTGAGACTGCGCCCTAAATGTCCCATGTGAGCCGGTTCAACGATTTTCTCTCTTAGATTCTCCGGTGGGATTACTTCCTCCCCACAGCAAACAATACCTTCTTGTATATTTAATTCTAGTCTTACATCCCAGTACTTACACAGAGTTCCTGGAACGTCACTTTTAACAGCAGGCCAACCATTTTTGATGAATTCTTTGATAGAACACATTTCAGCATCAGCTGGCACACAATTGTCCCATTCCTCTTTGTTCAAGCAGGTAAGTTGAAGTATGACATCTCAATCACAAGCGATTGTTTTGCTTTACAGCACAGGTGGGGAGCGGGATAAGAAATCAGCAACAGTGTTTTGAGATCCTGGCACACACTTAACACTGAAATTGTACCCTTCAAGTCCTAGGATCCTGGTGGTGGTTCTAGTTGCCCTTTTTGTGGTAAATGCAAACATGAGAGGTTTGTGGTCGGTCTTTACTGTAAATGGAATGCCCCACAGAAAGAACCGGTAGTGTTTGATCGTCCAAAAGCAGGCAAGTGCCTCTTTCTCCAACACACAACTTTGCACGATTTAGCTCCACGGCCATATAGCCACGCTTCATTTTACTGAGCAGGTCTGTGACTAACTAAACTCAGTTGTCAAGAGGATTCAGCTAAAAGCCCTATATCAGTGTTTTTCTTAGCCACTGAGGCAAAACGCTGAAACCAACTTTTGTATATTTGCCGTCCATTTGTTATAATTTGTAAATATCAAGTATTGCTGTACTTTTTTAATACAGTCCGGCACCAAGCTGTTGTACAACTATGCAATTAAACAACCCAAATAACAGTTTTCAGAAGTGAGTGGCCAAATATGGGCAATGGGCTCTGCTAAGTGGATGAACATGCAGGGGGAAAGAAAATACCCCTACATGCATGAGAAAATCTTAACCCTTGACTATAAATAGTAAACAGAGAAGATAGAAGGCTATACCAATCTGCCAGTATAGCTCTGACACAACACCACTAACTCACAGTTGTATGTGATTTCATAGTAATACAATTTAATGGAATAACATCACTGAGAAGCATTTCATCTAAATTGTTTCATGGAAATTTTCAGAATGAATGGCACTTTTCGTAGAAACCAATTCATAGAATTCCTTTTTGGTTGAAATTGGCTTTAAAATGCTTCTATTTTTAAGCATAAATACAATGGTTGCAGTCTTTACTTTCTGTAACAGTTTTGTCAGAGATATTTATTTCAGTACTTAACTGCAGGGGGCATTATTTCATATTTATATTATTAGACTACACCAAACAATTACTTCAGATGCTTTAAATTTACTGGCCCATTAGCACCCGCAGAAACCATCCATCGCTGACTCTCATAACCCCTAAACACCATAAATCCCTGTCCCTAATATCCCTCACTACACCTACACCAAACTCATTCCTGAAGCCTAAAAGCCCTTTCCACCCTAAAAATCCACCGCCCCTGAATCCCACCCATCCCAAACCCATAAACCCCTCCATACACCTAAACTCCATCCATCCCTGAAACCTACACAAATCCTCACCACCCTTCAACACCAGTCATCCATAACCCACAAGATCTCCTCCCCCCACTAAACTACTCATCCCTAAACCCTAAAAACCGATTTCTACAACTAAACTCCACCCATCTCAGAATCCTGAAAACCGCTCACCAACCTAAATTCCCCTCCATACTGAACCATAAAAACTCTTCACAACTCCAGACGCAAACCCATAATTGACCCTTAAAAACCCTCACCAGCTCTTGTCTATGTACAAACACTAGAAGTAGCTAGAATTGATAACACCACCTCCTAAAACCTTGTGCCTAACTCTTAGCTAATGTGGAATATACATCCCAAAACACACCTGCATCTACGTGCTCTAAGATCTCCTTGGGTTGCGTTCACCTATACATGTTTTCTGAATCTATACCTACTGGCGTTCCTTTCTTTTTTCTTTATTTTACTCCTACAATTCATTATATCTCATATCGTATTTCCAAGGGTCTGTTAAGATACCATATGTTATTTTTCTCTCATTTGTCACCTGTTACCTGGATTTTGCTCTGTATACTAGACCTTCAGTCACAATCAACCCTCCAGGGTTCTATATATCTGATGTGTGCTTCTTAAAATGGACCCTTGCTGTATATTGTTGTTCTTTTCTCCCTGTTCATTTGTTTACGAAAAATGCACAATAAAATCCTCCTGAAATTTAAAAAAAACCTCACCAGCCCAGAACTCATCCATGAACCCTAAAGCCCCCTCAACACCCTTACACTACACTAATCTCTGAAACTTAAACACACCTCACACACACTAACACCACTGATCTTTGAAATGTAAAAACCTCTCACCACCCCTACACTCCACCCATTCCCAAACCCTAAAAAAAAAAACATTCAATGCTTTGACTCCAATTTTTCCTGACCCCTAAAAACGCCCCATCACCCTAAACATTGCCCATCCCTGAGACAATAAACCCCACAGTAGTCCTAAACTCCACCCATGTTAAATATAATTTAGGATTTTTCCTTAAAATTATCTTTCCTTTAAAATGTTTCCTTTAATTATCATTTTTTTCTGCATTTCCTTAAAATAGTCTTCCTTTAAAATTGGTTTTGCATGGTTTGACTACCTATAATGTCGTTTTTCAGTTTTCCATTAATTCACAAACATCACTTATTCACTTCTAGGCAGAGTGAGATAAGAATGGTAGTACCAGTACTGATATCAATAGCCGGCAACTTATGCACACAAGGAGAGTGCACAAGCACGACTCCCCACTTCATGAAGAAGGAACGATGGGGGTAAAAGAAAAATGTCTTAGAGCCAGCTAAATAAATTAAATAAACCCTTGCAGAAGAAGGCAGGGAGCAGATAGAGTTTTGAACCAAATCACTCTTCATAAAGATAAAAATCACAATAAAATTAAAATGTGTAGGGTCCCTGAACAAGTGATAGAAATTAAAAAGTGGCTTAGCTTTTGGCGAGCATTTGTCAATTTTAAGCAAATTATATTAATTAAAATATTTCAAAAGGAAAAAGGGGGTAAAATGAAAAAGACAGCGAGAGACTGTGAAGAAGTTTAAACAGGTTGTATTCTAGGGTGATCCTACATTAATCCTAACTTGAAATGTCATCACAGCGGGAGCAAAGTATTAAAATTTAAGAGGTCAGCATAGGCTTTACTGTGATATTAAACAACACTAATGAAAAGATGAATGTCATAGAGCAAGTATAATTATTGGATAAGAACATTCTGCATGCCATAAAACATTCATACTGGAACATAACAAAACATCTCTCCAAAGCTATCAAAATACAGAATACAGAAACAGAAAAGGCATATGGTGACAGTCCAGGAATATGAATTGTACGCTGAAAAATCAAAATAAGTAAATAAGGAATTTATTAGCAAATAGGAAAATATTTCCAGAATTACCGCCTTAAACGTGGCGGCAATTCCGCTTCGGTGCAGGGGTTCTATTAAGTGGGCGGGGCTGTGACGGCCATTGGCCGTTCGCAGCACTGGGGAGGGAGTGCACGGAAGGGGTTAAAGGGTATCACAATCTATTTCAAAATGAAGACCAAAGGAAGGTTTTGGACAGAGGAAATGACTGTCTCTTGGAAGAAAAATCCAAAACCATTGTGGTAACGGATTAGAAAACCCTTAGGAGCAGTGCTTAACTTAACTTAAGCCAGTGGTTTCCGGTGCTGGCATTTAATTGTCAACTCCGTCACTTATGATAGTCTGCCACATGGTGGCACTGTATGACTAATTTAGAGATGGGCAGAGCACCAGTTGTTTATTAATTCAATATGCATTAAAATGACTAAGAAATTCTTATATCTTTGGGGGCCTGAAATAGTTTGAGGTTTTCATTCTTTGTGAAGTTTATGTTGTGTTTAATTTCTTTTAAAAAGCGTTCAAATACATTACTGTTTCTTCTCACTTAATATATCAAAAAGGAATTGAAAAGACAAAAGTGTTATAGTCACCACGTCGAGCAGTCACAAATGCCACTTGCCACTTTTTGTATTGCTACTTGCATTAAAAAGGTCCCAATCCTGAAACACTTATAATGTAGCTTTAAAAGTTAAATTCTAAGGAAGGTGAATATAAAGTCATAGAAATGGGGTATCTGTGTTAGTAAGGGGTTATTAGGGAAAGCCACTCAGATTGGACATTAGTTATTATATAATTGATTTGAAAGCCTTGTCAGAAGAAGTTAAACCCTTGAAAAAACATAAATCAATAGGTTTCAGTAAAGATCTGTAACATATATTAGCAGGAAACTTTGCAATAAAAGTGTCCCTCTCCTTAAGGCAAAGGCGGATCTTGCCCTAACCTTTGATTTAGTGGGGCCCCAAATGATTATTGAGCTATGCAGGGATCCGTGGGCTCGACTGAAGTTAGGTGAGAATAGAGCCCTGTCCAGGAAAATGCGCCCCTGATAGGCTGAAGCAAGGGTGCATCTCGTCCCTCTTTTGTTTTCAGTTTGTACAACCGATGCACCAGTAGACTTTGTTCAAGCTGGAACTTTTTCAGCTCTATTGAGTCAGGAGAAGATACACAACATTTCTATGCAGACAATACTCTAAACTTTGACCGAACCCCGACAGGCCTGCAGCAGGTGCTGAATAAATGTAATTTGTTCAGTGAACTTATTTGAAAATCAATATTTGAAAACCAAAGGCAATTTGTTTTCAAAACAGAAGGTACAGAACACCTCTGTAAGGTGTCTAATTAACTGCAACTTGGAAGCTTCTCGTTACTGTTACCTGGGGCAACATTTGCGTATTATGTATGTACACACACTGCTCTTGTGCTGGGGTTTGTTTAACAATATGCAAATGGGTCAAAATCAGTAGGGATGTTTGAACAAAAAAATTGAACTAAAGTTACGAGGCTATTGCTAAAAGGTTGGGAGCAACTGGTGTTTATCGAAATATTAGTTACAGTGTCCAGTGTGTGTGTGTGTGTGTGTGTGAGTATATGTGTATATATATATGTATATATATATATATATATATATATATATATGTATGTATATATATATATATATATATATATATATATATATATTCAAAACAGCGTAACTCCTTCTTCAAGGAAAAACAGCGCAGGACACCTCAGGATGCGTCATTTAGTTTATTAGCAAAAGTGAAAGCTGCCCACCGACGCGTTTCGCCATATATATATATATATATATATATATATATATATATATATATATATATATATATATATATATATTGTTTGTATTGGCCTTTGATATACAATGGCAAGCACGATACTGTGAAATATATCAGCAGGTATAAATGGGGAAAAGATCAATTATGCCCATGCTGTATCAATTTAAATTAAACCCTATAATTATTGGGTGAACCAATGCAATTAAGTGTTGCTGTTCTGAGCCACAAAGCACAGAATATCTATCTATCTATCTATCTATCTATCTATCTATATATATATATATATATATATATATATATATATATATATATATATATATATATATATATATATATATATATATATATCATTCAACGAAGTTGCCTGCTGTGAGTAGAGTTCAGTCTCAATTTTATTGGAGAAACAGCAGTGTCAAACAGCAGACTGTCTCGCCCTGATTCCAAGTCCTGCCCAACGCGTTTCGTGCACTGGAGCACTTTGTCAATGCCTGCGGGCATCTCAGAGGCATACAAAAGCACGGCAGTTTCTTGGACCACTTTTGAACATAATGTCCCCGCCCTTGTGGGCGTGGCCGTCAGCACGGCCCGATGGTCTTTGTAGTGCCTCTCTCTTACTACTGTGAGTCACCAGCCTTTGCGCTCTAGTAAATGTCATTAAAATTCCCAAGTGGGTTGCGGTAAACACTCACGTCATTTGTCCTGCACATTGCTTTCTCCAACAGGCTTCCCCCATCCTTTCAGCTGCAGCGCCGTAAGGCGTCACAAAAGGGCTCCATCACTGCAGCGGGACACTTCTCGCGGCTCAGGCTGGGCAGCTCTAAACCATTCAACAAAGTTGCCTGCTGTAACAAGGTCCACACAGGTGAGTAGAGTTCAGCCTCAATTTTATTGAAGAAACAGCGGTGTCAAACAGCCGACTGTCTCACCCTGATTCCAAATACATTAAGGTCAGAATTGGGCTTTTTGGTGTCCTCGATTATTACATTTCCACAACACGTTGATACTATTAAATATTTTGATACTATTAAATATTCCAGGAGATACTCCAAGACAGGAGCTTCTAGGTTTAGCCTTCCATGAAGCTTCTCTATTGGCTCAGGTAATGGAGAAGCTCTGTAATGAGACCTGTATTCTCCAGGCCGATCTCCCCATGCCAAGTCTCTTAGCTATCTGTGTTGTGGGAAACATACCATAATAAAAGCCATGTGATGTAAGGCCAGCTGTTAAAATCTGGGCTTTAATAATCTCTTTGATTAGAAATGGCAATCTGATGGTCTTTTTTTTTTAGAGAAACTGAGCTAAAAGATTATTGTATCATATGAAGAATATGCTCCGCCCCCCCAACTTTAATATACCTCGATGTGACTGTAACATTCAGACAGGGTATAGAATTACAATATGTTTTCATAAATCACTAGAGGCGAGAAACCTGCCTTCAGTTTGAGGTAAGTGAAATGCTCCTAATGGAATTCAGTAAGACAATTGACCGAAGCTGGCTGTGACGTAGTCTGCCAAACTTCCTCAATATGCAATTCAATTTTTAATTTTCGTTGTAGATTTTACGTTCCTACAATGATCTATTCTTTATTTCCAATTTTAATATCTGGGCAGACACATCAAATGACTCCCTAGCATCTAGAGTGTTTAAATCCATCTAGGTTCTAGGGTTTAAACAATTTATTACAGAGTCTACATACTAACCAGGTCATACCCTTATCATAATTTTAGATTAAAGCAGAAATGTGTCCTTCATTCACACTGAGGAATTAACTTGAACAGACTACTAACTACTTCATTAATATAAAAAATCTAGTAACATAACATACTGACACACATATGGTTAGCTGCCTATATTAAAGCTTATTGGGGCCCTGAAAAAGTATGCATCACAAAAGATAGAGTCCTATTTGTAAGGTAAAAAAAACCTTTGTGTGTATTTTTATTCTGTAAAGCTTTAATAGCTAGGCATTGCTAAGACCTACTTTCAGGAATTTGCAAATTCATAAACTAAAGTATTTAGTGTGCAATGTGAAGCAAGGATTTTCTGGCAATATATGTAATGCACTAACATATAATAGTAAAATACTATGAGAAATTGTTAAGTGAAACTCGACTATTTTGAAAATGGGAGAATTTTAACAATATTTTAAAGTGTAAACTATTGTAAAAGGTGATACATTAGTGTTAGACCTGGAAACATTGGCGTGGGTCTCCCTTCCATTTTTTCTGTTGCCTCATGTATTTTTGCTGGTGTTATATGCTTTGGGCACTGTGCCACAGCTATCCAGTGCCACAGTGCAAGTGCTCCCTATTGTAAATTAATATATTAATCAGTGGTTCCATGTTTGGCTATTTGGTTTACTTGTCAGACCCTAGTCTAGGGCACCGAGTGTGCCCAGGGCGTGTAAATCCAAATGCTGCTGGTGGGCTTGCAGCATGGTTGTGCCACCCACAGAAGCAGCTTTGTAAAATGTGTCTAAGGTCTGCCATTGCAGAGCTTGCGTGCAGTATGGTACTGTCATGCTGACTGGGCAAGTGCACCCACTTGCCAGTCCCTAAACCTTCCTGTTTCTTCATATTAGTCACCCCTATGGTAGGCCCAAGGGCAGGGTGCATTGTAAGTATAAGGTAGGACAAGCCCTGGTGTGTGTGGCATGTCCTAATAGTAAATTAAAGCCATTTTCGTTTTTCACTATTGCAAGGCTACCTGTTCTCCATAGGCCAGAATGGACTGTTAGAGTTATTACATTTTATAATCCTAACTGTCTCAGAGAACATGGTAGAAATTAGAGTTTAGTATGCCTGAACTCAGAAAAATAAAATACATCTTTTAGTGAAGTTGGTTTTAATATTCTGTGTTTGCAAATACCACTTTTAGAAAGTAGGTATTTGCTTGTCTAACCATTCAAACCTGCCTCTGCTAGGTTGTGTATTCCTTTGTCTGGTTTTGTGAGCGACAGGGCTGGGGGATTCCAAGAGACAGGCTGAGTCGAGTCACCCAGTGGTGAATAGTGAGATCTGCATCTAGATGGGAGGGAGGAGTTGCACCTGAACCTTGAATAGGGCTGTGCCTGCCTCCCACAATGCTGGCTCCACCCCCTGGGGAGCAGCTGATGTCTCTGCCCTGCACACTGAAAGAAGAGAAGGAGTCCTGTAAACAAAGTGCTCCAGGACTGTACTTGCCTTCCACAATGCTGGCTCCACCTCCTGTGGGGCGTCTGATATTTCTGCTCTGCACTGTAAAAGGAAAGGAGAAGTCTGGTAAACAGAGTGCTTTAGAACTGGTTTGGACTGGGCAAAGGCCCCTCTCCCCTCAGAGAAGAAAGGATTTTGGGGTATAAATATTGGGACTCGATCCCATGAAATTAGATCACTTTGGACTACAGGAAGAAACCTTTACTGAGGAGAGGAACCTGAAGAAACTGAGGAGAGACTATTCCCAAGCTGAAGTGCTGCTTGGGGGATTGGCCTGCAGTGGTTGCTTTGCTGCCAAAGGAAGGAGCAAGGAACTTTGTGTACTTTGCTTTCAACGTGTGAAGGATCTCCAAGGGCTTGGAAAAGAGCTTGCCTCCTGCTGAAGTCTCAGGGACAACAGACTTCACCCCCCACCTCCCCAGAGTGCTTTTGGAAGTGCCTGCTGCTATTTTGGGCCTTCTGAGGAACTGCGTGTCGCAAGGAGCTGGAAGCGTGACTCAACAAGAAGAAGCGTGTCGCTATGCCTGTCGTCGCAACTCCGAAGGAGGGTGTCACCGCTGGAACTGTTGCACTGCACCGCATCGGAGAGAAGCGTGCCACAACGAAGAGGAAGCGTGTCGCCGTTGCTGCTGCCGTCGCAACTCCGAAGGAGGGTGTCGCCACTGTAGTGGTCGCACAGCACTGCATCAGGAGAAGAATCTCGCAAAGAGGTCGGAGCGTGTCGCCGTTGCTGTGCCTACCATCGCAACTCTGAAGGAGGGTGTGCTGCTGGAACCGTCACACTGCATCGCATCGACCAAGAGCACCTCGCATCCCGAGAAGCGCGCCGCCGTCGGACCTGCTGCTGTCGCATCTTGTATGTCGCCGATGTAGTTATCGCATCGAGCGGAAGCTTCACGCGTCATGGGAGAAGAGCGTCACCGCTGGAGCTGTTGTCGTCGCATCGTAAGGGTGTCGCTGCTGCAGCCCACGCATCGAACCGAGAACTTCTCGCATCCCCGAGAAGCGTGCCACATCTGGAAGATCTTCACGTCTTTATTTCTTTGTATCTGAACTGTGCCGCATTTCCCATCGCTGCGACATTGCTTGTCATGGAAGCGCAACGCAACCTAAGGTACATTGACGCAGAGTGTCGCATCTAAGAACTGAACTGAACTAAGCATAAATCTACCATCTTAAAGTAATAGTATTGTGTATTTTTGACGTTTATGGTCTTGTGGTAACTCTATATAAAGTCTGCTTATTTTTTATATAAAACCTGTGTGGTGTCCATTTATAGTGTTGTCACTGGGTTTCTGTATGTGGTCACAACTGCTTAGCTTACAACGCCTCTGAGATAAGGCCTTGCTGCTCGTGCCAAGCTACCAAGGGGGTGAGCAGGGGTTATTTTAGGAGTGTAATCCCCTTATCCTGACTAGATGAGAGTGTCCCTATTTGTCACACGTACCTACCTGTGCCAACTAGAGACCCCCAAATCTAACAATTAGCAAGATGTATTTTAAGGAGAGCTTCAGTTTTTTTATTTAAAATAGTATTTTTAAATATTGTTTGGCCTAATCTGTATAATATTACAACATTTAAATTAACTTTGAAACTCTCTCTTTGTTTTGGAAGTATGGGCCTGATTAAGATGGCAGCAGGACCGCCAACGTCAGGTCATCAGTTATGTTATGTTATGTTATGTTATGTTTAGGGCTCTTTTATAGCGCACGGCTACCCCAAGGGGTGTCCCGCCGCTGCATCAGTGGCGGTCCCACCACCATCTGCCCCTGCAGGTCCTCCCGCTGCATTACGATAGCAGGCAGATGGTGGGCGGGCAGACAGACTGTCCACCACGCATCCAACGGGGACCGTCAGAGGGACTGCGATCCCTACAATAGTGGCGGTGCCTGCTCAGGCACCACTGTAAGAATTGCAATGCCTCTTTCCGCCGTCGGTTTCATGGCGGTTAACCCGCCATGAAAAGGCAGGTGGAAAGTGACTTTGGGTGCCCATAGCCCCCTTGGCCCTCCGATATGGACCATGGGGGGCACCTATGCTGCCCCCTAAACATCCCCGCACCATGTGGCAGGCACATATAGTGCAGGGATGTTTACAAACATGCTTCTTGGCAGTGAGGCTTTGTGCTGCAGCTCTTAATTTGCAGCTCGTAATTTGCATGGCAGGTCCGGTTACCGACAGGATGGCGGACAGACGCTTGTCCGACCACCATCATAATAGGCCCTAAGTTCCTGAAGAATAGTTTCTCATAGCTGTTGTGTAGCAACAAAATAGAAAAAATGGTAGGAGGCCCCCTCTTGGTAGTTTTCAGGGACCAGGGGGAAATGACAGAGAAATATGGGGTGTCCCGTATTATGGCAAGCCTAAGAGACCTGCTACTCAATTTGAGTGTTCTGTATATCTCCGAGTGCTCTGGGATTAAGCCTAGATTCAGCGACCTTTCACATCCGAAATAACTTTAGTGTATGTATAATACATAAGCAAGCTGCAGATAATATGTTGGGTGACAGGTATTGAAATTAAAATTAAAGTTAAAACAACTAATTTCTGATAAAAAATGTCTGTGTTTATTCTTATTTAGTACAGAAAGGGACATGTCAAACAATTAAAAATACATATGTAGTTAGTCAACACAATATAATAAACGATTCATTATACTAAAATCACATTTGGTACATAATTACAAAAGTTGCAATAAAATTCACAGTTTTAAATCATAAACAAGAATCACTATTCGAGTCGACACAGCGTTTCGGTTTTCCTTATTTCACACCTTCTTCAGGACCGATTCTTTGGCACTAGTCTTTGTGTTTAAATCCACCTTAATTATTGGTGGTGTTTGGTGCCCCAGTCTTGTACGAGCTGTTGGCAGTAATCTTAAATGTTTTGTTCTCAGGTTATCCCTTCTTAGATAGGATGTCTTGTCTTCCACACTGTGCGAGGAAGCCACCGTTAAATTTCAGGAAGTAGAGAGTCCTAATATCGAGTGGTCAAGACCGCTGTCGTGATTTTCTTCTTGATTACGATCGACTTCAGGAAGCTTTGGGTTTTATTTTCCTTCTCGCTCCTTTTGAACCACGGGACTCTATTTGCTTTGTTTCGGCCTCCCTGCTCCTCGTCACAGCGAATCTTCGCAATAAACCGAAGCTGCGTACTGATCGGGCGACGCTGTGACGAGGAGCAGGGAGGCCGAAACAAAGCAAATAGAGTCCCGTGGTTCAAAAGGAGCGAGAAGGAAAATAAAACCCAAAGCTTCCTGAAGTCGATCGTAATCGAGAAGAAAATCACGACAGCGGTCTTGACCACTCGATATTAGGACTCTCTACTTCCTGAAATTTAACGGTGGCTTCCTCGCACAGTGTGGAAGACAAGACATCCTATCTAAGAAGGGATAACCTGAGAACGAAACATTTAAGATTACTGCCAACAGCTCGTACAAGACTGGGGCACCAAACACCACCAATAATTAAGGTGGATTTAAACACAAAGACTAGTGCCAAAGAATCGGTCCTGAAGAAGGTGTGAAATAAGGAAAACCGAAACGCTGCGTCGACTCGAATAGTGATTCTTGTTTATGATTTAAACTGTGAATTTTATTGCAACTTTTGTAATTATGTACCAAATGTGATTTTAGTATAATGAATCGTGTATTATATTGTGTTGACTAACTACATATGTATTTTTAATTGTTTGACATGTCCCTTTCTGTACTAAATAAGAATAAACACAGACATTTTTTATCAGAAATTAGTTGTTTTAACTTTAATTTTAATTTCAATACCTGTCACCCAACATATTATCTGCAGCTTGCTTATGTATTATACATACACTAAAGTTATTTCGGATGTGAAAGGTTGCTGAATCTAGGCTTAATCCCAGAGCACTCGGAGATATACAGGATACTCAAATTGAGTAGCAGGTCTCTTAGGCTTGCCATAATACGGGACACCCCACATTTCTCTGTGTAGCAACAAAAGCCAAATGGCTGAACAATAATGTTATTTATTATCTATCAGCCAGAATACAGAACCAGAGTGTTGAGTTGATCCACTGATACCAGAACATATCAGTGCTGTGTATTCAAATGCTTTTCCTCTTTCTTAACATTTTCAAACAATTACATACAAAGCCAACATTCCACAAGGTAACAGTTTGTCTCATAACAAACTCCTAGGTAGTTATAGTTAGAACCTACTTACCGTAGGAAAATAGTTTTCTGTTTTGCTAATAACTTTGGCGCCGATTTTCAAAACTAGTTCACCACTCACTTCAGCTGCTGATTGGAACATTTTGTGGTGATTCGTCAAGCAAGGGCAGAGAAAAAGGGGGGGTCCCAAAATGCATTTTCCCCATGCAATTTTCCACAGGGATTTTGAACATGACAAGAGCCCAAACCGCTAAACGGTATTACACCAAATTTGGCAGTAAGCTAGCTCTTCCTCCAGAAAGAGCCCTTTTAAGGTCGAGCCTAGAGGAGCGCGCATGCGCTGCTGTAGGAGCGGGCCTCTTGGAATCACTCCAGACTTTCCAGAGACTTCTCCATTTGGGTCGAACTCCTCCCACACATTCCATTGGCCTTTGCGTGTGGCTTTCAATAATGAAAGCACGCAAATGGCCACAGAAAGGTGCATGTCCCGCCTTTCCTGTAAACGTTCACTCCCATGGCCTAGGGGTCTCGGGAGCGAGCAGCGGCACGCAGGCTGCCAGCTGCATTCCTGGTGTCTCAGGTTACACGTGCAGCGCTTTCGCTTGTTTTTGTATATTTTTTTGCTTGATGTGCGGCCCCCGCCGAGGGAGCCGAGTACACAGTATAAGTGCTATTTCAATGTTTCTGGTTTGTTGCAGTCAGAGAGATATTTAACCATTATTTTTAACTATTATTGCCAACTATTACCATTATTAGTCTTAATAATAATAACAACGGTACTGCTAACAGTATAGTATAACATGACACTACTTGTGTCTCACAGTTAATACAGTTTGATTTCTCTTAGCATGTTTCTTCACTACATGCCGCTGTCTCGACAGTACATGGACACGGACAGAGTCCCTTGCACGGTCTGTTCTGTCTGTGCCTCCCCACCTCAGCAGTGTCTCACTGCCCCTGCTCGGAGCCTGTGATCCTCGCTTGTTCCCGGGCGCTGCCTCGCGCACATGGGCTTGTATTTCTTCATACATGTCTTCATTTCATTCCGTGTTTTGTGCAGCACAACCTTTGCACGTATTTTCAGATACATTGCATGAAGGTTGCACTTTTTCCATGTCACGATGGCACTGATATGCTTTATTGCCTCTAAAGTAAGTCTTGTGATATGTTTTCAATACTTTGTTACTTAACATGGCATATCGTGTCAAATCGCGCCAGTCTGCTAAGGTTGTTGACAGGTTTTGTCTCCCATCCTCACTCGTCGTTTACTCACGCCCACTTGCTGCTCAGACAGAGCCCCTTGCACTGTGTGTTCTGCTCTGTCTGTGCCTCCCCACCTCGCCAGTGTCTCACTGCCCCTGCTCGGAGCGTGTGATCCTTGCTCGTTCCCGGGTGCTGCCCTCGTGCACATGGGCTTGTATTTCTTCATACAAGTCTTCATTTCATTCCGTGTTTTGTGCAGCACATTTGCATATATTTTCATATACAGTGCACGAATATTGCACTTTTTCCATGTCAAGGTGGCACTGATATGCTTTATTGCCTCTAAAGTGAGTCTTGTGATATGTTTTCACTACTTTGATACTTAACATGGCATATCGAATCAAATCGCGCCAGTCTGCTTAGGTGTTGACAGGTTTTGTCTTCCACCCTCACTTGTCATTTACTCACGCCCACTTGCTGCTCTGAATCACGCGCCTGTAAACATATCTCACTTATTAACACTATAATTCACAGCCGCCTGTGACTGCCAAATACCTTTGAGCCATATCTGACATGAGCTGCGAATGGCACAACTTAAGTCATTTGTGTGCTTCACAGGGGGTCACCATTGTAAACTTTTGCCTAGTTTAGGGAGAGGTGTGGCGCCGCGGCCAGGGCGACTGACGCTGGACGCTGGGGATCACGGTTCGATCCCTGGCTCTGGTGGCAGGGGTCTGCCCAGCATCATGTGACTCTGGGCAATAGCTCGCTTAATCTTCCCAACAGCCCCCAGCGCCGAGAGACCCCTTCGGGCGTGATTCGTGCATTATACAAATACTGGATTTATTTATTCTGATGTTCTTTTTTTTTTTTTTACTCTTTATTAGTGACTGCAGTGAAAACTTACATTTATACCAAGACATGTACACATCACAGTCATTTTTTTTTCACATTTTAACCCCTGTATCACAGTGAGTAAGTATAATCTCTTGATAAAATTCCTTGAACAAGGAAAAGCAGGGCAATTTCCATCCTCATCAACAGTCAGTTTCTCACACTGACTACGTGTTATAAGTTCTCCTTATGTATAACAGTATCGTCCTCAAAACAGTGAACAACCATCCCCCAACACCCCCCTCCCTCTTCCCCACCCTCTCCTGGTCCCTTCGGAATCATCTAGGTGACTCTCTCAGGGCACACAATAATGACTGTCGATCTGCAGTGTCAGGGTGTACGTATCATGTGCACCTTCTTGTGGAGGGGGCATCCTACCAGCCAAATTCCTCCACCCCGGGCAAACTATTGTGACCCAGCCACCTGAGAGATGATTAAGTTCAGCCCTTCCAATTTCAGTGTCATCGCATCCCACTCCATCGCTATGGGTTGTTTCCTATGGACTCTTTCCTCCTCTCGCATTAAGGCCGCTCCCTCTGCCCGACCCCATTGTACTAGATCCGATTGCCATGCAGTTAACCTAGGGGGCCTGGGGGACTTCCATCTCATCGTTATGTTCCTAATCGACAGAATAAGGGCCAGGTCTAGGAATTTTAGTTTAACCTTCAATGACTTAGATCTTTTACGTACCCCCACCAAACAATACAGGGCTTCTACCGGAACAGGCAATTGTGTAACTGTATGGAGCACCTGGCATAGTTCGGCCCAGTAGCTCAGTAATCGATCAGGACCAGAGCATGTGGATGAAGTCAGCTTTGTCTCCTTGACAACGGGGGCAGCAATGTGGGGAGTCTGGAAACATACGATGTATCCGCTTGGGGGTTAAGTATGCCCTGTGGAGCACCATCGTCTCAATAAATCTGAATTTAGCATTACGCGATACTCTTTTCGGGTGCTCCAGTATAAGCTGCCACGTCTTATCTGTTAGTTCCGAGCCAGAATCCTGAGCCTAGGTCATCCTAAGGGTCGTGAGCGGAATTGCTGCATGTTCCCTGATCCCAGTGTATAGCCACCATACAAGGTGTCCCCCCGCCCCCATATAATACAACAAGTAAACCAGTTCATGTTGTGTAGGCTTGAGTCGTTAAGGTGCCCATGTGTTCCTAATATAGTGTGATACCGTGGCGTGTAATAGTTATAATCTTGGAGGGGCCCCGTGATCTGCATGAAGGAATCGTGATCCAACATCGTTTCGTCCCCAAAAAAGGCACCTACTTCTTCAATCCCGTTTTCCGTCCAGAGCCGCAACGCATTTCGTGTAAGTCTACCCTTCGGTGTCGGAATGCCCAACAATGGGATATTCGCCGCGTAAGGCGGTACTGTGGACGTATACGACAGGGCTTTCTTCCAGCATATTAATGCAGAGTGCAGGAGGGGAGAGCAGTTCAGGGGAATCCGGGCCTTTGGTAATAATAAGGAATGGAGTTCCCCACGTTCTTTCGTAAAATCAATCTCATGTAGGTTCCTGCCTGCGATCCAATATGATAGCCACTGAAGTTGGCTGGCATAGTAATAGCTCCTGAAGTCCGGTGCCCCAAGTCCCCCCAACCTGGTTCCTAATTGGAGTTTACGCAAATTGATACGTCTCCGACTAGTGATTCTGATATTCCTAGATGTTAAAAACTCATAAGGTCCCAAAGGTGAGACCTATTGGCTATGCCAATGTTTGTTGTAATTTGGTGTAAATCTGTTCAGTAGTTTTGGAGTTATTAAAGAAAAACATATTATAGATATCTAGAGATGTGAATCATCCGTGGATGCAACAGATCTCTTGGTGAGATCTGATTGGCTGCCAACACTTCAACCAGGAAGTGTTGGCAGCCATCTTTGGATTCAGGCTCGAGTCCCAAATAAATGTGAAAAAATCCAAAAGGGCGTAAGGTAGGAATACCCTGACCTCCAAGGGCTGATGGTGGGTCCCTGGGACCCCACCAGGGCCCAAAACCAGTTTTTTTAATTGCTGCGAAATCACAGTGGATTCCCCGGCTTTTTTTTTTTTTTTTATAAAGAAGTGCGGTCTCCTGCGCTTCTTTTTCTCAAGCCCTCTGGGTGGGCCAGGACCCAGGGGGGAAATAACTGTTAATTTAAGAGGGAGGGGGCGCAAGCGGCCCCATTCCCTGGCAGATTTTGGCCTCAGAGACCCCATCCCCAGGGCCTGGCCGATTTCATAGATGGGGAGGGAGACGGCACGTCCCCCTCCCAGGCCGATTTCGGCCCCAGGGTTCCCATCACCCGGGGCCCGGCCGTGCATAAGAAAGGAAGGGGGGCCATGCAGCCCCTGCCCCAGATCCATCAAAGGCCCTGGGGATTGCATCCCCCCGGGTCTGGCTCCTGCTATGCCCCGGGGTACCCACCCCCAGGACACAGCGTGTTCACTCTTGCTTGGAGGGAGCAATTCTAAAGCTCCTGCCAAGCGAGAGCAAAACTAAGTCTGCTACCAGTGTAAAGACGGAAACACTATGTCATCCAACTAGCATCAGGTACAAGGGGATAACCCCAAATACTTAGATTATCTCAAATGATAAGTGACTATGGAATAAAGAAGTGAGAGAAAAAAAGGGGACAGAGCAAAAGAAAAAAAAGTCTGCATGCACGAGCAACCTTTTGATCCAGAATGTAAACATGTGGATGAAGTATAACCAGATACAAAATAGAGAGAGATTAAATGAAAAAGGATCATTTCACATTGATAAACGGAAGCTACCTTCAATGTAAAACAGACGGTTCATCCAAATGAGAATTACAAGATTAACCAAATTATGGCCCCTAGAGCCCCGAGGACTAGAGACAGGAGCGTCTGAAATAGTAATCACAAAAAACAGAGTTCATAACTCTGCATTATAATAAATAGGCTATCTCTGGTTTCCAAAACTAAATAAGCAAAATGAGTGAGAAAGCAGACACCCCCAAAAGAATCTTTGTAATCCATGGCTAATAGCCAAAAACACCTTTTGTCTTTTTATTGGTAATCGTTCCTGAGTATCAGATAAACCCTAGCACAAAGCACCGTCGTGTGCAATGCAAACAAGAAACAGAATAAACTGAATGGAGAGTCCCCACATTTATAGCACCCATGTGTCAATTACAACAACATGCTGATAGTGGACCCAGAGGAAACAAATAAAGTCAAAGTAATTCAAATTCAACCTCTGAGTGCCGTACGACATGCCACTATGTTAAGTGTATGATTTACTTATCCAAAACATTGTATTGAATACGAACAGCTTACCTCAGTCACAGTTGTGAGTGCAAAGACAGTTTTTGCTCCACTGAAAAATAGCAGGGCACAGCGCAGGATGTTGTTCGCAGTGTTATAAGTGAAGAGGCCTGGTCACCGTTTTCTTTTTTTCAGCAGTACAAAAGGGCAATGAAAGAGTGCAAAACCTAATGGAAATTATTCTCTCTACACTTATTTTTCTACAAAGTAGCAGCCTTGTTATGTAGTTCCGTGGCAACCTATATCCTCAACGCCTCTGGTTTGATTCTGAACATTTGATTGTAATGATCTTCCTACACCTGTTTTTTTCACACACACTAATTTCCTATTTCCGCAGAGTAAAACGACCATACCACAGCCATCAGAAATCCCAAAGGATTTAATTCCATTTATGCTGATCTCTTCACTTGCATGTTCTCCGTTCATGAATTCACTGTTTCAGGTCTCAGTAGCTTCACTTTTCCATTTTTGTTCCATACTTTTTCGGAAACCATTTGTGAATTGCTGAATGTGAAAATACACTTTTGATCAGTTTAAAATATTAATGTTAGTACAGTTACATGTTTCAGAAGCACACTAAGACATCTTAAAGGCTGCCACGTGGAATTCATCCTCTTTGGCTGTATTTTTACTCTGTGAGCCAATTTTTTTCCATTCAACAATGACCCCTGATTAATCCTTAGAGCTTATTTTTTTCAGATGTTTTCAAAGGTATTTGTAGAATCATTACCATGGCCTTTCTTAATCAGAATAGGAAAGGCATCTTTTATCCACCAAGGATGTGTGTTTTGATTGGTGCTCACTACCATCGGATTTAAAGTCTTGCACTACAATAAAAGTTGGTTGTTTGTGATCCTGCATTATCGCAGTAAGCTCAACAGTGAAAACGTGTTGCAGTTAGGTATTGCCAGGTGTCATGCATAAACATTAAAGCCAATTTCATAACCAACACATTTATGCATTGTATTCATATATGAGCTATTGTTTTGTTCCGTTTTTGAGCATTTTTAGCATCTCGCAAACACTTCATTTTCCTCTTTGTAGTTATTGTATCTATTTCACAGAAATGTAGAGGACGTCAAACGAAGACAGTGAATTCTCTGTAGCTCAAGCCACTTCTTACACAGAATGTGAATGTAGACCTTAGTTACTTTGTGATTGCAAGCAATGACCTCTTGAGTAGAGTTACAGAGAGGTAGTAGACTGTGGTTACAATCACCCCACGTGACATTTGAAACATTTATTGCATATGCTTGCAAACAATGGCACGCTTGCCAAGGCCAGATCGATTGGCTTTCCCAATGCTTGTTCTATCATGTTCCAATAGTTCTTGCCTTCCCTTCATGGATGTCAGTGAGAGGGCAGCAGTTGCAACATCTGTGTTCCTTCTTGCACCAAGGCATGACTCTATACCTCTGAGTATTAATCAACATTTCCCTCTGAAGTTCATAAGATTTTACAAGGTTGAGAGAGCGATCAAGTAATCTGAAAACTGAGATATCGCCTTTGACTATTGGGCTTTTATTCAGTGTAATTAAACTCGGAACAACCTTTGCAACTGCTTCCCAGAAAACCCATATTCAGCTGTTCTCACAGTATGAGTTAATATGATATACAAGGGGAAGAACTCAAGTTATTATCTTGTAATTACTTATCTGTATAGATTGAGGTATACATCTTAATCCTATATGAAGCACAGGGCGTTTAGTGGCCCACCGCTTCCAGGGGCGCCGCCCCAGGCTGTTATAGCACAAGTCATAAATTACAAAGATCGAGACTGTATACTCTGAGCTGCCCGAGAAACTGAGAAAACCCATTTTGAAATTCATAAGATCTCCATATATCCGGACTACACTCAGGAAGTGCAGGTGAATCGGAAATCCTTCATTGAGGTCAAGGGAAAGCTGACAACATGGGTCTTAAGTGCAAGCTCTTGTATCTAGCCAGTCTGCGTGTGATCTCAGAGGCCAAGTCTCATTTCTTTGTCTCGCCTGGAGGATGTCTGGCGGTGGTTTGAGATGTGGGACAAGATGCCATGGGATAAAGTTGGCCCCTGGAAGGTGTGTCCTCGAAATGAGTGGGGGTCAGTCAGTCAGGACTGGAGCGTGCGTGGACACCGTGTGCGATGAAGTGATCAGAGTCATTGAGGCCAGGAGTATTTGAGGGTTGTAATTCAGGGAGATGACACCATGGTGCTGGCCTCCTCCACCGCTAGGTGGGAGACTGTGGGACACTCGCCAACCCCAATGCTGGACTTGGAGATGAGTGACACTTCCACTTGACGGGGGATCTCGTGTTGCCTGAGCATTCTTTATGGAGGAGGATGTGGGGGTCGGAATGAGACTAACCAGGGAAGCAAAATGTGTTATGTTTGGATAATTCGTTAAAAAAACCGCAATGGTCCATTTACTCATATGACTTTGGTACTGGCATCATACCACTGCGTAGGGGTTCTGGGGGGTCCCTCCCACATATCGTGTTAGGCCATGTTTGGTGAGGGTGGTATAAGTTTGTGGGTCCTGACAGCATCTACGAGGATGGGAGAACAAAACAGTTTGTTTTTGTGTTGTTTGTCTGGGTTGGGGGTGTTGGGGAGTCGTTGATGTTTCAACCCCTAGTTTTTTAAGGGGTTTGGTTTGTAGTCATGGTACATGTGCTGGTACAGGGAGCTGAGTGTCATAAGGGGTGGGTCATAGGTGAGCTTGTTTCCCCAGGGGGTGGGCCAGTCCAGCTCCAATGGGATAACAGAAACATCTAAGCGCTAACTGTACGAATATCGTAACCTGGAATGTAAGGGGATTGAGGGGCTACACTAAGCGGTACAGGGTCCATTCGTTCCTAAAGCATAATCAGGTCCAAATTGCCTGTCTGCAGAAAAGACCCGTGATGGACAGTGAGGCTCGGAAGTTGGCAAAGAAATGGAGGGGACAATTCTCTGTGACCTGGCAATCTGGATCATACCTGGGGTGCCCTTCCGTCATACATACAGTGAAGCAGATATAGAGAGGCAATACCTGATGCTTCTGAGCACGTTAGATGGCAAAGATTTCACCATTTTAAAAACTTACGCCCCCAATGTCGATGATAGGAAGTTTTATGGAATGACTCAAGAACTGCTCGAGGGCAGTCTGGATTTCCTGACGATTTTGGCAGGAGATTTTTATTGTGTACTGGATGGGAACAATGAACGCCACCTACCGAGACAGGGGACAAAGCCTCTCATGTCTAGGTCACTATCAGTGGTTATGCAAAACCTGGGCTTCGTGGATGGCTGTCGCCATAATGTATTGCCATTCGGTGATGCATAACATGCATAGTCGCCTGGACCGCCTGCTTGAGGCTGTGGTTGGTCCTGAGCATCTACAGGCAGTTGTAAAATTGGGGTGGTACCTCTCTGACCATGCACTAGTGCTGCTCTGCTTGCAATGGGGAGGGGATTCACAACCTGTTAGAAGTTGGCACATATATCCAGAGCTCCTGACTGATGTGGCCTGTAAGGACGCACTCAATTCATACTTAACGAATAATTGGTGCTCCACCACCACTAGAGACGCTGAGCGGGAGACCTCAAGGCAGTAGTAAGAGGGATCTGAAAAGGGCTACCCGCGGCATTAGGAGGCGACTGAAGGCAGATATCAAGGTTCAGGAACAGCGATTAGTGGATCTCCATAAGGGGGAGGCGGGTTATGCAAATGTATGCGGGAGGTAATGAGGACTCAGCAAACTTTACATGCGCTATCGGATACCCTAGACAAATATACCCTTAGGGATTATCGGCAGAGTTTGGATAGAGAGGGGGATACATTGGGGAGGCTTCTAGCCTGGATACTGAAACGCAAGCAGGAGGCCTTGCTTCTACTCCACTTCCAGACCCCGGGGGGAGGGCAGTTTTCGGGAGGACTACCTGGCCGAGGAGGCTCGTCAGAAGGGCATGGTAGAGGCATTTCTCGCGAGGGTAGAACTACTTAGCCTATCCTTCGATTGTGCACATGAACTGAATGGTGAGCTTACACTGGCAGAATTGAGGTTAGCATTATGAAATCTTAATACATCAAAGGCACCTGGTGGGGATGTGTTCCCAGTTGAATTCTTTCAAACTTATTCTACGTTACTCATGGAAAGGCTTTTGGAAGTCTTTCTGGAGGCACAGGAAGAAAAGATCCTTTCTCTGACTATTCACAAAGGCATGGTCTGCCTCATGTGAAAACCAGCTGTAGACACCAAGGATCCTTCCTCTTACAGGCCACTCACTATGATAATATCGGATGAAAGATACTTCGCAAATTGTTGGCGACTAGGTTGCGAAGGATTGTACAGGAATTGGTACACACAGGTTAGTGTGGTTTTATACCGACTCGAAGCACGGCCCTCAGTCTTCATTGACTGATCCATGTGCTGCATGAACCTGCAGCGGTGGACCAAGACAGGGCACTAGTATCAATAAACTTTGAGAAAGCATTCAGTACCATTAATTGGCACTATCTGATGGCAGTATTGCGGGGGATGGGATTCGGGCTGGCCTTCAGGGATCGGGTGCAAGTACTTTACATGGACCCTGTAGTCCGTATCAAGGTGGGGTGTTGGTTTCAGATGCCTGGTGGTGGAGAGGGGCACGTGGTGGGGATGCCCTCCCTCACCCCTCCTATTTGCCTTGGCACATGAGCCTTTGGTGATCATGATATGTAGAGAGATGGATCCCTGGGGTATCCAGGTGGGAGAGTCCAATCATATTATTTCACTATATGTAGACCATGCATTTATTTATGCCCCTCCTGCTAGGGAGGCGTGCCCGTGTTGATGAGGTTCATGACTGCATTCGGTGAGGTATCTGGCCTGAAGGTTAATCTTAGAAAGACAATGTTATTCTCAATGGGGATGCTGGTGGTGAAATCCTGTGAGTGGCTTCCGGAGCTCGGTATTCAGAAGGAACAGAGAGCTTCCCTACTTCGGTATCATGGTGACCACTCATAAACGTCTGAATATAGATAGGGTTCTGAAGGGTCTTACCGGGTCAACTGCATTCTGGAATATTCTACCCCCATTGGTAATGGGTCAAGCAGCCATCGCCAAGATGAGTTTTCTTCCGAGATGTCTCTATGTGGTACATAATTTGTTATACCGCTTGGTCGAAGGATATTTCAGAGGCCGAATAGCTTGTTGAGCTCGTTGGTATAGGCGAGGAAGTGCAACATGATCGGCTTATCGCTCCTAAAGAGAGGCATGGAGGAGAGAGGTCTGACTCTTCCTGGTATGCAGCTCTCTTACTTTGCAGCTCATTTGCAAAACGCTGCCCGATGGCTAGCAGAGTCTGCCAACTGGGAAAAAAGACTCAAGGTATGATTGGGGGGAGGCATTAGCATGCTTACTGGTGAGAGGGGGCCATTCAGAAATCTCAATTCCATACCAGGTGAGGCACAGAGCCTTGATATGGGAAACAGTGGTTAAAAAGGTAAACTGCAGGGCACCATTCGACAAGGAGTTATGTCTGTGGGAGCTTGAGCTATTTCATACTATAGACTCTGATATGTCCCTGGAAAGTTGGAGGACTGGTGGTTGCCTTTAGACTGGAGACCCGGGGGGACATTTCTTACTTTCTTGGATGCACAAGAATTATTTAATGTAGTGGGGAGTCACTTCCAACTATATGCCAAATTGGAAAACACAACGAAGGAGGTGTGGCGTGGCTTTCCAGCAGGGCTGCTGTTATCTCAGATATTGGGCGGGTTGCTTCGATAGGGGAGGGCAGACACCTGATTACCCTCTTCTTTACCACTCTTAAAGGGGACATGACTAAACACCCATTCAGAGTGAGGCTAGCATGGAAGTTGGAATTGGGCGAGCCCCTCACAGACATGAATTGGGACCATGCCTGTGGGTTGGTTTTCACAGCCTCCTGTAATAGCAGGTTTAAATTATTACATTTCAACTACCTTTGTCGAATTTACATGAAACCTTAAAGGCTGAACAACATTGATCCCACCAGGGCGGTGAAGTGTGCATGCAGCTTGAGGAGGATGCCACCTTTCTGCATGTCGCTTGGCTCTGTGACGAGGTTCGTGGGTACTGGAGGGAGGTAGTGCATGAGGTTGAGAGGGCCACAGGAGTCACAATCCCCCTTACACCTAAGGCTTGCCTACAGGGGGCAGTGGCGAGACCCAGAGGATGGATGACCCCTTATACGTTTTTTGAGCCTTCACTCCACTTGGCAAACGGCGAGTGCCATCGGGAGGATGGTGTCTTGTGTGCACAGACTGACTGGATTAAGGATGTGCTTGAATGAAACTTAGGGACCTGAAGATATCCTACATGCTACTCTTCCCAGCAAAACTTAAGGTGCTCTACAAGGAACAGTCTCTCTTCTTTGCCCATCCAGAGGACGCCTGGCAGTGGTTGGAGGAACGCCCGATACTCAACAGCAGAGAGGTCGCCGGACGAGACATGTTGGATAGATCTGTGCGACATGGTCCACAATGGGAACTGCCGAGGACCCGGAGGATGACCTCTAGGAGACCGAAGAGGCGGAATCCAGCGACACCTTATCGAAGTCGTGGCTCAGAGGGACCGCGGAAGGGACGATCGGCCTCCCCGACAACGGGACAGAGACGGGCTCAAGATTTGCATGTTTGCGGACCAATGCTCGCTCAGAAGGAGACGAGGACGAAGATCTTGAGAGCCGCGCCTCTGGCGGGGAAGAGAGGGTGGAATAGGGTCAATCTGTTCACCCGCTAGCGGATGCGATCAGAGTGTTGGAGCAGGATGGGTCAGAGCAGCATAGTATGCCCGAATCAGAGACTCAGGACTCAAGATCATGAACAATGACGGCTTGGGATGTTTTCACTATCATTGTTTGTATAAGTTGTTGTTGTGGGTCACTCTCCTGCCCAGGTAGTGGGCAGAGGGCTTTAGGAGAGATTTGAGGGAAGGGATGTGTGGGTGGGCGACAGGCCTTCTCCTATGGACAGTTCTGTCTTCTGTTGGGATGGGCCTGGATGGGGAGGGAGGTGGGACGGGGGGGACGGGGGACTTCTACATCTGTTTGGGTTGGGGGGACTGGGAGGGGGGAGTTGGGGGGGTAGAGGCAACAGCCCTAAAGCGCAGCCGCACACCGGGAAGCCTTACACCGCATTTCCACGACGGAATTCAACCTCAACGATCTATCACTTACATGAATGGCTAGTACACCAACTACACCGCGAATGGACAGTAGGGGAGTTAGTATCCTGACATGGAACGTTAAAGAGCTGGGTTCCAAAGTCAAAAGAGGGCTAGTCAACTCCTACCTTAAAAGAATGGACCCAGACATTGCCCTGCTTCAGGAAACGCACCTTAAAGGCACACACTGCACCTTCATAGCCAGAGGTAGATTTAGAGTATTGGCACATGCGGGATACACGTCTGACTCCAGGGGGGTGGCGGTCATTATCAAAAAGTCCTTTCCATTCGCCATTTCACGTACATGGATAGACCCATTGGGGACTTACGTGGGAGTGCAGGGGACTTGAAAAGAGACACATACACAATAATCTCGGTGTATGCACCACCTAAGATACAGACACGTACACTTAAGGCTCTTGCCACCATTCTACTGGACACAGCCGACACTATACAGGTAGTGGGAGGCGATTTCAATGATGTGATGGATACGAGACATGACCGTTCTGGGATGATGGATAGAGGGGGGCCACGAACCGCGCTGGCTAATCAGATGGACACCCTGGGTCTCATAGACGTCTGGAGGTGGCTTCATCCTACGCAATCGGCCTACTCCTGCTACTCAGGGGCACATAAGGTGTTCTCAAGATTAGATTACATATTCATGTCCAGGCAGCATGTGAGGGGGGATGTCACGGCGGAGTACAAAGCCAGAGGGATATCAGACCACTCACCTTTATGGGTGCAGACAGGCCGTACCCGGGAAGTGGTGGGAGCCTCCTGGCGCCTTGCGGCCTGGGACCTTCAAAACACGGCGATTCGACGCGGTCTGAGGGCGGACATCAAGGTCTATGTGGCGGACAACGAAGGAACGGTGGACTCGAAGGTCACCTTTTGGGAGGCCATGAAACCTGTTCTAAGGGATAGACTGCAGAGTAGAAACGGTGAGGAACGCCGTAGGCTCCTGGCCGAAGTCACAGGTGTGGAACAGAATATCTTAGCATGGGAAGAGGACTATCAACGTCAAAAAGACACTGAGACTCTTTGGAGATTACTAGACGCCCAACGGCATTATAGAGAACTGGTCACCAATGAGGCAAAGACCCAATCCCTGGCCATCCTTCACCGTCTGTACGACGTGGGCGACAAGTCAGGCAAGCTCTTAGCGTGGCTCAGCCGTAGGGAGCAGGCAGCTAGATGGATTGAGGCAGTTCGGAACTCGGAAGGAGAGCTTGTCACCTCTGAGGTGGCGATTGCTGACACTTTCGCCTCACATTATGAACTCTTCTATGCAGCTAGAGATCTAGGAACAAGTGAGGAGGCTGGAATGTATATAGCCCAGGCGGAACTGCCTACATTGACCCCTGAGGAGCTTCTGGCCTTAGAAGCCGACATCACAACTGACGAAATATTGGAAGCTATTTTCAAGCTAAAACCGGGGAAAACTCCAGGCCCGAAAGGTTTTAGGCCGAATTTTTTAAATGTACAGCGGACCTTTTGGGCCGACATCTTAGGGGGCTCTTTACCGAGGCCTATCAAACTGGAGAGCTCCCACCGGACCTCTCCATGGCCACGATTGTCCCGATCTACAAAGACGGCAAACCCAAGGTGGACTGTGCATCCTACCGTCCCATCTCCCTCCTCAATACGGAGGTGAAGATACTGGCGACTATACTGGCGCAACGCCTGAGGCCAGTCATTTCGAACCTTGTACATCTGGACCAGTCGGGCTTCCTACCGGCCAGGGCCACCAAATTGAACCTTCGGCGTACCCACAATTGGCTCCAGGAAGTGAAGGGCAGGGCCGAACCACACTGGTTCCTCTCCCTTGACGCCGAAAAGGCCTTCGATGCAGTACATTGGCCGTTCCTTATGGCTGTGCTCCACAGATTGGGTTTGGTCCTAAATTCCAGAAATGGATCCAGCTCCTTTACACTGCTCCGAGTGCCAGGGTGCGAGTTAATGGAGGGCTATCCCGTGAATTCACGGTCCGGCGAGGGACACGCCAGGGTTGCCCCCTGTCCCCCCTCCTCTTCACACTAACAATCGAGGTCCTGGAAGCCAGGATACGCCAGAATGAGGGTATCTTGGGTTTTAAAAGGACGAACACGGATCTCGTACAGGAGAAGATATCGCTCTATGCAGATGATGTCCTTCTGTATATCTCGAAACCCGAGACTACAATACCAGAACTATTCCGGGAGCTAGGACAATACGGTAGATGGGCGGGACACACTATTAACTGGCACAAATCGATGCTTTACGACCCGGGAGGTAGGGATGAGTGGATAGGGCTGCCAGATCAACTTCTGACGACTACTGAAGGCTTTCAGTACTTAGGGGTATACATTACACTGGATAAAACCTTATCGTTCAGAAAGAACTTGGAACGGATAGTCTTGAGCGCGGCGGCGGATATGGACCGCTGGAGGCAGCTCCCACTCACACTCCTGGGCCGAGCGGCAATGTATAAGATGATCATACTACCAAAATTCCTTTACGCACTACAAAATGAATACTATCCCCTTCCAGCCTCGGTATTTACCAGGATTCATTCTGATCTGAGAACCTTTCTGTGGCTGGGTAAACAACCTAGAGTGGCGCTAACCACACTCCAAAGGCACCACTATAGTGGGGGGATTTCGCTCCCGAATCTGGAAGCTTACTATTTGGCAGAACACATGACACCAATAAATGACTGGCTCCATGCCCCGGCGGATCACCCGACCTATGCTTTGGAGAGGTTGAAGCTGTCAACCAGAAACATCTTATATTATGTATACGGAGGCTCTAGACGAGCGCCGTTACTGCCTGCCACTATCCTTACACTCAACGCCTGGACCAGGGCTACGAAACGCATGGGCTGGTACAAGAAACCGACTCGACAGACGCCTCTGTGGCATTGCCAGAGGCTGACAGAACTACACAAGCTGCGGGGTTTCCGGGGATGGGATGACATCGGCATTTCCACAATAGGTGATGTGATCGCCAAAGGAGAGTTGAAACCTTTCAATACCCTTAAGACAGAATTCGGGCTACATAATTCCCAACTCTTCAAATATACCCAACTCCGACATGCGTGGGGGGCACAGAAACTCCCGCTCACTGATATCCCTGAATACCCGCCTTTGGAGGGACGGCTCCTGCAGGAGCAGATACCGGGAAAGGCAGTCTCCCTAACCTACAAGACCCTGACCAATAATATGTTAGGTGACCTGATGAAACTACGGCAAACATGAGAGGGAGAGTTGGGAGTCATGGAAGATATAGATTGGGACATTGTGTTAATGCATCCCCGGGAAGTAGCAATAAAAACCAGACTACGCCTCATACAATTTAACGTGCTCCATAGAACTTATTATGATAGACTGAAACTTCATAGAATGGGGAAGGTGGAGGACACATATTGCCTACGGGGCTGCCGACAGGAAGGGGATTTCTTCCACACTATATGGTCATGTGTTAGGATTCAGAGGTACTGGAAACATATCTTTACAGAACTAGGGGAGGTCTTGGGGACTCGACTTCAGTGTGAACCTAAGCTGGCATTATTGGGAATGACCAATGAGGTGGATTTGCCGCGCCCGCTTCTTATTTTCTTAGTACTGGCGCTGGTGGTGGCCAAGAGAGATATTGCTAAATACTGGGAGTCACCGGAACCTCCGGGCCTAGAGGAGTGGAGAAGGGGGCTGGACCTGTATATGGCAGCCGAAAGAGTGACGTATAAAGCAAGGGGGTGCCCGAATAAATTTAGAAAGGTGTGGTCCAAGTGGCGGCAATACCATGGGCTGGATGGGGGGTTGTGAGAGGGAGGGGGTTCCCTCGGACAAGAGTGACGTTATGACGAACTTTGTTTTGGATATGTATTGGGTGGGGAGGGAAAGAGGAGTGATTCTGCTGCTGTTAATTGGCTGCTTTGCTGAGTTCTTATTGCATTGGTTAGTTGGGGGGGAGGGGGGAAGTCAAACCATTTACAAAAATGTAAAAAAAGCAGAATGCTCTACAGGAAATGTATGCACATTCAATCGCAACAATATTGTTCGCCGCCCGGCCTTCGGGATGTGGGCTAAATGGCCGTGTGAGACCTTTTTTCTTCGTTTTCTTTCATACCGACGGAATGATTAACGTGACTACTGATTGCATGCTGACATTCTTTTTATGATTCTGCAATAAAAAATTTATTAAAAAAAAAAAGGATGTGCTTGAATGGGGGATTGCGGAGGAGCAGCACCGGATTTGTCTCGATTTGATACAAAAGTTCGGAGGATGTGGAAACCTGGTGGCCGCTAATGGACAGATTTAATGAGTACCCAGACATGGACTCAGAATTAGGAGATAGAGGAGATTAGATTTGCAATAATTCATGCTGAGTAATAGAATCGGGGCTGCTAGAAGGAGCTATAATATGTATACACAAGAATAGCTTGCAGACTTGGCCTGTATTGTATCGTTCACCTTGTCTATCCCTAAGTGTTGGGAAATTCTGATGTTTCAAGAAGCACTTGTAACTGGTGAATTGCACTGACTGACATATGTATATGGTTGAAACATTTGGAAAAAGAAATATTAAAAAAAACTTCTATAAGAAGTTTGCAAAGTTATTAACATTTTTAGACACTTCCATTATTTTTTACATTCACTTCTCACTTAACATGGTAAATAGAAATTGTTAAGTCAAGCAGCATACAGCAAGTCACCTTCAGAAAGTCCAAATGCTACTTATTTATTATTATTTAAATTAATGCCACATATACATGTATATTATACAGTGGCAACAATCACCGAGTAGTTACGGTTCACAGTGCTGTGTGCCCTACCGGCCACCGAGAACGTTGAGAGATATGCCTGTAATCATCTTCTAGCTATCTCGAAGTTCAGGTTACAAGTTAGGGGGCGGAAGATCTACATTTGTTCTCAGGGCAAAGGCATGGAACATACTTCCACTCACTCTAAAGCAAGGTGGCAACCTTGCTACTTTCAGAAAGTTTCTGAAAACATGGCTGTTCACTCTGTTTTAAGAGTATATTTTCTGGAGGGAAAGGTTTCTTTCTTTTGTTTCAGTGTTAGGGCAGAGATGCCTCAAGGTGGTTGCTGCGTATTACAAATGCCAAGTTTATTTATTCTACTGAAAAGGCATTTTTCGATGTGCTGCTAATTGTTAACTCTGTGGACGGACTTGAACGAAACATGTCAACCAAACAAACTCGGTCAGCTTAGTTTCTGCTTGCCAAATTTTGTGAAGATCCGTCCACAGAAAAACAATTTAAGGTGGTTGTGGTGGAAAAAGAAGCATTTTCCAGTTGTATCTCCTGTGGGAAATGTTGCACACATCTAATTCTACTTCGATATCTTGTCTCTGGCTGCCAGATGTATATTTAGGTTATTATGATTGAGTAAAATCACAAACATTTCAACTTGGGCTTCTGTTCCCATCCATTCGACAAACAAATCATCAATGAGCCGTTGCCTTAAAGCCACCATAAACGTATACTTGTTATGCTAGACAAAATAATACGCCCAAATGCAGTACTTCTTTTTCATCTACTGTAATTATCAAATCGGATAAATGTAATTGCTGTTTCAAATCAGTCAGAGCTTTCGTCAATGCTCATGTTCGAACATAATGTGTTTTGTTGTTCCCTATTTATATTCTCCTGTCCCACCATGTTTTCCCCTTGCCAGTCTGTCTTTTGTTTCCGTGCCATTTCTCAAAGTTGTGCATTCATAATGGAGGGTGGTGGAGTTATTTCATAGATTGTGGGCGTTGCAACTCTTCTTTCTAGACCAATGTTTATTAAAAAATTTCCAATGAATAACATTTTATCAGTATTGTGCAAGCGTCGCCGATAAGGTATGCACTTAGTTTATAGATTACAGAAATGTCTCCCAGTGTACGCAATCTGCACCAATCATTTGTCATGAATCTTCCCAATTACTCATCATAAACTGCATTATCAACAACTTTCTTCAGCCTATATTCACATGCCCACTTCATTCCACTTATGATCAGCTGTACACATTGTCTAGTATCCCCCCACTCTGTATTCCCTGACATTATCCGATGCCCCTAGTTATGGCTAATGCTGCACTTGCAGATTACTTGAGGTGCTCAGATTTGAAAGCTCAAGTCCTCCCACTGGTCTGCCTTTTAGTGCTTCTAATGAGTTCATACCCCTACTCTGTTGTCCCCTGCCACAAAGGCCGACATAACTTCCATCCATAAGTCTGCTATGGGCTTTTTACGGGCTCCCCTCTGTTCCTCTTCCTGCAAAGTAGCTCCCTCTGCTACAGTCCAACCCTCTACCGCCCTCCTCCATCCGCAGTGTGGCGCGGGTGTTGCTACTCTTAACTATCAAATTTCATTTGTTTTGCAGATTTGAGCCAGAAAAGTAACTAACTTTTTTTAACTTATTCAGTGAATTTCTAAGGCATTTTCATAATTTGGGCTACAGCAAGGTCCTGCAAGCAACTCAGTACAGGCTGCCAACCCCTGTTGCAAACCATCTTTGGCTGAAGGTGGCAAGGTTTAGCCACAGGGCCTGGCCTTTGGCAGTTCCCAATGCATCATAAGCAGCAAACTCCCACTGTGGGTGGCCATCGGCAACCAAGTCGGCACAGATTGTCTACCTATACTATGCATGGCCTTTGTGGGTGCACAGCAGGGTTTTGCCTCAAGGCATAGCATTTGACTAGGACAGTGCCCGACACAAAGTGATCACACAAATATGGTTGTACAGGGATTCATTTGCTAACTGTACACCAAATGTCATGGCAATACATCAAAAAGTGCCAAAATTATAAGCAAATGCAACTTTTATAGCCCCATTTATCTTTGTGTCCACACCTCACAACATCTCTTCAAAATGTGAAATAACAGAAAGCTGAACCTGCTAAAATATCTGTCTCATTCTGTGCAAAATCAATTCTTTGCAAAATCATCAAACAGACCAGATTTCTTAGCAAATGAATACTTTTCGGACAGCCTCTTTATGTGTGCCCCCCACCCCAGGATGGAACTGCATGAATTTAAGAATACAGAGAGTACGCTGGAAATGCTATGTCTTTACCTAATTCCGTGGTTATCGAGCATATGGTGCCAACGTTGTTTGCAAGTCATAATGTTTGCACTGCCCCACTATAAGTTTGAGCCCGCATTAACTAATTGGCGTAAAACCTGAAATACCTACACTGGGTGAAACTTGTTAACTGCCTGTCACATGTCATGCAGATTCCTGGAAAGGCACCAAAGTTATCTTCAAATTAAATTTGGATTTGCTCTCCCTCTAACTTTGATGAATGTGCATAAAACTTGATATCCTAATAGAAACCAGAACCTTTGAAAATGTTACCAAAATCTAAGCTGATCTGTAATACAGTTCGAATTTTTTTAAGCAAGTTAGCACTTCCCCAAACCCTCTTTTTGAAAGTACCCCCTCCACGTCATGTATCAGCATGACTTCAAAAGTATTTGAAGTATTTATAATATTAATATCAAGTAGAGTTTTTACATTATCAATATCAAGTGACTGACGAATTTCATGCATGTTTATTCAACTGTGCTAAAATTATAAGCAAATCACTCCTCCCCTGCCCTGCTCGGTAAGCAGTGCAGAGCAGATCCGCCCACCTGCCTGCCCACAAAAGAAACATAAAATGGTAATAACTAAAAGTTATTACCATTTTATGTTTTTGCTTCTCACACTGTGAGAGAGCAGTAGGGTGACGCTCCTCTGCCATAGCGCAGGAGCCGCCACTGATCAGCAGTTTTGCATTTTGTAGCAGTGATCAAAGATTCCTTTAGCAGCTAACATTGGAAAAAGGATCCTTTTTAACTCCACCTTAATTTTTTTCTCCCTGCATGGAACTGCATGACAATTTGCATGCTGGACCATAGCTGCAGTGACAGCCAAATGTATGTCGTTTTATTATGAATTTCTTGTAAAACACAAGGTTGGCAATACAGTTAAAGCTATTTCGGGTCAGACCTGAAACTGTAATGTTATGTTATGTTATGTTATGTTATATTTCTTTTTGTATAGCGCGCGGCGACTCAAAAAGAGTATCCCGGCGCTTTAACAGCGAGACCTACGGCAAAATAACATAACACTGCAATAAAAACAGAGAGAGAAATGCAATAAAAAAGGAAAAGAAAGGCCTATAGAGTAAACATGCCTCCAAACAACACTTTTTAGCAGCCTGTCCAAACACTTGTGCAAAAAACAGTAATGTTAAATATGCTATTCATTAACGACCACCTCCACGATCAACTAAAAAATCTAACCTGTGCATTTGACTAGAAGTGGTGAAAAGCCCATTCTTTGCACTTCAAAATCCCTTTAAGTGATGCTTTCATGATTAAGGCAACAAATGCATCCTAGCTGATGAGGGGTGAAACAGGTCCTAGGATGCTTTTTTCCAGTCCGGGGAAGACTTGGCCTGGTAGTTTGGGCTGGACTCTTCTCATGTGGAGCAGAGTCAAGACTGATTTACATATGGCTGGGTCCAAACTGCAATGGTGTGGGGAGCAAAAAAACAATGGATTTAGTCCCAGATATCTGTACTGGGGTTGAGTATTTGACAATGTTCAGCATTCCGTCCATCATTTGTTCTTTTTGCTTTTGTCACCCTAAGTGTGACGGTATGCCCAGATGTGGGTCTCGTGCTCACCATTCCACTAGATTCAAGCTATCCTGGCTGATGAGGGGCGATACCCCAAAACTGGTCCTGGGATGCTTGTTACCGGTCCCGGGAGGACCTGACCTGGCAGTTCGAGCTTGACTGTTCTCATGGGGAGCAGGGTCAAGACTGATTTCCATTTGGCTGGGTCCAAACTGGAATGGCGTGATGAGCAAAAAAACAATGGATTAAGGCCCAGATCTGTGTATTGGGGATGAGTGTTTAACATTGTTCAGCATTCCGTCCATCATTTGTTTCTTTTTTGCATTTGTCGACCCAATTGGGACCGTGATGCCCAGACGTGGGTCCTGTGATACTTATAGAACTCGAGTCAAGCTATTCTTGCTGATGTGGGGTGATACCCTGGAACCGGTCCTAAGATGCTTTTTTCCAGTCCAGGGAGGACCTGGCTTGGCAGTTTGGGCTGGACTGTTCTCATGGGGGTCAAGACTGATTTGCAGTTGGGTTGGTCCACGCTAGAATGGCGTGGTGAGCAAACAAACAATGGATTTAGTCCCAGATCTCTGTACAGGGGCCGGGTGTTTGACATTGTTGAGCATTCTATCTATGATTTGTTCTTTTTGCATTCATGGTTAAAGGTCATATAGCACGGCTTCTTTTGAAAATAATGGTGTTCCAAAGGTCACGTGAGACCAGGACTTTCAATGACCTTAGAAAAGGAGAGGGGGATGTTTCTTCCGATACAAATTACATTTTGGTGAATTAACAGGACTGCTACCCTTAGCATTTCCCGTCACTTCTTCAGTCTTACATTTCAAACCAACATTCCACACAATCTTCAACCAACTCTCTGAAATACATAATGAAATATGTCTCCTCTATTAAATTAAATGAAAGATAGCACTGCGCAAAACCCTCACACTCATGCTCATGCTACATTCTCTCCACAAGTAACTCATGTCCTTCAAGCCTCACTTAAAGATGGTATCTATCCCACAAAAAGTTCATAAAACACATTCGCTACATCCTAATGTTCCTTCCCCTCATAGTACACCATTGTGAACCACTTTCCAACTGCTTGAATAGATTCTGGATTACTCAATCTTCTTCTCTTTCCAGCATCCCATCTCTCTTGTAGCCAACAATACATTATTTAATATTTATACATGTTTAACACCACCAATTGTCTACCTACTACCCAAGGTGAACGTCTTCAATCAGTGACTCTTTTCCAGTCACAACACTTACTACATCACTAAACGTTGCTGCCTTTAATAGATAAAGCATCTTTACAATATTAGATCAACTTCAACAATTTTGCAACCATTTGACCCCCCCTCTAATACTGCCCCTCTTTCAGACCCTTACCACAAGAAATGATCAAACAAATTCGCCTATCTGCTCATTATCTTAATTTACCTGCTTACACTGAGTAATCTGGCCAAGAACATCAATACCACACAATCCTTCATGACCCTACATAAACCTTTAATTCGTCTCTTTTCTTGAGATTTGTACAAAGCCTTTAATTCTACAGAAAAACCTTTCATGGAATATGACAGGAGTTGTAACTCATTATCTGATACAATTTTGTATGGTGAATCACATGACAAAAATATCTTATAGGAAATTAATCACCATCCCTTTTATAGCACAACAATAACCTATACATTTGTGAACATCTGATTGACTGGCAATATCACAAAATTTCCACCATTTGAATTGCTTAATTCCATAAAGTGAATGACTGATAGGTAATGTGACTTAATTCACAGTAACATTTTCATCAGCTAGAAAAACCCCAACTCATTTAACGTGTAATCTCAAAGGGACAATACTAGCTTTGCTGTATTCTTTAGCAGCATTGCCAGATTTGAAATCGAGAAGCACTGGAAGCAAAGAAAAGATTGCAGGCTTTCTCCTGCATGGCTTCTAAGATCTGGAATACTTGAAATTCCAGATATACCAGGCTCCATCAATTTACTCTTTTTGCAAGGTGATAAAACCTTTACAAACACATTGTCAGAGGTTAATTCCCAAGATGTTAGACCACACCTGAGAAGCTCCTACTGCCGCCTCTCTCGAACCTCCCTCCTTCCTTCTTCTGTTCCTCCCCCTAAGCTGTACCCCACCACAAAATAAACAGAATATGGATAATGTAGCAGTGATATGATTTTAAAATTATGATAGATAAGGTCACTGTACCGTCACACCCTTCTTACAACCTCATACAGCTTTAAACAGTTCCTATTCAGCTTATTTGCCAGTACTTGAATGGCTTCATTCAGATAGGGATTCCAAATGAGTCAATACTTGTGATTTTGGACTACACTCTATGGAACGTGATTGGTTGTCTTGATCTTGTACCGCCAATGAGCATGAGACTATTGTAATCACTTTTAGAACCTTGCCGTAAGCATTACTTTGGGTGCCGAAGGGAGTGGCATAACGAACAACCATTTTAGGTTTGTAAAGTAAAATAAAGTTTTTAACAAATCTTTGTTTCTTGAAAAACAATGCGAATATGGGAGGCAGGGTGATATGTAGTGTTGCAGTTCAGAAACTGCTCAGTCTCTGCACAACACATATCATAAGACTATTAACTGACATTAAATTAATGTGCACCTTGCACACGTTTTAGACAATTATAATGATCATGAGAAAAATGTAGTAAATGCACCATAATAGAGTGCTTAAAACTGTAGTATTATTGTGTGCATAATCTTTAACATTTCAATTACTTATAGTTCTAAACCGTTTTCTGAAATTAAATCAATTAACTAATAAAGAGTATATATGAGAGTCCTAACTAAATTGCATTTGATTATCCTCTGAAAAATAGTCATTAATAAGTGAAAGTATAATTGTGACATGTACTAAGTTTATTTGTCCCAAAAACAAATCATATTCTACACTATAATGATGAATATAAATGTGCTAGGGTCTAAAAAACATTTTTATGAATCTCTTTGTAATGCACCATTTAGCTAAGAAAACGTGGTGCAAGACTGTTATCCTAGCAATTAGAAAGCTGAAACTTTCCTTATTAGAGCTTTATATGTAAAGAGTTTTATAGTTCCTAAAAGGACAAGATAGTATCATGTTTGCATCTATGTTACTGTGGGGCTTCAGGGGGGGTCTCGAACAGATTCACGCACACGGGTTGTCGGGGTAGAGCAGGTTTTTTTATTTGATAAAGTCTGCGTTTTTGTACAGGCACCCGGTAAAAGGGTAGGGGTTGTTCTGCCTCCTCCGTCGTGGTTCTTCCCCCTCCGGAGCGTCGATCCCAATGCCTCCTGGGAGTTGTAGGCCTTTTTCCCGCCGTCTCGTTGTCCTCGACGTGCCGGTATGGGAAAAAGAAAAGAAAACCCGTCTCAGTACAAGAGTTCGGTGATATACTTCGTGTGGGGAAAGGGGGTGAGGGGAACACACGTGCCCGCTAATACCCCTGCTCAGTGACGTGATCCCTTGTGTTCATCAAACAACAACAAGGGTGTGTAGAGGAGGTTTCGTGCATTAAGGGGGCTTCCCTCGCCTGATGCCTGCCCACCCTGTGAACTTGGACCGTACCTGGTCGAGCCACACTTCCGTGTTAGTGTGGCTGGGCGATGCGCGTTCCACAGAGCCTCCTTGCTTCTTGCGGTAGCCGCCCTCAGCGTTGTCCACCGGTCCGGTCGTCGCCTTCTCCCCTGGAGTCTCGTCGTAGCTCCGGTCCGCCTCTGCTTCTCTCCCAGTCTTCCTCCGAGGTCGCGCTGGTATTCCCTCGTAGGTCCTCCGGTGTTCCTCTGCTCCCTCCGCTTCCGTGCTACTCTCTCCGTCCTCCTCTTCCTCGCTTCTCAGTCTTTCCTCCGTCCTCCGTTCGTCTTCTTCCTCCGTCCACTCCGCTCCGCTGTCTCTCCACTCACGCCACCAGTCTCCTACTCCGCCTCCGGGTGTCTCGCACACCTGGCATGATTCAGGGATGGGTTTTACCTCTTCGGGGAGGGCGTGCCGCCATTCTGGATCCGCCCCCTTAAAGGTGTAAGCCCGTCGATTCTCCGCATCGGACCGTCGTCGTACTTCTTCAGGTGTACTCCATGCCTCTGTATGCTGGACGAAAAGGGCAGAAACATTAATAGGCATACCAGGGGGCCCCTCATCCGGGTCCCCCACGTCACAGTTACACATATATGTTTCTAAAATGTAGTAATAGGCTGTACCTGCTATTGAACAGTTCCATGAAACAATATATGATATTGACTGCCTTATGATTATGTATACTCATTTATTAATTATGCTATATTACTTTAAAATCATTTTAACCTGACAATATTTTCTTGGCCTAAGGCCGTGTCTGTGAGAAGGTATGCAATGTCTAGTTCTTGCCTATGTAGCATTCTTGTTCTTTCCCATGGGATATTTGGACAGTTGATACATTATTGATACCTCTCTGGGAAAAGGACTTTAGAACTAGCACACTGGAAGCTTCTACGATGATTAGCCTTTTGTGATGTAACCTGTGGGCTTGTGACAGACAATGAGTCCCATAATAAATGTGGTAAAATTCCTTAATTTATCCACATTGCACCATATGAGCAGAAAAGAATACCTTATGGATGTCGAACGATGGTGTGACACAGTGGATGTCACCTACGAACTTGTGAACTATAATACTGATTTTCCCTTGGGGAGGTAGGTTGGCGTTGATGCTACTCTCATTCTCGCATTACTACCCTTGGTCAGCATAATTTGACTGTTGGCAGACGGATGCAGATGTCCGTCTGACTCTCTTTCTATTTCCTTTGGTAGGCATCGTCATTGCCTTTGCCATCATCATTGGCAGAGGCGGACTTTCCTTGGACTTCTTAGCAGAACCATAGCTTGGGAAAGCCCTGCTGAGCTTCCCATTGAGCGCATTCTTATTAGACCCTTTCTATGAGCTGTCCTAGGGACTTAGAAACCTTTACCCCTTAGAATCTGTTTAATGTGCAATGTTGCACTACTTTTGTAATTAACTCATTTGAGATGCTTGACTAAAGCTTTTAAATGCTGATTATTACTTATAATTTTTCAATATTTACTAAAGGGTGATACTTAGCATAGTAAAACAAAGGGAATTTGAGAAGAATAAGAGAACAGAAACAAAAGAAAGGCATACATCGTTCATAGTTTAAAAGAAAGATCATTTAAAAAGGCAAGTAGCTGATTTCAATACACAATAAAACAAGCATTTGCAATGCAATAGATCTCGCATTAGGAAAGTGTGAGCTATTGGTATTGTAAATGACACATTTTTTGAATATGTGTTGGCTTTGATAATATATAAATTAGTAGCATCGTTATTCACAAAGCCAATAGCTTACACTTTCCTAATGCGAGTCCTATTGGCTATGGCAATGCTTGTTGGTAGCAAGCAAGGACAGTGCTGGTGTGGTGCTGAGTGATGATGTGGTTGGGCTGAGTGATGTGGTGGTGTATTTGAGTGATGTGGTGGTGTATTAGAGTGATGTGGTGGTGTATTAGAGTGATGTGGTGGAGTCCCAGAGTGATGTGGTGGTGTCCCCGAGTGATGTGGTGGTGTCCCCGACTGATGTGGTGGTGTCCCCGAGTGATGTGGTGGTGTCCCTGAGTGATGTGGTGGTGTTCCTGAGTGATGTGGTGGTGTTCCTGAGTGATGTGGTGGTGTTCCCAGAGTGATGTGGTGGTGTTCCCAGAGTGATGTGGTGGTGTTCCCAGAGTGATGTGGTGGTGTTCCCAGAGTGATGTGGTGGGGTCCCCAAGTGATGTGGTGGTGTCACCGAGTGATGTGGTGGTGTCCCCGAGTGATGTGGTGGTGTCCCCGAGTGATGTGGTGGTATTCCTGAGTGATGTGGTGGTGTTCCTGAGTGGTGTGGTGGTGTTCCTGAGTGATGTGATGGTGTTCCTGAGTGATGTGGTGGTGTCCCTGAGTGATGTGGCAGTGTTCCAGAGTGATGTGTGGTGTCCCCGAGTGATGTGGTGGTGTCCCCGAGTGATGTGGTGGTGTCCCCGAGTGATGTGGTGGTGTCCCTGAGTGCTGTGGTGGTGCCCCTGAGTGGTGCCCCTGAGTGATGTGGTGGTGTCCCTCAGTGATGTGGTGGTGTTCCCGAGTGATGTGGTGGTGTCCCCGAGTGATGTGGTGGTGTTCCCGAGTGATGTGGTGGTGTTCCCGAGTGATGTGGTGGTGATCCCAGAGTGATGTGGTGGTGATCCCAGAGTGATGTGGTGGTGTCCCCGAGTGATGTGGTGGTGTCCCCGAGTGATGTGGTGGTGTCCCCGAGTGATGTGGTGGTGTCCCCGAGTGATGTGGTGGTGTCCCCGAGTAATGTGGTGGTGTTCCTGAGTGGTGTGGTGGTGTTCCTGAGTGATGTGATGGTGTTCCTGAGTGATGTGATGGTGTTCCTGAGTGATGTGGTGGTGTCCCTGAGTGATGTGGCAGTGTTCCCGAGTGATGTGGTGGTGTCCCCGAGTGATGTGGTGGTGTCCCCGAGTGATGTGGTGGTGTTCCCGAGTGATGTGGTGGTGTTCCTGAGTGATGTGGTGGTGATCCCAGAGTGATGTGGTGGTGTCCCCGAGTGATGTGGTGGTGTCCCCGAGTGATGTGGTGGTGTCCCCGAGTGATGTGGTGGTGTCCCCGAGTGATGTGGTGGTGTCCCCGAGTGATGTGGTGGTATTCCTGAGTGATGTGGTGGTGTTCCTGAGTGGTGTGGTGGTGTTCCTGAGTGATGTGATGGTGTTCCTGAGTGATGTGATTGTGTTCCTGAGTGATGTGGTGGTGTCCCTGAGTGATGTGGCGGTGTTCCCGAGTGATGTGGTGGTGTCCCCGAGTGATGTGGTGGTGTCCCTGAGTGCTGTGGTGGTGCCCCTGAGTGATGTGGTGGTGTCCCTGAGTGATGTGGTGGTGTTCCCGAGTGACGTGGTGGTGTCCCCGAGTGATGTGGTGGTGTTCCCGAGTGATGTGGTGGTGTTCCTGAGTGATGTGGTGGTGTCCCCGAGTGATGTGGTGGTGTCCCCGAGTGATGTGGTGGTGTCCCCGAGTGATGTGGTGGTGTCCTTGAGTGATGTGGTGGTGTCCCTGAGTGATGTGGTGGTGTCCCTGAGTGATGTGGTGGTGCCCCTGACTGGTGCCCCAGAGTGATGTGGTGGTGCCCCTGAGTGATGTGGTGGTGTCCCCGAGTGATGTGGTGCTGTTCCTGAGTGATGGAGGGTGGAGTTGGAGGGTGAAGTTAGAGTTGGAGGGTGGAGTTGGAGGGAGAGCAAGGAGTAACAGAAAGAGCGTGGGTGCGAGAACAAGAAAGAGACGTAGAGAGAGGGGTAGGAGGAGGAAAATAAAATAACACTCTAGTGGTGCGCACGTAGAAAGTGAAATTTTTTTTGTTAAAAACACCTGGCGACTGCTTATATTTTACAATATTCAGCATTGAAAGGGAAAGTAGGTTAGGGAGAGGGATGTTACGGGGAGAGGGAGGGAGAGCGCGAGAATGAGACAGAACTACAGGGGAGGAATGGAGATAAAGAGAGCAAGGAGTAACAGAAAGAGCGTGGGTGCGAGAGCGAGAAAGAGACGGGAGGAGAGGAGCTTTTAGTGAGGGGCAAAAGGCCCACTGGTGAGCATTAGCTAATGCATGGCGAGTGTAGGGCTAAAAGAACAAAATAGCGGGGAGTGCATTCCTTTCAAGTCTGATGCGGGGGGTGAGGGAGCGGCAGCCTTTGAAGTCTGATGCGGAGGGCGGGGGAGCAAATGGTGAGGCACATGCACTGGCCATAATCCGCATCAAAGGAAGGGTGGGAGGGAACGAGCATATGGGGTGTGAGTGATAACGAAAGTAAGAGGGGGAGCAGGAAGTGAGGCCGAGCGCGTGCTGGCAAAAGCAGTCCAGATGGCAGCTTCGCGCTTGAATGCCTCACATGCACTGGCCATAAACTGCATTTTTAAAGCTCTTTGGTAGACTTTTCTTTTCCCCTTACTATAATCTCGCCAGCAATGCGCAAGCGCATTGTCTCAGGCAAGACCTAAAAAGACAATCACTTGAAACACTTTTAGGGAACTATTGAAATACACTGTTTATTTTCTGTTGGCTGATAAAAAGTTCGGAGATAATACATTTGTTCGAAGGGAGTATACGTGTTCCAGCTAGGGGAACAGTTGGTGGTCTTACTGCAGTTCAATCAACATATATAAAACTAGAAGGTTGTTTGCTCAAGTCTTGTGTACATTTAGGGGCCGACGGTCGGAGCCGTTCTGACCGCATCGAAATGTCCCATTTGGTTTCCTTTCTGACCGACCGATTATGATGTGGTCATTCGGAAAGGAATCCAGACGGGCTTTCGGAAAGGCTTCTAACGGGCTCGGAGAGCCTGCCTGCCATTCGGAAAGCCTCCAGTAATAACTCGAACAGCTCTTTCTGTCTGAACAATCAGGATGGCCGATTCCCACAGCCTTATGTTATATCTAAGGTTTCTGAGGATCTGAGCAGCAGAGAGGATGCTCCTGGTGGGGCTTTGATTACATACATACTGGAAAACCTTTCTAACCATCTAAGAAGAATAAACTTATCATCTGTAACCTATCCAAGTCTTCTGGAATTCCTTATTAAGATGTAACACCTTACTGTGCCGGCCTTTCCGACATAGACAGGCTGTGTGAATCCAACTTTGGGGGCGCCCAGCAGGGCCCCCATGGGTGCAAGGCTTCCAGATGGTGGCCTAGAGGGCACCTATGGTGCCCCCCTGTTGGTTCATGCACCTGGTGGCATTCACCTTGAGGTGCCTGCCTCGGGGTAAGGGATGAACTGCACCTCTGCTCTTTGCAATGAGAGCATGCATTCCGTTGTAAATAATAGGATTGTGACTGAACAGTGTTCGGTCACATCCTAATTGCTGGTTTAGGACCGCCGATAGGAGGTCGGTCGGTCCCACTTCCAGAACGATATCAGATGGACTCTGGTCCATCCGACATCGTAATTAGGCCCTTAGTTTGAAAACTGATCAAGCAAATGCTTAATAATTGTGTCCAATAAAAGCTGGGCTCTCAGAGGGACTATTTCAGGGCCTTTAGAATCAAGTCAACTTTTCACAGCGTGCTGGGAAACTACAAAGGAGCTAGAAAGAGCATCCTTTAAAACTCCCATGGAAAAAATTGTGTGCTGTGGCCTTTCAATAAGCTTTATGGTCTTGCAAGGGAATAACTTCAATGGCTGAAGAATGCTTACAGGCTTTCATCAACATTTATTTTTAAGATAAAGCCCATACTAAAGAGCTTGTGCATAGCCCACAGAAATCATTATTTTTCACGGGTAAGTGCTTTGTTCATACGGGAAATTCCATATTGCAAGAAGTTGGTGTTATAGCATCTTAGGACTTGCTGTGAACTTGATATCCCAGGAGTACGAATTCCAAACTCCAAAGCTAGTTTACCTATTACCTAATGACTTAAGACTGAAGTTTTAGATCCTTTTCAATACCAATTAGGTCAACAAATACTTTACGTGAGACCCAGTGTGGATACAAAGACTACTATGACCAGGTTGAATCTAACCACAAGGAACCAGTGTAACTAGCTGAGGAAAGAAAAAGGGATAACCTCTGGCAACAAAAGACGACTAGTCTCTAAATCCAGGCTTCTGTATTGTACACTAGTTAAAGCTACCTAGTCAAGAATATGGAGGGTTTTGTAAGCAGAGCTTTACATTGCCTAAAATACAAATGCACTGTCGTTTCAATGCAAGTGTGGCACCCATCATAAGTGCAAGGAGATGCACAGGAATCTTCAGATAGAAAAATCCTAGTGGGTAATTGGCCATCTATGTTTCGCTGCAAAGAGATTTCAAAGACTGCAAATGTAAATGTAAATGTATTGCGATTTATATAGCGCACGTATCACCCGAAGGCATCAAGGCGCTTGCCTTGGGAACCCGTCCTGGTATTCCCCTGTGAGATAACCCCAGCAGGGTATCCACAAGGTGAAAGCCAGGCATCCCGCCGCGAGGGGCCATAGTGGAGATTAAGCAAGCTATTGCCCAGAGTCGCAGAGTGTGAACCCGTGAGTCGAGTAGGCACCGGAATGAGAATTATCGAGTCCGTGGAATTTTTGAGCCCAAGACCCGCCGAGGCGGGGAATTGAACCCTGGTCCAGGACCGATCTCAGCTTCCGGGTCTGCCGCCTCTAACCCCTGAGCCACACTTCTCCACAGTGGCTCTGGGCCACTGAGAGCATATTCACTCCATTAATGAATGCTAGCTCAAAAGTTGCATTTGTTAACTCTAAAATTGTTAAAAATAGACATGTTAATACTGAAACTTCAGGCTCCATAAACTACCCCAATAAATAGATCCTCATGCAAGATCATTAACTCAGGGTAGTTTCTGGTTGCAGTTTATTGAATAAAGTTCTGGCAAGCAAAAAAGAGAAAGTAGGTCTATGATTGAGAGAGCTGGATATAAAAAGAAATGAAGCAGCTGCGATGTAGAAGCAACATTTACAGGTCAAAGAGAGAGCAGTCAGATGTGTGTACCACCCTGCCAGGACTAAACATCTGAAGCATTTTCAACAGGCTTGCCAGAGGCTTCTCAAACTATTGTGGCAAGACTACGACTCTTAAAAAGTGTCTGACCTACGATGAATGGGCACATTACTGTACATTACTTGGGAAACTAAACAATACGTTTGGGTATCCCCATGCCATCAGCATTCAAGAACATTGCCCACCTTCAGACATAATCAGTTAGGTTCATGCATTCTCTAATGAAGTTCAGCTGCAAGATGCAAACGATCACAGTCAATATGGTGCTCTAGTACCTCTCTTTCTGTCACATAAATCACTGTGGTAGAATTTTCTGTACACATCTGAATTTTTAGTTCAGAAAAGTTCAATTACGAAGTTTCTAAACTGCCAGCCTTACTGCTTTTGTCATTCCAGGGGGTAATAACAATCAATGGTACACATCCATGTTGAGATAGAGTAACCTAGGGGGAAATCATTAGGCATGCTAATTTCAGTTAGAGCAATGTTAACCTCATGGACTAATTGTGATGTAATCGTTACAGCACCAAATTACAATACAAAAAGGCAAAAAGGAAGCAAAGACAGAAGAGGTTCCAAGACAAGTTAAAGCAAAACCCCATTCAGAGAAGAATCCATAGGGAAAGCTGAGCGCACATCGCTCTGTTTGTACATACTTGTGAGAATTGTAGTATAAAAAGTACACACTAGAGCGGAATTTAGATGGTCCCTTGTTGGTTAATGGGATTTTGGGTTTGTGAATTAAGTTTTAGGAAATGTCTATGCTTTTAAAAAAGTTTTAGTTGACTCTAAACTGTAAAGTCATCAACAGGTTTTGTTTTCTGAAAATAAATGAACAGCATGCTAAAGGAGACCCTCTTCACATCAGATATAAATGAAAAGCCAGAGTCAAAGACCGTACGTCAGGCCCAGAAGCAAGGTTTAGGCACTTTTCTTGCTTTATTTGCAACACTCGCTACATCACAATTACAACAAATTTCCAGGACTACAACTCACATAAGTTGAGGGTAAAAAACAATATCAGGATCTAATGACAGTCCATCCACCCAACAACAAAAATCCTCAAGAGGACCAGCGCATCCTTTTTCTTCGCGCTCAGCAACCAATAAAGTTTTCTCTAATGGGCGGGTTTGTCTCTGAATGCTTTACTGGAGGTACACAGTGGTGTTAATTATGAAGGTTAATTAATACAATTAGTTTTTACGGTCTTAAAGAGTATGATTTACTGGTGATTTGTCAGAGTACAATGGTGGATATAGTTCCCTGCTTTGCCCTGCCTATGGTGTTCCCCTGGGCCATTGTTGCCTTCACTTGTTCCACTCATGCCACCTCTCATGAGGCAGTTGTGAATGAGAAATCTGCTGTGGGTTTTTTCCATCATCGCCACCCACTTCAGACAGCCCTGGGTCTGTCCTTTGTGCTGCTGACAAGGTATCCACAGCAGCTTCAGGCGTTAGTTTCCATTAAAGGGGGGAGGGGAGAGCCCTTTGTCTATTTTGGTAGGGCAGAAGATTGTTCAAAAGAAATCCTCCCTAGTTTATGTCTCTGAACAGACATTAATTTGCCAAGAAGCCACTCTTTCCACTGCAGAGGACTTGAATCAGGATTTCTTGAAAGAGATGGTAGAGGAGGAAATTATTTTTTCCATAGTAAAGGACTATCAGACATTTTTGATTCTTTATGAAAACCCGATAATAAGGCATGAAAGGCATGAAAGGCATGTGTTACTCTTGGCTGCAAGCAAGCAAGAGCTTACCCTCAATCCAAGGAAGCACCCAAGACCTTGGTGGCCCTGTACTTCCTAAGCAACTGAAGGCTAAGAGGAACCATAATCATGCAGCACTGGCAAACACTTTAAACACTTTAAATGGCTGAGGGAGGCTTTCCTGAGAAATAAAGTAGCGAGTTTGATGACGCCCCATGTCGTGAGGCGGTGGGAACCTCAATTACTCCAGATTCATTGCCCCTCCCCTTCACCCCCGATACTAAGTTACCTGGGTACAAAGACCCGACAGAGAAAAAATGTGATGAGGGTACCAAAAGGCTAACTTGGAGGAGGAACTTGGACCTAATATCCCACGATCACTGGCTCTGCATGAACAACTTCAATTACAAGAGCCAGAACTGGAGGCCACAGGCAAAGTTACATGGGCAGACATGCTTAGACCATAGGATACCACCTGAGGTCCTCTGAGTAGGGCCAGGTAGACAAGGTTAAGCAATATGTACACAATAGGTCGAGGAAACAACAGGACAAAGAAAACTGAGACAGGCGACGGACTGGGTGACCACACCCATCTTTAAAGTACCTGGCACGTCCAACATTGACTGCAAAATGGCCACGTTCTTGCCAAATTACCTCTAAAAAGGGATGAATCTGTTCTGGTGGGCTTGCCACAACAAACACTTGGATATCTTCAGTCCACTGACCAAAATCAGCTATATGGACTAAGAGGCGAAAGAAAATAGAGTGATGTAATCTTGCTGAAGATTCTCTCTGCCTGGCTACAAATTCTGCACTCTCAACAGAACACAGAAGAGCCTTAATGAATTGGGGTGACCGGAAGTTAGGTGGGTCTATCAGAGGTAGGGCCAGTGGTGGAAAGGGGGCTTTTTGGGGAACCCTTCCTTAAGCAGCTGTTTTTTACCAGTTTCTCCTCATTTGACAAAGTTCGGATATCAATCGAGAGGATCATCACAGCGAAACGTTTTGCTGGAGCTGGTTGAGTCTCGGGGTAGCAGTATATGGGTCTTGCAGATGTAAACGGGTTTGATTTTGAGTACTAGAAAAGTATGGAGCTCACTCAATGACAGGCCTATGGCATCCATGTACTTCTTTTTAGGCAGCAGACTGGAAGACATAATAAGTGAAGCAAACAGGTCTGTTGATTCAACTATTTAAAAGTTATGCATTAAGTTGGCAGTAGGGGTGACTTCACTAGTGGTCAGAAAGCGTTGAACATGCATAATCCTCGATTCCGGTCCCGACTTAGAATATAAACTTTTCAAATTCACACGAAGGAAATTCAAAATGATTTTACTGATAGAGGCACGCATTATACCAGTTGGCAAATAATTGTTCTGCCTTGTACTCCCAGCACAGGAATGTTAGTCAGGTAAAGTACGAGTATTATTTCATTTGTTCTTTTAATTGGTATGAGTTAAAATCTTTCATTGAAATGTTTTAAAGGTTGCATGATAAATATGTCGATTGATATAGATGATATTTGGAAATTTTGTTTTAATTATTATATAGAATGAGGATACCCAGGGAGGTCTCATGTATTATAAATGTTGTGTTTTTGTCTTTTGTAGGGTGCAGAGCAGAAGCATGAATAATTTATTGGTTGATGGAGGCGACATGGAAAATGTGATTCAGATGAACAAAGAGCAAGTGCTGATTCGCTAAAAACGTATTCATAGCTGGATGGACTGTCATTGCATTCTGATACTGTTTTCTTTGTGCCTGTATTCATAGAAGTTGTAGTCCCAGGAATGTGTTGACATTTTTTATGAAGTTCTGGTAGCTGAGACTGAATCAAGAAAGTTATGTGCTTAATCATCACTTCAATGTCTTTATCAGAATTGAATGCTCCCTTCACTGGAATTCGGAAACATTATAGCCCTCACAGTTTTAACTAGAATATGTAAATATAATCAAACGCATTGGCCAGGATTTCACAGCCCCTTATCCTTTACCTGCTACGATGAAATCACAACCTGCTTTCCTATGTCAACCAGATCAAAAGCTGAAAGGCCTCAAGAGTGGCTCTTTTTTCATTTTCAGTCTTTTCTCTTATTACGGGTGATATATATTTGCCAAAAGGTGGTTAACGAAGAAATGTCCAGTAAAAGTAATGTAAAATCAAGCAATAATTTCCCCTGTACACAACCTGTTAGAGGGCAAAGATTTTGGAGTCAAGCGGGAATCTAAGATATTTAACTGAATTTATTATGGTAGGGGAAATCCTTGGCAAGCAAATACTACAAGGGTTCAGAGAAAGTAAATGACTCTCCTGGTGAAACAACCAAAAATCATGATAAACGTCCAACAGATTATACTGAATAATTTGGACTGTGAATGTAACACCACTGCCTTCTTATATATTTTCCTAGTTAAAAACAGATTAGCAATGGGACAAAACTATTTTTAAACAGTGGATCAAACGTGAGCTTTTAAAAAAATATTTGCTACGGAATGACTAACAATTACTCAATAAATGTGGAGCAGGTGATGGTAAATCTTTATAACATCTTGTAGGGATTGGATCATCTAGGTAAGCTGTAGGCTTCAAAAGGCGTGAAAGCTCCTTAAACATCAAAAGACAGTGTTTCAAGCTCAACTTGTTACCCTTTTGATCTACTGAGAAACTGATCTAGTTTAGACATTTCTTCACAGATCAGGTCCAATTTTCAGTAAAACAATTATTCATACAAAATCAATAGCCACAGAATAAAAGGTGATGTAATTATGCTGGAGATCAGAAGAAGAATGAGAAATAAAGATTCCTTAAAATCTAATTTTTATCTTGTAACATTTGTTGTGCTTTCAAAGAGACAGGTCAAGTATCAGGCTCTGTCTTCTGACAAATCACTGCTTATTTTTTCACATGGAGATTGAGGTTTATTTTTCTCAATCTGACTGCAATTTTTATGTCGTTTGTAAATTGAACTATGTGATAATCTTACCTGGTACACATGTGGTGTGCAAGGAAAGGCTATTTGATGTCTTTTTGTTCACAATAAAATGTAAACTCCTGTAAATGAACTGTACAAATATTTCAACATATATTACCCTTTACGAAAACACACATGAAGCATTTGTTTTGTACTTAGTGTGATGGAAACAAAAGTTTTAATATGATCAAAACAAATCAAGACACTTTACTGTGTGATGCGCAAATGATAAATATTTGCTGAAACTCGTTAGAAAAAAGGACAGCATCCCTAGCAGTATCTGGGAAAGCTTCAACATTATTTTGCTCACCCTCAAAATTAAGTGTTGTTTATACACACCTCTTACATAGCAATTGAACAGTTCTGCAGATTCCTCATGATACGAGCACCTATATTAATTCCTTAGCAAATCAGGACAGAAGGAGAAATAGCATCATTACATTAACACGTAAGCGCTAACCCATTTTCGTGAATAATTAGTCTACACCCTCTATGCTAATGTCATCCAGAGATGTTCGAACAAATATGAAACATTTAATAATAAGACTGTCTTCGAATGAAAAGGTCCTGTGAGGAGAACAGAAAAAATAGCTACATGTAACAATTTTATATCCACACCATGAAAGATTCGCAGTGCGCACAATAACAACAATGGGTTGACTTTGTACTGCGAAGCCTGTGTGGAGAGAATGTGCGAGTAGTGAGTGGGGGGAGGGGGCAAAGCATCAGTGAGTGATAGAGATGACTTCCATCTTGGTTAAAATGACGTTTTACACAGAAATGTGGCCTAACTAAAACACATTAATAAACACACTTCCTTACATCCTAGTAAGCTTGTTTCAAGAGCAATTATGTTAATTCAGCTCATATAGGTAGAATTGTGTGAAAATGCTTAGTAAAAATTGATAATGATGCAAAAAAATATAAACCCATCAAATTCTCCTACACCAGTAGGCAAACAAATCCCCAAATTCATCAAGAAAACTGACGCAGTACCACAATGATTATAAATGACATGATAACCAAACGAGTTGATGCGTAGAAAAAATAAGAACAGGGAGAGGAAAAGAGCTCTGCAGACTATCGGATACAAACTAGCAAAACACTTTCAAAAGAGGGATACATTTGCTGAATGATGAATGCAATAAACCTTCAGCGAAAATCACTTTTCTGTCAACAGAAGAATGTCCAAGGCCTACGATGAAATGCGTCAGGACTTAGGCCCGAATAGAGGCACAACGGAAGTTAAAAAGGCAACAGGAAGGATATTTAATTGATTAGCTCACCTGGTGGCCGGCCCTGTAAGCAGGGGCCTCCTAAACTGGACAGAAGCAACAGATCATAAACCGAAATACTAATGCATTATAAAAGCTGCATACAATTGCACAATTTAACAAAATAATAAATACAACTTGAATAAGAAAGGGCCACAAGTCCAGGTCCTTCGAGGACCTAAGAGGTTCAAGGAAGCATTTCCCTTAAAATGATGCCTTTTAATGGACACCCTGTGTGGAATTTGCATATGCAACATAAGGTGATGTCATGATTCAAAGCCCATTGAGCAGAAGGAGATGGGTTCAAGCTTCGACATTAAGTTAAAAATATAGATCGTAACTGTCTCATCAGTACCTGGCCCTCCACATCCACAAACACAGCACCAGATGAGAGAAAGAAGAGTGTAAAGGTACAGTGCAAGGCTTTAACTGCTCTTCTGGTCACATTACATTGTTGTCACTGACCAGCAGCCAGTGAACAGCAGGGCCAGGAACTAGAAGCAATGTCCAGCAGAATAGAATGATACTTCTTGTATCCCTAGTGCCTGGGCTGCCACATGCATTGTATGCAGTCACAACAAGAAAATGTTAACAAGAATTGGTGAACCCAATAGGTTTTGCTCTTTTCCAATGCATTTTGCCGAATCTGTTGAGCACTGGCGAAATGAAAACTAAAATGATTATTGCCAATGCTTAGTAGCATCAGCAACATTTCTTTAAAACGCTGCATAATAATGTACTGGGAAACATACCGTACGAAGCATGCTCATTTATGAGTCATGACACTGCAGCTGTAATTTTTTATTTATCTTTCTAGGATAGCGGGTGCCATACATAGGCTGTATCGACACAGTCAAGGTTCATTTGTAGAGACATTAAAACACAAGAAAACGAAAGAGCACGCATCCATCCATGTGCTCCAAGGCACAGTGTTGGGTGCCTGTCTAATCAGCTTCAGCACAGTTGCTGAGATGGGACTGATTTCCATGAACTACAACATGAATGCTCACCATGAAATACTAAGTCAGTTCCCTTCGTTGTTTCATGGTTTGGGAAAGCTTAAGACTATGAAAGTAAAATTTAATTTTAATGAGGACGTCCGTCCTGTTGGTCAGAGAAATGTTAAGGATCCACTAACCTGAGTATCCACAATTGCAGGAGTGAAGAAGGCCCAATCAATCTCCCCCAGAACCGGCTCCACCTACTGTTATAGAAAAAAAATAAGTGTGGCTGGTAACTGCCCTTAGGGAGAAAGGATGAGGTAATTGAAGGACCACACTGGACGAGGACTCTCTAGCACAAAGTTGTTCATGGAATCCCCCTTTGGAAGATACTATCTATAAAGAGACAATTAAAAGAAATGCCAATTAGTGCATACAAGTATGCCACCTCAGACCCACCCACACGGACTATATCTCGGTGTTAGATCTCTTTCAAGAGCAACCAACAGGTATCATTGGGAGGAGTACAACAAAAGAGCTGGGAGTGCTTATGTATTTCAGAAACAATTAGATATTTTAATCTTTTGAAAGAAACACTCATAAATCAATGGTCCAAAAATATAATCAGAAACATATATATAAGAAACATATGCACAGTCAAAATTCTTGATTTTCTTGATGTTCTGCAGCCGACGCGTTTCGTCCTAAAGACAGGACGTCAACAGGGCTGCAAATGCAAACACACAAATACAAATATATCAATACATATAAACATTCTTGGTCCATTGTCACCTGTAAAAAGAACATAAACCTACATCTTATTCTGACTATTAAATACAGTACAGCTCATAGTGCCATTTGGTATTAACAAAACATATAACTTTATACTGTTTGAAAAGCGAGCGGGCACTATTTACTACGAATTCTCACACAGATTCGAGTATGCTATTGCTCATTTAAAGCCCACAGATTTTCTATTCACATCATGGGATGTGACGGTTGCAAACTGTTGCTTGATTATACCATAAAGATTAATGACAAACGGCTCACCTCGTACTGTTATCATAAGACTCCTTATTATTGATATTGTCTCAGATTTGTGAATCTTAGTTCTAGGCCGTAGTGCTACAAGAGGTCAATATCTTCATCTATATACCGATGATAATCACAAGCTGGGGTGAGGCAGAAGAAAAGGAAGAATAATCAATTTAACAAATAAACGCTATACATCTACCTAGTAGTCATCTTCACTGTTACCCATTCACTCTGATCCTAACCTGGCCCAGTATGTCTTGATATCTATTTATATCTGTAAACATGCGTACCTGATGAATCCCTAGATCAATGCCTTTCTCAAATCGATTTATCCACTATTCATTAAATCGAGAGTCCTTTAAAAACTGTTCTGCCAGTGACATTAACCTGCAAGAGTCAAAATGTGCTTTAATATATCTGCTCAGTGAGCCCTATTAGAGGTTAAAAGGACACTGCCTTCAATTTTACTCACCACATTCCAATATACTGTGGCCCAAAAAGTAAATGACAATTATTCTACAGCATTCGTTATGCCACAATCCATTCTAAAAAACAAACACATAGAAAAGGCAGATTTAGTAACCCTCGCCCTTCTTTTCTTCTGATTTAACAAATCCCCCAAAGCTCTGCCTGTTCTTCCGCACTCACCGTTCGAAAAGTGACCTCCCGTTTCTCCTCACCGTCCGGGTACGATAAATCCCGAGGGTGCGGTGCCGTACACTTCCTACGTTTAAAAAGGGGACTCTAGCCAATCACAACAAGATAAAGTTTCGCGCGTCTATTCATTGCGATCATCTGTGCTGCAGTTCGCGTTCCCAATCAGGTCCGCTAGTCATATTCGTCTAGATACGAAGTATTTCCGTGCATGCGCATTGCGCTTCATTGAGGCCTCCCTACTACTCCTATTATGTCCGGTTATCTCATGCTCTATATCCGGTCATGCGCAGATTCACAGCTACTTTTCAGCGTACGAGTTTACAATCAGGTCCGCCCCATGTCTGGCTGATGTTAGTTTTTCAGCTGTTCTATAAGTTTGTATTTCGCCCTTAGTATTACTAACCGGTTAGTATACAAAATCTGGTAATGTACAACTCACGATTGTGTCGCGGTAAACATATTTACAATCAGCTCCGCCCAATGCGTTCCCTGTCACTATCTAAAAAATATAGATAACTTATTAAGTTTGTTCCAAATATTGATCATCATATCTTCCACAGACGTGTTAGAAATTTAATGGAAAAGTACCGTTTGTACTGTCAAACCACATCCGTGTTTGAAAATGTTGAAAAGCGTTACTTTTACTACCAAACGTCACATATGCGTTCTAATCGCCTGACCCGGGGCAAGATTCTATCAGATTCATCTAACACACACCCTTATAATTAGATTATTTTTGAATATTTTCGTTAATGCCTTTAGCCCTTAATACTGGCATTTTTAGGCCATTTACCAAATTTATGATGGCGTACTTGATCGCACTGGATCGCAAATGTCATGGCTATTAATGCCAAGTGATGGCAACGGAAAACAAGAGGTTCCTATGATAAGGACAAAAATATCCCTTAAGCAACAAAAACCAACAGATTGCATGGTCAACATCCCAAAATGTTTACAATGAATAATTGCAATACCTATAAGAAAACAGTTTCTAGACTTTATGTCATGGATTTACCACTCACTATGCCAAAAAATTGTGTCATTCAGAATCAATGTTTAAACCACACATCTTAGAACGACATTTGATTATCCAACGAGCTTCTGTTTGACGGATTCGTAATTCCCAATTTCCCCCTCTCGCATGTTGGGACACTTTTTCTATGCCATGAAATTTAAAATCTATATGGCCACAATGTTCCTTTTCCATGTGTGCGTAGAGTGGGGATCTTGTGTCTCGGTTCATAATAGCACGTCTGTGCTCCTGTATTCTCAACTTAAGGGGTCTTTTCGTGCTCCCTATATAAACTTTGTTGCAACTGCAAATAATGGCATAAACTATTCCTACACTATTACAGTTAATAAATTCATTGATATGGAATAGTCTAGTACCATTGAATCTGAATGTTTTTGTTTTGTTCATGCCATGTGGACATACGACACATGTCCCACAAGTATAAAAGCCTTTAGGCTGAGTAGGGAGCCAGTCCTTCGTTTGTTTCAACATTGGACGAATATAATTCGTTGAAACTTTGTCCCTGATTGTCGGACATTTCTTGAACATTATTAATGGTTTGTCATCCAATATGGTGGCCAAACCCGGGACACCCTTTAGCAAAGTCCAATTTCTACTCAGGGCTTGCCTGATCTTATCCTTTTGTACACAATATGCTGTTATAAACGAAGGCTTTTGTCTGGCTGATTTTTTGATTTTCGGGAGCAGAGTGGTTGCTCTATCAATCTTTGACACTTTATCACTAGCCCTGATTAAATCTTTTTTGGCATAGCCTCTTTTGTCTAGTCTTTGTTTAAGTCTATTTAATTCTAGAGAATAGTCTTCATCCCGACTGCAATTTCTTCGGGTTCTGACCATCTCTCCATATGGTATTCCCCCAATTACAGATCCTGGATGGAAACTGTCTGCCCTCAAGATGGAGTTGGTAGCCGTTTCTTTCCTAAACAGTTTGCTCTTAATTTTGTCTCCATCCACCATCAGCGTCACATCTAAGTATTCAATACTGGATATACTATGGTTCATCGTCAGTCTCACGTTAAAATCATTCTGATTCAAGTAATGCAGATAGTTTTTTAAGGCCTCTGCGGTGCCTCTCCATATGATCAGAATATCATCGATGAATCTGGCCCAAAATACCACCAGATCCATCCATTCTCCGGCTCTGCGGCCCCAGGCATGCTCCCTCTCGTACCAACCCATGAATAGGTTGGCATAAGAGGGAGCAAACCTGGATCCCATCGCCGTGCCCCTAATCTGATGAAACCATTCATCCTCAAATAGGAAATAATTGTTCTCAAGAATCAACTGGCTCATTTGAACTATCATTTTGGAATGGTGTCTCAAGCTTGCACTTCTGCTGCCTAGAAAGTGTTCTAGCGCTTGTATACCCTTTCCCATTTCAATGCAGGTATAAAGACCCACCACGTCTAGCGTGGCCAAAATCATCCCATCTTCCCATTTGAAATCTTGCAATTTATTCAAGATATCCGTGGTGTCTTTTACATATGAAGGTAAGTTCACCACTAATGGCTTGATGAAACCATCTACGAATTCTGACAGATGTTCTGTGACGCTTCCGATGCTGGAGACTATAGGCCTACCTGGTGGATTTACTCTGTTTTTATGAATTTTTGGCAGTGTGTAAAGGAAGGGGGAGACCGGATGACTAACATTAAGATATTTGTATTCTGATTCATCGATCAATCCCTCCTCCTTCCATACGCACAAATGTTCCAATATTTTCTGAGCAATCTCTTTCATCGGATTAACTTTCACACTTTTGTAACAATCCACATCCTTAAGCTGTTCTCGTATCTCAGCCACATAGTTGGTTCTATTCATCACAACGATGTTCCCCCCCTTATCAGCTTCCCTGATGACGATCGAGGGATCCCGTTTCAAGTTCAATAAAGCCAATCTTTCTAGCCGGGACAGATTGTCTTTGTAATGACTATTTAATGTGAATTTGTCTTGTAACTTATAAAATTCCTGTAGTGTCTTTTCCATAAATAAATCAATTGCTATGTATTGACTACCATGGGGAATGAACTTGGATTTACTACGCAAACCACTAGTACATTGGTAATTCGTTTCAATCTCACATAAACTGGCCACATCATCCACATTGAGATCCATTTCTCCTGACAGTCATTAACAAATGAACATTTTCTAGTTCAGCTGATGTCATTTCAGAGTTTTTATTCAATATTTTGTTCTGTACATTCACATCCAAGGTTGAAAAAAAACTTTTCAATTTTAAATTTCTGCAGAATTTAAACAAATCAATATGCAACTCGGTATAATCACAATTATGTACAGGACAATATTTTAATCCTTTTTCTAACACAGAAATTTCATGTTCACTTAGATGTCTATCCGACAAATTAATGACTTCCAAATCCCCCGTGGTGGCCTGACCCTCATCTAGTTCTTGGTTCTGTTCTGGCTCCTGGTGCCCATCCTTGTATTTGTGGGATTTCCTCCTCCCCCTTCTAGTCCTCCTATAAATTTCTTCCGACCTTTCTTTATCATTTTTAGTTCGTCGCAAAAAGAAGAATTCTTTTTGGAAGTTCCTCCTACAGCGCCCATAGTATTCTCCTCAATAGAAGAGATACTGGAGCTACTATAATTTGTGGACGTACTCAGTTCACCTGATTGTGCTGTCCCTGCCGTTTGATTGGGTTTAGGTTTTGGTTTGGCTACCTCGTCATAACCTCGGGCAAAAGTGAAGATTCTCCCTTCGTTATAGTCCCGCTCATCTCTTTTTAATTTGCTCAATTTTTTATCCTTGATTTGCAATTGATGTCTATTAATGACATCCTTAAGGATGAGATAATTTTTATCAGTGAGTTCAGGTAGATTCATCTCTTTTATTTCTTTTTCCAAATCACTGATTTGCTGTCTCAATTTTTCTACTTTTCTATCCGAGTTCTTTATGAGGATATTCATCATGGTAAATGATGAAGTGTATAAATTTTCTTCCCACTCCTTAAGGTGGTCCTCTTCAAGATCATCAAAGGTTGGGAATATGAGGATGCGAAGTCCTCGAGGTACCCTCTTTTGTTCCATGTAATTTTTGAGGGTTACGCCATCCCACCATTTACTCAATTCGGATTTACGCAATCTTTCCAACTTTAGGAACTTATCTCTAAGACTTATTTTTGTTTCATTTCTTTTAGCACCCGTGGCACCATTAGGCTGTCTGATTTGAAAAACCTCTGCTGCCAATTTATCCCTGTCATCATCCATATTATGTCAGGTCCCTGTGCTACTCTACCCTTCAATAATGGTATCCACAAAAAAGACAGTTGGACGATGTAGGGTATAGTCTGGTGCACTAGGGATAGTACACTAAAAATCACAATAATTCACACTCCACCAACTACTGGGGCATCGTCCTAACCTCAGATAAGACTACACAAGTACAACAAAAGAGCTGGGAGTGCTTATGTATTTCAGAAACAATTAGATATTTTAATCTTTTGAAAGAAACACTCATAAATCAATGGTCCAAAAATATAATCAGAAACATATATATAAGAAACATATGCACAGTCAAAATTCTTGATTTTCTTGATGTTCTGCAGCCGACGCGTTTCGTCCTAAAGACAGGACGTCATCAGGGCTGCAAATGCAAACACACAAATACAAATATATCAATACATATAAACATTCTTGGTCCATTGTCACCTGTAAAAAGAACATAAACCTACATCTTATTCTGACTATTAAATACAGTACAGCTCATAGTACCATTTGGTATTAACAAAACATATAACTTTATACTGTTTGAAAAGCGAGCGGGCACTATTTACTACGAATTCTCACACAGATTCGAGTATGCTATTGCTCATTTAAAGCCCACAGATTTTCTATTCACATCATGGGATGTGACGGTTGCAAACTGTTGCTTGATTATACCATAAAGATTAATGACAAACGGCTCACCTCGTACTGTTATCATAAGACTCCTTATTATTGATATTGTCTCAGATTTGTGAATCTTAGTTCTAGGCCGTAGTGCTACAAGAGGTCAATATCTTCATCTATATACCGATGATAATCACAAGCTGGGGTGAGGCAGAAGAAAAGGAAGAATAATCAATTTAACAAATAAACGCTATACATCTACCTAGTAGTCATCTTCACTGTTACCCATTCACTCTGATCCTAACCTGGCCCAGTATGTCTTGATATCTATTTATATCTGTAAACATGCGTACCTGATGAATCCCTAGATCAATGCCTTTCTCAAATCGATTTATCCACTATTCATTAAATCGAGAGTCCTTTAAAAACTGTTCTGCCAGTGACATTAACCTGCAAGAGTCAAAATGTGCTTTAATATATCTGCTCAGTGAGCCCTATTAGAGGTTAAAAGGACACTGCCTTCAATTTTACTCACCACATTCCAATATACTGTGGCCCAAAAAGTAAATGACAATTATTCTACAGCATTCGTTATGCCACAATCCATTCTAAAAAACAAACACATAGAAAAGGCAGATTTAGTAACCCTCGCCCTTCTTTTCTTCTGATTTAACAAATCCCCCAAAGCTCTGCCTGTTCTTCCGCACTCACCGTTCGAAAAGTGACCTCCCGTTTCTCCTCACCGTCCGGGTACGATAAATCCCGAGGGTGCGGTGCCGTACACTTCCTACGTTTAAAAAGGGGACTCTAGCCAATCACAACAAGATAAAGTTTCGCGCGTCTATTCATTGCGATCATCTGTGCTGCAGTTCGCGTTCCCAATCAGGTCCGCTAGTCATATTCGTCTAGATACGAAGTATTTCCGTGCATGCGCATTGCGCTTCATTGAGGCCTCCCTACTACTCCTATTATGTCCGGTTATCTCATGCTCTATATCCGGTCATGCGCAGATTCACAGCTACTTTTCAGCGTACGAGTTTACAATCAGGTCCGCCCCATGTCTGGCTGATGTTAGTTTTTCAGCTGTTCTATAAGTTTGTATTTCGCCCTTAGTATTACTAACCGGTTAGTATACAAAATCTGGTAATGTACAACTCACGATTGTGTCGCGGTAAACATATTTACAATCAGCTCCGCCCAATGCGTTCCCTGTCACTATCTAAAAAATATAGATAACTTATTAAGTTTGTTCCAAATATTGATCATCATATCTTCCACAGACGTGTTAGAAATTTAATGGAAAAGTACCGTTTGTACTGTCAAACCACATCCGTGTTTGAAAATGTTGAAAAGCGTTACTTTTACTACCAAACTTTGCTAAAGGGTGTCCCGGGTTTGGCCACCATATTGGATGACAAACCATTAATAATGTTCAAGAAATGTCCGACAATCAGGGACAAAGTTTCAACGAATTATATTCGTCCAATGTTGAAACAAACGAAGGACTGGCTCCCTACTCAGCCTAAAGGCTTTTATACTTGTGGGACATGTGTCGTATGTCCACATGGCATGAACAAAACAAAAACATTCAGATTCAATGGTACTAGACTATTCCATATCAATGAATTTATTAACTGTAATAGTGTAGGAATAGTTTATGCCATTATTTGCAGTTGCAACAAAGTTTATATAGGGAGCACGAAAAGACCCCTTAAGTTGAGAATACAGGAGCACAGACGTGCTATTATGAACCGAGACACAAGATCCCCACTCTACGCACACATGGAAAAGGAACATTGTGGCCATATAGATTTTAAATTTCATGGCATAGAAAAAGTGTCCCAACATGCGAGAGGGGGAAATTGGGAATTACGAATCCGTCAAACAGAAGCTCGTTGGATAATCAAATGTCGTTCTAAGATGTGTGGTTTAAACATTGATTCTGAATGACACCATTTTTTGGCATAGTGAGTGGTAAATCCATGACATAAAGTCTAGAAACTGTTTTCTTATAGGTATTGCAATTATTCATTGTAAACATTTTGGGATGTTGACCATGCAATCTGTTGGTTTTTGTTGCTTAAGGGATATTTTTGTCCTTATCATAGGAACCTCTTGTTTTCCGTTGCCATCACTTGGCATTAATAGCCATGACATTTGCGATCCAGTGCGATCAAGTACGCCATCATAAATTTGGTAAATGGCCTAAAAATGCCAGTATTAAGGGCTAAAGGCATTAACGAAAATATTCAAAAATAATCTAATTATAAGGGTGTGTGTTAGATGAATCTGATAGAATCTTGCCCCGGGTCAGGCGATTAGAACGCATATGTGACGTTTGGTAGTAAAAGTAACGCTTTTCAACATTTTCAAACACGGATGTGGTTTGACAGTACAAACGGTACTTTTCCATTAAATTTCTAACACGTCTGTGGAAGATATGATGATCAATATTTGGAACAAACTTAATAAGTTATCTATATTTTTTAGATAGTGACAGGGAACGCATTGGGCGGAGCTGATTGTAAATATGTTTACCGCGACACAATCGTGAGTTGTACATTACCAGATTTTGTATACTAACCGGTTAGTAATACTAAGGGCGAAATACAAACTTATAGAACAGCTGAAAAACTAACATCAGCCAGACATGGGGCGGACCTGATTGTAAACTCGTACGCTGAAAAGTAGCTGTGAATCTGCGCATGACCGGATATAGAGCATGAGATAACCGGACATAATAGGAGTAGTAGGGAGGCCTCAATGAAGCGCAATGCGCATGCACGGAAATACTTCGTATCTAGACGAATATGACTAGCGGACCTGATTGGGAACGCGAACTGCAGCACAGATGATCGCAATGAATAGACGCGCGAAACTTTATCTTGTTGTGATTGGCTAGAGTCCCCTTTTTAAACGTAGGAAGTGTACGGCACCGCACCCTCGGGATTTATCGTACCCGGACGGTGAGGAGAAACGGGAGGTCACTTTTCGAACGGTGAGTGCGGAAGAACAGGCAGAGCTTTGGGGGATTTGTTAAATCAGAAGAAAAGAAGGGCGAGGGTTACTAAATCTGCCTTTTCTATGTGTTTGTTTTTTAGAATGGATTGTGGCATAACGAATGCTGTAAAATAATTGTCATTTACTTTTTGGGCCACAGTATATTGGAATGTGGTGAGTAAAATTGAAGGCAGTGTCCTTTTAACCTCTAATAGGGCTCACTGAGCAGATATATTAAAGCACATTTTGACTCTTGCAGGTTAATGTCACTGGCAGAACAGTTTTTAAAGGACTCTCGATTTAATGAATAGTGGATAAATCGATTTGAGAAAGGCATTGATCTAGGGATTCATCAGGTACGCATGTTTACAGATATAAATAGATATCAAGACATACTGGGCCAGGTTAGGATCAGAGTGAATGGGTAACAGTGAAGATGACTACTAGGTAGATGTATAGCGTTTATTTGTTAAATTGATTATTCTTCCTTTTCTTCTGCCTCACCCCAGCTTGTGATTATCATCGGTATATAGATGAAGATATTGACCTCTTGTAGCACTACGGCCTAGAACTAAGATTCACAAATCTGAGACAATATCAATAATAAGGAGTCTTATGATAACAGTACGAGGTGAGCCGTTTGTCATTAATCTTTATGGTATAATCAAGCAACAGTTTGCAACCGTCACATCCCATGATGTGAATAGAAAATCTGTGGGCTTTAAATGAGCAATAGCATACTCGAATCTGTGTGAGAATTCGTAGTAAATAGTGCCCGCTCGCTTTTCAAACAGTATAAAGTTATATGTTTTGTTAATACCAAATGGCACTATGAGCTGTACTGTATTTAATAGTCAGAATAAGATGTAGGTTTATGTTCTTTTTACAGGTGACAATGGACCAAGAATGTTTATATGTATTGATATATTTGTATTTGTGTGTTTGCATTTGCAGCCCTGATGACGTCCTGTCTTTAGGACGAAACGCGTCGGCTGCAGAACATCAAGAAAATCAAGAATTTTGACTGTGCATATGTTTCTTATATATATGTTTCTGATTATATTTTTGGACCATTGATTTATGAGTGTTTCTTTCAAAAGATTAAAATATCTAATTGTTTCTGAAATACATAAGCACTCCCAGCTCTTTTGTTGTACTTGTGTAGTCTTATCTGAGGTTAGGACGATGCCCCAGTAGTTGGTGGAGTGTGAATTATTGTGATTTTTAGTGTACTATCCCTAGTGCACCAGACTATACCCTACATCGTCCAACTGTCTTTTTTGTGGATACCATTATTGAAGGGTAGAGTAGCACAGGGACCTGACATAATATGGATGATGACAGGGATAAATTGGCAGCAGAGGTTTTTCAAATCAGACAGCCTAATGGTGCCACGGGTGCTAAAAGAAATGAAACAAAAATAAGTCTTAGAGATAAGTTCCTAAAGTTGGAAAGATTGCGTAAATCCGAATTGAGTAAATGGTGGGATGGCGTAACCCTCAAAAATTACATGGAACAAAAGAGGGTACCTCGAGGACTTCGCATCCTCATATTCCCAACCTTTGATGATCTTGAAGAGGACCACCTTAAGGAGTGGGAAGAAAATTTATACACTTCATCATTTACCATGATGAATATCCTCATAAAGAACTCGGATAGAAAAGTAGAAAAATTGAGACAGCAAATCAGTGATTTGGAAAAAGAAATAAAAGATGAATCTACCTGAACTCACTGATAAAAATTATCTCATCCTTAAGGATGTCATTAATAGACATCAATTGCAAATCAAGGATAAAAAATTGAGCAAATTAAAAAGAGATGAGCGGGACTATAACGAAGGGAGAATCTTCACTTTTGCCCGAGGTTATGACGAGGTAGCCAAACCAAAACCTAAACCCAATCAAACGGCAGGGACAGCACAATCAGGTGAACTGAGTACGTCCACAAATTATAGTAGCTCCAGTATCTCTTCTATTGAGGAGAATACTATGGGCGCTGTAGGAGGAACTTCCAAAAAGAATTCTTCTTTTTGCGACGAACTAAAAATGATAAAGAAAGGTCGGAAGAAATTTATAGGAGGACTAGAAGGGGGAGGAGGAAATCCCACAAATACAAGGATGGGCACCAGGAGCCAGAACAGAACCAAGAACTAGATGAGGGTCAGGCCACCACGGGGGATTTGGAAGTCATTAATTTGTCGGATAGACATCTAAGTGAACATGAAATTTCTGTGTTAGAAAAAGGATTAAAATATTGTCCTGTACATAATTGTGATTATACCGAGTTGCATATTGATTTGTTTAAATTCTGCAGAAATTTAAAATTTAAAAGTTTTTTTTCAACCTTGGATGTGAATGTACAGAACAAAATATTGAATAAAAACTCTGAAATGACATCAGCTGAACTAGAAAATGTTCATTTGTTAATGACTCTGTCAGGAGAAATGGATCTCAATGTGGATGATGTGGCCAGTTTATGTGAGATTGAAACGAATTACCAATGTACTAGTGGTTTGCGTAGTAAATCCAAGTTCATTCCCCATGGTAGTCAATACATAGCAATTGATTTATTTATGGAAAAGACACTACAGGAATTTTATAAGTTACAAGACAAATTCACATTAAATAGTCATTACAAAGACAATCTGTCCCGGCTAGAAAGATTGGCTTTATTGAACTTGAAACGGGATCCCTCGATCGTCATCAGGGAAGCTGATAAGGGGGGGAACATCGTTGTGATGAATAGAACCAACTATGTGGCTGAGATACGAGAACAGCTTAAGGATGTGGATTGTTACAAAAGTGTGAAAGTTAATCCGATGAAAGAGATTGCTCAGAAAATATTGGAACATTTGTGCGTATGGAAGGAGGAGGGATTGATCGATGAATCAGAATACAAATATCTTAATGTTAGTCATCCGGTCTCCCCCTTCCTTTACACACTGCCAAAAATTCATAAAAACAGAGTAAATCCACCAGGTAGGCCTATAGTCTCCAGCATCGGAAGCGTCACAGAACATCTGTCAGAATTCGTAGATGGTTTCATCAAGCCATTAGTGGTGAACTTACCTTCATATGTAAAGAACACCACGGATATCTTGAATAAATTGCAAGATTTCAAATGGGAAGATGGGATGATTTTGGCCACGCTAGACGTGGTGGGTCTTTATACCTGCATTGAAATGGGAAAGGGTATACAAGCGCTAGAACACTTTCTAGGCAGCAGAAGTGCAAGCTTGAGACACCATTCCAAAATGATAGTTCAAATGAGCCAGTTGATTCTTGAGAACAATTATTTCCTATTTGAGGATGAATGGTTTCATCAGATTAGGGGCACGGCGATGGGATCCAGGTTTGCTCCCTCTTATGCCAACCTATTCATGGGTTGGTACGAGAGGGAGCATGCCTGGGGCCGCAGAGCCGGAGAATGGATGGATCTGGTGGTATTTTGGGCCAGATTCATCGATGATATTCTGATCATATGGAGAGGCACCGCAGAGGCCTTAAAAAACTATCTGCATTACTTGAATCAGAATGATTTTAACGTGAGACTGACGATGAACCATAGTATATCCAGTATTGAATACTTAGATGTGACGCTGATGGTGGATGGAGACAAAATTAAGAGCAAACTGTTTAGGAAAGAAACGGCTACCAACTCCATCTTGAGGGCAGACAGTTTCCATCCAGGATCTGTAATTGGGGGAATACCATATGGAGAGATGGTCAGAACCCGAAGAAATTGCAGTCGGGATGAAGACTATTCTCTAGAATTAAATAGACTTAAACAAAGACTAGACAAAAGAGGCTATGCCAAAAAAGATTTAATCAGGGCTAGTGATAAAGTGTCAAAGATTGATAGAGCAACCACTCTGCTCCCGAAAATCAAAAAATCAGCCAGACAAAAGCCTTCGTTTATAACAGCATATTGTGTACAAAAGGATAAGATCAGGCAAGCCCTGAGTAGAAATTGGACTTTGCTAAAGGGTGTCCCGGGTTTGGCCACCATATTGGATGACAAACCATTAATAATGTTCAAGAAATGTCCGACAATCAGGGACAAAGTTTCAACGAATTATATTCGTCCAATGTTGAAACAAACGAAGGACTGGCTCCCTACTCAGCCTAAAGGCTTTTATACTTGTGGGACATGTGTCGTATGTCCACATGGCATGAACAAAACAAAAACATTCAGATTCAATGGTACTAGACTATTCCATATCAATGAATTTATTAACTGTAATAGTGTAGGAATAGTTTATGCCATTATTTGCAGTTGCAACAAAGTTTATATAGGGAGCACGAAAAGACCCCTTAAGTTGAGAATACAGGAGCACAGACGTGCTATTATGAACCGAGACACAAGATCCCCACTCTACGCACACATGGAAAAGGAACATTGTGGCCATATAGATTTTAAATTTCATGGCATAGAAAAAGTGTCCCAACATGCGAGAGGGGGAAATTGGGAATTACGAATCCGTCAAACAGAAGCTCGTTGGATAATCAAATGTCGTTCTAAGATGTGTGGTTTAAACATTGATTCTGAATTACACCATTTTTTGGCATAGTGAGTGGTAAATCCATGACATAAAGTCTAGAAACTGTTTTCTTATAGGTATTGCAATTATTCATTGTAAACATTTTGGGATGTTGACCATGCAATCTGTTGGTTTTTGTTGCTTAAGGGATATTTTTGTCCTTATCATAGGAACCTCTTGTTTTCCGTTGCCATCACTTGGCATTAATAGCCATGACATTTGCGATCCAGTGCGATCAAGTACGCCATCATAAATTTGGTAAATGGCCTAAAAATGCCAGTATTAAGGGCTAAAGGCATTAACGAAAATATTCAAAAATAATCTAATTATAAGGGTGTGTGTTAGATGAATCTGATAGAATCTTGCCCCGGGTCAGGCGATTAGAACGCATATGTGACGTTTGGTAGTAAAAGTAACGCTTTTCAACATTTTCAAACACGGATGTGGTTTGACAGTACAAACGGTACTTTTCCATTAAATTTCTAACACGTCTGTGGAAGATATGATGATCAATATTTGGAACAAACTTAATAAGTTATCTATATTTTTTAGATAGTGACAGGGAACGCATTGGGCGGAGCTGATTGTAAATATGTTTACCGCGACACAATCGTGAGTTGTACATTACCAGATTTTGTATACTAACCGGTTAGTAATACTAAGGGCGAAATACAAACTTATAGAACAGCTGAAAAACTAACATCAGCCAGACATGGGGCGGACCTGATTGTAAACTCGTACGCTGAAAAGTAGCTGTGAATCTGCGCATGACCGGATATAGAGCATGAGATAACCGGACATAATAGGAGTAGTAGGGAGGCCTCAATGAAGCGCAATGCGCATGCACGGAAATACTTCGTATCTAGACGAATATGACTAGCGGACCTGATTGGGAACGCGAACTGCAGCACAGATGATCGCAATGAATAGACGCGCGAAACTTTATCTTGTTGTGATTGGCTAGAGTCCCCTTTTTAAACGTAGGAAGTGTACGGCACCGCACCCTCGGGATTTATCGTACCCGGACGGTGAGGAGAAACGGGAGGTCACTTTTCGAACGGTGAGTGCGGAAGAACAGGCAGAGCTTTGGGGGATTTGTTAAATCAGAAGAAAAGAAGGGCGAGGGTTACTAAATCTGCCTTTTCTATGTGTTTGTTTTTTAGAATGGATTGTGGCATAACGAATGCTGTAGAATAATTGTCATTTACTTTTTGGGCCACAGTATATTGGAATGTGGTGAGTAAAATTGAAGGCAGTGTCCTTTTAACCTCTAATAGGGCTCACTGAGCAGATATATTAAAGCACATTTTGACTCTTGCAGGTTAATGTCACTGGCAGAACAGTTTTTAAAGGACTCTCGATTTAATGAATAGTGGATAAATCGATTTGAGAAAGGCATTGATCTAGGGATTCATCAGGTACGCATGTTTACAGATATAAATAGATATCAAGACATACTGGGCCAGGTTAGGATCAGAGTGAATGGGTAACAGTGAAGATGACTACTAGGTAGATGTATAGCGTTTATTTGTTAAATTGATTATTCTTCCTTTTCTTCTGCCTCACCCCAGCTTGTGATTATCATCGGTATATAGATGAAGATATTGACCTCTTGTAGCACTACGGCCTAGAACTAAGATTCACAAATCTGAGACAATATCAATAATAAGGAGTCTTATGATAACAGTACGAGGTGAGCCGTTTGTCATTAATCTTTATGGTATAATCAAGCAACAGTTTGCAACCGTCACATCCCATGATGTGAATAGAAAATCTGTGGGCTTTAAATGAGCAATAGCATACTCGAATCTGTGTGAGAATTCGTAGTAAATAGTGCCCGCTCGCTTTTCAAACAGTATAAAGTTATATGTTTTGTTAATACCAAATGGCACTATGAGCTGTACTGTATTTAATAGTCAGAATAAGATGTAGGTTTATGTTCTTTTTACAGGTGACAATGGACCAAGAATGTTTATATGTATTGATATATTTGTATTTGTGTGTTTGCATTTGCAGCCCTGATGACGTCCTGTCTTTAGGACGAAACGCGTCGGCTGCAGAACATCAAGAAAATCAAGAATTTTGACTGTGCATATGTTTCTTATATATATGTTTCTGATTATATTTTTGGACCATTGATTTATGAGTGTTTCTTTCAAAAGATTAAAATATCTAATTGTTTCTGAAATACATAAGCACTCCCAGCTCTTTTGTTGTACTTGTGTAGTCTTATCTGAGGTTAGGACGATGCCCCAGTAGTTGGTGGAGTGTGAATTATTGTGATTTTTAGTGTACTATCCCTAGTGCACCAGACTATACCCTACATCGTCCAACTGTCTTTTTTGTGGATACCATCATTGGGAGGAGAGCTAACCCCACTTATCCTCTCGGTAAAAAGCCAATAGCCAGGGAATAAAGGAATAACAAAAATAAGGCTCCTCCAAGAAATATAACAAGACTACACAAACAAAGAACTAGAGAGACCCCACAGTCACATATGCGGCTCCAACAAGGTCCATGGACTTAATTAGTCAGTGCACTGACCTTTATGTTCTCTGTCATGGAAATCCAGGGGTCCAAAGAAATAAAATATATTCAGCGCGAGAGGGGAGAATTCCACAGCAACTTGCGATTCACCCTCGGGTGCAATGTGCTATTAGCTGATAGGCAGTGCGGCCGTAAAACATGATGCAAGATACCCTGCCAAAACCGAAGTAAATCAGAGGAAGTTCACGGGAGGAAGGCACTCAGGGTGGGCGACAGAAAGGAACAAGACAAAAAAGCCCCATAAGGTTCCTGATACGAGCCGCGAACGATACCACAGATGGAACCACAGGATATCCAGAAATAGGGACGCAAACAGGAAAAAACAAAAAAAACATCACCCTCCAAGGCGTAGACTCAGCAAGTAGCAAGTGGGCATGGCCACATGAGACCGAAGACTCTAAGCCAAGCACAGCGTTGAGTCTGGCTGCAGTTTTTATATTGTGTCATGGCCCCTCCCACTAGCAATCACCGATTAACCCTACAGGGAGGTCGGCGTGAAAAAAAGAACTCAACACAGAGAGACACAGGTGAAAAAGTAGAAAGGAGTTTTAACGCTACTAAAATACACCTTCCTAAATGGAATGCTGACTCTGCACAAGGAATGTTGAGGGTTGAACAAGACATAGGAAAAAAAAATTCATTTGCAAGATGCTGTTGAAAAAGAACTTGAATCGTTACTTAAGCATTATATCATTGAGCGTTCTTCTGGTCCAACGCCATGGGTTTCTCCCATCATGGCAGTGACCAAAAAGAATAATGAAGGAGCAGTACGCATATGCGTTTACCTGCGTCAGCCAAACAAGGCACTTGAACGACAACGAGATATAGGTACACACATTGCTGACCTGATAATGCAACTGAATGGTGCAAAGGTCTTCTCTTGCCTTGATTTAAATAAAGCTCATCATCAGTTGGAGCTTGAAAAGGATTGGAAGCACATTAGAACCTTTTCTACATGTGTTGGTCTGTTTCGATACGCAAGACTTCGTTTTGGTGTGTCATCTGCTGCAGAACTGTTTCAAGACGTCAAACAATGTAACATACAGCCTGTTATGAATGAGTTCAATTACAGCAATAACATTGGTTTTTGGAGCTACACAAAAACAACATGATAAAGCTCTTACATAAGCATGTTGCTTACTTGTCGAAGCAGGTTTGCCTTTGAATGCTGACAAATGTGAGTTCCATAAGACAAAGCTAAAATTCTTTTGCAATATCTTTTCTGACGGGGGTATGAAACCGGATCCTTCTAAAGTACAAGCGCTGACAAATACTGATACCCCACACGTGGTTTCTATGGTGCGTTAATTTCTTGGCATGGTCAGCTACTGTTCTAGATAAAGACAAGACTTTGCCACTGTAAGTGCCCCATTGAGAGAGTTGACGAAAAAGAATGTTTCATTTCAGTAGCCTTATGAATGTGAAAACAGTTTTAAGTAATCGAGAATGCTACTGAAATGGCTTATTTCAATCTGATACTTCGTCCAGAGGTTGTCGATGACACTAGCCCAGTGGGGTTAGGTGCAATCTTTTCAAATCACAGCGAATACCCGAGTGCTCGAAGGTAAATTGCAGCATATAGCACAGAGGGTACAAAGTTCCCTGAAAGTGTCTAAAGACGAAGAAGGGTGGGGGAAAGGGGAAGGAGTGTGCAACCCAAAGCGGGTGGAGTCAGGGAGCGGAGGGCTCCCTTGTTAGAACTCAGATGCCTCACACACCCAGCGAGCTAGATGTCAAGCTTCATCATTGGCCTCTTGCTCCTCGTCAGGCTGGCGCTGCAATGCCTCAAGGGCGCTCTTTGTCGGAGATCTTCAGTTCAAGCCAACGGTTGTGTGCGTGTGAGGGGGAGACAAGGGGGTGTAGTCATGTGGGGAATGTGAAATTAAAAAAGGTGAACCATTTCACAAGGATTTTTATTGGCGTGACTGATTCCCTTGGTTAAAAGGTGGGAGGGGAGATAGAAGCTGTAGGGGGCACAGTGGTACCACCTCAACCCTCAGATCAGGTCGACATGTTTCTTGCTTAATGGCGCAATTCTTCAGGACCTCAAATAATCTGTACTACACAGTGAAAAAAACAAAAGTGAAAAAGAAACTATACAACCTCTCTGGGTCTGTAAAGGTGCAGGCCAAGTGGTTCTGCATTGAGGGGTTGACCCCAAAGGAAGTCCCTATTGGGCCTCGCAGTCTGTTCCCGTGGGGCAGCACAAAAGGTAAGGTACCCTTATGTCAGTGCAGCCCAAGGCTACGAACCTACCCACACGCGAGGCGCTCGCTCGGTTGCGCGGCATATGCCAGTAGGAGTTTGTCCCAACTACAACGTGCTTACTCACAACCTGAAAAATAGAGTTTAGCTGTAGTATGGGCATGTGAACACTTCCATGTATTCCTGTACGGAAAGCCTTTTATGCTGGTAACTGATCATCAGGCTTTACTAACAATAGTTGGCAATCCAAAGGCTAAAATGCCTCCTCACATTGAAAGCTGGGGAGTACGGCTACTACAGTACAATTATAAAAATGTGCAATGTACTGGGTAGGATCAGAATCCTGCTGACTACTTTTCCAAAGTGCCAATTCAAGGTCAAGACACTCCATACAAGTCAGCTGAAGCTTAAATCAACTTCATTCAAAATCAGTCACACCAGCTGCCATTTAGTTAGTCCAGATTATCACTTCAACAAGCTATTTATTTATTTTTATTTTCTTATTTTATTTTTAGTTTAAAGGATTTATGTAGGTTACATCGTTACAAAGGTTACACAGTTATTAGAGCATGGCAACATAGTTACTTGTAAGGTCCAGATAAACAATAAGCACAAATACGTAAGGGGAAAAGCAGGCAAGGGGAAAGATTCAGGGGAGGGGGGAAGGAGCTGGGGAAGTAGACAGGTTATGAAGGCGGGAAAGAGGAGGGGAAGGTGAAGGACACCGCATGGGAAGCGGAGGGGAGGGGCGACAGGGACACAAACCGGTAGACGAGTCAAAGCAACGTCCAAAGTCCAATAAGCTGTGATCCCAGGGGAAGTGGTATCACTTCCCTATCTCTGTTGCGAGAGGCTCCCTTTATGCAGTGGACTATCTCAGAGGGGTCTCTGAGACTCCAAAGCCTACATACTGGATCCTTCCCCAAAAAGGGGAGAGGGAGTGCTTTGGCAAGGGGTGCCATACCATACATCAGCTGTGAGTGGCTCCCTTGGCGCAGTGAACTCTCTCAGTAGGTTTGCTGAGACTTCAGAGTATAAATATTAGATCTTTCCCCAACAAGGGGAGAAGGAGTCCTTAGTCAAAGGGCACAAAGGACAGGAGGCTAGGCAGACTAACAGGCAAGGTGAGAGGTTCAGGGGAGAGTAGATAGGAGCTAGGAGCTAGGGAGGTAGACAAAGGGAGAAAGAGTACTAAATGGGAACAAATTTAATTAATGGCTTATTATATAGCCCTGGCTTGACCCGATGAAATCAGAGCGCTTTACATGAGAGACAATAATGTTGCAAATTACATCAGTTAAAAGTTACATAGGTATCAAGAAAAGCATTTAAAGAACATAGGGGACAAGGTGAATGGAGCAGGAAGGGTAAGTGGATAGGGTAAAGGGGTAGGAGGAAGACAGGACATAGAGACGAGGGGAAAATCTGCCCAAGGTCCGGCTGAGTAGGTGACGGCAGGGAGGGGGAGTCCACAACCCATCTTCTCTTTAGCTATATGGTAGCTCCACCGGGCATCAGTCAAATCACTAGGTCTCCACAGTCTGGGGTAAGTTCTGCAGGATCCAAGTCCTGATGTGTAGGCAGGTTAGGGGATAGGTTTAAGGTCTGGTCAATGTTCAATTGTTGTCCCAAGGAAGTAAAACAACGTGTAGGGGACCACTATGGAAGCCATCTTGGGGTCAGGCAGGGGACTGTACTGTACACTGGTACACTGGTGGCCATCCTAAGGTTAGGCATAAGGCAGTTAAAGTCAATATCCAGGACAGTGGCTGCCAGAAAATAACAAATCCAGCGTACACACACCATCACACGCACAGGCATGCACAAGCACACAACAATGTGAGCACACACTCTCATATGCGCACTGACGCACACAGACAAGCACATATCCAGAAAACTCCAAGAACACAAGCACACATAAAATCCCATGCTCTAATACAAAAACACACAAATACATGCAAACACCAGCACATGCACAGACATGCACGAGCACACACAAATGTGCTCACTCTCATATACACGCAGACACGCACAAACGCACATACAGATACTATAAAAAAAAACACAAGCACACATACAATCACATGCTCCAGAACAAAAATACCCAAGGACATACACACAAATACATGCACACACACATACCATCACACACAGACATGCACAAGCACACAACAAATGTGCGGACACACTCTCATACGCGAACAGAGGGCTCACATACAGAAACATCCACACGCACAAGCACACATACAATCCCCTGCCCTAATACAAAAACACTCAAATACATGCACACACCATCACACGCACAGACATAAGCACAGATACAGAAACATCTGCCCGCACAAACACAAGCACACATAGAATCACATGCTCTAATTCAAAAACACCCAAATATATGTCAACACCATCACACGCACAGACATGCACAAAAACACACAAATGTGAACATAGTCTTTCATACACGCACAGGCGCACACACCCACGTGCGTCCGTGGGGAGGCCTAGATCAGCTCGTGCTGGCAGTCGAATGAGGGGCCTGGTGTAATCGTAGACTGAGGAGTGTTGTGGGGTACACTGGAGACTCGTGGCCCACATCTCCAGCATTAGCTCAGCTCTCCCTCCTGCACAGATAGCGGGCCCTCAGACTGTGCCCCCTATCAGCAGCGGGGGGCGCTTGGGGAGGAAATCTCATTGGTCAGCTGGGTATTACCCCAAAGTAAATGCCAGGCCAGCGTAGGAGCTGTAGCTAAGCCAGGTCCCGTCCCAGGCAGGATCGCTAATGGCCGGCAGGCCCCCACTCACTGGTGACCCATTTGTCCAATGCGTTGCTCACCGGGAGGTCTGCAACTACGTTGGGCGCCGACTCCTGCGCCAGGACAGACATGCTACTAGTCCGGTTGCTCTCTTGGGCCCTGTGGGTGGCACTCACATGTCCCAAGCCGAGAGGCCTTCAGAGAGCGTGCCCGTCCAGGGTAGCGGAGGAGACAAAATGGCAGGCAAACTGTAGGCCTCCAGCAGAGCCGTCACTGCATCCCCGCACCGCCCAGGAGGCTCTCTAGCTCCAGGCCGCTTCAATCCCTCAGGGCAGCATTCAGTCTGTGTGCTGGTTCAGGGGCTCTTCCTCGTAGCGCCGTGGCGGGCAGCACCCAGGTCCGTCCGGGAGCGAAGCCGCGTCCGCGGCAGTCACCGCTCCAGTGGCTGTGCGATCCGGACAGGTACCGGAGCAGGGAGCGCCGAGGCGGCCGCCAGCAACATCCGCACTGTCACCGGAGGAAGTGTGCTTAAATTCCGGTCCCTGTGTGCATATGTGGGGGCCGGGGATGGGGGCCAAAACAAGGCAGCAGCTTCGTAGTGTACGGCACCGGCCCGCCACCAGTAATTGTGAAATTCTTTCACAATGCACCCGTGGTTGCAGCCGTCTTCGGTATTGCGCCCCTTTTTTGCAATTTTCTTTAACTATTTGCCAATGTTACACATTTCCCCACATACCTCTCATGCAAAGTTGAAAGATATAACTACACATCAGTTGTGAAACCAGCACACTCGACCTCTCACCAGTGTGGACTAATATCAATAATACAGAAATCACAAAGATGAACTGTCCGTAACTAAAGAGGGAGTTAAATTGCGAGGGGCAAGAATCTTGATTCCTGAGAGTCTTCAGCAGAAAATGATTGAAGTGGCCCACAAAGGATATAGGGGAAGTGTTGCCATACAACAAGCTTTCAGTGACCGAGCCTGCTTTCCATAGCTTGATGAGCGAATTGAGAAGGATATAATGGCCTGTCATCTATCGAACTGCCTATCTATAAATGTTACTCAACACATCCTAAACAGGTCAGAACTCCCAAAGCATGCCTGGGATAGAATAGCCATTGACCTTTTCGCTCCATTCAACAATGGACATCACTTAATGGTGATTGTGGATGAATACTCGCCATTTCCTTTACTTGAGTATCTCATATTTATCACTCAAGAACGAGTCATTGAGAAACCGGATGGCATCTTACGGTGTGGGGTATTTCCGCCATACTAAAATCTGATAATGGTCGGCCTTTTAATAGTTGGGAGTTCAAAGACTTCTTAAAGCATCTGAGTATAAAGCATCAACAGAACACTCCTGTGTGGTTGGAGGCCAATGGACTGGTTGAAAGATTGAAGAGAAGGCTAAAGAAAGCCTTGCAGTGTGCTGCACTTGAAAAGCTCAATTTATAAACTGTGTTAAACTCTACATTGCAATCTTACCGTTCAACACCACACTCGACCACCGGTGAAAGTCTGGCAACATTGATGTTCAGGAGAGCAATGACAACCAAGATAACCCAGTGGGCCAATCAGATAGAAAGAGATGAGAATGCAACTCATATGAGGGACTTGGTTCCGAACCAAAAGATGAATACATATTCTGTCTGAAGACGACATACAGAAAACGTTGCCTTCCAGAGAGGAGATAGAGTGCTCGCACGTTAGATGTGCAAAAAAAAAATATGATGATCCCTGTGATGCAGAACCTTTAAAAGTGATTTCAACCAAAGGACACATGGTGACTTCCCAGCGCCCTCGGAAGTCTATTACAAGAGACTCTTCTCACTTTCAGCGTTAAAGTCCTACTTCACCCGATCTCCATGGTGAAGGTGAAACTGATTCTGAGGCACTAGTGACTGCTGTTGCCTTTTTACCATACCATCAGTTCTTCTGTCACGATGGTGACTAGTCTAAACTTTACACAACACGTTCATGTCAAGCAATTACAGCTCCAAATAGATTATTTGAAGAGCTTTCAATCAATATATATGTATATCTTTTGTAAAATTGATAAGTTTTGAGTTAACAATTACATAATCCTTTTGGCTCCTGATGACCACCATGGAACTTTAATGTAATGATTGCATTGATGGCTGCTTTAAAATGTTGAGTTTGCAGTTACATGTAGAACGAATCATGTGATATCAAGCTCGGTGCATGGCATAGTCATTTACGGGTACCCCGGTTAGGAAGACGCTACACACATTGTGAAGGGGACTGAGAATGGAAGGACAGAGTAAGGCAGATACCTTGTCCAAGAGGTCCAACTGAAACCACTTCCAGAGCAGCAAAAAGCTCTGAACAGGGCAACCCTGATTTTCTTGTGCACCTAGGTGTGCCCTCCTGCGCGTAGTCCAGAGATGAAAAACATGACAAAGCTCCACTTTTCTCCAACTGCTGAAAGAGATCTCCCTGGTCACTCATACAGCCTTCAGTTCCTCGGTGCAAACTTCTAGGGACAAGGTTTCTTTCTGTTCAGAGCTCCTGCAAAGTCCAGTTTTTTATGGTCAGCTGGAGGCAGAAGTCTTTCTGCTTTTTGTGTCTCTGTAGCTTGCAAAAAAGAGGCCAGGCATCTGACCTTTCAAGAGCAATTCAGTCACCGAGCGACAACTGGTGTGAATAGTCCCTGAGTCTTCTTTATTGAAGGAGGGCCTTCTTTTTTTAGATGTAGTTTTAGCAAGCCCAGGAATTGACGAGGTGGTGAGATGCCCGTTTTGTCTTGTGGACTAGTCAGTGATTGAAGGTTTTTCCCAATCCTGTCTACCTTCTCACCCTATGCATGCCACATTTTGCAGCACTTCTCTTCGCTTTACAGTGAAACAATTCTAGAAGTCCTATATCCAAAATGACTCACTCCTTCAGAAGAGTCTCTGGCTCCCTCTAAACCACTCCCTTATTCAGATGAAGCCTCCTCCTTCTGTCAAGGTCAAGGACTGTTTTCCCCCTGATAGGACTGGAGCTAAATGAGGTCACGACGGGCCCTGGGAATACGTGTGCTGATCCTGTCAGCCCATATAGCATCTCCACATTAAAGGAGGTAGTGAGAAGAATGTTCTTTGTTCTGCTCATCGCCGTGGTACCCCTCCCACATGGTTAATCAACGGTAAGTGCTCAGTTGTTGACCTCACTTTTACATTCCTGAGCCCAGAAGTCAGGCTACTGACCTCTGGAGAGCCGGGTTGTTAACTCCAGAATGGAGTGTGTATTGGCATCTGGAGGTGAGATGAGTGGCAAATTGGTTCAAAGCTAATTTTGTCTTAGACAGCACTAAGTACATTTTAATAAGGGGGATGTGGCCACGCAGGCGACTAAGATGGCCGCCTGCGCTTGAAGCTCTTCCAGACGGGCACTGTACGAGCCCGCTTCCATAGATGTGGGCTTCCAGTAACTTTGCGGACGCATTCCCATGAAGCCCAGGAGGAGATGTGGAGCTGATTGATACCGGTGACGGGCAGATCCGATGAGCGGAGCGGCCTTTTTCCTGGACCTGCGTCGCTGAGATCCGAGCTCGGGGTCAGAGGCCTGGCTGTGTGCTACGCTGATGCGTGAATCGCTCCTATTGAACAATGAGGTGAGCGGAAGCCCCTGGTCGGTGCCCGGTGCCGGATTCGCGCCCCCGCTCCTGTGGTAGCCCTCCCCCACCCCCTCTGTTGTTGCAGTGCGATGGTCCTTCTGCTGATGCGGCGGCTGCGAGGCTTTGCCGGCCTCGTGATCGCGGTCGCGCTGGGCCATGGGTGCTGTGTTGCGGCTGGGGGTGGGGCTAGTGAGGGAAACCCGCTGATTCCTGTTTCGGGGGTCGTGGGGCGCTGGGCCTGATCGGGTGTGCTGGCTCCCTCCTTCTCCCAGGCATGGCCCTGGAGGTGGTTCGAGACATCGACCTGCGTGTGTGGTAGCTGTTGCCCCGACGCCTGCCTGTTATTTGAGCTGCACTGGTACCTACTAAAGCTGGCCTCATCTACTGGCTTACGACCGACGTGGAGAGGAGTCATTCTTAGTCTCTGCGCTACCGCTGTGGTGCCACAGCGCGGAGGCCCGCCATCTTCTGGTCGTGTTGCCTCCTGCTGGGATAGGACTGGATTGACAGGGAGAGACCTGGCGCTCCTGCACTGGCTCTTTGGTGTTAGATCTTGGCCACAACGATCGTATCTTCCACATTGTCCGGTGCACTTTTGTGGTGCGAAGCTCACTCCCACACCTTCTATGGTTGGTTGACCGGCACAGTGCTATCCTTGTATCACATCTACTTGCACTGTGGTTCTCTCTCTCTTAAGGCACTGGCTGCTGTGAGCAATCAACTGACTTGAAATAAAAAAAAACTGCGTTCTGGGCTGAGTTGCATGTTTGGGCCCTGAGGTTCATTAAGATACAGATCTTCGCCATTCGAGGTTCTGCTTGCATGCTTGCTCATTAGGGCGTGACTGTCTCTTTTTTCACCTGTGCTTATGGACACAGCCAGCTTCGTGGAGCCATGGGGCAGAAGGATCCTAAACAGCGGACACTGCAGTTTGACAAGGTCCCTGACGCCACTTCTGACGACCCTATAGATTCAACCGATGGGGCACAGGGCAATGATGATGTTGACGACCCTACCTCACTCACTGCGGCAATGCTCAAAGAGCTGAGGGCTGGCTTCAAGGCCCTTGACGGCAGATTTGATGCGTTAGATAAGAGGCTGGCTGATATGGGTGCGAAGGTCCAAGCTCATGACCGTCGGCTCGATGTCGTGGAGGCTAGGGTCTCAGATGTGGAGGATGGAGCGGCGCAATCGCAGAAATGACTAGAGAGGGTGGAAAGAATTCTGAAAGAAGTTGCGATAAAGAATGAAGATTTAGAATCCCGTAGTGGACGGAACAACGTACGCATTATTGGCGTTCCCGAAACTGCCACCTCTAGCCGCATGGATATCTTTGTGGAACAACTACTATCCGATTTATTTGGCAGAGAGGCCTTCATGCAGGGTTATGACCCGCACAGGTCATTGGGGCCCGCCCCAAACCCGGGCAGCCTCCGAGACCCATCATCGCCAGGCTTATGAACTTCAGGGACAGGGACACAACGCTTCGTTGTGCCCGTGAGAGGGGGGAGGTCCAATGGCAGGGGAGTAGGCTATCATTTTTCCCAGACTTCACTGTCATGGTACAAGATGCGCAACGCAAATTCAACGGTGTGAAGGCCACTTTAAAGAACTTGGGCCTTAGGCACGGAATGCTCTATCCAGCCAGACTAAAGGTGGATGTAGATGGCAGATCCCACATCTTTGAAACACCGACTGGGGCACAGGAGTTTTGGCAAGAGTATAAGAAGAACAACAATGGAGCGAAGGCTGCAGCACGTGCGACATCCCCCCCTCTTAGTGACTCTGAGGCCAGTATGGATCTCTTCTCCAATCCTGGGACTGGTTGATTCATTTTTGTATTTGTAGGCTCTGTTATGTACTTACCATAGTTGTAATGTTGTCCATTCGTCATTATAGTATTCAGAATTGCCCGGCCGGCGTGGCATTGCTGCGCCTCATGGTCAACACCGAGGTTTATTTGCTAAAAATGACAAGTTTACGGTGTGTATATACGGTATCTGTATTACAAAGCTTGTTTGAATTGCACTGTCAGTTGGTCTATTGGGATGGGCTCTGCCTCACCAGAGACAGGGTGAGGCTGGGTGGTGGTAGGGGGTGGGGGACACTTGCGTTTCTGTTCACAGTTTTTCAGAAATGATTACATAGGTTAACGGTACATGGCGCTGGGTTGGATTTGAAAATCACATGCTTGTTGTAATGTCTAATAAATGGCCAAGTTAGGCTGGCCGTGTCATATAGCTACTATATATCTTTATAATGCGTTAAGTTAGCATAGGCACATTACATGTTTAAACGCCATTTTTCCTTTTGCTGCTTCTGCACACGACACTTAATTGTTGATTTAGCTTTCAACCTAGTAGTTTGTTGTGGTTTACATGAGAATAATATGTTATTACTCTGATATCAGCTTTGCTCAATAAACTATGTCTGTACAGGGAGTGCTGAAGCTTCAGGAACAACAAGATACTGAATTGTTATGAGGTCTGATCTTCGCGCCTTCTTAGACATAACATAAGTGCAGCTTCTGCCAACTTTGGCTTTTAGGCGGGTTTTATATTGCTTTGCTTGAGGCACACACAACACACTTGATGCTGTTCGCATGCAGAGAGAGCTGGTGTATGCTGATGTGATCTCTTCATTCTAGGATCCTGAGGTATGGGCCCGCCCTAATTCGAACCCAAAGAGACCTTCTTAGCTATTAATATAATATGTGTGTTAGGGAGGGTGAGAAATAAGTGGTGTTAACTCTTATTCATTACAGCATGTTAACATGCTGTCACCATTTGCTTTCTATGGACTAGTAACTATGCTGATGACTTTGCTTCTGATAATATGTTTCCTTGTATTATCTAAGATACTGCGCCTGAGAAGACGGCATTAGTAAATAAATATTTCAAATGTTCACGTGTCCTCATTTACTCCACGTTCTGGTTTGAAATGATTGTATAACGAAAGAGTGCTCATGTGTTCCACGTAACCTGAGGTATTGTAAGCTCATGTTCTGGTTTGTCTAAACATTGGGAGTTTGTTATGACCAATGAGACACTGTAGCTAGCTCGGTAAGGGGTTTGTTGGGTACTAAGGTGAGTTTTGGGTCACCCTAATTCGCTGAGGTTCCATCCTCTGTGCACAGTTCTGTGGGAGAACAGAAACCCTGCTACATGGTGCCCATACGTTGGTGGACTTATATCATGACACTCGAGTAGTATATTGTTCAAACCTTAACCCCTTCACTGTCGTTTCCGGAAAACGGTGGTGTCGGTGAAACCTACCTATTTTTTGAAATAGGTCTTTTCAAGCTTGATTCTATCTAAAACGGTTTCTTTTGAATTAATACCCAGTTGTGCTACAAAGTTTCCTTTGTTTTTTCTGTTCTTCCAGTGCAATCATGGCGCAGGCTGTGGTCATTCCCGCAGCATAGTCGCATTGCGGTGCGCAACCATTTACAGGCTTACCAGGTCCCGTTAAATGGCTTGGCTGTGATTTTGGTGGTGTGTGCAGATCCGGCGTACCCATTCGAACTGTTTTATTCGTGGGTAACGTTTCCGGAAGTGGATGCTAATTCTAACGTGTTCCACACCTACACACCCTCACCTGTACTGGCTGAATATACACCGTACAGGGCACTGGAAATACCTATTGATCATTGGCAGCATCGCGTTTGGTTTGATGGCGCCCTTCCCCACTCTTTATCCGCTGCGAGGTTGGGTCCATTGTCCATTCCAGGCACAAATTGGCCTGCGTTGGGTGGATTCACCCCGCACCCGAATCACGGCGCTTGTCCCCTTGTGGATATTCGTAGACTGCATGTTGTCTCGATTGCCGTGATTCGTGCATTAGTGCAATACATTGGTCATCATCTCCCGGGAGGTCCCCCGGGGGGTCCGGCCGTTCAGGCGGAACATGGCGGTTTAAGACTTAATCCGGTTATGGTCAATTCGGTTTTTGATAAGCGTCCCGATGATAAAGATGATTTCCCTTTCTGGCTTGCCGAGAAATTTGACCAACTGGAGGCTGTGTTTCCGAATTCTACTCCTGCTGATAAACATAGAATGTTGACGATTACTTTGCCTAAGGATTTAACTCCTGAACTCGTTGACTGTGAAAGTTGGGGAAAAACTTTTGCGTCCGTTTACACGAGGTGTTTCGGCACCCCGTCTATGTCCGTACTGCCTACGATCGTTAAGCGTGTTCAGGATGATCATGGACCGGAAGCAGCGGTTGAATTGGGTATGCGCCTGTGTGGTTCTTTTGAGATTGTTAGCGATCTCATCCTCTCCAATATAAAGGGAGATGCAGTGAACTTTCAGGTGTCAAATGCTTTGGCTGCTCTGCCCGATGCCGAAAAACCCCGACAGTTAGCGAAGATTGTTGTGGCCGCTTATAAAACTATAGGTCGCACAAGTAAAGGTCTGAAATATTTTCCTGTCAAGGAGAAAAAACAACCACAGGGACAGTCTGCAACAGCAGATGTCCAGCCCAAGTCCAATAAACAGAATTGGCCTAAAAAACAGAAACAGGGGAAGCAACAACAGCAAACTCAGGATTCATATCCTGCGCCGCAAGTCCCTTCGCCAACTGAAAGAGTATATGATTTGCGCGATTGTGCGATGATTAAATCGCCTGATAGATTTCAGGTTTCTGAACAACGCTCTCCTCGTTCCTTTCAGGACTCATCGGCCCCGAAGACCGGTGGAGGAGGAGGCGGTAGGGGACGTGGTGGCCAACAAAGACGTGGCCAGTCCCGCCAGACAGACGGCGCAGCGAAGCAGGAGGATTCTACGCCTAAAAGACCGCAGTTTGCAAAAAAGAAAGTCGCGGCCTTAACAGCGCATCGATATGCCACAGATAGTGAGAACGCGGCTTCGGAATCTGACGTGGGCTCTGACCTTGCTGGACAGCGCGGCCGAGATTACCATAGTGAGAGAGGCGCTGCGTCCACTACTGAGGGTAACAACGACTGATGTCTACGTTGTAATAGAAACAGCCGATACGAGACTTGCTCCCCCTGAAAGACTTTATGAAATTGTCCTGTTAATTGAAGGTGACATACAGCGTACCGTCAAAGGGGTATTTTGGGAAAATCTGTCATCTACGTATGATATTTTGCTTTCGGAGGCTGACTGGCCCCCACCTTTTGTGCTCGCGGCGCAGCGAGGGGAGGAGGTAATCCTCCCCAGTTTCGCGAACACTGTCTCGAAAGAGCATGCGCAGCATTTTGCAGAAGAGTGGGCTCGGGCTCTCGCACCGGCTCTGTACCGTAACCAATGTGGTTGGGACAAATTATCCCCATGCCACAAAATTCCGTTGTGGTCTCAGCCGCAGCCTCAACCTCAATATCCCATTCGTCGTGAAGCAAAGGCTTCCGTCGCGGAAATCCTTGAACAATTGGAATATCAGGGAGTAATTGAAACGTGTGTGTCGCCGATGAATAATCCTCTTTTTACTGTGACCAAGCCTCACGGATCATATCGTTTGGTATTGGATTACCGGCATTTGAACTCGCATTGCCGTAACTGTGCAGTACAGAATACTCACGGCTCTGCCCTAGTGGATGGTCTAGTGCGTAAGCGTTTTAAAACAACGCTTGACATATCCAACGGTTTCTATGCCCACAGATTAGACAGCTTTAGCTCCCAATGGACCAGTTTTACATGCGCTGGGGTCCATAAACAATTCCGGCGTCTCCCAATGGGCTATAAAAATAGTCCTGGTATATTTACCGCACACATAGTCTCTATTTTGGAGGCACTCGACCCGGATGCTTGTTCGTATGTGGATGACATATATCTCACAGACGACGAAATTTGGGAGCATCTGTGTCGTGTAAATTCTATTATTTGTAACTTTGCAGACATGGGTTACAAATTTAACTTTACAAAATCGCACATTGCTGAGCACACAGTGTTGTTTCTGGGCTATGAGCTCAACAATGAAGGTAGAGGTTTGGCTCCTCACTTCTTGGAGAAATGCGCACAGTTGCGCGCTCCTACAACACTGAAAAAATTACAGTCTTTACTGGGCTTTTTGAATTTCGGGAGGACATACATTCCGGAATATGCCCAGCGTATCAAGCCTTTGTATGCTTTGATACAACCAACTTTTTCCAAATCATGCTGGCTGCCTGAGCATTCAGCCATCTTGCAGTCCTTGCAGGCTGATCTGCTCGCTTCTAAGTTCTTACTGACTCGTGATAACCATACCAACCTGGTGATAAGAATAATACCAGGGACAGTGGGTTTCACGTACCTCACTTTTAATGAAGGAGACACAGTACCTATTGCTTACAAGTCACACTTGTACACTTCGGCTGAGATGCGGTTTCCCACTGTGGAAAAGGTTTTAACAGCTGTGCAGATGGCTATTCTTAAGGAACGGGCTCTGTCACAGGGGAAACGCATGTTGGTTGTAACACCCTGTCCTCATTTGGAGGCAGTCACGAAAGCCAGTGTACCAAATTCAAAAGCTTTGCACCCTCGGTGGATTCAGTGGGCTGCGTCCTTGACGTCCACGGATGTCACGTTTATTTTTGACGCCTCGTTGCGGTCGCAGGAGTACTTGCAGTATGAGTTTGTTCATCCTGCTCCTCTAGCTATGCGACCTTTGGAGGACTTCCATTGCATCATTTACACTGATGGTTCGGCGCAGGTTGCGCATGGCTCTAAACATGCCTATGTTTCCGCATGCGCCATTGTGGTCGGTGCTATGTTGAACGATGAGTTCATATCCAGGGAAGTGCACACGTTGCCACTGGGAGATTGCACGGCACAATTGGCAGAGCTTCGTGCTCTCTTACTAGCGTTGGAGTACGCAGATCCTAGTGTTACTACTCTTATTGTAAGTGATTCTTTCTACTGTGTCCAGTCTTACAATGAAAACTTGTTCTTTTGGATTCAGAATGACTTTCGTGATTCCAAGGGTTGCACAATAAAACATAAAATGATCTGGGTTCGAGTGGCAGAGCTTAAGGCTATGTTGCCGCTCCTTTTTGTTATTCATACTCTTGGCCACCAGCGTGTTGGAGTCCACGCTGTCGGTAACTCGCTTGCTGATGAAGCAGCGAAATCAGCGGTGTCTACATACTTAGTTGCAGCAGTTACACGGTCCAAAAGTAAGATTGATAGTGACATCTTGGCGGCTGTTGCAGCCACTGAGAAGGGAGGTAAACATCCTTCGGGGTTCCCTTCGAAGTAAACATACCACTAAAGTCCCGAAAAGGTTCCTTTTGTGAAAATTCCTGATGTTGGTGAACGTTTGATTCCCAACTCGGATCGCAGGGCAGACTTGATTACAGCAGCTCATGAAGGTGTGGCGTCTGCGCATGCGGGCGTCTCAGCCACTGTAACTCAATTACAACAAAGTTTCTGGTGGCGGGGACTGTACAAACAGACGCGTGATTATGTCCTTCTTTGTGACATTTGTCAGCAGATTAAACCTTCGACTGCTGCGCGTCCGCCACAGACTCAGTTGTACATTTCTAATAAACCACTAGGTTGTGTTTATTTGGATCACTGCGGTCCTTTTTCATCTGATACTGCGTATAAGTACATCTTAGTTGCAGTTGATTCATGCACCCGCTTTGTGTGGGTCTGGCCCCATCGCAGCGCTGATTCACGGACTGTCATTAGAGATTTGCGCATCTTTGTAGGGATTTTTGCCTGTGGTACCTTCCATTCGGATCAGGGTCCGGCTTTCGCCTCTAAGGCGTATAAGGATGCCATGAATTCGATGGGGGTCCAAGTCAAGTTTTCGTCTCCCTACAGACCTGAGGGTAACAGTGTAGTGGAGCGAATGAACCGTGATTTAAAGCAATCTTTGACAGCTCGAGTTATAGGCACTGGCAGAAACTGGCTAGCCCACCTCTATGGCGTGCAGCGTGCTCTTAATAATCTCCCTAGAAGGTCTCTGGGTGGGCAGACCCCATACGAAATGCTCTTTGGCATCAAGATGTTCGTCCCTGACCTTGACGGTCTAGACTGCGTGGCTCGCGCCACAACCTTTGACGTAGATGAACATTGTACTGTTTTACAGAATCTACAAAAGACCAGAGACAGTCATGCAAAGGAACATTTGCCCTCCACGTCGGATGTTGCGTTGCAGATCCCGGTAGTCGGCTGGCTACCCCAAGTTGGAGAACTGGTTCGAGAGAAGATCGACAACAAGAAAGAATTTGGTCCTTCCTATAGAGCTCCGGTTCCAGTACTTGGAGTGAAGGGCACAAGAACAGTCATTTTACCACCACTTCCTGGTCGTAAGGAAAACAGGTTTATCTCAATTGACAATGTCAAGATACACAGAGTGGCCGATTCTTCTTAGCATGACACCGGCTGTTTCCTGTCCTTCCATTCTGAGAAATTCAGTTTTGCCCACTGCTTCTAATCATGAAACTGAAGTGGCAATCGAGTTGCCTGCTATTTCCAGTCCTTTATTGAGTACTTTGCCCGGTACAGATCTTGCTGAAATAGACTATACTTACCCCACTGACTTGTCCATGCCTGACCTCCAAGCCCGTTTGGCCACAGTATCCAGATTTTCATTTGACTCTGTTTCCAATGCCTCGAAGAAACCCTCACGTTTTGCAGTTTATGCCAGCTTGTTTAAAAAACATTTTTTAATTCCACCTTGGACATATATTTGGCTGGTGCTTTTTTCAATTTACCTTTTTATGTCAATTGGGTTTGTGTTTTATTTTTTCCGTCTTATGAATGGACACTATGTCGAGGAAAGAACATGCATTCGACATCTGAATGGAACTTTGGCCCCCCTTTCCTCTTCGCATTCTGCACACAGATTGAAATGAGACTTGTCATTTGTTAACATCACTGCTTGGCCTGTCCTTGATGGGATAGTGTGGGATGCCGTTAGGTTTCAAATTCATGGCCCTACCGAGGTTGTTAATGTCCCCAATGTGCTTAGGGTTAACATGGGGGATGTTGTGAAACAAAACATTCGTTCTGATGATTGGGATGTTCAGGCCGCAGAGTCTTTGTTTTCTGATTTGAAATACTATGCTGCCTTTGATGCTGAGGATTTGTACTTAGAATCTGCTAATTATGGTGATTTGTTTTGCTTTCAACATTTTGGCAATCACTTCTTACATAAAACAGCATCAAGAAGGAATACTGTAAATTATACACAATGGGAGCATTGCCCAGCTCCTAAACAAGGCAGTTCGAGTACTTATTTAAAAAAGTACACTTATTTTACTGACTTCAATCAGTCTAATCCCGAGTCCTTTTATTTTAAAATGACACAGAAGCCTATGTCCAAGGTTAGACTTACTGATACCAAATTGTTGTATTCGAAGTTCTTTCTTGATCAGCTGGCTATTGGTGGCTATGAATTATGGAAAGAAACATTGACTTAAAATCTGTTTGGGGTTCTAAGAGTTGGCAGGTACAAGGCACTGAGGCTTTGCACCGTGCTTGTCTCATCCCGAATCAAATGTTGTTTTTGAATTCCTCTATTTCACAAACGACGTGCTTTGGATTGGCTACTTCTAAAAAATTGAATTCTCCAACCATCCCGGAGTTAGAAGAATATTCTGGCTGGAGTAATTATACTCAGTTTTCGATTAGGGACTTACAAACCCTATTGCTGAATTCATCATTTAACATATCCAGTATGGATCCTAAAGGTTGGCTAGTGTCATGCACGCACCTTCTATGTCTCGGAAGTGTCCTGGATCCACGATGCTATGCACCCTGCTTCCCCCAGTCACCTTCCGGGCGTCAGGACTGAACACTAACACCCAAAACGTAACCCAGGGGAACACAGGGGAACAAAACAAGGGTAGGAGGGGGAAGAAAAGACAGACACTCCACAGTCTTCTTCCACGTAGGGGAATATGGAATCTTCCGCTATGGGACTGCAGTAATACAGAAGAGACAACAGTGAAAACAAACCCCTCCCCGTGTCTTCCCCTAAATGATATGTGCTGAGTATATATTGTACCTTGTGGAAGTTCAAAATGAATCATGAACCAAAAAGAAAAGAAGAAGAATATCAGGAACGCTGTATTGTGCTGGAACTGACTGTGTACGAAATGTCTGTACCTTTAAACAAAGAACAACACCCTTTAGGTACTCTTATTTCCAACGTTAACTGCTCTCGCTTTTCTCTATAAATCAGAGACACTCACCCTGAGCACCGAGCAGGTGCGCTGTAACTATATCCAAAGAAATCTCCAAGTACAAGTATCTGATCACATAATGACCCGGACGCAAATCAAAAGAGAAAACCTCTGAATCTCTCGAGGAATAAACTGGAACCAACTTAGATTGCCACCGCTCTCCGCGGTAAAATGAAACCACACTAGGAAAAGAAAACATAAGAAAGTATCCGGAAGCGAGCCGCTTCGTAGAATAACACATGCACCTCGAAATACCTGCACGCCTGAATCCCCTAGCTCCTCGGACGCCGATGTGAACCCGGAACGGAAAGAACACTAACTGGCTGAACGCGAAGCACTTCCTGGGCGTCAAGGGCGGGCTTATCACTCGAACACTATCCACTAGCGCATGCGTGGTGCTTACGCATGCGCAAATACATCCACATGGCTTTTGCCAACCAACGCCAACCACTAGTAATCGGCCTGATTAGCGGAACGAACGTTACCGTTACATGCTTCCTACACGGCAGGCATGACAGCTAGTGTGGCACAGAAGTGCAGATTCATGCCAGCACCGTTTTCTGGGTTTATCTGATGGCTTTACACAGGTCAGACCTGATCCACGTTTTGAAACTGAGCATTCTGTCACAACTTACTCTGTGGGCAAATTGCGTCAGAATTGGCTGAAACATTCCACATTGTCTGCAGTTAAATTACATCTTGCAAAGCTGAATGATGATGTGGATTTAAATGATTTCATAAAGGGCCCGGCTAGTGGTAGATCAAAAAGATGGATATATATGAGGAGGCGCTTGGCGGGCATCCGAGATGGCCGCGTGAGCCCAGCGCTCTCCGGACCCCCGCCGCTCCCGGCTTAATATCCTGCTTTAATCCTGATTTTTGTGAGGATTCATATAGAGGACGTTGGGCTGATCTACCTGGACCTTTCAGAAACTGATTTGGACATCGGGTGCCTGAATTATGTTCAATTGAACTTTTGGGCTCCGCCCTCGAAGTGCGCCCGGGACTGGGTGAGGTTCGGGGGCCGTCTTGGAGTTGAACAACAACGGCAGGGGGATTGGTCTTGTGAGTCCCCCTCTTAAGTTTCGGTTTCGTTTCTGCCTCGGAATGGGACATTGGTGAGAGTGTCGGGCCAGAGCTGCGGCCGGGACACACGTAGGTTGTCTGGCCCTTGGCTGCTCTGTTCCTGGAGTGGGCTGCCTCTATCCTGGTGATACCCCTCTTGTAGTCCTTTGGTCCCGGGGCCTCCATTTCTGGTGCCCGGTCCGTCGACCCTGGTGACATTACTCGTGACGCATCTTCAAAATGGCGGGCAGAGGGGACCGAGAGACGCGCAAGACGAAGACACCTCTGCGCCGGGGTCCGGTTCAATCTAATGTTATGGATCGTTATACCCACTCTAAGGGGTCCCCCGGAGCTGCCCTGCCCGGTCCCACTGCGTCGGACCAAGTAATGGATGCGTCGACGGAGCCCTCCTTGCAGGACATCATGGGCGCCATTTCTGGCATGAGGGAATCCATAGGCCAACAGTACGAAACTTTGGCCCACAAACTTGACACTGTGGCAATTGAGGTGAATTTGATTCGAGCCGATCTCTCCAAGACGAACGAAAAGGTGAAGTCGTTGGATATCAAATCTTCCAGCCTCACGACGGACGTCTCTGATATTCAGACAGAGATTGGCAATCTCCGTAGGGTGAACGATTTCATGACCCGGCGCTTGGAGGATTTTGAGAACAGGGCACGTCGCTGTAATGTTCGCGTGGTTGGTGTGCCGGAGAACCCGGAACCCCACTCGGTTGATCTCCTGGTTGAAGACCTTATCCAGAACCACCTTTCTCCGTCTGGCCTTAGTAAATTTTTCGCAGTGGAGCGCGCACATCGTGTTCCGGGGGGCCAGGGCAAGCCGGGCGCCCCGCCGAGACCTATTGTTGCAAAGCTTTTCCACTACAGAGATCGGGACGCTATCCTGCAGGCCTCGCGGGTGAAGGGCCCGGTAGCCTTTGAAAATGCCACGGTGAACTTTTATCCGGACTTTTCCCAACAGGTCCAGAAGCAGCGTATGGGATTTCGTGGTGCCAAGAAACGTCTTAGGGACTTGGGGATGCGTTACGCAATGCTCTTTCCGACCAGGCTGCGGGTGGAGTATAATGATCGAACTTTCTTCTTTGATCGGCCAGATGCTGCGAATGACTGGCTGGACTCCCTGCCTAATCGTCCCCCTGAGACTGAGTCCGAAGCCCACCCGGGCGGTGCTGAAGGTGGTGTAGAGAGCTGAACGTTTCGTCTTTGACTGATGCCTTGTTTTGTATAACTGGTCCAGGGATGTAAGCCTATGTTCCTCTACCTCATTTGTGTTTTGATGTATGGTCTTCTCCTCGCTATTGGTTTGATCGGGGGGCGGGTGGGACGGAGCCTTTCCTCCTCCGGGGTCTTTGTGTAGAATAGGGGTTCTTGGGCGACAGGCACACTGCAGGTTGGGGTGGCTTTTTAGCTTTTTGCAGGGGTTCAGGGTGGGGGGTGTTTTCTTGTTATTGGGGGGGTGGGTGGTTGGGAAGTTCGTTGTTTGTGTGTTCTGTGTTCAAGGCGACTTTATTCTGTATTTGAATTGCTTTTTGTGGTCATGCTCATTGATGGGGGGTTTGGGCTTTGTCGGGTGGGATGGGGGGTAGCGGGTTGCGATTTGTTTCGTGGAACGTTAACGGTCTGGGTGATCGTATCAAACGAAGTGTGGTGTTGAAATGTATACGACGTTTATCCCCTGACATTGTTTTCCTGCAGGAGACTCATTTGATAGGCAATGTTTGTCATGCAATGAATAGGTGGGGCTATCGCCTCGTAGCACATTCGGGGTTTACCTCGGGTTCCAGGGGTGTGGGTATCCTTATTCGGGCTTCCCTCCCCCTGGCTATTGATGATGTTATTCAGGATGACCGGGGGCGGTTTGCTGTCCTTGTGGGTCGATATGAAGGCCGTGCCCTCTCCTTATTAACTGTTTATGTGCCCCCCGGCTTGCAGACTTCTACCTTTTCAGATTTGGGCCGTGTCTTGTTGGACCTTCCTGATAGTACTCTCTTTCTGGCTGGTGATTTTAATTCGGTAGTCTCTGGCCTCCATGATCGCCACCCCCCTAGGGATACCCCGGCGGCTCAGCAGTGGTTGGGTGGCTTTTTGGATACCTTCGGCCTGGTGGATTGCTGGAGGCTTTTGCATCCTACGCAGCTTCAGTACACCTTTCACTCTGGTGCCCATGGGAGTCTGTCTCGGCTGGATTATTTCCTGATGCCTGCGGCTCAGTCCCCGGCGCTGCGTGAGATTGTGCACATGCCCAGGGGTATCTCTGACCACTCTCCGCTCTGGCTTCGTTTTGAGGTTGGGGTGGAGGCAGTGGGCAGGGTGGCTCCCATTAATCCGTGGTACCTTACCTCCCCCGAGACCCGCACCCTTTTGCTTAAGTCCTTGGACTCGTATTTTCTGGATAACGAGGGGTCGGTTTCATCTGCTGTGTCCCTGTGGGAGGCCTTTAAGACCGTGATTCGTGGGCAGGCCCTCTCCCTTATTGTTGAGGCTAAGAGAGAGAGGAATAGAGAGGTGGTTGATCTTGAGGGGGAGATTTCTGTATTGGAGGAGGGTTTGGAATCTGGTATCACACCTGAGAAACTCCATGCCCTGGGTCTGAAACAATTTGCTTATAAGTCCTTGGTCACGGATGCCGCCAAAGTGATGTTTCGGGAGCAACAGGGACGTCTGTATGATGTGGGTGACAAAGCGGGTAAATTGCTGGCGTGGCTGGATAAGAAGGAGAGAGCTAATCGTGTGGTACCCATGATTCAGTCTGCATGTGGTGTGAGTGTAACGGACCCGATTGGGATAGTTGACCGGTTTGCCGAGTACTTCCGTGTGGTGTATACCCCTGTGTCTGTGAGGGATGTGGTTGACTCTCGCCTTCTGTTGCGTGATATAGCCCTGCCCATTGTTTCTGATTTAGACCGTGTGGCGTTGGACTCCCCCTTTACGGTTGATGAGATAGCTACTGCCATCCGTTCCCTCCGTTCGGGCAAAGCATTGGGCCCGAACGGGTTGCCAATCGAATTGTACAAGTTGCGTCCCGATAGGGTGGCTCCGTATCTCCGCGCCATGTTTCTGGAGTCCCGGGAACGGGGTATTCTCCCTTATGATCAGAGACTGGCCACAATAGTTGTCATCCCCAAGGAGGGTAAACCACGTGATCTTTGTTCCTCCTATAGGCCCATATCCCTACTAAATGTTGAACCCAAGGTATTGGCGAAACTCCTGGCATCCCGTCTCTTGACGGTCATTAGTGACTTGGTCCATCCGGATCAATCTGGATTTATCCCACATCGCAACACGGCTCTGAACCTACGTCGTCTTCACGGCGCGATCGCGAGGGCGGGGCTTCTGACGGAGCCGGCCATTTTGGCATCGTTGGATGCATCCATGGCCTTCGACACGGTGGAGTGGCCTTATCTCTGGGCGGCTCTTGAGAAATTTGGTTTTGGACCTGAGTTTATTGGTTGGGTCCAGTTACTGTACGCGGCACCTCTGGCGCAAGTAGTGGTGAATGGTAGGGTCTCGGCTCCTTTCACCCTTGGCAGGGGTACCCGTCAGGGATGCCCCTTGTCTCCGTTACTGTTTGCTCTCGCCTTGGAACCATTGGCTGCCTGGCTTCGGTGGGAACCGTCTCTCAAGGGGATTCGCTGGTCTCCGGACTTTGAGGACCGCGTTTCGCTTTACGCGGACGATATCCTTTTATATCTCACTTCCCCGCGTAAATCTCTGTCTGTTCTGTTTGACGTTCTTGCTTCTTTTGGAGCCAACTCGGGCCTCGTTATTAACTGGACCAAGTCCTGTGTATATGTTCTTTCGGGGGTTTTGCCCCCCTTGCCGAGCAGACTTCCTATCCAGGTGGTCCAATCGGGTTTCAAGTATTTAGGGATTTTTATTACGTTGGACCCGACGCTCCGCTTTGAGCGTAATCTCCTCCCACCGTTGCTTAGACTGCGCTTGGATGTGGCCCGTTGGCGCAAGCTTCCTTTGTCTCCTCTGGGCAGGGCGGCCCTGTTTAAAATGATGTCCTTGCCGCGATTCCTTTACGCGCTTCACAACTCCTATGACGCTATTCCTAAGACCTATTTCCAAGAGATTGAGAGTCTTCAACGGCAATTGATATGGGATGGGCGACCGCGTATCGCACTCGCAAAGCTCACCATCCCCTGGTATGACGGGGGCATGGCGCTCCCCGATATCAAGCGATATTACTGGGCTTCCCAGTTGTCTGCCATTAATCACGTGATGTTTTCCCCGGGTCGTAATCCTGCATTCGAGATGGATAGACTCCAGCTTCCGGGTGGGGACTTTACCAGAGCGCTTTATTCCCGATCGGCCGGGCGCCATCTTGTGGGCCCATCCAAGATTGCAGTAACTGTATGGCGAGCTGCGAATGTGAGTTTGGGGTGGGAGGATCGATTGACTTTGGCGACGCCGCTTTATGCCTCGGAACGTTTGGGCGGACTCTGGTCTACCAAGGGTTTCGACCGCTGGGATGTGATTGGGATTTGTAAGGTGGGTGACGTGTACTCGAACGGTTGTGTGAAGTCGTTCCAGGCCCTCCAGGCGGAATATGGTTTGAGTGGTAGGGAATTTTTTCGCTACCTGCAGGTCCGGCACGCCCTCGCCTCAGTCTTGGTTCCTGATGAGGCCCTGCCTGAATCTTCCCCCCTCGAGGACCGTGTCCTTGATGGGCATCTTCCCGATAGCACTATTTCTCTGATTTACAAGAAATTGATTAATAATCGGGCGGACTTACTGGTCCGACTTCGGGAGGCTTGGGTTGGCGATGGGTTGGAACTGGACGACGAGGATTGGCAGTCGGCACTCTCTTCTCCCAAGGAGGTGGCCATTCCTGCCCGTCTCCGTTTGGTTCAACTTAAGATTCTTCATCGAGTCTATGTCACTGGTCCGCGTCTGGTTACGATGGGCTTTTCTTCGGATGGGCTATGTAAGCGTGGATGTGGTCTGAGTGCGACCTTTTTACATATCCTTTGGGAGTGCCCGGTTGTAGCTGCTTACTGGACTGCGGTGCTTGAGGTGATGACTGTTGTGACGGATGTGGCCCTGCGGCCGGAGCCTCGACGATGTCTGTTGAATGTGTGGGAGCCCACTGACTACTCTGTGGCCCAGACCAGATGGGCTACCCTTGGTTACATGATTGCGAAGCGGGATGTCGCGCAACTCTGGGGCGCTTCCAGGCCCCCTGAGGTCTCGAAGTGGGAAGACAACATGGACTGGTCCATGTTTCGTGAAAAGACGGTTTATGTGGCCAGGGGCAGACCCAGGGCGTGGACGAAGGTTTGGGGCCAGTGGAATGATTATCGTGGGGGTATTTGCACCCCTCCCCTTGTAGACACTGCTGAGATTGTCCTTTCTCCCTAGACTAGCGTTCCCGGAACCTTTCCATAAGGTTTTTTATACTTCCGGTTCTCCCCGCTGCTCCCCTCCCCCCCTCCCGACTTGATTGGAGCCTCCGGGCTCTGGGTGTGTTCTCCTGATCGTGGACCGTCCCCTCCGTTCTTTGGGCTGACCTTAATTCTCGTGCATTCGCCTTTTAGTGTTTGTTTTTCTTTTTGTAAAAAATACAAATACAAATTGTTCTGTGATAGCTGTAGAGTAATGCTTTGTACTCGAGCTGTGCCTAACCGCGGGTGTACATTTTTATTTCATGCATTGTGCCTTGTTATTAGCGGCCAGCCCGTGAGGTTGTAGGCCCATTCTTGTACTTTTCTATGCTTACTCCAATAAAGGTTTTTGAACAAAAAAAAAAAAAAAAGATGGATATATGCTGTTTACAATGAAATCTGGAAGACATCACAGATTGAGGCTGCGACACGCCTTAGAGCTATAGATCAGGCAAATTTAGAAAAGGTGCTTGCTGTGGTAGATAATAGTATTAACATGCTTTCTTCCCGCATTTACACTTTGGATAATATTGTGTCTTCTGTAGTGGATATTGTGCATGATGAAGTGTCTGTATTGTACCATGGTCAGAATCAATTACGTTCTATCATGCAATTTGCATGGACCCTTCAAACGTTGAAAACTGGCAAGGTGCCATGGAGCTACATGAATGTTTCTTCTCTCTTTGCCCCCTTTAATTTGACTGACAAGCAGCGCTTGCTTTCCATGCGAGATGCTTCATTTTCTATGTTACATATTGAGAGATTGGAGTCCTTGCCTTTTTCGGTGGCAGAGGCCAACGATGCAACGTGGCTTATCCACGGTTTAATAACTTTGCCTTTTGCACTGTATAAATTTACAAATTGTATGCGATATGTTGCCATAGGTCGCTATGAGCCCTTAGGTAGTGCATTTCTCCATGAAGTCTGGTCCCTTCCTTTCACTTATAGATGTTTGAAAGACGGACAGGAAGTTTATTTGAATGGGGAGGAGTGTACAGAAACACCAGACCATTCGCTAATGTGTAGGCATATACAATTGCACGGTTCCTGGAACCAAGACCGGCCGAACTTGGCCTGTGTTTTAAAAGGGACTCCAGTTCCTGCAATCACCCCGACTTTTACTTTACTAGGGAACGGAAGTTATTTACTTTTAAATAATGAAGATTGTTGCGGGTTAATTAAAGGTGTAGCTTATGTGGTAACTGTAACTGAGCGTGTCGTTTGCTGCAGAAATGTCCTGTACCCATCCACACATGAAAATAGGGAGGTTTCCATTTGGCCACGCATCCCAACCTTGAAAGCAGAATTCAGCGGCATGAGCAGAATAAGGGCTCTATTGTCCCAGAAAGAAGTGGCCTTGAGTTTGGCTAGGGAAACTTTCGTTCTTCACATAGCTAATACAAGGACAGAAGTTCAGGCCCTTTTAAATACTGATTTACCGTTGCATTTCAGCGAGATGGTACATTCTATCTTCAACGCGTCCTCCACAAATGGGCTGGCGCATTTTTTAAAATCTGTTAGCAGTGGTCTTGTAACTTCATTTGAAAAAATCTTTGGAGTCATCCCTGCTTTCTTCCATTCCATTTTTTCGAGTTTATTTGGTGGATTCCCGGTTATCCTGGCACTAGCGGCAGCCGTTCTAGTGGTTGTTTGCTTCCTTAAATATGGATGCCCCACGTGTGGAAGGAGCAGCCCAGCCCCTCCTAGCGCTGTTTCGGGACCGAATGCTTGAATATTATGGCACGCTGCCGCTTGCGATTTTAAGCACGGCATATGGATTATCGTTTCGATTTTCCTACTTCACCTGTGTCCAGCCTGTATTTCACTGCCTAAGCTGTGACTTCGATTGGGCCATTGATTTGTGTCTCTGCGGACCGCTTTCTCCTGAAGTCGACTTTAATCAGCTGATGAGTCCCATCGTTACTCACAAGTTGGTTTGTAATGGCAACAGGATTATGGCCTTAGCAGCGATGCATGGACTAATGGGTCCTTGGAACGTTCTTACAGCAGCGCAGGATTTCTTGTCTATGAGCTTTCTTGAAAACCCTCCGAGTTGTCCTCTGATGGTAATAGAGGCTCCAGTGTTGGGAGAACACGTTTGCTCTTTTCCTCTTTTGAATTGGATGGCTGAACTGTTTTCGGATGAAGACGGTGATTTCCTGTTGGAGGCTGTAGCTGCATATTTTGCATATTCGGTCTTGCCTTGAAAAGACTTCCTGGTTTATGATGATGCCCCAATTTTTTTTGTGCATTTTTCTCCTCCCAGTCCTATTGGCTTGAGTGCTTGTGACATTTTTTATATTTTGATTTGATTACTGCAATTTTTTATACTTATAAGGTTGTTCATGGTTGTTGAACTCTGCTTTCATGAAGTTGCCCTTATCTTATCTTATCTTATCCGTCCTCGGATCATGGGGGGGTGTCATATAGCTACTATATATCTTTATAATGCGTTAAGTTAGCATAGGCACATTACATGTTTAAACGCCATTTTTCCTTTTGCTGCTTCTGCACACGACACTTAATTGTTGATTTAGCTTTCAACCTAGTAGTTCGTTGTGGTTTACATGAGAATAATATGTTATTACTCTGATATCAGCTTTGCTCAATAAACTATGTCTGTACAGGGAGTGCTGAAGCTTCAGGAACAACAAGATACTGAATTGTTATGAGGTCTGATCTTCGCGCCTTCTTAGACATAACATAAGTGCAGCTTCTGCCAACTTTGGCTTTTAGGCGGGTTTTATATTGCTTTGCTTGAGGCACACACAACACACTTGATGCTGTTCGCATGCAGAGAGAGCTGGTGTATGCTGATGTGATCTCTTCATTCTAGGATCCTGAGGTATGGGCCTGCCCTAATTCGAACCCAAAGAGACCTTCTTAGCTATTAATATAATATGTGTGTTAGGGAGGGTGAGAAATAAGTGGTGTTAACTCTTATTCATTACAGCATGTTAACATGCTGTCACCATTTGCTTTCTATGGACTAGTAACTATGCTGATGACTTTGCTTCTGATAATATGTTTCCTTGTATTATCTAAGATACTGCGCCTGAGAAGACGGCATTAGTAAATAAATATTTCAAATGTTCACGTGTCCTCATTTACTCCACGTTCTGGTTTGAAATGATTGTATAACGAAAGAGTGCTCATGTGTTCCACGTAACCTGAGGTATTGTGAGCTCATGTTCTGGTTTGTCTAAACATTGGGAGTTTGTTATGACCAATGAGACACTGTAGCTAGCTCGGTAAGGGGTTTGTTGGGTACTAAGGTGAGTTTTGGGTCACCCTAATGCGCTGAGGTTCCAATCCTCTGTGCACAGTTCTGTGGGAGAACAGAAACCCTGCTACAGCAGCCTGGTCCTTCCGGGCTCTCTCTGATGTCTTGGAATGTCAGAGGGTTGAATAACACACGCAAAAGACGGCAGGTCCTCAACTACATTGCTAGACATAGCAGTGACACAGTTTACATGCAGGAGACTCACTTGTCCAAGTCCGATACTCCACCTATAGCTGCAGGCTGGGGATTCCATAGGTATTTTTCTTACTACAGCAGTTACGCAAGAGGGGTGGCCATATTCATTCATAAAAGGGTTCCTTTCTCGCTGCACTGGGTGGTAGCTGATGGGGAGGGCCGCTTGTTGATAGTTGTTGGCTCATAATGTTGCTCTGGTGGGCATATATGGTCCTAATGTAGACTCGCCTGAATTCTATCATGCGTGGCAGGTGCGCCTTCTGGCTTTGGATCCTTGTTTATTGATAACGGGAGGTGATTTTAATTTGTTGTTAGAGCCTGCTAGGGACAGTACTTCCTCCTCACCAGACTCCATGCACCGCTCGCGCCTTGCGTTACAGGACATCTGTAGGCACTTCTCACTGGTTGACATTGAATGCACACATCACCCGCACCTCGCATCATACACACATTATTCTGGGTTCCACAACACTTGGACCAGAATAGACTACTGGTTGGTCTCGCCAGGAGTTGCTGGTTGGTTCAGTGGGTTGGATACACTACCACGGATGTTCTCAGACCATTCGCCGGTCCTGAATCGACTCAACATTCCGAGGCCCGGGGGTTATGAGAGGCAATTGCGTTTCCTGGGAAGGCACTTCAAGATCAGGTATTTCTTGAGGAAGTGAGGGAGGCAATTGAGGACTATTTTGAGATTAATACGGGATTGGTGGATACCTGGGCGGTGCTTTGGGAGGGTTTTAAGGCCTATATCAGGGGGGGTTTGCATAACAAAAAATGCAGGGGTCCTAAGAGCTCTGCGATCTACTTTGAGCCGCATTGAGCAAGAAATTGCAGCCCCAGATTTGGAACTGCCAGAGCACGGGTCGGAGGCCGGCGAGGTTCGACGATTAGATTTGATGTTTGAATTTTGGAAGGCTGCTGAGAGAGAACTATTGTACCTCAGCAAACAGCACATAGCCAGAGGGTATGGGGAGGGCGAACGGCCCGGTAAGATTTTGGCACACACGCTCCGCCCTCCACACGACAAAGCCTATATCACTGAAATCAAAGGCCCGAACGACCAGGTGTTCCACTCCACTCCGGATATATGTAACACGTTCCTATCGCACTTTAAAACTTTGTACACCTCTAGACACACTGGGGACCTCCGTGAACAAGGAGAGTACCTCGCGGAAATTGCTCTGGTTTATCTCGAAAAGCATATGCAGGAATTCCTTGCCATTCCCATATCTCAGGATAGTGTATTGTAGGTGATTTATGCACTTAAAGGTTCTTCGGTGCACGGCCTTGACGGGTTCTCCGCTGATTTTTACAAAGCATATAAGGATATACTGGTTCCGAGGTTAATAGAGGTGTATGCGGAGGCTCTTGAAGTAGGTATTCTTCTTCCAACTTTCAGAGAGGCTGTCATTATCCTTCTCCCCAAGCCCGGAAAGGACCCTACACTCTGCGGCTCCTAACGGCCATTGTCCCTGCTTAATCTTGTTTACAAAATATTAGCCAAAGTGATCGCTATCTGGTTGTCTTTATTGATGGAATACATTATTTCGCCAGCACAGTCTGGCTTCATCCCCCATAGGTCCACCTCGCTCAATTTGCGGACCTTACTTACAGTATTACATAGGATTGACCCCAATACACCCGCTGCTGCTGTATTCCTTGATGCCAATAAGGTGTTTGATTCCCTTGAATGGCCCTTTTTACTTTCGGTTATGCACCGCATGGGAATGCCTGAGGGTTTCGTCTCTACGGCCGCTCTGCTGTACAAGGAACCCATAGTTAGACTGCGCCTTAATGGTACTATTTCCTCGTCTTTTCGCCTGTCCCGTGGCACCTGTCAGGGTTGTCCCCTGTCCCCATTACTTTCCATTTTAGCAATGGACCCATTGGTTCGACATTTTCAAAGAGAAGCATTTGCATCATGGTTTGCAGTTACGTACCGGTCTTCTTTTGGTATCTCTGTATGCCAATGATATGATTCTGTACGTTCGGCAGACCCAAATTAATCTTGAAGCCCTTATAGGGGAAATTATTCGGTTTAGCAGGTTCTCTGGTCTTAGTGTTAATTGGCACAAATCTGTAATTTTTCCGTTAATAAAAGGTACAGCTGCATGGGAATGTGAGTTTCCTCTGGAGTGGTGCTGTGATGCTGTTAAATATCTCTGGGTTTATGTACACTTAGATGCAGCTAATATCATTAGATTAAACTATGGGCGCGCAATTAGCTCCCTGGAATCACAAGTAGAGAGGTGGCTGCTGCTGCCTTTGTAAATGGCAGTTGGAGTAGCCATTATTAAAATGGTAGTACTCCCGAGATTTTTATATTTTTTTAACAACATTCCTATCCCTCTCCCCAGGCCTTTTGTTTGCAGCTTTGGCAACTTCTGTTACGACTAGTATGGGACCAAGAGACCAAGGGTGGGCTGGCAGACTTTGACACTGCTGTATGAGCGGGGCGGGTTTGGAGTTCCTGACATGTAGCTATAGTATATGACTGCGCAGTGTTGATATTCCTATGCCTGGTACCACCCAGACGCAGGTTTCCCCTATCTGAAGCCAGAGGCGGATTTGGTACTTCCGCAGAAATTGTTCTCAGTTTTACCTAAAGGGATTCCAAGAGACCCGCAGGACATTCAGACGGTTTATACCACTTGCTGGGCATGCAAGAAGTTACGTAGATTGTTAGGATTAGATCGATTGTATTCCCCGCATTGCCACTTCCGAATCCCACGTTTCTCCTCTTCACAGGTGAGATTTTTGTGCAGCGCACACTCGCGAAATTTCAAATTCACAAGATAGGTGACCTTTTCCCCGACAACTACGTTTTCTCAGTCTCGGAGGAGGCGCGATTCCAGGATTGCTCCTTTATGAATGTCTTTGTGGAAAAAAAAATAAAGTACATTTTAATAAAAATTTTCACCAAAGTTATCAAAAATGTGATTTTGAGAACAAAGTGGAAAATACCTTTGGCTCATTTTGCTTAACGTTTCTCAGGTAAAGATAGAAACTAATAATTTTACATATATATAGGCCTGTTCCTAGAGAATGCAGCTTAAACCAACACACTGAAAATAGATTTGAGGTATTTAGTTACTGTGAGGTCACCTATTCCAATAGTCTGCCACTTCCTGTTATAAATTAAGCACACAGACCAGTGGCATTTTATTGCTGATTTTTAACAGACACTTCTAAAATCTTGCTTTTGCCTTCGTTCGTGTGGGTGTGCAGGAGCTGCCGAACTGGATTGCAGCTGATTGTCGTTTCTCCAGGGGCCATCAAACAGCTCGCCGGACCTGCTTTGCGGGTCCCGCATCGCGGCGAGAGGAGGAGAAACTGGTTCCTTGTTTTTGGGTTTGAGCGTGAGGGGCGAGGAGTTGCCCTGCAGCGGGGCTGCGAGTTGTGTAGCAGGGACTCCAAATCCCAGGAGTCCCTGCATGACCTAATCACCACACCTGGTCCACTCTCCCTGCTGCTTGCCACGCCCCCCTGAACCTGTGTAGTTATAAGCGGAGCAGTCAGAGACCAACGCGGGACACTTCTAAAATCTTGCTTTTGCCTTCGTTCGTGTGGGTGTGCAGGAGCTGCCGAACTGGATTGCAGCTGATTGTCGTTTCTCCAGGGGCCATCAAACAGCTCGCCGGACCCGCTTCGCGGGTCCCGCATCGCGGCGAGAGGAGGAGAAACTGGTTCCTTGTTTTTGGGTTTGAGCGTGAGGGGCGAGGACTTGCCCTGCAGCGGGGCTGAGAGTTGTGTAGCAGGGACTCCAAATCCCAGGAGTCCCTGCATGACCTAATCACCACACCTGGTCCACTCTCCCTGCTGCTTGTCACGCCCCCCTGAACCTCCTCCACCCTACATAACTGGACCAGTACACCGCTGCGCGGGAGCACGCGGGAGCGTCCCGGGAGAAGCCCGGGACAAGGGCGGGACCGTCTGTGGCCGTCAGGGGCCGAAGGTGGCTGGGCTGGGCCAACCATCTGACTACCCCTGTATTGCTCCGGACCCAGTCCCCCCCACCTTGAACTATATGACAGTAAGCTACGATAAATAAGTATTCTTGACTGTTAGTACAATTGACCTGGTTGCTATTTTTATACTCCCTCATTGTCTAGGATCCATGTTATAATTTATTATTTTAGATTTTTAAATCAAGGATGTCTATTCCTGCCTTAAATTCCCTACCTAGTAGTGTAGGTGTATCCATACTTGGCCCATTAGATAAATACTTTGCTAGAGCCACAAGAGATATTGATAGGGAGATAGTGTTAGCAGAAAAACGGGCTGAGCGCCGTCTCTCTATTGAACTCCTTAAGAAACAGTCACTCCCTATCCCCGAGAAGGCCGCAATGAGCACAGTATCATACAATAGTACGCCCTCGGATACAGACGCGGAATTGTTCAACACAGAAAACATCCCACTAATTTTTCAAGACATTCCGCCAGTACTAGATGACATGGAAGTAATCTTAGACTGTAATACAAGTGAGTCAACAGACATATCCAACAATCTCATAGACTTAAATACCCCTTTACTTTTAGACTCAGCCCCTCACTCTACTAGAAATGTTTTTTCTCCAGTGCCAAAGACTCAAATTGAGGCAGTCATGTTGCTGGATTCTCAACCGTCTGCTGTGACCAGCACAGCACATGACAATCCACCAAGTAAGGAGAATAGAGGAGCAGTACGTTCCCCACTAAGAAAAAGAAGGAGAAAGGGCGGGGTAAAAAAGGGGTTTGGAAACTTATGGAAGGCACCACATGAAACGGAACCTAAACATAAGTCCCTCAATGTAGTGGGGAAGGAGGATCAAACGGGGCAATCGACTGTAGATTGGAAATCCTTTTCCAATAAAGGGCTTTTGGAGGCAATTGAAAGTCTTTTAAAGGCTCTCATACTTCCACTTAAAAAGGCTGGGTGATAAAATGGATCGTCTTCTGTCGGAGCCTATCCCGATTGAAATCTCCAATCCAATTATCCCAACTGAACCTCGCCCGATAATTAAACAACCTACTAACAACCTACGTAGGCAACATACAGCTACCCCCAGATCCAACAACACGTCTGCTGATATAAACTCCATCAAATCAGTAGGCACAATAGTCACTACAGCTACAAAAGTTACAAGCAGAGAAAAGATCCAACCAGGTGCACTAAAGTCTGCATATACCAGTATTGATCCTCCCACCAAGGCAACTTATACGGCCAGAGAAAAACCTAATTTTAGAAATAGAGTAGACCTGCCCCCGGAATCGTCTAATTATGTCATCATCTTAACAGGCGTTCCAGTCGTGCCAGTGAGAAACGTAGAATCCAACATTAGTTTGAAAAACAAAGTCATCCACTGGCTGCGTAAAAACAGACCGTTACCACTACATCTGAATGGAGATATTGTCTCAGTGAGAAGGTGTTATTGGGTGGGTCTACGCCCAAAAGACATAGAAGGTGATTTGATAATAGTAAACTTTAGGGACCATAGAGTGGTCACATATATCAGTGACTGGTTTCCAGGGAGAAGCGATGGAGGATGATCATCCCGAAACTTGACCTACTTTTATCCAGAAGCTATGATGATGCCCCCGAATAAACCTCCAAGGGGCCATGGTTTTGATGTCCCTTATCGCTCTAAACAAACCCCGAATTTTGTTGTCCCTACCTACCATAATAAAAATGTTATCCCTTTTTTCCCGCCCAAATACGCAAACAGGTATCCAATCCCAATCGATAATAAGTATCACCCCACAGACCCAAAGGAATATTGGAACATTCCATTATACAATTTGTTTCATCCTCTAACTGGTATGGATGCAAATGAATGACTGATTCCAATTATTCCCAAAGAGAGATTTGTTTGTGAACACACGTCAAAACCCCTTTTCTTAGTAGAGGCAGGTAACTCTGTATCGGGGATTCCCCATCAAACTACTCAGGGTGATGAATTGAAAATGGAAGTGATATCAAATGAGGAAAAGGGTGTAAAATGTACTGATCCAGGTCGAGAAAATTCCGGCAGGACACCAAATGAGCTCAGCCTTTCAAATAATTTTCATGAAATAATCATCGACGATGAAAACGCAGGGGGGGGTTTACTGAAATCTCGATAGATAGCACGGTGTGTGATAACCCACGGCCGAACAAAAGGTCCCGTAAACAATGGTCTATCACATTTTGGAATATTGCTGGTCTTAAGGCAAAATTAGATAACCCTGATTGGAAACACTTTATTTATAAATGTGATGTCATATGCTTACAAGAAACTTGGGCAGAGAAAGAATATCACATATGCGGTTTTAAAACTATATCTATTCCTGCCGTAGCATCTGTACATGGGCGAGCAAAAGGGGGTTTATGTATGTATTTTTCTAATTGCCTTATCTGTAAAGAAATTGAGCTGTATTCCTATAATTGTTTTTATCATATCGTTGGGTTACACTTTCACAATTCAGCCTGCATATTAATAGTTAATTTTTATAATAACATTCCGGTAGCAGATACATCAGTGGTGCTTAAAACCCTAAATGAGATACTCAACAGCATAAACAACAGTTCCCATAAACAGTTCATCGTCATATGGGGTGGCGATTTTAATTGTTCCCTGTGTGAAAGATCAGGAACCGGAAATTGCGGATTAACAACTAATAGGGACACCACCCCTACACATTTTGAACATACATCAACAGCGAACGCTTTAAATTAGATCATGTTTAACCATGATCTAGGGTTTTCAAATGAACTATGTCATACTGCGACCCAATTCACTCCAACCTTCAATGGGAGAAGTTTACTGTCTATAATTGATTTCATCCTTATTTCTTTGAGTTATAGGGATTGTATCTCTAGTTATAATGTTTTAAACTCCCCGTTAAGTGATCATTTTCCTATAAGGATTGAGTTAATGGACCCACATTCAATAGTGCATAATAGAGCTGAGGTTTTCTCTAAAAATTTAAAAATTATTGGGCAAAATGGTTATGCCTTAAAATGGACCAGGGTGGTCCCTGAGGAGTTCCTTAGTAATCTAATTAATTCATGCAGTACCAATTTTTCTGTTTGTTTGGACCAGGCAGCTGATGACGCTGATATTATAAGTAATTTCAGCGAAATCATTTCCTGTATAAAACGAGGTCTTTGGGTAAACGTTAAGGATAAGATCACCCAAAGGAAATCTAGAGGCTGGTTCTCATCAGCTTGTAGCAAAGCTCATAAACAACTAAAATTGGCCTTACATAAGCAAACCAGAAATCCGCCCTTGATAAGGTCTTTACGCAAGGAGTACAAAAAGGCACTAAATGATCAAAAACAGTTGCTGAGAAAGGAAGCCTGGACAGCCATTATGGACGCCTCAGAAACCAAGGATATGACGGCCTTTTGGAGGGCAGTGAAGGCTCCCTTCTTAAAGGACAATACAAAGGCTCGTATGGAGATAGCCGTCACTGAGGATGAATGGGTCAAGCACTTTGAAGCACTTTATTGTCCAGCTGCAACTGTTAATGACTTAGCGAGTGAGCCCATGTGTAAGGGGAAGGGTACTGATGGGCTGCATCTTAACTTTTCCTTGGAGGAAGTAATTAAGGGTATCAACTCTAGTCTAGGGGGTAAGGCACAAGGCCCTGATGGTGTCCCTGTGGACATTTTTAAGAAAAATATTCTGCTTTGGGCACCTCTGCTCACTAGAACTTTTAATGCCGCATGTTCAACAGGTCTGCTGGGTACTTGGTACACGTCAATCATTGTCCCGATTTTTAAAAAGGGGGACAGAGCGGATTGTGCTTGCTATCGGCCCATATCTCTGCTCGACTCTACCATAAAAATAATTGGCAGAGTCATGGCAGAGTCATCTTAGACAGATTACACTTTTGGGCAGAGGAACACCATATTATTAGTGATCTTCAATATGGTTTTTGCGAAGGGGTCGGCACCACCGAGCAGGCTTTTAATTTATCAATACTGATCGAGAAGTATACCACGGCAAAGGGAGGAAGAGTCTTTCTAACTTTTTTAGATTTGACATCTGCTTTTGATTTTGTAAATCATGAGAAACTATGGAATATTTTAATCAAATTAAGAGTGGATGTAAACATTATTAAATTTCTGAGGGAGTTGTATAATGGGGCCAGTGCAATGGTCAGATACGGAAAAAATGGGGAGTGTACAAGAAAGTTCAGTGTTGCGAGGGGCGTGAGGCAAGGGTGCGTCCTTGCCCCATTTTTATTTTCTATTTATATAAATAACTTGGAGGCCACATTATTACAGGATTGTAATGTTATGCCTATTGCCTCAGCCCGCCGTATACCTGCTCTCATTTACGCAGATGATGCCGTTCTAATGGCACGAACTCCCATAGCCATGCAGACCATGATTTCTTCTTTTAGTTCCTTCATGGCTAAACTTGGTCTACAAATAAACTGTACTAAGACTTTTGCTATGAACTGTGGTGGTAATACGAACTATAAGAAAAAAACTATGTTTCTAGGATCAACCCCTTTACAACATACACCAACTTTCGTTTATCTTGGGATCTTGTTCGATCGAACTGGTAAATGGAGTTCTGCGATCCAAGCCAGGAATTTATTATTTTCTAAATCTATAATGGCCCTCAGTTCTTTTAGCAAGAAGATGGGCAAAAAGCCAGTCAAAGAGCATACATATATAGAGCAAGTTGTGTCTCTGTGACATTATATGGGGCAGGAATATGGGGCGATTCAAATGTTAGCAGTTTACAAATCACCGAAAATGTTTTCCTACGATATCTTTTAGCTCTCCCAAAGAGTACGTCTAGTTACACCTGCCATTTAGAACTGGGTATCCCCTATTTGGAAGATTTACTTAAATTACAACCGATTCTTTTATGGCATCGTGTATGGACAAATGAAAAATGTCATCTAAATCGCCTCATCTTGGGGGATGTACTGAAATTAGATGGGGGAAAAAAGATAAAATGGTTGTGCTATATAAAGGCGTTTTGCGAGAATATTAAGCACCCGGAATTTTTTACTGACCCCCTATCAATGTTAGATATCTCTAGGAAAGCACTGAAACATCTAAGCTTAAACTTCCTTGAGAACCAAAGAGAAAGAATTGAATCGCCAAAAAAGACTGTAACTGCCCATCTAATGATAGTTAAATCAAGGATTATCCAGCCTTATCTAAACCTTCAAATGAAAGAACAAGAAAGGTTCCTGCTGATCAGATTTAGGTTTGGTATCCTGTATAGACTGATGAGCTTGCAATTAAACTGATTAGTTGCAAAAATGGAGAAGGTTCGACCCCCAGAGCGAGCCCAGCGGAACGTGGGGACTACTTCCAAACAAGCATCTGTAGGTCTGAGATGGAGGACTGGCTGGTAGTGATGAAATGTGTACTGTAAATACAAAGGTTTTTAATAAACAATAAGGAGGAAAGCTAAAACTCAGACTAGTATTCATAGCAATGCGAAGTAGGGAGAAATGTATGGGGAAAATACTTTGTAGTCTCTTCTAGATGGGCTGATAATTGTTTTGCCACTAACCTCTTTTTGGTATTTCTGAGTGTACAGAAAATCTTATTGGGGTATACAAGTTAGGTGGGAAGCTTGATGGAATACTAGACATGTTATTCATCTGTCCAAAAAAGTGATAAGGAACTGCTCAACACTGTTCACTAGCTGAACAGGGGAGGAAATCAAAAAGTCTAACATGTGGCCCTTTTCGTTGATGAACAGTAACGATTTGGGAAAGGCCAAAATATTCTCTGACACTTACCAAGCCATTTAATATCACAGGGCGAAAATAACCCACAATAAAGATGGAGATTCAGGAATGTGACCAGACTTATTCAAGGTACAACCTATCAACGTTTCTATTTATTTCCTTACAGCCTGGACTTGACCTCATTAAGTTTTATCCAGTTTTCTAGATGCCCTATTCCGAAACCCCCAAGTGAAAAAACATTGCAGAAAGTTTGAGATAATGAATTATAAATAAAAACTGAAATAACTTTGGGTGGATAGGTGTCTGCTCCTTTGAAAGAGAAATGCTAAAATTGCTTGCGTTTAACTTGTGGCCTCCAAAACCACAAACCAAGTCAAGTGGCGTCCGCCTCAATTAGAATTTAGTCTGTTGTATGATTTCAAGATCAGTGCAGCAGTTCATGAGGGTTCTTCTGATGGATAGTGCAATTCAAGGCAAAGACTTCAACAATATACACCATATACCTTTCAAAGGAACTCTTGGACAAATGTGTGAAAAGACACAAATGAGAGAAGTAGTACATAAATAATTCAGAAGTGTTGCATAGCTTTTCAATCGTGGTTAATATGATTGTTAAGAACTGGAAAGTGCACGATACATCCAGGACACTGCCCAGTTCAGGCTATCCCTCTAAAATGTATGCCAGAGCAAAAAACGAGAGTCATCAGAGAGTCTGTCAAGAGGCAATTGTCATATTTGAAGAAACTATATCCTTTCATGACCACAACAAGTCACAATGACCAGATGACAACAAGATCACAAGCACCTCAGCAATCTGGCATCTATGGTAGGGTGGCAATGGAACAAAAAATAATGTAGTCTTTCAATAGGCACTGTTTACAAACAGGATATCTGTCCTTTTTACACTACTCTCAGAGCATCTGTCTCTAGTAACTGTACCAATTCCTTTATATTCCAGCGACTCCAGCACAGATTGAGCAATGCTACTTAACAGGGGTTCAGGTTTGTCAGGTATTTTTATTTACAGAGAAATCAAATTCAAATCTCTAATCACAGATGTCGATACCTTGGATTTAGAATGACAGCAATAATGTTAATCATTTTACAAACGCGGCTCAGGGTTCTAGGGCATACTGTAGTAGCAGTTTGAAAGGAAAGGCTGTAGGATGCATTTTTTGTAAAACACAACAAAATATAAATACCCCTAAATTAACTGCACACATTTAGTAGTTAAGAAAGCAAAAATGAAGCACTTTTTGTAGTTCTGAAGTGTGATGGCAACAAAGATTTGAATAGGATCAAAACAAATCAAGACACTTTACTTGATGACGGACAATTGATAAAAATTCACTGAACCCCGTTTTCTTCATATTATCACTTGTGCACAATATAGTTTTATCAGTAAAACTGTATGTCTGTGCAAATGTAGTGCCCATTTCAATGGAAAATGTGCTGTCTGTAAATGACAGTGTGCAACCAGACAAAGTTTCAGTTACATTTAACTTCGCACGGCTAGGAAAGTGGTAGGATTACTTTTTGTTGAAAACAGAACTGTCCTGGTCATGGATGTCTAACTGGATAGTATTATACATCCTTCGTTTAGAGTGTTTATCACATACCTAGTGACACCTGCAACTCCATCACTAGAAACTAGACTTTTTCAGGAGGATTTAAAATACCTCATCATGGATCACAGAGCTGGCTGGTAATTAGCACAGAAGAGATCAAGATATTGGTAGAGTAAGTAAGTAAGTAAGTTTATTGTGCAGTTAATTAAAACCATTACAAAAGTTGATCATCTCTATATAAGCAATAAAAAACCTCATTTTTTTTATTTTTTAAAGTCTGATAGTTACAGTGAAAAAACACACGTTTAAGATTGGTAGAGGATTTTGGAACTTCTTAAAACCTCTTCCCAAATTAGTTTTAATGATACCTTAGTGAGGGGGCACACACAACACTGGATGCTGTGCAGGGCTTTACATATCAAACTTTATTGGTCTCTTTCAATTGCTAATTACTCACCGGGATATAGATGTTTAAGGAACTGCTTCATGTACTGAATGTTCTCTCTCTTCACACCTTTCATTTTCACAGATGCCTTGATGCCCAAGAGGCCATTCACATTGCAAACAGACACCCGCCTCGCACAATGAGAGGACTTTAGATCAAAAAGGCACCAATAAATGGGATCTGTGCCCACTCATTAACGACCAGTGTTTTTTCCTAAACGGTTTTGTGTAAAGGTGTTTTGGACATAATGTATGCTGCACAGTTCAAAATTTTCACTTCAAAATCAAAAAGCAAGGTCACTCTGTTCATGAAAAGAAACAATTATGCTCCCACCAAGAAGGCAGCGTACTTGATTCAGCTGCTCGGAGATCTCCTTTCAATGCAAAATCAAGATGCTGTCTGCTTCATTTCACATAAAATATGGCAGTCTATCTGAGGTGCGCTACCTAATAAAATTAGACATTTGTACCCTTTTTCTGAATTTGTTAATTGGGCAAATATACATAAAATAACACTACTTTGCTTCAGAAAGCCCTAGTCTGCCACTAAAATAAACACTGATTGAGCAAATTAATGAATTTTTAATATAATACATTACCACAACGAATCAAATCGTTGCTGCTAGATTACTTTTCATCTTCGTAAAGGTTTAGCATCTTAACTTTGTTAAGATGGGCACAGCCATCTGTTGTGAGTACTGGTCATTGTAGACTACAGTCTGAATGATCATTGAAAAGTATAACAGAGTTTTAATATTAGCAGCATGGATAAGAATATGTCTTAATATGAAGTATGTCAGCTAAGATCATTCCGGGTCTCAATTGGGGAAGCCAGGAGACACTGCCATTAGTAAACAGAAAATCCGACAGAATCAGGAGCTTCAATCTGATTTGCAAATTCAAAAATTCCAGCCAAACCAATTATCGTAGCTTGTCAAGAACCCCGACATTCATGCTGGCCCTTCTCAGAAATGCTAGTCAACTTCTGCCACATGAGCTCAGATTAGTAACAACAGCCAGGAACTCTCACTCAACCAGGATATTCCGGCCAAATCTCAGGACTTCCAAAACATCGGTTCTGTCAACTAGGCCTTCAGGTATGTCAGTCGGCATCTCAAGGTTGACACACAAGGTATCAACCATGAGATGAATGGTTCACAATGCGTATGTCAAAATGTATACTGATACAGAACCTAGAGAAACTTGTAGTCAAACACTGAAGTAAGACATTCATGCTTCCCGAGGTTCTTATATTTATTTATTAACTTACCAGTATGGATACCAATGAAATGGTGTCAGAAGTTAGAATCTCTTGGGAGAGGCCTACTGTGGGGGAAGGAAACCCAAGGTTTGCCCTGAGAGTTACACATACCAGTTTACAAGGGAGAACTGGGTGCTGCCAATTACAAAATATATCATATGGCTTCGCAGATACTATGGATAGCGAGAAGGCTGGTCGGAAGGGTAGTGCATGAAGTCAGGGAAATCAGGATGGTAAACACCCAAGACTCACTTGCAACGTTTCTTTTTAAGTAATGTATTTAACACTTGTACAGCACTCTGCTACCTGGGATTGTGTACTGGCACTATATAAACAGAAAGTGAGGGGGAGACATAATAATTGGGGGAAAACAAGTTTTTAGGGCTTTGTGAAATATTAGCGTAGATTAATTATCCAAAAATGAGAAGGGAATTATTTCAAAATGTTAGTTGCAAAAATGGAGAAGGTTCGACCCCCAGAGCGAGCCCAGCGGAACGTGGGGACTACTTCCAAACAAGCATCTGTAGGTCTGAGATGGAGGACTGGCTGGTAGTGATGAAATGTGTACTGTAAATACAAAGGTTTTTAATAAACAATAAGGAGGAAAGCTAAAACTCAGACTAGTATTCATAGCAATGCGAAGTAGGGAGAAATGTATGGGGAAAATACTTTGTAGGCGCCACTATACACCCCAACAGCACCACTTTCGGGCCTTATAGGCCACTTAGATGAACGAGAAATCTTCAGAGCAATTAGATTAGAAACTTGGACTGTAGTAGGCATACACATGGTAGTGGACTTTTATTCATAGAGAGGAGCTGATGTCCTTAGAGACTATGATGGAAGAATATGGTCTCCCAGCATCTAAATTCTTGACATATGGGGCAGTTAGAAATTGCATACAAAATAGGTGGGGGGTACACTGAACCGCAGACAAATGAGACTTTGTTGGCCAAAATCAAGCATCCTGTACATCATTGTCTGCCACTCTGTGAAGCCTTAGCGCCAGGATACCTGCAAGGTGACAGCTGCGCTCTATACATTTCTTAAATAAATAAATAATTGTCAGTAGTTTACCCTGTTTCCAACATAAAAAGCATGGTTTGCCAAAGAACAGGGGATGATCTCAATGTCACAATCTTTATTTTATCACGATTGTTGCTACTATTATGCGGCCAATGGGGCTGGACTCCGGACTTGCTGTATGGTACTTTTATTTGCTATTGTGGCATTGTTTCAAAACTTATATAAAAAATATATTAAAAAAAAACAATCTTTAATTTATCCTGGATCTATGTTATATGAAGTACAAACCCAGATTGAGATACGTAAGCCATGACTAGTGCTCTACTAATCCTGTTTTCACACTAGCAGAGATCTTTGTCATGCTTTCTAGTATATTTGTCACGCGAGTCCTTAACCCGATTACATGAGCCCTGATCTGTCGGTCACCCCCACTGGATCCTCATACCTGGCAGCTGGACTCACGGTCACACCAAAGGTTACATCAGTGATGGGACCGAGGATCCTTTTCATGCAATTACGGATCTCTGTTAGCCCTGGCGGGATCTTTGCCTTGTCACAAGGAATGCCAACGACATTAGTCAGAATAAATGTGATCTTCTTAACTATGCACAGCTGCACAACATAGCACCCAGGTGCCCTCACAGGTCCCTTACTTCGACTGGTGAGCACCTTTGAGAAGCTCAGACAGAGTACGCAGGGATCAAGGAGAAGAGAAGAGAGTATTAAAGCCTTGATGTGAGGAAATCTTTGGCTCTCAGAGCTACCTAGAGGTCTGATTGCTAATCAGTCTATAGGGTGCAAGCTGGGACCAAGCTTAGTCATATAACCCATCACTCAGAAGAAGCATGCTGCCTTGCTTCAGAATTCACTAAGCCCATCTGAAGAAAGAAACACTGAAGCCCACCTATAATATTCTCTTAATAAGATGTCTATTTATATATACCCTTAAATAAGATGTACAGTTTGTCTGCCAAAATATCAGATCATACAGGGCAACACTCAGCACTGCGAGGCATCAATGCCGTTGAGTTTGTGTTAAACAGCAATGGATTTGTGACCTTCCAGGAAGGTAACTTAGTGAAATTTAGAGAGTTTTGGACATCTTTCTTGAACTACAATAAGGAGGTGTGAATTGATCATTCTTATTCCGGTCATGGACGAGCCATATTTGACTGACAGTCAGACAGTCAGCCCCCTAGCTGCTCAATGTTTTCTATGTTTTCCACTCTCCTGCCCTGCTATGTTGAGTGATGTCAATGCATTTTTACCTGTCAATCATCTCAATCCTTTAATACTATTTGAAGTATGTTCGATTAACTGATCATATTCTGGAAAGAAAAAGAACAAGCACTCTGACTCAGGTGTACAAGGCTCAAAACAAAATACATGAGTTCAAGACAACCTTCTTTGGTAGCACTTTGGGCATCAATAAACAAATACATTCTTGTTAAGGTGACAGAGGTTAAAAGAAATAAATGGCGAAAGCAACTTGTAGCTGATGCTGCATGCACTGGATCCACAGAGAAGAACTCAAGTGGATCAAAATAATCTACATATATTCTACATGTACATTTACGTATGAATATGTTTAGTATAAGACACCCGATCTAAAATTATTGCCCTACCGTACAAACAATTTGCAATAAAAATACAAACTTACCTTGAGCTCCTCTTGCTCTTCCTTCACTGCCTGTTAAAAAATAAAAATAAATAACATTAATGATCCACTCAGCCTGTCAGGCTCTCTGGGGTTTGCATTGGAGATGTAAGAAACCGGCAGATTGATGAGGGACATTTTAGGCACTAACTTGGTTTTCTTGCAGGGAAACCTGGCGTCACACTTGACAGATCGGGCACTTGGCCAATCTGCATACATTTCATGGTGTCTACTCTTCGAGTACCACTTATGACTACTCTGCGGTGTGGCTCCTGTACCAACCTCTTTGACTCAGTATGAGCTGAACAGAGCTTCAGAGAAATGCATCACAAAAACTTTTGCAAAGAAACAAGTCACAAACTGTCAAATCTAATATAATAAATCGAGTAAACTGGGAGGTCGGGGAGCAGCTTAGTGGTGGTAGACACATACAACCCCTTCCTTACCCATCCCTCTTGGTACATTTTCATAACCCCTTACCCATCCCTCTTGGTACATTTTCACAACCCCTCACCCATCCCTCTTGGTAGATTTTCACAACCCCTTACCCATCCCTCTTGGTACATTTTCTGACACATAAAACGACACCAAAGTGGCGTAATTGTACACGCCAGAAATACAATTTACACTGAAGTTAATAAGCACCTGAGCGCAACTTACGTGCACAAATGGCTTTAAGAATCTGTTTGTTTGTCCGCAGTTAACCTTAGAAAAGAGATACCGAGAAACTTCCTACACTGCAGTGGAAATTATTGCAACCAAACAGTATTGTGGATAGCACCAACAATGGCAGTACGGTGAAGATCACGGTCAAAGAAACCACTGTTAAAAAAATTAATGTATCATAAGTATTAATATTAAGCCATACTGAGAACACTAATGAAAGTCGGACATTGATGCCAGTGGAGCACTGAGGGCACCCTTCCAATTCAGTGGAACTCCTGGGTACCAGGCTAATCTGGGCAACAGCGCGGGTTGCCAGCACCCAAGGCAAGTATCCTTCCACTTTTTTTTCCCCTTTTTCAAATGTTGCGCCCCTAAAAATGTCCCTAAGAATTTTGAGACTAGGGCAACCGCCCCTCTGCCCCTTCCCACCCCAACCCCGCCCTAACGCTATGCCACCGAATGTCAGTAATGACAGCACCGTGAGCATCACTGACACTAACTAGTACAGTGAGAATCACTGGGAAATATTGACATTAGAACCAAAGTAAGTAAAAACTTGTGCTAAGAATAATCAGGAACAATTCTGATCACGGTTTAGCTTCTTTGCTACACTGGTTATGTGTTAAGTAACTTCAAGCTATTAGTATTGGTGAACTGTGAATGTGTTTGAGAGGTGCAAACTCTACCGAGCTGGATTTTAGGGCGCTGAAGAGAGAGACCATCATAAAACAGTCATTGAAAACAAACTGACGTGCTGTGCTTTGATTCATATCAAGAAAATCAAAAAGTAATGAAGGAGTAAATGACAAACATAGCTACATAAAGTAGTCTTCTCGTAGCATTCTTTCAGCCTTGACTAATCGTGAATTAGAATAGGTTATGATCGTGAATCTAAAGAGAACGACATGAAGATAAAAGCTGGAGCAAGGAGTTGCGTAGATCTGAAGAGAATGATATATGTTAAAACAATTTAGACAGTGAAAGAGAATATAAAATGCCATAAACAACAACAAAGTAATGAATACAAGTAGACAGGTTAAAATGTAAACATCCTGGGAAATGCGTAGATGCAAGGTTAGTAACTCAAACTCTTGGTGATATGGAAAAAGGTAGCTGAAATAAGTCGATCAAGGAAAAAGAACGCCAGCAGAAGGGCAGCCAAATTACGGAAAGTCTTTAAACCTCCGATTTGCCATAGTTAATCCAGCAGCCCTCAGGAAACAACATTTCTTTATGTTGCACAGAATGTATCTATCCCTAAAGAAGATAGCTAAATCTGTGAAAAGTCCTTTGGGATGTTGTAACAGACGCGGGAAGAAGAAAGCTGATGATATCCATAGGTTAGTCACCTGAGCCAAGTTGAACAATTTTTGGGAGGATATATCTAAGACTCTCTCGGAGTTAGTTGATCATCAAACGGAGGTTACTCCTCTATTGATCTTGTTTGGGATGGATGCACAACTGAGCTTAGTCGTTGCATCAAGTGTCAGGAGACTTTTTTTTAATTTAATGTTGCTCCCTAGGAAGGAGATCTGTATAAACTAGCTTTTGGAGATCCCTCCTACCCAGTATATATGACTGAAGGCAGATCAAATGTGCAGGTTAGACTTGGACGATGGTAGTAATAATAGGGTCCCAGCAAGTAAATAGGATTGTTATACCAGATGGAGACCACTCAGGTCCAATGATTAAGCTGGTTGGGCCGAGGGGAACTGATTGTAGTTGGGTTTCCTCCAACTACTGTACTAGCATATTCGGCAGCAATTGGTCAGATGATAAATGGACACCTCTCGGTTGAGATCCATTTCATCTGAAAGCGAATGAGGACAAACAAAAAGAGAAAATACAAAAAAATGTAGGATCACATGATTATATTTGCTTGAACATGAATAATTGGGTTTAATGGTCATAGGATGGTAGCATGTTACTTTTTTCAATTTAGGGCACAGCCTAGGCAAGTCAATCTGGAGTGTTTAGAGTTTATATAAACAATATCGACTAAAGGCCATTCTAGGAGTACAGAATCTGGTACCATTCAAATAGAAAAAAAGGTGCAAAGAATTAAATTTGTATAGCTCGCAAGAAAATGCACAATTTGGGATAGAACAGTAAACAATTGCATAGTCACAAATTTGCCAACTAGTCTTAAGTCGCAATTCGATAGCTGCGGTGTACACATTTTTGCAAAGAATATGGGAAACATTCGGCTTCTGGATTAAACAGGGACCAACATTTGTTTCTTCATGACTCCCTTGTGCAATGGATTCTCACCACCTTTGCAACCTTTCACTGAGTTTCTAATATCAAGAGTTTTTATATCAGTTCACTGACCTCTTCAGCATGGAACCTTTTCCTGTAAGTTTATTTTTTCTCCTTAATTCTGACTCAACACTGGTCTCTGCGTTGTTACTTTTTAGGTCTCATCTGAGACATACACGTGTTGTCACTTTTGAGGATCGTTTGTCAGCATAAAAAAACCTTAAATCAGATTTAAAATGCCTTTAAAAGTGGAGCAATGTAGTTATTCCTACACCTCCACACAAAGTCGTATGAAAATGCATGCTCTGTAGTTTCCCTGCATGTAGTTTATATCTTGTATTATCTTTCCGCCCTTGGAAGCCCCTCCAAAAAACACAAGCTTCAAAAATGGCACTTTAACTCAACTAGACAGTGGAAACAATCTCTAATGTTCTGGGGAAAATACATTCTTCAAAGTTTTTGTATTAAGACGTGTGCATAGGAAATACCTATTGGCTTCACCAGTACTTGTTAATCATTTCTACCAACCACCGGTCTTATTTCCTAACAGTGACTTTCCCGGATTACATTCCAAAGCCTTAATGATGGTCTTGAGATGGGAGGATTTTGTTGCAGCTTTTGTTAGGATGGAGCAACTGAATCGAACTTCCCTTCCTTGCTCCTGCAATTGTATTGTAAATACATTTATATAGTGCTTACTACCCCTGACGAGGCATCAAAGCGCGTTTTCGGCGAGTAGCATTACACAGTTGCAATCAGTTAGGAAGTTTCAACTCATGTGTAGAAACCATGTCTAGACCTAACTTTTCCGTTAGCCAGCTAATACTTTGTTCTTCAGTGGCTCTTTGGATGCACCACCTGTGATCCTTGAATTAATGGAAATCACTCAGTTTTCTTGTCCTTTCTCCCTAGAGGAGTCATCTTGCTGCATGCATTTTCTCTCTCCTTTCACATCTAGACAACTGGCCTGGTTCCATTTCTGTTTACTGCCGCTCAATCTAACTTTGGGTCAGTCTGGACGTGCTTATTTCAGATTTTGTGTATAAGTGTGACACTGCCTCCCTATATGGGTCCCCAAACATGTTTTTCGAGTGCTCAGAATTTTCTCCTGAATAATCGCACTTATATTCATTGAGAGCATAACTTCAGTCTGGGTTAACAGAACCATACACCATACACTCTTCCTACCATGGTCTCTTGCAGACCAACATCATGCCTACATTTATACCCAGTGTACCCTCAAACAACTCTATAGAAGATTCTCCATTTCACTTTGAAAACTGTGCCCAGACTCACTTGAGGGAAGCCAGCACTTCAGTTTAGCTGTCAGATTACTCATTGCTGCTGCTGCTGGTGGTGGTACAAACGCTGGCTAGCTCCTCCCTTCGTCTAACTTCCCAAAAGAATAATTTCCATAATGCCAGGGGCATAAAGCTTTAAAGTATGGCGTGTGCTCCTTTCAAAACCATGCACCCTGAAACGGATGAAGATGCCACTAACCCCGTGGGGACGCATACGAGGAGACCGTACTTTCTTTTTTGCTTCTTCAAGAAGAATTCTGGTTCATAATTCACTCTTTTTAAAAGAGATGTAAAGAGGTCAATCCCGACTGGGAAGGAATCACACAGCACTCTCCCACGAGCATGGGATCTTTCAGGCATAAAGCTTTATCACAGCGTGCTGGGAGTGACTTGTTTGCACCATCTGCTTTTCCATGCTACCAGAGGTTGGACACCCTCAGTCCTCTTTATCTCCTATTTTTTTTCCACCTCCAGGCTTCCTCTACTCTCTGTCTCCTATTTTCTTTCCTCCTCCAGGCTTCCTCTTCTCTCTATCTCCTATTGTCTTTCCATCTCCGGTCTACTTTTTGTTCTCCTACTCATCTCCTACCATGAATGGACTGACTTGAAGCAGCCTATTGCATCATTTGAGGTGTGTGCTAGTCTTGCTCCATTCACTCATTATGCAGTCGAGTGATTTCCAAGATTATGCTATTCCTTGATTTGTGTTCTCAAATGAGCAATTTTGAAAGATGCTTATGATGCAGATGTTCTGTTTGGTCATGTAGATCAATGTGTATAGCAGGCGATGCTGAGACAATGATCAAGATTCAGCAGAGATTAAACAAAAATTTTCAACAGAGGTTCTCAAAAGGGAAGAAGAGGTAAATATAGCAGGACAAAGAATAAAATAAAATAAGATGCCCCAAAAGCGCAAGGACCCAAGGAGCACAAATGGACGCAGGCAAAGAAAAAGGACCAAAGGGCTAAGGGCTCAACAATCAAAATCTACAACTGTGTGGTCAATATAAAGAGAGACTTGATTGAGCCTAGATAGTAACAAGCATTGCCTTCAAAGGGGTTCTAAAAACACTGTTCAGTGAAGAGTTAATTTGATCAAGAACAAAGCTTTGACTCTGGGCATCAGTCAGAAGAGAGTCGTTAAGGAAATGTGGTGTCATCTAGAGTATAGTGATTGCTGGTTTTTAGAACTGAGACCTGGTTCAATCTATGTATTACAAACAGAGCCTAGAGTATGTCTTGGTTTGAAGTCTCAGTGTGTCTGTGTATTATCAACCAAGTAGCTTGCAAGGAATCTTAAGAACATATTTTCGGACAAGTAAGGATCATCAAGAAAAGAGTTCTGAGAACTCCTTGTTTTTAGAACAGTGTTCAAGTCAATTTAGGCAGTATGAGAAGAGGATAAGTATGAGTCAGGCTGATTTCTTTTAGGAACAGAGCTGCGTGTAAGTGCAGACTTATGATGATGAAAGAGTTGAAAGGTGTAAAATAATCCTCTGATTTCTGTATGAAGTGTTTAATCCAGACGAGCATCCACTGGTGGGATTTCCTCACCACACTATCCCTATTGTGGAGGAAATGCTGGCGGCAGATTCTACTCCAGATTTAGTACTTTCTCCAGAAATCGGGAAATCTTTCATTACCATCCAGCTTCATATCAAGCCCTTCACCAATTGTGTTATAGAAGCAACTAGTAAGATCACATCACATGCTGATAATGTAGAACAATACTGAAAAGAGCAGCCAATACACTGGAAAGATACAGACCAAATTTAAACAAAAGCCTTCCTTGAAAGCTTTTGCAGGATATACCAGTTTTAAGAATTATTCTAGAGGCCAAGCTTTTGGTTTTAAAGAAAAACGTATAAGACGTACGGTGCAAGTACTGTCAAAAACGATTTTCATTTCACCAATAAGTATGCAAGCTTAGATATCATATTATGTGGCATGATGTGTGCTGTGCCACATATGTCCATGGCTCTGTATGGTGTATGAGATAGTTCCACTGCAGTAAGGTATTATGGGGCAACATTTCTACAGTGTTTGCCATTATTTAATTGGAGCATTTCCTCTTCATAGTATTCCTTCTGATGGCTTCCAACCTTATGCAGTATTCTTAATGGTATTTATCTTTTTTTTTTATGGAGTTTTATATTGCGCAAACTTGACCCGAAGGTATAGGTCATCAGAGCGCTTTACTCGAGCACCAGTTGCGTTACATGAGGACACATTCATTTTTGTTAGGCACAGGGAGATTAAGTGATTTGCCCAGAATCACAGGATGTTGCACGTCCTTGCAGAGACTCAAACCCGGTTCCCCAGATTTGAAGTCGACCTCCCCAGTCGTTAGGCCAACTCCTCTCCCCATCATTCCCTTCTCAGTATTTATGATGGGATTACTCCTGCTTCAATTTTTCAGTGAATAAAATTTATTGCTGCACACACATTTTCCTGTTGTGAATCTAGGCGTTCATGTCCAACTGGGTGCAAAACATTTCTGATAGGTATACACATGATTTTCTAGTTAGCAGGATTACTACAATTGGGTGTACTGTGATTTGAAGTGATACATGAATTCTTCTGGTCACTACTTACGCTGCCTTTACAAGAACATCGGGAATTGCAAAACGGGTATTTCATGGACATTCAATGTACCTTTTGTAACTGAAAATGCTCTTCCCGACTACACTTTTCATATTTATTTGGGAATTTATGGTTTACAAACACAGCTGGATCTTTTCCTTTAAAAAATGCCCTTGGGAAAGTGAAGACGAGTTCCTCCCGCATTGCTTTTCTGATATGATATGACTCATTCGTTACACTTGCTTACTTTAGTAACACCAGGGTGGTTCATAATCGTTGTGATTTTAGGATGGTGACAGTTGTGGTCAAGAGTCTCGCTGTAGGAATTGTTGATACAATACTGGCATTCCACGGCTTGATTACACATGTTTTTGTTTTTTGTAATCTGTCACTTGTATGCCTTCTAGTGTTAGTAGTTGGCAGCTGGATGAGTGTCGTCCATACCTGTCTACCTGTATTTATCCTACTTTGGCTATATTCATGTGCGTTGCCTAATAATTCTGGTGTAAGGTGGTTTGGTTTAGCTCCACTGAGGTCCTGCTCTCTGGCACTCCTGTTAGGAGTGGTGTTGTTGAAAATTGGTAGTTTTCTGATTTGGTGTTGCTTGACTCCAGGTTCATTTCTGTTAGGCTTAGTGTCTCAGATGTGCCACTTTCTATCAGCACATGTTTTGTTGACGGGCGTTCCAAGAAGATTGTGTGTTTATTTTGTTTACTTGACTTAAGTTTTGGCTACTCTGTGAAATGTCAACTATTCTGTGATTTGTTAAACAGGAGGAGAAAGGTTATCTTTTGTGCTCTTTTTGGGGATTCACGTTTCTCATTGCATGCAGAGATAAATGAGGTTCCCGGTCTCACCTTCTCCCTAGTGTTTCAGCTAAGGGATATTATTCCCACTCGATTGTAAATTTGACCCAAGACAATCAAATCAAGTGAACTATACTGCAAGGTGGTGTCTCAATCAGGTTTTGATGTTTTGTGCTTTTTCTGAATCCCATTTTGTTGATGTTTTGTGCTTTTTCTGAATCCCATTTTGTTATTCTGTGCCAGTGTCTTCTTTGTATTTTTAGTTTCTCATCCAAATCCTAGATTTTGGCCTCCATCACTCATGTGCAAACTTCTACTGGGAAAGATCAAGTATTTTCATCCGAAGGGCAATGGGAGGACCTGTATTTTGTAATGTAAAATAATGGCTTGCAAAAGGGGTGCGAGTTTAATGATGATCACATAAGTACACAGTAACCATTCCTCAGCTTCTCTTGTGCTCAAAGCCAACTTTATAAACTGTAAAGAAATCTGGGAAGCACTTTGAATGCGAGAAACCCTTTAAACAGCATGTGTCTCTTCCAAATTCATATGCAAAAAGAACAATTGATGGTCAGAATGCAGAACAATCTCATACATTCACCCCATGAAAAGAGATCTGGGCCTAAATCCATCGTTGTTTTGTTCACCGTGCCATTTCAGTTTGGACCCAGCCATATGCAAATCAGTCTTGACTCTGCGTTCAATGGGAATAGTCCAGCCCGAACTGCCAGGCCAGGTCCTCCCTGGACTGGAAACAAGCATCCTAGGACCGGTTTCGGGCTTTCAGCCCACATCAGCCAGGATAGCTTGACTCCAGTGGCATGGAGAGCACGCGACCCACGTCCAGGCATACCCGTCCCACTAGGAGGGACAGATGCAAAAACAACAATTGATGGACAGAATGCAGAACAATGTCATACATTCACCCAAGTACAGAGATCTGGGCCTAAATACATCGTTTTTTTGCTCACTGTGCAAATCAGTCCTGACCCCCATGAGAACAGTCCAGACCAAACTGCCAAGCCAGGTCCTCCCTGGACTTGAAACAAACATCCTAGGACCGGTTTCGGGGTATCACCCCTCATCAGCAAGATAGCTTGATTCCAGTTCTATGGGTATCACAGGACCCACGTCTTGGCATCGGGGTCCCACTTAGGGCGACAAATGCAAAGAAAGCAAATGATGGAGGGAATGCAGATAAGTAAACAGTAACCTTTCCTCAGCTTCTCTCATGCTCAAAGCCAACATTATACATTGTAAAGAAATCTGGGAAGCACTTTGAATGAGAGAAACCCTCAAAACAGCATGTGTCTCTTCCAAATTCATAAGCTTATGATAATTCTATCCTTTCTTGATGTATCATAGCACACTTTTTTCTAAGATTTATCCTTTATATTTTATTCATAAAAACACAATAAACCCAGTAATCAAGTCTAATTTATGAGCCCTCATAATAAATCTGGATTTTCCCCTTGGCATTGCTACCTAAGGAACCCCAGAAGCGAGTAACCTTATTTAATTTTGCAATTCAATATGTAAGCACAGCTTCAGAAATGAAGGGAGATTGGGAGGGATGGTTGTGAATCTAAGAATGATACCCTGCTAGGGAACTATTTGTGGGGCAGCCAGCTTCTAGCTGCTAAACACCCAGAGTTTGTTTTTCTTTTTTGCACGTTCATTTTTAAGCACTCTGGCCACAGTTCTTTGTGTAAACAACTTTTGATCATTCAGTCTGAACAATAGCTTTATTTAAAAACCTGGGATTATCAGATAATAGTCATCCTTTCAAGAACTATGTATGAGGCAAATGGAAAACTCACTTCATAACTCTCCTGAGATGGTTACAAGAACAATTAAAGTCATCTAGTATTCAATTAGCCACAAGGTGACAGAATGGTGATTGCACGCGCGGCAATCAATATCATAAACAAAATTACAAAATGGAGTAGGCATATTGTCCGACTCTGGGACTTCCCATATTTTCATAGGTTTTATAGCTGAAGACAATTCATAGGATAGTTATTGAGATGCCTGGGTATGGTGGCAGCAACTAGTCAAAGTTTAGGCAGGTTCCTGTTTCAGAGTAAAACGGAATGTTAGTGTATAGGTCATTGTGCAATTTAAATGTCCTCACATTATCACCATCAATTCTCAAAATTTTAAAAGCGGAACTTACATGTTATCTATCTTCAATCAAAATACAAGAAGCAGTGAAGTTATTTAAAACAGTTATATTAAAATATCCTTCCTGTTGTAAGGTTTAGTGCTCTAGAATGTAAAAAATATGTAATAATTGCTCCACCTTGGAAAGTTCCTTGTCGGCGATGCCATTATCAATATAAAAGAGCTTCTATGAATCATCGTACTCAAAATACAATCCTATGTCCTTGGTATTAATGACGCTGCTATAATCATAGATGGGTAAATGGATGTTCTCTCTGTATTAGGATATAAATGGTTCACTTGCCACATCTTGCACTTCTCAATGGCTAGCCCAATTTTAGCAAACATATATATTGCTGCATGATCTGAAATGGCTCTCGAACTAAAACATATATATATATATATATATTTCAGATTGTGATAGTTTGGTGCTCAATGTGAGACACAAGAAGAAAAGGAAACTTGAATGAGGAGTTAAAAAAATGTGAGAGCTTCCAAATCTAAAGAGGTATAAACCATCAAATTACAGTCAACTCTGTGCTGGAGGTTGATATCTTCTGGATTGATTTGATGGTGATTGTTTCATAATGAAATATGTTGCACTAATAACGATATTAACATGTATCATGCAAATGTACTTCGTGTGTATTTTTCACATTTAGAATGGCCAGAGCTAAGGTAGGTCACATGTAAAAATTGTTTATATCTGGTTAAGATCTTGTCCTATGCCATGTATCTTTCTTTTTTTCAGGAAAAACAGAACCAGCAATCTCAAATGATGTATCTGTTCCCATCTGAATGTTGCCAACGAGCACCTGCAGGGTAATGCTTGGACAAAATGTAATTTACTATGTTGCAGACAAATGTTATTTCTGACGTCCTGGCAGAATTGTCCCCTAATTTAGCAGAATCGGGTGCTCTCTTTATAGGAGAACTGATCTTGCTTAACTTAACTTTTGAGACGACTTTATAATAGTTTCTCTTTGTTCATTATCTTTGAGTTGCTTAGGATATATTGACTAGCGTAGTCATGTATTGGTTATTGATTTACAACTAATTTGATGATTTGAGTTTGTAAATTCGCTAATCCTTTAATAAGCCTTTATGATTTTGAAATTTAACCACTCTGTGTTTTCCTCGTGTAGCCAAATGTGCTCCATGTTATTGAAATGCATACAATTTTGATGTCAGCCTCAGTTGGAACTAAAGATTCACCGGAGAGTGCTTTCTGTACCTGAATTTGCACCAGTAAATGCATGGAGAAAAGCCCTCTAACAAAATGTAGTCAAAATCCACTCTGTAACACATCCATAAACAAGTCATGTTGTTAACGGAGGCTCCTCTCTTTTTTTATTGGCATTTAGGCTCAGTATACAACATACATTATCATACCACAAAGTAAATTACAGTATTTCGCTGTGTAGCAGTTACAGTACAATCCAAGGAGACAGTACATAATCTTGTGAGGGTACCTCCGCACATCACAGAAACAGATGAAATACAACTCGAAAGATCGTGGTGTGTTCCAACTTTAGTGCCAATATGAGGCTCCTCTCTTGAGCTCCTTGAAATGTAGGACCCTTGGCTCTCTATCTCTGTATCTATAAAGCAATTTTCATCTTATTTGAAAGATGCCAAACAATTCTCAGAAGCATAGTTAATCTACTCTGCAAACCTGCCTGAAAAGTGACCAGTTCCTTTTTTGCATTTTAGTAGGCCTGTGTACAATTCAAATTACACCAGTGTAATTTTGGGAGTTTCACATCACTCAATATTTCTGAAAATAGGCCCCATCGTGTAATTACAAGCCATTCGTGGAAAAGATTTGGGAACAACAGAATGTGAGCAGTTGTTGTTCATGGAGCTTTTGTTTTTCTGCACTTTTTATAGCACAAAATGTGTTCTCACGTCAAGAATTGATGTGAGGGTGCACTTGGCACAAAAATGTAGCGCTAAATGACAGATTTGCATTTTACATAATTAGCAAAATTTGCAGAATTTTGACGAATTTCATGTGGGTACAGCAAAAGGAAATTACGTGAATTTCACATGTCCCTGCTTTTTAGCTTCATAGCATCAGCTCTATTGCACAAATTAAACTTTTCTCCTGTACAGTCGTCTCACTTTCAGGTCTCTGTAATGGGCCCCATTCTGTCGAACAACAAACTCTATTTGAAATACCACCAAATTAAATCACTAGATATGGATGGATATGAACTGACAACTTGCCCTGCAAAGATAATCATTTTGCGAACTTGCAGCAAGAAGTTTACATTGTGTTTGTTGCTCACAATACTTGCCCTTACACCTTAACCCCACCATTTTCAGTTTTCCAGATGGTCTCAAAACCGGATTTGCCAGCGGCGATTCTCATGCGATCCTTACAAATACAGACCCTGCACTGAACGACTTCTTCTATAGTGCTCATTTGACAATCTTTGAGCAGGGTGGATTTGGGTCCAAAACAAGATCAGGCAACATGGATCATCATACCAGACCCACAAAGCAAACAGCACGCTTAGCGAGGCCACATTATGCTTTTTGGTGGGGTTGGGGATGGTGAGGGTGCTCTTCCCAAAGAAAGTGGAAAAACTGAGGCCAAATGATACATTTACAGACATTGGGTAAAAAGCCAAGGCACATCTGAAAGGTAATTAATGATCCATTCCTATTCTCTAGAGTCTGTCACAGTACCTGGAAGCAACATTTTTTAAGAAAGCCGAATCATGCAAGTTACTAGAACAAAGCTGAGTACTCTATACAAAATACTGGATGCACAGTAGGCAGATACGTATGTGCAACCGATGAAGCAGTGACTATCTGAAACACTGTGCTTCACTGGAAAGAATATGGCTCCTACAATGTACTTCTCTACTGACCTGCAATGGTATCTAAGCAGTTAGGCACTCACATGACTCATGTTGAAACTCTTCGCCAATCTTAACCTTGCACAATTATCCCACTATTGAGACTTCTTTTTAAAAACATATCTTTATTAGCATTTTACAATATACTTTTCAATAATATGTTCATAGCACTTTACAAGGATGAGTTCACCCAATTTTGGCGTTGTTACAAGCATATGAAATGACACCGGATGTACCACCAACAAATATACAGATAAGTAACCTTGTCTTTTCCCAAAACATTAGTGGCCTGTAGACGGTGTCTAAGTAAACCTCCAGTACAAGAGGGGTTTAAATGTTCCTACGGATCCCTATTCTAACCTGTCCATCTTACCTATCTAGATGTCTTTTTGTCTCTCGTCCACCCCCCTCTATACACCCGGGGGAGTGTCTGGGATGCTAGGAGACAGTGTAAGTCCATCCATCACGTTGAAGTGCTCCTTATGTGACTGTATTGGGAACTATTGTTGTGGCCTTTCAAGGAATTAAACGTGCAATAACAACCGTAACAAACGCAGGTGTCTTCATGGGAGTCTTCATCACTGCGTAGTGGGGACTCTTGCCGGGTTGTTGTGTCTCCGTGGTCATCTTCCACCACAGGATGAGAGGGACGGTCATGGCAGTGGGTGCCAGAGGGGGGAGTGTAAGCGAGGTATTATATCACATTACAGCGCACCATCAATACCCTCAGGTAAGGGCTCCAGAATAGGGAGAAATGGTGCCGACCATGTATGGTCAAACGTGGAGATTAGGGATCGCAACACAGAATATCCATGATTGTGTAATACCCTTGTTCGCTAAGTATCGTGAAGCGTTACTGCACCTCCTCCTCAATCCTATCTTCTTCATTGTCAGTGACATTCTCTATGTCTTCAGTCAGTCTTTCCCAGTTCCCAAGTATCTCCAACCACAATTCTGCAATGGGGCGTGCACACACTCCCCTGATATCCGCTCGAAGGAGGGCTCTCTCCTCAGTCCTGGCACAGGTCGTAGCCCAATCCTCCAGCCGTGGACTCATTTCCAATTTTCATACCAGCACTATGCGTCTTTTCACCAGAGCGAAATCAAAAATCTGGAGCCCACTTTCTTTGACTTGGTTCCCTGGAAGAGTCCCAACAGACATACGTCTAATAAACAAGCAACTGGCCGGTCTAGTGTACGGGTCAGCCTATGCATTTCTCTTCCCCAAAACGGGCGCACCTTGGAACAGGTCCTATGTTCGAAGCCGATGTCCAATTCTGCACATCTAGGGCACGGTTGTGGTCTTCCCTATATATAGCCTGAAGTCTATGAGGTGCTAGATAGGTTGTATGCAAATAATTGAATTAGGTACATTTCAGCGGCATATTCCTAGATATCCGCATGGGATGTGCCAAAGCCCTCATCCACTCTTGTTCCGGCATGTCACGCCCCAACAAAGCTCCCCATCTGGCCCTTCTGATCATCTCCAACAGAGATCTATAGAACCACTTCACTAGATGCCATGCATCCTCCATAGTCAATTTTAGCTGTAACACCCTCCCACTACTGAGACATTTATAGAGCTCACACCACATCCATATTTTACACCAGGCATGGATATACCAGTAGTGACATTTTTAGCTATAGATTTCATCATGCAAATCTATTGGGCCGGCACCAGGCACATTTATGCCACTGCAGGTCATAAATGAAGGGCTCACAATGCTAACTTGCATTATATATTATGAGTTATTGCAGATACATTTATAGAGCTGTACCAATACTGTGGCTGCCTTATACAGCACCTTGATCTTGGTCCTCAGTATATATGTGTATTTCATTAATAAGGCAACCACAGAGCTCTTACAGTGCCTCCTAATCACGATTTGTATACAAGTGTTAAGATAACTGCAGAGATTTCAAAGTAACTCTCTAGTCTGATTTCCAAGTGGTGAAACATTCACAAGGCTCCCAGAATACCTCTCTTTCCTTCCACCATGCACTAGTATAGTATTTCTGGGAGATTCATAGAGTCCAAAGAAGTCCTAAAGAAAATTGAATACTTGTCCCATACAACAGCACATGAGCATTCCCAACGAGCAAGCTGTGGAAAGCAGGGGTGGCGCCCACATGTTCAACATGGTTTAGGTTGCTTGAATCATAACGAAAAATCTAAAAACAATGGGTCAGACTATGTATTCTTACTCACACTTTTATCCTAAATATCCTGGATAAAGAGACCCTGACATGCCAGCAGCGGCGGCCATACTGGACGCGGCGAAAGCCTTTGATTCAGTTGAATGGGTAGATATGCTCACAGTGCTACACCGCATGGGCTTTCCAGAGATAGAGAGATCATATAACAGTCCCAGCGCCAGAGTTAGGATTAATGGACAAATGTCAGACCCTGTCAGTGTAAGTCGAAGGACGAGACAGGGATGCCCGCTCTCCCCTATCTTATTCATGCTGATACTAGAACCTTTGGCCTGCAAGATTAGACAGTCACACTCAGAGGCGGCACTGCAATCCCATCTCAGACCCCTCAGCATCTCCCTCTATGCTGACGATATGGTGCTATTCACCCGGCATCCGACTACACACTTAAATACACTCATAAGAGAATATGTTCGATTTGAGCAATACTCAGGCTTACGAATAAACTGGGATAAGTCGGCGGTTATACCGCTTACACCGACCACAATACGGCCGAGTATTGACTATCCCTTGAAGTGGCGAACAGACCCGGCTAAATACTTGGGCATATGGGTACATAGAGATCCGGAATTGGTGTTGAGGGAAAATTATGGCAGGGCAATGACTAAACTGGACGAACAAACAGACAGATGGATACGGATGCCCCTATTGCTGGCAGATCGTATTGCTCTGCAAAAGATGATTATCCCGACAAAATTCCTATATTTATTTAACAATATCCCAGTTTGGCTAACTCTGGCACTCTTCTCAAAATTAAGGACAGCAATGCAAAAGCTAACGTGGGCGGGACAACAGGCTAGAATATGCTGGGATATTTTGACGAAACCATACCACAAAGGCGGCTTTGGGGCGCTAGATCTCCAATTATACTATTACTGCGCGCAGGCACAACACGCTCATTACTGGCTACAACCACACGCCTATATCCCACATGTGGCGGCGGAGAGGGATAGTGTGTATCCAACACCCCTGATGGCATACAGATCGGACCCTAGATCCTTTACCCACAGTGATAGGATTCAAACAGTTCAATGCACCTCGAGAGCATGGTATATGCTAGCGCGCTGGGCCGAGAAACTTGCCGTTTATGCACCAGCACTTCCAATTGAGCACCATCCGTAACTATCTGTCACACAGGAAAAGGGGATGCTCCAGCTGCTGAAAGAGATGAAATTAAATACTATGGTAGATATATTTCCACATGGTAGATTTATCTGGAGAGAGGACCCATCACTCAGTATACACAACACACCATTGAAGCTGTTTGCCCATATGCGATTGCAGACAGCGATAAAAGAACTATACGCCTCATACCCGGATGAACCACCCAAATTGCAAGCCCTACAAACACTACTAATTGCGCCTGGCTGCTGGAAACTGGTCATTCGCTTATAAAACGCGTTGCAACTAGAGCAAGGAGGGATAGTGAACAGATCGCTTAATAAATGGGAAAATACACTAGGGGACACTATAAGCGAACAAGATCGGGAATATAGTTGTATGTAGTTGCAACTAATGATACCGAACTGCAACTTAAGCATAGTACACTTTACATTTTTACACCACTTCTACTATACTCCGACTCAACTACACAAATACGGCCTTCAACCAAATGACAAGTGCTATAGGTGTGAGGCTTTGAGAGCTGACTTCTTACAAACGGCATGGGCCTGCCTACAAATACATAAATACTGGGAGGAGATTACGGGAGCACTCACAATCATGTTATCATAAATGATACCACATGCACCACTGACATGCCTACTGGGTATATATAAGATAACACCCGTCAAAAGAAGGAAATTCTTTGCTACAGCACTACTACTCGCAAAGCGCCGAGTTGCCATCAGGTGGGGCAGCAAACGCCCCCCTAGATTCAAAGAATGGCTCAAGGACATGTCATATTGTAGAGACACCTTAGAGATCTATGCAGAAGAATTACCACAAGCGTCCAGGCCCAGGGACTATTGAGAACCTCTGTTGCAATATCTCCAAAATACGCAGACAAACGTGTAGACATTATAACGAATACAGAGATAGTAGAATATATGCCAATTTCAGCGGCTTCTCAGTGACAAGAGGACTAGAAGCAATGCCTCAAAATGTGAATAAGAAATGTACAAAGGAAACGTACAAATTGAAATGTCAGATCGCCTTCTGAGACACCTAGAGGCAGGATGGGTAAATTTTGAATGGCGCTGATGGAAATGTGATCCCCCCAGATACAGGGTGGAAACACCATAAAGATTATGACTGTGTACTATGTGATGTAATATTATACTGTATATGTTTGTGATATAATGTAATGGATGCTGAATTTCGGTGTTGACTGGGACCAATAAACAAATAAAAAAAAAAAAACAATATTCTGGATAAAGGGTAATAGGTTTTGCAGGCAGTAGTAAAAAGGAACTGACAAATATTGCAATATTTCACAATGTGGCCAAGTACTCTGTACTGTTATTTTTCTGCATCTAAAATTCATACGTTTGGGCATCATACAACTAGGTGCACTATAGAAACGATGGATGCGCAACAAACAAATATTTATGGCACAGTGGCAGCAGTACCAAGCTGAACAGAACATACGACTGGAAAACTGGCAGGAGAATAACACCTCTTACAGGAGTTAACGCCCATCACTTTTTCTGCGCCTCTTTACAGCTAATCAATATCCCTAAACCAGCAGATAAAGTCACCAGAATATGCCATGTTACTGCCATCATATGGCAAGAAGGTGCACTTGGACACGTGAAACCATACTATAAAAACACAAACCATGTACATGCATATTAGTTTTAAAATGTAAACTCTATGGTATGAACTAGTGTACCTATCCACAACTACTTCTTTCCTCTAACAACTTATATTCTCAAATTTGGATATGATATGATTGCGAGAGTGTGATAGTGAGAACATGAACTCGTGATATCTTAATTCTATATTTGGACTTGTTTTGCACTAGTTAGCATCTATACCGCAACAACTAGCAAAGCCATAGAGAGCTGAGGGTTAGCCATGTCAAAATCAATTTGCCTAATTAAAGGGTAAAGTTATTCTGCTTAATTCCTGGGTAAAGTGTAGCAGTTTTCTTAATTCGTCAGACTTTTGCCACTTGACTGGCATTTTCAAGTTGTGCATTTCATTACTGAGCTTTTACAATCATTAAGCTATCAAAGTATCACAACAACAGCATGTTATGTTACATAATAACAGTATTTGTCAAGGTTACTTAAAAATTAAAATGGAGATAGTGTAATACATAACACCGCTATTAGTCACTCGCATAGTAGATTGGAACTTAATGGTCTTCCACTGCTTCATATAACCATTCAGTCCAGGAAGGATTAGCATCACACCATCCTTTAGCAATATCTGTTAGGGCTGACCAATCCAATTTGTAAAAATGTGGAGCCATTTTCCGAGTGTGGTCAATGCCAATCACCGTTGACAGGGTCCAAGCAAACGCTCCCTAGAATAGTTGAAGATTGTACACTTCTAGACGGTGTGTAAAAATATAAACTCTAGTGTACCCTTAGGCCAGAACTTTTTGATGCCGAGCCCTCTCTGTCAAACTCTTTTAGGCGTAAGGATCTCCTCCTGACAAAAATCATTGACAACTATCAATAACCATAAACGCCTCCCAATTCCCACAACAAATAATTTTTACGGTGGGGAAATAATATTAAGCAGTGTTTAGCAAAGCAAAGGTCAATGAGGGTGGGTGTGTGGTCAAAGCTGTGGCTAAAAACAAAGGGCCTCATTTATGAGGAATTGGCGAAGGCCAGCACCGCAAGTCTTCTTGCTGCGCTGCCCTACGCCAATGTGAAAGGGCAGGAACGCCCCTTTTTATGAAATATGGTACATTCCTGTCGTTTTCCCCTGTGTTGGTGCATAAATTGCGGCATAACGCCAACATAGGCAGAATTGTTTTTATGCAGGAAGGGGCACCTTCCTGCACAAAAACAATCCAGAGAGGGCTTTTCCTCTTTCTATTCTGCAGCACACATGGACAGTGGAAATAATGAGGAGAAATGAAAAAAATTCTCCCTCTTATGCTTGCTGTGTGGAAGCATAAGGTTTTGGCGTGGGAACACCCACCGCAATGCCCATGGAACAAATACTTGACACAGAGTAAGTCTTACTCCATATCTACGAGGCCATGCAAAGCCTCGCTGGGTGACTTTGCATCACCACATAGATATGGTTGATGCGCTTGCGCTGCCGGAGCTGCAAAAACAGTGCGCTGCCAGAGCTGCAAAAACAGTGACGCTCCAGCGGCACAAGTGTCTCATAAATAAGCCCCAAAATATTTTGTTTGTTTTGTAGAACTTTCACAATTAGGGCTACATATAAAATAATGGGTAGCTTAAATGAAAAATACATTTTTAAAAGTTGTTACTCAGTGGGAAATGCACTGTAGTACATTATGAAACCTCTATTAGTTAATGCACTGCACAGGTCTGTGTGTAACCAGAGAGCCACAGAATTACATTTGGTTGGTGACGTGGAGAATAGTGACTGGTGTGACTTTTTGTGCTACGAGGTCACAGCCTGTGACAGAAAGCACTGTGAATTCGTAAGTCATTATTTTATATTTGCATTACACACATTATAAAATAGACTGCTACTAACTGTGTAAATATGTTTAGGATAAAATGGGGCTTCCAAAATGTAGATTTTAGTAAGACCAGTACATAAGTAATGCATTTACATTCTTTTTTGCATGACTATCACTTCCACCCTCCTCAAGGGTACTAAGTGTTGTGTAAATACAGTTACAATTAAAGTACGCACTTCACGGTCCAGGTATTAACTCTTCCTACTACCACGGAAAACCCCCCAAATCTTTGCAATCACAATGCTTGGAGTGATTACCGCTCCCAAACACCCCTTACATTTGCAGATTAACTCATAGCTGCATTTTCATTTCATTCAGCCAAGCAAGCATCCTGGTGTGAAATATTGCTTTACCTGTCTGCCCGACCTCTTTTTTTCACAGCACAGGAGACTCAATTAACTTCTGCAATTATCTTCAGCAGAAGCATTTTACCGATCAGAATTAGGGGTCCTGGACGGTTGTATTTTTTCCAAAAGGAAAAGCACATTTTGGATTCCAGGCAGAAGTGAGGCCTGGAAATGTGCGACACCTTTCCATGACTCCAGATCCCCCTGGGGGTGGCGCCCCACAGATTGAAGACCTCTGTTGTAGGCTGACTTAAGGGTGAACTGTTGTATCACATATGCTACAGTTTTTTTCATGTCAAATTGAAGTAGCATACATAATTAAACCGAGTTAGACTAAATCAAGTGGCTATAGTGGCTTACTGAGGAGCCATTAAACTGCCCTGCCAGTCTTTATATGATAGGGCACCCGGTCAGATTACCAGGATATTCGAAGGGTGGGAAAGGAGTATGGTGGAGTAATCACTAGGAATCCATAGGCTTGTACAATCGTAATATGCGGACAGAGCATAACAGAGCTGAAAATATTGGAAACATTTTATTTTATGAAGACTATGTTACGACTGAAGATCAAAGAAGGAGCGAGGGACATTGTGCGCCACAATATCACCTATTTATCCTAACCTTTTAAAACCTTAAGTGCAGCCACCTGGGCAAGTCTAGGGCTAGACCATAGTAGGGTTTACTTAGTGAGAAAACCCTGCTATTCAGGGTCTTACATGAAAATGTAGACACAACCATGGTGGCTGAGGAAGCACCTTAGCGGGCTTCCCTCCAAATAGGTAATGAAGAGAATAAGATTCACTGTGGGCAAGAAGACAGACAAGAACACTGGATTCACCCTCTAGCCATGCAGCCATATGTTTTATGTCCATTGGTTGTGAGGCACAGTAATGCATTTCAATAACCACCATACCCACTCTATCATCAATGGAGATTCATAATATTGAACCATCGTAATTCCAGTTATGGTGTTCTCCTATAATAAATAATACATCATTAAAGTAATTTGGTTGACAAAGTTTCAGGGAATCCTATACTGGTAGTTCTGCAATCCTTCCGATCAGCAATAGTGGGGTTAGATATGTGAGATGATTATTTAGACCTTCAACAAAGGAGTCAAGTTAACCTGCTAACCTTTGGCCTTGTTTACAAGTGCGTTAATAAGGGAGATAGGTCTGTAGGTTGAGAGCACGTAAATCAGGTGGGTGCAAACCATCTGTCAGTGACATTGCGAACTTGGCCTGAAGGTGAGCTATGCTCATTTGTGCCAAGTGTTTTAAGAATTCCAATGAATGTTGATTAAAGACAGATATTTTTCCACATTGGAGTTCACAAAGCGCCGCCTCCAATTCTGAGGGGGAAATTAAGTCTTCCAACAAGTTTCGTTCGTACATCAACAGCAGGTTGATGGGTTAACCAGTCATGGAGTGGGCGGCTACCAACAGACCATAGCGTCTAGTAATACACAGCAAATATTAGGGCTATGCTACTGTAGTCAGTGTTTCTTCTGCTCACTTGGTGTAATACACACCTAGTGGTTTGGTTCACCCTATTTGGTAAGCCAATAACAATGTTTGCTGGCTTTATTACCCATCGTAACTTCTTTGTATGGCCAAAAATACATACATTAGGCACAAGGAGAAGGCTTGTTATTAGCCTAAAAAAATGATCAAGTCTAAAGAAAGACCTATGTGTCCCAGGATTAAAAGTGTCTTTTTTTAAATTAACGAGGAGGAGGTGCCATACATATCTTAAACCCATTGAATTACTTAAATTAGCAAGGAGACAAGGACCTTTGTTGGACTGTTGGTTATTGAGGGATGTTTTAAGGGTCCAGTCCACCCTCTATTTACTACTCCACACATCAAAATGTCATGGGCATTTGTATTAGGAAAGAGCCAACAGTTTCAAGAAGAGCTGCAGAAAGGGGAGGTGGTGCACATACATTCATTAATGTCAGGGCTATAACATTTAAAAGGCCTAAGATTACAAGATATCAACATATTGGCATTGGCTTATTGATTGGAAAGGGAAAGTGGCACTTAAGCAAGATAACCCCACTGGACCCTCTAGTAAAACCTGCATGGACAATAGTAGAGAAACCTTACTTCAGCATGAAGTTACATTTAGACAGTCTCTCTCTTAATCTTAGCTCGGAGACAGTTCACAATTCAAGTTAAGATTACTGTGGTAAGGGGGGCGTGGCTTGGACGGCAGCGGTAATGGCTGCCTGAACCCGTCACTCGGCACACAGGAGAACGCCTTGGGCCTTTATCGGGAGACAAATGGACAGTTTCGCGAAGAGGAAACTGGTTTCGTTTCCAGCATACCATGTAGCACACTTCGCAACCGAATTTCCATGCCTTTGTGAGCCAGGAGACACCGAATCGTCATCGATACAAAAGGATTATGGACCCTGCTGTGATGACCCAAAATGGAGGCGACGACCGGTGAGACCTAAGCTCCACACAGTCCGATGTTTACATCAGGCTGCGTTTACTCACAACACCTCCGCAGTTCCCAGCACCCTGTGAAACCCTGCAAAATGGGGGTCTTCATGTCCGCTAACAACGATCAACCTGTATCCCCCGCGATGAGTTGCCTGACCTAGTAATGGCGGCGATGAGGACAATTCGAGGATCGTGAATAGCGGAGTATCAGGCCCGATGGAAGCATGGACTGTCCCTCATCCCCCAACACCCAAATGAGGTATTTTCATGCTGGGTAACCTACGTTTGATTGAACGCTCCAGACCAGCAATCCTGTAAGGAACCTACGCTGATGCCCGCTGACACCTTCAAATGGCAGCATCATCTGTGTCGCGCTAGCTCCTAAAATCAAGTCGGTGGCTCTGAGGCACATTTTCGTTACCCCGCCACAACGCCTACTAGCGCTACATATCCTACTAGCGCTGCATAGCAAGCAAGGTGGGAGTCCCGATAGTGCTTCCAACCCACTCAAGCGGCGAATGACTCCCAGCCTTGCGTGATCGCCATTTCACAGCGCCTGACTGACTGCTGCTCTGCTCTTCCCCCGCCGCGCACACCTAACAGTGCATTGATCACCACATCCTCGCGCAGGCTTGTGAGGAAGTGCAAATAGGAAGCAAAAAGCAAACAAAAAGGAATCACAAGTAAGCACAAATAAGCACAAGCATACATCAGTAGCACAAGCTCGACCCTGCGCTGGCATGTGAAGAAGTGCAAGTAAGCAAATAAGCACAAGACTGGCTGCCTCATATTGTCTATCACCAGAGAAGGTTAAGGGGGCAAACGTCACTGTATGCTCTACTGCCTTTAACCCACTGGCTTTGACTCTAGCACTGCTAGTACTGTTGTATCTGCGGCAACTACTAGAACCATTTATTGGAACCACAGTCACCGGAGCCTAGGCACAGTCCAGACACAGTCACCTCTGTCTCTAAACATACATTGCTCAAGTGACCTCCTCTCCTGGAGAGCCCTGAGTCCTTTGATGATAATTTTGACGGATCAACAGTGCTCTTTAACAGTGCTCCTACACAGTTCCACAACCAGACTACACCGTGCAATTGCGCCTCTGTGTTTCCAATCCTGCGCGAACCTCATGCACTTGGAGAGTGTATAAGTCACGTTGGAATATCTAACAGTGCCATTGCAAAAAGGCTATCACTCAAGGCGTCAGCGCTTTACTAACTATTACTAATTAATACTTCACTACACTCCAATACACATAAATGCGTCCATCCAGCAATCCCCAACAACATCTATCCAGCTGTGGCTCTACACCACGATCTTGCACTCAACATCCTAACTGAGTCCTAACTGAATCTGGGATCTGAGTCCTAACAGAATCTGCAAACTAACACTGACAAACGTAAATCTGGGGACTATAGGCAAACCTAAAATCTGAGTTTTATAGATCATCTGAGCCTAATCATTTCAACTATCCTAGCCACCTCAACCTCTGCTCAGCTCTGCTCGAAACGGCGGACAAGGAGAGCAGATCTTCCTACAAGAAAGTGAAACCAGGACCAACCACATCGGACTCACCAATAAAGGCCAAACTAGACCTAAACAGCACGATGGAAATGATATTAAAAAAAAAAAACAGAGGTCCAAGACCTAACAAAATCCACGAAACAAAACATGGACTCAATGCAACTAGAATTAACAGCAATTCGCGCTGATATGAACATTATGAATACGAAAATCGGTGAAGCAGAACAAAGAATAAGCGATGTTGAAGATACGACCTCCCAGGCTACCAACGAAATAAAACATCTCCTCAACATCACCAGTGCGCTCAAGAAACAGAATGCGGAATTGGAAGACCATAATAGAAGAAGGAACATACGTATTTTTGGTATTCCGGAAGGAGCAGAATCTGATGCAGGTTCATGCGTGGCCTTCCTCGAGTCCTGAATACCAATGATAACCCGGATATACTTCCATCATGGCCTAGAACTGGACAGAGCCCACAGAATTCCATTGTTCAACCCTTCAAATAGAAAAGGATCTCACTCCATGATATGCAAACCACTCTGCTACCAGCACACAGAAGCCATCTTAACCTTCGCCAGGAAAAACCATCACATCACTTGGGAAAGCCAACGGATAATCTTTACACAGGACTACTCTAAAGAAACAGTTGATACAAGGAAAGGATTCCTACAACTACGTGACAAGCTGAGGGGGAAGGGCATTCAATTTTCTTTTGCCAGACCTTCAAAATTTAGAATAGTGGAGAATGGGAGACCACTCACTCATCTTTACAAACCCCCAGGACCTAGCACGACACCTGGAAGAAAGCCCTGCCCTGGAGATGGACCTTTCTGGAGAATCCTCCAACAAACGAAAAACTTGATATCCTATAATCAGTATTTAATCAAGATTCTTTGTCGCACAATTATTGCACCATTACTTTAGCTTGTGCATAATTGGTCATCTAGAGAAGTTTAGCGTAATGTGCTTTCTCACAATTAAGTATAGTTAGAGATATTTAACTTTTTAACCTCATGTTAAAACAAAACTTTTACCTCCTGAGATTAGTTTTGCTATGGTAGTAGTATGCCAACTCACCTTAAGATTATGCTATTCACCCCAGGGAAGTTCTGATACCCATCCTCGCAATGCAGACCAATGTCCGCAAGTGGTACTGCGGCCTTACAGGTTACACAGTTTATATGTGCTTATAGGTGCTCATATATGTTGTTCATTAAGCCTACTTAGTTCAGAATAGCCAAACAGCCTACAGTTATAACTATAACTGTAACCGCAACTCTTTTAATAAGGTTTCTCTCATAGTTTTCTAACAATGTTTCTCCTGACATAACAATGTTCAAGTAAAACTCTGTGTTGCCTTCAGATGGATCTGCCGTCGCAGCTCCTGCAGTCGGGTTTATCAAGGAGGGGAGGGAGGATAGGGAGGGTGAAGGGAGGAGGGAGGGGGATGGGGGCGGAGGATAATGTAACTTTGGCTGTTTCCTCTGTTTTATTATTTATTTTTTTGTCTTATTGTCTATTCAAAGTTGGTTGTAGTGTAAAATTTGCCTGCATAATATACTTGCTCAAAGACAAAACCATGTTGAATATCAACAAGAGAAGTAGTTCCCTAACACTGAGCCCTATGATAGCGACAGCATACACTTAGATGACACAGAATAAAGCCTTAGCAGAGAACCTTAATATTGTATCTCTGAACGTTAAAGGCCTCAATCCCCCGGTGAAGAGAAGGAAAATCTTTGAACATTTAGCAATAACTAAAGGAGACATCATTCTCCTGAAAGAAACAAAACTATCAGAAGAGGACGTAGGCTTCATAAAACATAACTGGATCTCTCATATCCTATGCTCCCAGGCAGACCATAAGAAAAAAAGAGTGATTACCCTTGTTGCCAAAAAATCCAATATTACTACTATCTCGAGCTCCCATGATGATGATGGAAGACTCTTAGTCACGCACCTCCAGAGAGGAGATGACCACATCCATGTAGTCAACATGTATGGCCCTAACACCGACACACCCGAGTTCTGGGAGAAGGTCTCCAATAATCTCAAGAGTCTTTCTCAATAAGATCTTATCATAATTGGAAGGGACTTCAACTTGCCGTTAGACCCCCACATAGACCGCCAATCTGAATGCAAATTTCCATCCTCCCGCTCACATAAGATCCTCAAAAAAATATGCTCTAAGCATAACCTAAGGGACTCATGGCGTCTCCAACACCCAGACGCAAGAGACTTCACATTTTACTCGCCCCTCATACCTCCTACTCTAGGATTGACTACATCCTACTCTCAGGTTCGTTCACACACCTCATAGATGAAACAGATATTGCTCCCAAACTAGTCTCCAATCATTCCTGCTTATGCGCCAAACTTGCAGGTACCCATACCATTCTACCCCCAAAAAGATGGCGGTTCAACGATGACATACTCTCTGACCCAGCAAATAAAAGAAAGACAGAATCTGCCATTCAGGAATACATTGCACTAAATGAACTTCCTGAAACGAGTACATCCACTTTATGGGACGCACTTAAAGCGACTATTAGAGGTGTCATTATCAGTATTAAAGCGCAATTTAATAAAAAACTAAACTAAGAACTGGAATCGCTAGAGAAAGAAATCAAGTCGCTCGAAATAAGTCAATCTAAAAATATTGATAATAAAGACACCCTCGATCTTTTGATTAAGAAGAAATATAAATACAATAAAATAGTAAGTAAACGCGTTGGTGTGTGGGTTAATAAATTGAAGGCACTCAAATTATGTGAGGGAAATAAGGCAGGCAAATTGCTGGCATCATACCTCGAACAGAAACAATTTACAATTTCCTCGATTAAGGACTCGAAGAACATCATCCAAACCAAACAAAACGAGATTCTAAAAGCATTCCAAAACTTTTATGAGGATCTATACAAAAATAAACAAATGTTACATCTTGAGAGCTGCACTAAATACCTAGAGTCACTGAATCAACTAACAGAAACAGTTGGTAACTCATGGCAGCAAATGAGGTTATGGACATTTCAGCTGGTGAGAAAAGCGAAATGGTGCGATAAGAGGCAAATGAGGGCACAAAAAAAAACCTAACAGAAACAGATAGCTCGGCGCTAGGGACTCCCATTTCTGAAAAGGAACTCTTGATTTCCATTAAATCCCTCAAAAACAATAAAGCCTCAGGCCCAGACGGCTTTTCAGCCTCCTTTTACAAATAATTTGATAAGTCACTAAAGCCCACCTTACTAAAACTATTCAACTCTATTTATTTATTAGCTAGAGAGGGATGTGTATCCAAATCAATGGGTGAAGCCAATATCATCGTCATTCTCAAAGAAGGGAAAGACACCCTACTAACAAAAAATTATAGACCAATCTCGCTTATCAACCTGGATTGCAAGCTCTATGCAAAAATCCTGGCCAACAGACTAAATGCGATCCTTCCAAAACTGATCAGTAATTCGCAGGTGGGGTTTCTTACATATCGCATGTCTAACGACAATAGGAAATTACTCTGTCACATCCTGGAAAAAGCTAAGATAATGCCCATCCCCTCTGTTGCCATTACCCTGGACGCAGAAAAAGGGTTCGACTGGGTATCTTAGTCATTCTTAAAACGATACATGTCGTCTTTTAATCTTGGTGAGGCATATATCAACATGGTGCTTGCACTATACTCTCGCCCTACTGCCCGAATAGCTATTAATGGATCCTTGTCGGAATCCTTCCATTTAGAACAAGGCACCAGGCAGGGCTGCCCTCTCTCTCCTGCACTGTTTCTTTTAGCCCTAGAACCACTAATCACGGATATCAAACGTAATGACGGCATAAGTGGAGTGTAATTCGGAGAAACCAAAGTGAAGCTTCCCGCTTACAGGGATGACGTCCTAGTGGTTACAGAGAATCCGAGTGTTCCATTAAGGCACTCATGTCCATCATAGAAAGATACTCTAGTCATTCTGGTTACAAATTAAACCGTGACAAGTCCGAAGTCAAACCCCTGAACCTCCTTGGTACCCGTGATATGTTAGATGACTCTGGCCTCGCTTGGCAACCTGAATACATTAAGTATTTAGGGGTTGAATTCGGTAGTACATTAATAGAGACGCTCCAGCGTAACGAAGCGAACACCTTAGAGAAAATTAAGAATCTTCTTGAAGCATGGTCCCCAAGATTTATAAAGTGGTGGGGCAGGATTGAGGCCATCAAAATGATGATCTCTCCCCTAGTTAACTACTTAATTACTATGCTCCCCCTCATTCTAACTGAGGACTTCCACCATAAACTCGACATCCTACTCTCCAAATTCCTATGGAAAGGGAAGAAAGCGAGAATTAGCATGAAAAAACTCAGACTGGATAAATCACTAGGTGGGATCAACCTCGCCGACTTCAAACTTTTCCAGACAGCTTTTTTAGCTAAACAAGGCTCATACTGGCTAGTTCCATCCGAAGATTACACGCCCGTATGGCTGGACATTGAGAAATCAATTCTCAAGAATCTTTCCCCTGCGGCCCTTCTGACCGCAAGTCCTAAGGTGGTCACCTGCTCAAAACCCTTATTCAAGTACACAAAATCTGCCCTATTGAAGATTGATAAACTACTAGATATCAGCATCAAACGCTCCAATCTCGAATCACTTTGGAACAATCATAAAATACTTTATAAAGGGACCCCTCTGCACAACGAAACCTGTGTTAACAGGGGTATCTTTTTCCCCAAGCAACTTTTCAACGGTGCCTACCCTCTTTTGTTCAAAGAAGTACAAGCTAAATACAATCTGGACCCAATTGAAATCTATAACTTCTTAAAAATAAAATCAGCATTAAATAAGGCGAAACTATCTCTTCTCTCACCTTCCCTCCCGAGCTATCTATCAAAACTACAGGGGTTGGGTCATCAAGTCTCCTGGTTATACAAGCTAATTCGCCCTCAACAGTCTACCCTCAATAAGAAGCTGATTGTCTTCTGGGAATCGCAGTCCTCCCCGATCTCGGAGCTGGATTAGGACAAAACTTGGATTTCAACATTGAGAAACAAGGTCAGCCCGGTACTATCCCAGACAAAGTTCTGGCTATTGCATAAGGCCTACTGGACACCAGCCCGTCTCCACTTACACAAAATTAGGGAGGACCCCATCTGTTGGAATTGCAATGATAAAATTGGTGACCTAGAACATTTAATACTCCAGTGCGATTGTGTTATACCCTTCTGGGATAAGGTCTTCGAATTCATATCTAATCTCTTCTCATACTCCCTTAGTAGAGATCTATCGTCACTAGTTTTCGGTTTCCTAAGAGCAGATTCGCTGAACGAAAAAGAAAGGACACTCCTAGTCCTACTACTAATAGCAGCGGTTAAGATTATATTCAACAATTGGAAAGACACACGCAAAGCCTCCTTTAATTGCTGGTTAAACTGGGTCACCAACCTAAGAGGGGTCGTTAACGTAACTCTCCAGAACTCACAGTGGAAATCTTCTACCAAACAGATGTGGAACACTCTTGATCTATACCTTAGCTCTCACAAACCGCCTTGAACTACACCAAACTTGCTACACCAATTCACCCCACGAGATCTGTCTACTACATCAGGACCCATTAACTAGACAGGTACCGGAGTTGCCTGCTCCCTATACTACAACTCTTCCTGCTGCACTCTTGTTCACACCTCTTGTCACCATTAACATGCTCAGTCGCCTGCAGGCAACTTCTTCCGACACTAATAATGTTTAAAATGTAATCAAATGTGATTTATTACTATATCAATCTGCGAATGGACGTCATCTACTTTACCATTGTAATTATTATTTTCTCCTGTGTTTAATTCTGTATATATTTTCCGTATATATTTTCCTTATGTCCTTTATTTGATATATTGTATGTAATGTGTTATCTAGAAACAGCCAATAAAAACTTGTTTTGAAATTAAAAAAAGATTACTGTGGTAAGGGAATGTATGGCATGAGTGTCATCAGCCATGCTCAAATATGCATTGTGTAATCCCAAAACCATGGATTTGGCAAAGTATATGGCAAACAGTTGACACTGATGGAAAACATCACAACCATCAACACAGAAAAAAACACCCAAACCCCTGCTACCCAATACTTCACAAATATAAGCATTTTCAATCGATCCTAAATACACCTCTTGTAATACAACAGAGGACACTAGTAAAAATATCTACATTACATAGCGCCTTCTCCGCATGAATAAAAAAACAGGGACACAGACACATCACAATGCCCTGCATTACGAATATGAAAAGTTATTATGTTATCTTATGGAATTTATAAAGTGCAGCTGACCCCCAGAAAAATAGTGGCCTGGCATTGGGGAATTCAGAAGAAAGCTGATTTGAAGATGAAGAACAGCCAGATTATGTCTTTCATGAAAGATAGGTAATTGGTAATAGGGCAAATTTCCTTAAGAAAATAGTTTTAGTGTTTAGCTTGAAGGAAAGAAAGGAGGGACCATCCACATGGGTGGGAAAGATGTTCAGAATCTCCAACTGATTATCACAGGCACAATGAAGAGTATGAGTAGGGCAATAAACAGTGGGCCAATGTCTCAAGTATACGATCCTTGAAGGTGAATAAAGCATCGCACAGTCATATCGCTTTGAACTATAGAAAGTTTGGCTATAGGGAGTCAACAAAATAACTTAAGATGACTGGAAACAGAATAGGTTAATAATGTAAGCTGGAAGTCCAAGGTAGAAGTGTTGCTGAAGTCTAAGTGAGGGAGAATAACCAAATGTACCACTGCTTGGTGAGAGAATTCTGGAAGCAGAGGAACTACCTTGTGTAGCATAAGGCACATTGAGTAGAGTTTGGAGACCCAAATGCTGAAGGAAAGTTTGGCATCAAAGAAGGTGCCAATACTGGAAGCAGTGGGCCACCATGCAAAAGTCCGGATAGAGGATTCATCCACTACTTCAAGGGAAGGCACCACGTAGCACAATGCCGGCTTCCATAATAAAAGGAGGACAATTTATTGGCCCTGTTGACTTAAAGGTGATTTGTGGAACACTGGTCAACATTTGCCTGATGGGCCCCCCTCTTCCCTTTTTCTGAGATGTAAGTGGACAATGGTCTAATGAATTTAGATCATCACAAAAATCAACTAGATCATTGTCTCTGTAACTGACTGGAAGCATTGCTGATGAATTTCCCGTAATCCCCAACTGGGCAGTATTTTAGGAGATAGGGGATTTAGTAAAGGTGCTCTCTGGGTTGCATGGAGCCAATGTCAATAACATATACTTTTCTATCACCTTTGTTGCAATAGGCATTAATAACAGGTCCTTTTGAATAAAGAATATTTTCCGGATGGCAGATCCACAGTAGGGTGCTTAGAGAATCAAAACCAAGTTTTGTATCTTTTAAGGTAAATTCTTAATGTTTGAAATGGGACCCATTATAAACTTAGAGAGAATGGGGCTACCTAACAATGCCAGATGCTGGAAAGGTGCCTCTGCTACATGTAATATATATTACATACTGTGGGATTTTCTGCCATTGAGAACTAACTGGAGTACAGTTTGGACTAAGCTGCAATTAGGTAGTAGGATTGTAATACACACATCTGCACACCTTTCATGATGAGCCAGATATTGTAGCCCTGAATGTACACAGTCATAGAGGACTGACCAGTCTTTGCATTACCCAATGTATGCAAATTACTACATTGGCATAAGGCTGTCGCCCCTAAATATGATGAATGGTTGACTGAGTTATGCGAGAAAGTCTCATACAAAAATAAATAAATGACGTTTTGGACTATTCTGACCAGATATGGGGTTCCTTCCTTTCATCTTGGAAGGATGATTGCTGCTGACTCTCCTAGAAAATCTATCAAGACTACGCTGACCTGCCATTGATATAGACCAAAAAGAAAGACTATTGATATGTCTGCCAAGCTACTGTCCTCCTATAGGTACATAAAATATATTTAATACCACTATGACACATACAGATTAGACAGAACTGAACTATGCTTGCGAGGATAGAATTATAGAAAATCCCTTCCCTTTCCTCTGAAGTGCTTCAAAAGGTGATGTTATCAAATTTGATTGTGGTTAGTCATGACCTGAACTATCGTGACATGAATAATAAACCCACCGCACAATACCATTCACCACTTGTTCATACTGAAAGCAGCATTGTGATACTAACCTACCATTCTATCCTTTCTATATTAATGATGAGGTTTCGCTGTGAAGAGTTGTTGTTTAATCATCCTAATTGTCTCAACATACTTTTCTTCCCAGTTGCTTTATCCCTTCATCATTTCCCTCTTCCTTTATTTTTTCAACATGCTCACCCCCTTCTTATACATATTTGAATTTCTGCCCATAAAAATAATTCGGTGTACGAGACAATTTTCCACTGAGAACTGTTTATAATCATGTATATAAGTAACACATAATTACTCAACCATACTGAGATAAGTTCTGAATATTACCTGCACAACTAAAGCTTGTTTTGTCACTAAATAAATGGTGTAAAAATAAGATTAAAAAGAAGTCCAGATAGACAGGGGGCATGGGAGGTAGGCACCAAAGAGAATAAATCACCAAAGTCTTGCCTCCCTTCAGTTTGAACGAGTAAGGACTCAACCAAGCTATTGTGGACATACAGGTCTGAAACATAGTTTGAACTTCCTCTACATCTTCTGTGATGGATACTGTAGTTTGAGTATCATTGGCATAAGACATAATGAAAGTAGAGTTTGAAAAGGGTCTGACTCAAGGATGAGTCCTGAGGAACTCAAGAGGAGAGAGAAATAGGAGGATGCACACATTGGCGCCAATCAGAAAGAAAGGATTTAGGCCGCTAAGGGTGGAGGCTTTTATACCCAAATGATTCATACGAGAACAGAGGGTATTATGGGAAATCGTATCAAACGCTGCACTTACAACAAGCAGCTTTACCTCCAGGATATAAAATGCAGAGGAAATTGTCAGATACTGTAAGTAGGGTGGTTTCGGTTTGGTGCAGGAAACGAAATCTAGATCGAACAAGGTCAAGTAACTTGACCAGTGGAGTGGTGTGGCTCACTGGTTCGAGGCGGCAGACCCGGAAGCAGAGGACGGCCCAGGACCAGGGTTCAAATCCCGACGCGGCAGGGTCGTGGACCAGGGTCAGCAGACTCGGTAATTCTCGCTACGGTGCCTACTCTAACCAGGGATCACACTTGGCAACTCTGGGCATTAGCTTGCCTCATCTCCACAACGGCCCCCCACATACACCGGGGATGCCTGGTTTCACCTTGGAGATACCCAGCAGGGATCATCTCACAGGGAAAGCCAGGACGGGTTCCCCAGTGGTCTACAGCACTGGGACGCTCCATTGCTGGGGTAGCCATGCGCTTTACAAGACAACATAACATAACATAACATAACATTGTTCTTCCTAAATCAAAATAGTTGGCGATCTATTTCTTTTTCCAGGGTTGTATCCAGAAAAGGAAGAAGAAATGTGAGAAGGAAACTGCTAAGGATGGGGGATTTGGTAGAGGGGTTGTTTTCAAAAGGGGGACTAGCATGACCAGATTCCACTCAGGGTGGAGGGGGGATGAAAGAGAGAATATATAAAAACTATGGTCCAGGAGAGGACAAAATGATCCCATCAATGCCACGGCTTGGTGAGGTACAATTGTGCAGCATACAGCTTTCAGGCAACAGTTTCAGAGTTCTGCCTACAGCGGGCCAGATGATGTTAATGTTAGGCTCCTTCGGCTGCGCCTATTAAAAAAAATGCACATTTAAGTAGCTTCAACTGAAATGAATGGCGAAGCACTTTCCTAAATCTATGATGATTGTTTTTTAAAGCATGATTGAATAACATGTGTATTTTCTTTAACCTGTATCTTCATGTTGTACTTTTATGGTGTTTGTACAATACCGAATAAAGTGGGGAAAAAAAAGTAGCTTCAACATTTTCAACTAACAGGAGTAAATTGGTTTGAGATGATACTTGTGGCTTTGTGGATGCTTAGTGTGCACCAAGCCAAGCACACAGCTCAGCTGCGCAATTTAATATGTAGCAAGTAAAACAGAGCATTATAACACTGCAACATGCTATGGCTTACTGCCCTACAATGGGATTCGGAAGTTGCTCAAATTTCATAAGGTCTGCAGAGTTTACAGGAGGTAAACAGTGCCAATATCCCAGTCCCAAGGATGACAGTTCAGCAAATGGGCAATGTTAAAATAATTAAAAATATATAAATTAGAAAGAGAGTTGAAATAGCTCTAAGGTCTATGTGGTGGGTTGAGGTAAGGCAAAATACATAATAATATATCATATAGTGGTCTTCAATGTACTTGTAGGTTGGTGCAGTGATAGTACATGTAGTAATCTAGAACCTTACAGAAAGAAGGAAACAAGCATGGCAGTGATGTAGAAAAATACAGATTCTTTGTTACAAAGGCTATCTATGCATTTGGACTCCCATGGAATCCTTCTCAAGTGAAACAAACTCACAATAAATGTTGCATATCCTCTTACACCGCATTGGATTGAACACTGTAAACAGTGTTTAGCATTCCCAAAAAAATTAGAAGCCTGAAGTATCATATCACAAAACACCGTAAGTAATACACAGTATTAAATACAGGGCCTGTGTTAGAATGTGTGTACTTCGGTAGCGATTAGCTGTATGTGAGGATCACTTTTGGTGTGAAAGAACACATTTGTGATGCTTACTTGCTTTATTTCACTACAAATATAATAAAGCCATCCGCCCTTTTGAAAAAGGCAGATCCTATTTCAAGGTTGTTGTTAAGCTTATTAACGTGACTTACCTATGAGTCAAAGTTTGGCTTAGCTAGAGTTAAGTCAGACGACATAACTACATTAATACCCCATTCCCTTTACTTTTTAACATTGTACCCTCACAAGTTCATTACTTTCTGCAGCATCAGTCATAGATTAACAGAAAATGATTGATTAAATTACCGAACTGAAAGAAATCTATCTTTGTGCTGAACTAAAAAACGTAATTTTTAATGAAATCCGGAACATAAGTAAACAAAGCATTGGCATAGCCAATAGGTCTCGCATTTGGGGCCTTATAGGTGTTTAGGCAGAGCTATTGACTTTGCCAATGTATTTAAGCTGTGCTGTAGAGGAGTGTGGCTGCTGTGCAGCATGCTGAAAAGTTGTAATAAAAAAGTGCCATTTTTGTTACCTTATATATGACCAAGAAGGCATTATGTCAAACAGAATGGCCATATTAAAAAATGTAAGTACAGTAAAAAAAAGTCTTCATTTTTCTTTTGTTCTTGCAATGCTGGCAACTTGTTTTTGCCTATTCCAATGGTTGTTTGTTAAAGTTTTTTTTTGAGGGGGCATAAACAATTGGAGGATGTGAACTAGTACCTGTATTATAACACTAGCAGCGGCCTGACGCTAGGGGAGAATCAAAAGATGGCAGATTCCGAGAGCAGGCTGAGGTGGGGTTGAGTGATGTTGAGGTGGTAGTGGTGGTGACTGGTGCTGAGATGATGCTGAGGTGAAGCTGAATGATACTTAGGTCTTGCAGAGTGATGAGGATGTGGTGGTGTACTATTGCAAAGGCTTTGCTGATTGACACTGATGTGATGTTGAGTGATGTTGTGGTGGTGCTGAGTGATGCTGTGGTGGTGCTGAGTGATGCTGTGGTGGTGTTGAGTGATGCTGTGTTGGTATTGAGTGATGCTGTGTTGGCCATGAGTGATGCTTTGGTGGTGCTGAGTGATGCGGTGGTGGCGCTGAATGAGGCTGTGGTGGCGCCGAGTGAGGCTGTGGTGGTGCTGAGTGTTCCTGCTGTGGCCCTGAGTGATGCTGTGGTGGCACTGAGTGATGCTGTGGTGGCACTGAATGATGCTGTGGTGGTGTTGAGTGATGCTGTGTTGGTATTGAGTGATGCTGTGTTGGCCATGAGTGATGCTTTGGTGGTGCTGAGTGATGCTGTGGTGGCGCTGAATGAGGCTGTGGTGGCGCCGAGTGAGGCTGTGGTGGTGCTGAGTGTTACTGTGGTGGCCCTGAGTGATGCTGTGGTGGCACTGAGTGATGCTGTGGTGGCCCTGAGTGATGCTGAGGTGGCCCTGAGTGATGCTGTGGTGGCCCTGAGTGATGCTGTTGTGGCCCCTGAGTGATGCTGTGGTGGCCCTGAGTGATGCTGTGGTGGCCCTGAGTGATGCTGTGCTGGCCCTGAGTGATGCTGTGGTAGTGCTGACTGATGCTGTGGTGGTGCTGACTGATGCTGTGGAGGTGCAGAGTGATGCTGTGGAGGTGCAGAGTGATGCTGTGGTGGCGCTGAGTGATGCTGTGGTGGCGCTGAGTGATGCTGTGGTGGCGCTGAGTGATGCTGTGATGGTGCTGAGTGATGCTGAGTGATGCTGCAGTGACACAGTGTCTTTGCTAGTTACAGTGGGTAGAAGAGGGGCAGAGGGGTAGAAGAGGGGTAGAGGGGTAGAAGAGGGGGGTTGAGGGGTAGTAGAGGGGTAGAAGAGGGGAAGAGTGGTAGAGGTGTAGAAGAGGGGTAGAAGAGGGGTAGAAGAGGGGTAGAGGGGGTAGAAGGGGGTAGAAGAGAGGTAGAGGGGTAGAAAAGAGGTAGAGTAGAGGTAGAGGGGTAGAAGAGAGGTAGAGGGGTAGTAGAGGGCAGAAGAGGGATAGAAGAGGGGTAGAGGGGTAGAAGGAGGTAGAAGAGGGGTAAAGGAGTAGAAGGGTAGTAGAGGGGTAGTAGAGGGGTAGTAGAGGGGTAGAAGAGGGGTAGAAGAGGGGTAGAAGAGTAGAGGGGTAGCAGAGGGGTAGAGGGGTAGAAGAGGATTAGAGGGGTAGAAGAGGGATAGAAGAGGGGTAGAAGGGGGTAGAGGGGTAGAGTGGTAGTAGAAGGGCAGAGGGGTAGTAGAGGGGTAGAGAGGTAAAGGGGTAGAAGAGGGGCAAAGGGGTAGAAGAGGGGTAATGGGGTAATAGAGAGGTAGAGGGGATGTAGAGGGGTAATAGATGGGTAGTAGAGGGGTAGTAGAGTGGTAGTAGGGTAGAGGGGTAGCAGAGGGGTAGAGGTGTAGAGGGGTAGAGGTGTAGAGGGGTAGAGGGGTAGAGGGGTAAAAGAGGAGTGGAGGGGTAGTAGTGGGGTAGAGGGGTAGAAGAGGGGTAGAGGGGTAGTAGAGGGATAGAGGGGTATAAGAGGGGTAGAGGGTTATAAGAGAGGTAGTAGAGGGGTAGAGGGGTAGGAGAGTAGAAGAGAGGTAGAGGGATAGAAGAGAGGTAGAGAAGAGGCAGAGGGGTAGAAGAGAGGTAGACGAGAGGTAGAGTAAAGGGGTAGAAGAGAGGTAGAGGGAGGTAGAGGGGTAATAGATGAGTAGTAGAGGGGTAGTAGAGGGGCCGTAGGGTAGAGGGGTAGAGGTGTAGCTGTGTAGAGGGGTAGAGGGGTAGAAAAGGGGTAGAGGGGTAGATGAGGGGTGTAAGAGCAGTAGAGGGGTAGAAGGGTAGAAGAGGAGTAGAGGGGTAGAAGAGGGGTAGAGGGGTAGAAGAGAGGTAGAGGGGTAGAAGAGTAGAAGAGAGGTAGAGGGATAGAAGAGAGGTAGGGTAGAGGTAGAGGGGTAGAGTAGAGGTAGAGGGGTAGAAGATAGGTGGAGGGGTAGAAGAGTAGAAGAGAGGTAGAGAGGTAGAGTAGAGGTAGAGGGGTAGAGTAGAGGTAGAGAGGTAGAAGAGAGGTAGAGTAGAGGTAGAGGAGTAGAAGAGAGGTAGGGATATATAGGCAAATGAAAAGGAAGCTATCGACTTCAAGAATGAGAAAGAAAGTTCTCCTATCTTGAAAGCTGATTACAAGCATCTCTGGAGAAACGCAGCGAAACTTTCAAACCACAGAGTCGTTTGAAAGTTTTGACGTGTTTCTCAGGATATGCTTGTAAACAGTTGGCACTGCCCAGGATTGCTTAGTAACGCAAATGACAAGGAAGCTATCGACTTCAGGAATGTGAAAGAAAGCTCTCGTATCTTGAAAGCTGATGACCCATGACGAGAGAGGAAAGCCAGATGGCACCTCTGCTCGTAAGCGTGCGCCGGCGCGCGAAACCGCATGCTCTAAGCCACAGTGGTAGCATTTTCTGAAGCCCTTACTAAAAGTCTTGCCAGAGCAGGGCATGCGCAGGCTCAGGCGAGACCTAAAAACTAAAGCATATTAAAAGAAGGTTCAGCCAATACTTAATTTTAAAAGAGTATATTCAAAAATCTTAATTCAGTTTCTAAAATAATTCATATTTATTTTTTGACGACCAGTTGAGAAAATATTTGATGCGGGGAGAGAAAGCAATCCAGGTGCTAACTGCAGCATGATTTTGAGAAAATAGATACTTCTCACACCTTTGCTTTTTTCCATGAAAAGACCATACAAATGAGAACTCACCCATCATTTGTCAGAGGATGATAATAGGCTTTGATAATGAACATAAAAAGCAAACTGTCCTTATATTGAATAAAACACAATAAGAAGTGAAGGTGGCTTTGTAACAGAACTAAGTCACATTAGGCAGAGATCTGATTTTTGCACACGTTTTGGGAAATATTTGACTGTTTATTAATTCTATTATTCTTTATTTTCTGTGAAATGCAGCTAATAAAACATTTCCAGATTCTCCTCAGTGTAAACAACAGAAGGGGACTAAAAAGGGACAATATTTATTGGGGTCCAGTGTACCTGTCCGAAGAACATGTAACCAAGAAGTTGTACAAAGTTCCCCTAAGAATAATAACAATTAAGTGGCAGAGTCTCTCTCTTTGCAATGACTTGTGAGATTGACAGTCAGGGAACCAAGCTGGTCCCTGTCGGAACTAAGAAACCTCACACAACTAATAAGCTGGATGACATGTTTCATTCAGCCCTATAGTTGTCTTGTTTCATCATCGGCTTCCTGCTCCAACGTCAAGCTGGCGCTGCAATGCCTGACGGGTAACAACGAGTGTTACACTTTTATGGAGATCTTTTGTTCCTTGCCATGATTTGAGAGCGTGTGAGGGACCTAGAAAGGTGAAGTAGTGAGCAGGGTGTATTAAAAAAGGTTGGTTAATCCACTAAGAGTCCTTTATTCGTGTGGTTAGCCACCTTATTAAAAGGTGAAATGAGGGGTACCGAGAACCAAAGTCAAGTTAGTGTGGCCTCATTCAACCCTCATATGTGGTCAACATGTTTCATGCCCTAAAGGCAATTCTTCAGGACCGTGTAGTGCTCATAAACTAATCAGGGGCCCAACAAAATGGGCTCAAGTGTATATAATATACAACCTGGTGGGTCAATAGCCGGAGCAGGCTGATAGTCCTGCAGCCAAGTCAGACCTAAGGGTATAGAAAAAGTATTAACTCACAGGGTAATCCAAGTTGATTTCTTGCATATCAAGACCTTCCACAGTTTAGACACATCACCCAGGCATCAGTGATCATCCAGGTGCTCGGAGGTCTACCAGTAAACCCATGTGAGGGGTGGAAGCACACAGAGAGAGAGACTCAAGTTATCATATAACATTATGCTGACCCAAGAGTTTTGGTTGCTAACTCTACTGAAGGTCTGTTTCTTAGTGATACCATCGACTTCGTAGGTAAAAATAGCGTTGATGAGGGGCCATTATCGCCTAAAGCGGACTGAAGATTAGTAGGCGTGGTGTCTTACCCTAGAACCCCCTGTGTCAGTCCACGCAGCTGTTCTGGTGGGACCTGTGCTAGGTGGTAATTACCTGTAGGGTAAAAATTATATATATATATCAAAATGATGAGGGGTCAAATACCCCAGTAAGGGGCCGGGCGGTGTGTGGGGCCGACCAGCAGCCCACATGGTGTCCAACCCTACCAAACTGCGAGGCCCGGTAGACCATACCACTCGCCGTGGAAAGCGGCGCCGCCTGCTGGTGTCGCACGGACCATCGAGGCCCCGGTACACCCCGGCCAAGGACCATCGGTGCGGGGGAGAGGGTGGCAGTACCGCCAAAATTGGGACCATGCCATGTGACGGACTGCTCTCCCCCTTTGGGGAGTGGTAAAGGCAGGAGTGAGTTTCCACTCGATGGTAGCCATGGCTAGAGGCGACCCGCCACCCGATGGCAGCGTGCGCCCCCCAACAACAAAGACCAGCACCGGCAGACCAGGCGCGGGCAGATCCCAGTGACCGCAGATAGGCAGAAGACCGAAACCCATCTGGCCTTGCTGGGGGGTCCGTCGGCTGTCAAAATCGACAATTTAAAGTTGCAGATACACAGGGGCTTACCTTGATAGCGCGAGGTCAGAGCCATCCAGAACCTACCCCCACACTCCGGCGTGTAACGACACGCAGACCAGCTGGTGGCGGTCGGATGACCCTGCCGCCATTAAGTAGGAAGTGTCCCAGTCCCGGTGGAGGGATTGTGGGGGCGTGTCCCAGGTGACGTCCGAGATCGACGAGATCAATCAGGCGCCACTGGTGCTTCAGTACGTAAACAATGCGCCATGTTGGAAGGGGCTTGTAATCAAAGGTGGGGAAACTGGGAGCTCATTCAGGTACATCGGGCTTCACAGTGTGTAAGTCCCTCCCTGGAGATCCAAGGGAGTAGGCAGTGGGCAATACAAATGTAATTATTAAAGGGAACAGGTAAAGTCTAGATGTGACGCCGCCAACCCAATGTATTGGTATGAGGTCGCGGGACTGGCGTAATGCTTTATTGTACTGTGCCCATTGCGCCCGCCATATTGGAGAGGGGAGGGAAGTCCAAAGTGATGGTAGAAGCCAGGGCAACCCTCCCAAAGACTGGGGCTAATCGGATTACTATGTACCTAATTACAACACAGTCAGGATAAGGGGGGGATGTATGTGGGAACTCATCATAATTAACGGGCTAGCAGGTTCCAGGGGACCGAGTCATTAAGCCTACAGCTGTCTAATTGTAAACGATGCACCCACCTTTGTTCAATTCTGTGTAGTGCTTGCTGACTAATGGAGGGGTGGCATTCTAAGACGACCCATTTCATGCTCTCGGCTGAATGTCCAGTCTGTTTGCAATGTTCATATAGACGTGTGTGTGTCTTGACACAGCGAATGTTGCTGTTATGTTCAATAATGCGCACTTTGACAGTGCGCATCGTCATTCCTATGTAATTGAGACCACAGGGGCATGTGAGCATGTAAATACATCTACTACTGTTGCAGTTAGTGTGCTTGTTTAGGTGCCAAGTAAACGTGTCTGATAGCATAATATATTTGCCTTGTGTAGACTGGGGACAGACAACGCAATTTCCACAGCGGAAATGGCCCACAACTGGTGGTAAATCCCAAAGAGTGTTCTGAAGGAGAGTGTTCGTCTTCTTAGGTCGGGTATGGATCAGAGTATCCTTCAAGTTGGCTGTTCTTTTAAAGGCAAAGCGTGGACGTGGGATATCTAATCCAGCTGAATTAATAATCCCCCAGTGGTTGTTTACCGTTTTTTTGATAAAGGTAGAGTTTTTGGTGTAGGATGTTACACATGTGATGACATCCTCTGCGGCCTTTACATGTGTCTCCAGGAGGGCTTCTCTGTTGTTATTGAGTGCTCTTTTGACTGATTGTTTGAGGAGTCTCGTCGGGTAGCCTCTATCTTGGAGTTTATGTTGTAGGGTGGAAGCCTCTCCTTTATAGTCCATTACTGAGGTGCAATTTCTGCGGATCCGCAGGAATTGACCGAACGGTTGGTTCTCCCTCAGTGCCCTAGTATGATGACTGTTGTACAGGAGGAGACTGTTTCTGTCGGTCTCTTTCCTATAGAGGGTGGTAGTGATCTCTGTAGGGTCCAACCTGATGGTCAGATCAAGGAAGGGTAAGGATTGTTCCGATATGCTGCCCGTGAATTTGAGAAAGGGGTTCTGGAGATTAATCCATGTGCAGAAGGCCTCACAACTGGTCCGATCACCCTTCCAAAAAATCAAAATATCGTCGATGTATCGACGCCATAGTGTCAAGTTCTGGAGAAACGGATTATTATCAGGGGAGTAGATTAAGTTCTCCTCGAAGGAGGCCATGTATATACATGCCAGGCTTGGCGCAAAAGTTGAACCCATAGACGTGCCACGGATCTGATGGTACAACTGTGACTCGTATCTGAAGAAATTCTCCGTCAGGGCTATGTTTGCCAGTGCCATGATGAATGAGACAGGTGTGGGAGATATCCATTCATCCGATCTCAAAGCAGACTCTACTACCTCTAAAGTCTCTTGTTGGGGTATATTGGTATATAGGGCTTCCACGTCCAATGTCAATAGGAGATCGACATCTTCCCTGCCATCCATGTCATCAATCAAACGAAGGACATCTCTCGTGTCCTGAAGGAAAGACGGAATTTTCTTGACTATGGGTTGTAGAAAAACGTCACAAAATTGTGACAACGGTTCCAGGAGGGAGCCTATGCCGGAAACGATGGGCCTCCCTGGCACAGGGGTGACCCCCTTGTGAATTTTTGGTAGCGTATAGAAATAGGGCGTTACCGGTTCAGTGGTGGTCAGGAATTCTGCTTCCTTCTTGGTTAGCCATTCATTTGTTTCACCCTCGATCACGAGACTCATGATGGTAGTAGTCAGGCGTTTGGTGGGGTCTATCGTGAGGGGTCTGTAATGGATACTGTTGGACAGCTGTCGTCTACATTCTCGGTCATATTCATCATAGTCTTGGATAACCGTTGCTCCCCCTTTATCCGCTTGTTTAATGATGATAGTGTTGTCATTACCTAAAGCCCGGGAGGCTTGTCTCTCTTCCTGGGTCAAGTTGTTAAATTGATTGATATGTGGTTTGTTATTAAGACTGGCCAAAACCGCTCTTTCAAAAGCCAGAATCTCCTGAGGGACCATCCCATCCTTGGGAGTAAAGGTGGAGGGTTTCCGTAGTCCTGTAGCTGGACTTGCTGGTTCAGGTTTGTCGTCAAAAAAGGCTCGCAAGCGTATCTTTCTGAAGAGTTGTTTGATTTCAATAATTTCCTGGAAATTATCTGGAGTAGGGGTGGGGACGAAGCCAAGTCCCTTTTCCAAAACTCTAGTCTCAGTGGGGGTCAGGACTTTTTTAGAGAGGTTCACTGTCAAACTCTTCTCCCCCTGGTTATGCTCCTGGTTTCCATCATGTTCTGTGGTGTTGGCTGATCCTGCCACTGGACCCCTTTCTGTCCGCCTCGCTTTCGCCCTCTTCCTCTGCCCCAACCTCTGCCTTGAAAAGGTGGCGGGTTCAAAGGGTAAAATTGTGGCGGACCCTGTTGGAAAAAGGGGTACTGCCACGGGGGTGCCATGTGTGGGGGCCCATGCAACATAGGTCCTTGTTGGTAATCTGGTTGCCAGTTAGGGCGTTGTGGAAAACGATTGTTCTTCGGGTTGTGTCCTCCACTTGAGTCACTACTGGTAGAGCCTCGCCTGCTGTTGTTGTCCGAGTTATCGTCCGAGGAGTAGCTTGTCTTTTTGTTCTTAAAGCCATCCTTCAAATACGGGTATATTTTCTCCTTCTCGAACTTTGAGATATCTTTCTGAAGTTTGGCTGTTTTTTGATTCAGAAGATATTCGTGATGATCAGCCATTTCTTGATTGATGTCAGCTAATTTGGTGGTGAAGTTGGCCTTGATGTTTTTGTTCACCGTGCTCCTCATAGTGGCTTCTATGGCTGTGATTTTCTCTAGTAGAGCATCAGTTAGTCGTTTAGATGTTTGGACAATTAGGAAGAGTAAGTCTTTAGTGCATTTCCAGGATACCTGAACCCAATCGACCTTAAATTGTTTGTCTTCTAAGAAGAGCCTGGGTACAATGTTAACGATAAGGCCCTGTGGGGCAATATTGCTTCTCAGGTATTCGGTCATCATTTTCCCATGTATCGTGATCCTTATCAGTTCTTTCTTCATCTCGGTCAGAATGACCCAATCATCATTAGAAGCGCCAGAGGTAGAGGCAGCCGGGGTGTTAAGTAAGCAGGGTGCTGCCCTCAGGGCTTCAGCGATGGCGTCCTCATCAAAGCTAAGACCCGGTACATCTTCCATATTTTCGCGGAGTATGGCCAGGCGTGAGTGTGTAATTAGTATCGGTTGACTAGACCACGCATGTGGTGTTCTGGGTGAACCCAGTGTGTGTGGGGCCAAAGGAGTGAAATAGTGTCACTCTTGGTAACCTAAGTGTCCCATGGGGGCAACCCACGCAATATGTGTAAACAAAAGAAGGGGACTAAAAAGGGACAATATTTATTGAGGTCCAGTGTACCTGTCCGAAGAACATGTAACCAAGAAGTTGTACAAAGTTCCCCTAAGAATAATAACAATTAAGTGGCAGAGTCTCTCTCTTTGCAATGACTTGTGAGATTGACAGTCAGGGAACCAAGCTGGTCCCTGTCGGAACTAAGAAACCTCACACAACTAATAAGCTGCATGACATGTTTCATTCAGCCCTATAGTTGTCTTGTTTCATCATCGGCTTCCTGCTCCAACGTCAAGCTGGCGCTGCAATGCCTGACGGGTAACAACGAGTGTTACACTTTTATGGAGATCTTTTGTTCCTTGCCGTGATTTGAGAGCGTGTGAGGGACCTAGAAAGGTGAAGTAGTGAGCAGGATGTATTAAAAAAGGTTGGTTAATCCACTAAGAGTCCTTTATTCGTGTGGTTAGCCACCTTATTAAAAGGTGAAATGAGGGGTACCGAGAACCAAAGTCAAGTTAGTGTGGCCTCATTCAACCCTCATATGTGGTGAACATGTTTCATGCCCTAAAGGCAATTCTTCAGGACCGTGTAGTGCTCATAAACTAATCAGGGGCCCAACAAAATGGGCTCAAGTGTATATAATATACAACCTGGTGGGTCAATAGCCGGAGCAGGCTGATAGTCCTGCAGCCAAGTCAGACCTAAGGGTATAGAAAAAGTATTAATTCACAGGGTAATCCAAGTTGATTTCTTGCATATCAAGACCTTCCACAGTCTAGACACATCACCCAGGCATCAGTGATCATCCAGGTGCTCGGAGGTCTACCAGTAAACCCATGTGAGGGGTGGAAGCACACAGAGAGAGAGACTCAAGTTATCATATAACATTATGCTGACCCAAGAGTTTTGGTTGCTAACTCTACTGAAGGTCTGTTTCTTAGTGATACCATCGACTTCGTAGGTAAAAATAGCGTTGATGAGGGGCCATTATCGCCTAAAGCGGACTGAAGATTAGTAGGCATGGTGTCTTACCCTAGAACCCCCTGTGTCAGTCCACGCAGCTGTTCTTGTGGGACCTGTGCTGGGTGGTAATTACCTGTAGGGTAAAATACCCCTGTAAGGGGCCGGGCGGTGTGTGGGGTCGACCAGCAGCCCACATGGTGTCCAACCCTACCAAACTGCGAGGCCCGGTAGACCATACCACTCGCCGTGGAAAGCGGCGCCGCCGGCTGGTGTCGCACGGACCATCGAGGCCCCGGTACACTCCAGCTTATTAGTTGTGTGAGGTTTCTTAGTTCCGACAGGGACCAACTTGGTTCCCTGACTGTCAATCTCACAAGTCATTGCAAAGAGAGAGACTCTGCCACTTAATTGTTATTACTCTTAGGGGAACTTTGTACAACTTCTTGGTTACAGATTCTCCTGAACCATATACACAGGAACTGCACATCACACTTCTATCGCATACATCATCTTCCACCACATACTCGTTTTAGATTATTCACTTGATGTAAAGTGTACATCAACCCTCTATTACATGCTCCAGGCATAGCACATAATTTGGGACTTATTTTGATGTCAGTCAGAAAGCCACTTCGGTTTCACTTTCAACTGCCGCAATCCAATGCCGGAGGTCGAAAATGAAACTGGACGGTCATTCTAGCTGGATGCCGATGGGATCAATGAGCCCATCGGCCAGTCGGAGGCCCTACTGTAATCCCAGAGGACACCGTTTCCGCCATCGGGATTACGATGTCGGTTTCCAAAAGGCAACCCATGTTGGGCTTTCTCACATGGAAAGCATGTCGGAAAGTGACTTTTGGGTCCCTGGCAGGGCCCCCATTCCTCCATGGCCTATAGTTGGGGGCCGAGGGGGCACCTAAGGTGCCCCCTGTTAATCCCTGCACCACGTGGCAGGCACCTTGAGGTGCCTGTCGTGCGGTGCAGAGATTAGCAGAATATCCCAGTTTCTCTATGGGAGCTTGTGCTATGGCCGCTGCACAAGATCCCATAGAGATATGGGAGTATGCGACAGCACAATGTGCGGTCGCATTGTAATACTGTGGTCTGGATCGCCAACCAGTGGTCGGTCAGTTCAGAATACACAATGATGTTGGTCAGAGGCGACGCCGACTGACATCATATTCAGGACCTTTGTGTGCAAGAACCCTTATCCACCATATCCCAAATGCACTCACTTTCAACGACTCACGACCCCTTTGTGTGGACAGATTCACCTCACTCTGCCACAAACTGACTATTCAACAGCCCACCGCCACTTCTCATAACCTCACTTTGTAGCATTAGCACCTGCCACATGCCTCACCCTTTATCATCACCTCTCCCACACATCAGCAATTGATAACCAACTAATTTAATAGTAACACCTCATTCCTACACATCCCACACTTCTGTTACATCATACCATTGCGCTCCCTATTCACATGAAAATAACTTCACCTCCTCACATTGCAGCAGCACAACTGAGACCTGTCTTTTCATGATAACCTTTTAAATGACTCATCACACTTTCTTTTACAGTACTTAAAAGCAGCAAACATCACATCCTTATCTGTATTACTAACAATAGACGCCTCACCTTTTCACCTCCCCTTTGATTTGCAGTTTTATCAGAACATTTGCCATGCTTAATCACGACCTCCCACATTCAAAGTTGCTGTTCAGTGTCACAACAGTTTCCAGCATTTATATTTTCACCACAACTTTATGTTATTGCATTAGGAGATGCTCACTGTTTAATTTAGTTTGCTGTTCAACATAGAAAATTATGGGCTCAACCCTGAAACAGATTTGAAAGCCAGTGTTCCTAAAGAAAACCTTTGGCTCCTAGTTTTGTTTGGCTATAAACCAATTGCGAGTGCCATCTGAATACTCCCCCCCCCCCCCCTTCCTGGCATGAATACGCTGTCATTGTTTATCTGGCAATCAAAAACAAGCAGTAAAGGCAATAAAACTGCTACATTGTGCCTGCCAATTAAAGCAGTATGACGCCTTGTCGTATAATGATTTTTACGACTGTACTGTATTGTCTACAATACTTCTAAAAGTACTTATGCACCTAGCCTTGGCCAATACAATTTGAGAGGTAAGTGATTATTTCTTCAGTAAGTAAAGGGAGTATTGAAGATTCTTTGTGAACTAAATCTGTAACATTCCTGAAATAACAAAGAACATCATGCACACCTTTGTCGTGATGTCTGTGTTCTGTAACTAGCAAGACATATTACATCACTGTATATTATTTATTAGTTCTGTAAATTAAGGTCTGGATCAGGGCAAGTCAGATGGTGCCTCTTTCCCCATAAAAGTAACAGTAACAAAAACAGCACATTTAACTTCAACAATGAAACTCTTGAGACACAACTGAAAAACAGGCAAGGATGGGGGCAGATTCAATCAGTGGCACGTGAGGCAGAGATAGCCATGTGAATGGCAGTTGAAGGCAAACGGGTTGCTGTGTCTTTTGAGAACTTTCTGGATTTTCCTTCAGGCCAGACTAGGCCTGTACTGTTGAGTTTACATTGATTGCACAGCGCAGAACGGTTTATATTTTTTCATTGCGTGATTCATAATGAATAAAATAAAATTCTGAAACCCATTTGTTTTTGCAGCCTATGGTCTGCTTAATTCGTGAGAAATGTCAACTCATGGCTTTACTTTAGAAATTAGGACAGGGACACAGAAGAATTTGCGTGACGTTAGGAGAGCGCAGGCCCTGTGAAAATGGACGTGAGTGATAATGAGGTAAGTATATGGAGTTTAAAATGAGTACAGCAAGTCGAAATGAAGTGTTTGTGTGTAAGCGTAATTGAATGGTAAACAGGAAGTGAGAGGATGTGGATTGATGTTTCCAGCTTTCTACTTAAGAGTCAATGGCTCCTATTGCAAAAACATTACTCATATCCTATATGTTGTATGCAAAACACCTACCAGCATTGGAAAAAGCATGGTATCAAACCATAATTTCTCAATGAGGAAAATATGAAAAGTTCATTCAAATATGCAATGTAAAGTTTTTTGGCACATGTTATTTTTTAATATTTACTTCCCCAAAATCCACATTACAGTTCCGCTTTTCATCTTAATTCTGACCATTTTGCAAAAAATGTTCAGACAAAAGTTTTATAGAAAACTTGGGGTACTTAAGTGGATAGGATTATAGTATGCATTGTACTGTAATGCCCAATACAAGTGCCCCATACATTCATCAGGTAAACAATGTTTTTATTTTACAAGTAAGAAACATCTCATACTTAAATCTGCTGCACTTTTCTACTTGCTCTTTCTCCTCTTGCATTCTTCTGTCAAGCATGTGAATTGAAGTAATCCTGTAGGTCCAAATTCCTCCAGGTATCCCCTAGCTCTGGCTTGCTGCTGTGGTGTGGTTTAATGATAGCTACAAAGGGCACTGAAATTCTTTGAAAACGTAATGCTAGTCATTTTTCAAGAATTCACAAAAAGGCATTAAAGTACATTCTTTTAATCCAGACACTTATTTTTGGCTTGGAATGCTACTACTGGTCCTGTGGCAAACACAGTGCAGCCTTGAACAAAAGTAGTTTGGGGATTTGCTGAGAAATCAGCAGACCTATGGTTGTACCCACACCCCTGATCCCAGAACCTACTAGGCACAGGGTATGGCCCTTGAACTTTGACCATGCCCTGCACCTAGTCATTGACCTCAAAGTCTGATTGGCACAAGCTTACTTTTCCCCATTTAGAAGTAAAAATGAGATCTTCTAGCTACACAGTCAGAGGAGATCCTGATCGAACTCTTTCCAAGATCCCAGACATTCACAAGTTAGAACTAACCCCTACTTTTTCATGTAGTCTTCATTCTTTGCTTTAAATTTTACAGAAGTCTTACCTAATGTTTTCTTGTGTGCAATCCTCTTAAGATTTCACCTACTTTTCCCAGGCTTTTTGCATCAGAAATACAGAGCCACACGCACGTACAATTAGAGACACACCAATTGTCAATGGGTTCTTACAAATCATCCTTTTCCAAATCCATCCTAGGTGCCATCACATGATCCCTGCATTATTTATATAAATCACATTTCTACTTCTGTGAAATTTAATTCTGTTGTCACGACCCTGGTATCTTGCCTATTACATTTCTTTTAAGTACGCTTGAGGCCAACTAGAGATAAGTTGATATGATCGCTTAATGTCGTTTATATCGTAAAAGAATCTTAATTTAGTTTACATTTTCTCCACATTAGCTATTGTCTATCTCTGTAAGAGTACTGCCTTTAGTGTGCTGCAGTTTAATTTCACTTGGAGACGGGAGAGTCTCCTTGAGTGGCATATTTGTACCTTCAAGACAGAGGTATTAGGATATTGTGGCAGGAATCGAAGGATCCTGTGATGTAGAGATGATTCCGGTTTCAGCTTTGCACCGATGAGTGAGATCCACCTCATTGGGTCACAGTCAGGGTCCAGAAATCTGGATAAGGATTGCATATTAACTCACCTTAATTGTGCATTCAATTGTTATTGATGCATTATTTACAACCTTGTTTACTCAATCTCAGGTGTATTATGCTGCGAAGGATAGTCACTGGTTGTGAATACAGCTTACTTTCTATATCTGTAGCTATACCATTATACTTAAATTATAAAGGCACATAGCGCTGTTGCAATAGGTGAACTAGAGACTCATCCAAGTATGTCTTGTTCAGGTGTTAATTCATTCAGTGGAGGGATCACATGTTTTTGGAGAACAGAGAGGATCTCCTGTTTCTGTCTATTGATATATAAATAATATAAACAATAAAACAAAAAGTGCTTCTGTCAAAACAAGGCAGTGTTCATCAAAACGATTGGTTCCCTAATTACATGCAGGTAATGCAGGAAAGCTGGGACAGAGTTTAGTGTCTAATGACTGACTTCTCCTGCTCTGCCATATTTTCTAAAGTAACTCTAACATTGAACTGTAATCTAGTCCTACAAGCCTTGTGTCACTGGACGAACATGTGGCTAAATGTGCACCAGAGACTAGCTTAAATATGACCAATATTGTTAGGACTCTGATTAGATTTGTCATGGGCACCTCGTTGGTGAGCTCATGAAGCCCTCAGCCACCAACCTGGTTGGTGGCATGCTTTATCATCGGGCCCACCCAGTGACACCTAATGTGTCCCGGGTGTGCTGCGACGCCTGATTACAGCGGAGCTGGTATTTTACTGAGAGTGCAGTGTGAGGTGTAAAATGAAGTGTGAGTTAAAACGGCTTGGCGAGGGTCCCAGTACCCGAGGGTAAATTACATTTTAATAACTGGGCCCCCGTCCGCGGTTAAAATAAGGCTTGGGGATGTTTAAGGGAGGCGAGTTACTACCTCCTACATCCATCAGTTGGTCAACATGTTTCAGCCAGTGCCTTAAACTAAATCTGGCTTTCCTCAGGACCTTTTTAAAATAGAGTGTAGTGCATGTTAAAAAGGAGTGTAATCCAGGCTATGTGTTACACTCACTAAGGTGTTTCTCTAAGTGTGAGAGGGGGGATTCCCTTCTCATATATGCCTGTACCGACAACATTGAAGACATATACAAAACATGTAAGAAGAGGAGAGTCAAATAGGCGTCTTCGCCACATAGTCATATACATAGAATGCCGAATCTACAGTGCTCAGTGGGTAGACTACAGTCGGCAAAAGTGTAATGGCACTGGTGGTACCATTATTGTGATTGTCGCAAATAATTGGGGGTGGTGTCGCTAAAACACGGGTATCACACATATGCATGAGATACAAAGTGTGATGGGGCTTAAGTAAAAACTCTTACGCTTAGATTTTGCAGCCAATGCTTCCAGGAGGGAAGCGGTAAGGGGTTGACCCTGTAGGGAAATAATGTTGGCCACTGTGAGTTAGAGACCTGTAAGGAGGGAAAAGCGCTTACCCAGAGATTGTTGCTTGGAGGTTGTCATACTCGCAGCTTTTCTAGTCAGAGCCTGCCTTGTACCTGTTGCACCGTCCTCGTACTCCGGTAGAAAGAGTTGGAGTTTCATGTTCGTTTCTATATGCTTGCTAATTGGAAAATCCAGTGAGCTCCAACACCCGCCAGAAGACCAAAGACCAACCGGGCACCAGCAAACAATAACAGACTCAAATCAAACATCATTGGTATTCAACTTATCCAGCACGTCCCTGACACCCAAAGAACAAGCAGTACTGGAAAAAGGCCTATCATTCTCCCCCACATCCAGACTTGACAAATTCAAGTTACACGTGGAACTGGCTGAGTTCTTCCGCAAGCTCAAACTCAAGGCCTTTTTTGAGAAATCGACAATGGACAACCAACCTACCAATGAGAACCCAAATGTCACAGGCCTAAAGAATAAATCCACCTTCAACCCGCCACCATCCACAGTGCCCCCTGAGATCAGTACTTTTGAGTTGGCAGTATACAACGACATTGAAAATCTTAGTCCAACTAATCATTTCAACAACCTATCCAAAGATGAAAGAGACATCATCCAACGTCTCAAAACCAATCCTTCGATCATAATTAAACCAGCTGCAAAGGGGGAGGTATTGTCCTTCTAGACAAAAAAGATTATGACACGGAGTGCCGCAGACTGTTAAGCGACAGCAGAAATTACAAACGATTGGAACAAGATCCCACTGATACTCTTCAAAACACTATCCAGACACTAATAAAGAATGCCTGCGATGCTGAACATATTTCCAAGCAAGAAGCAGAGTACCTCTGCCCCCAGAAAGTCAAAATACCATACTTCTACACTGTACCCAAGGTACACAAGGGCAAAATCCCCCCACCAGGCAGACCCATAGTGTCTGGTATCAATTCGCTCTTAGAGTCCCTGTCACGCTACTGCGACTTTTTTCTCAATCCGCTAGTGCAACAAACGCCCAGCTATATCAAGGACACCAAACACTTACTACAAGTGATCAACAACATGGAGTTTAACACTGAGACCCAACTTCATGTAGGGCTGGATATTGAGAGCCTCTATACCAGCCTACCCCAAGAAGCCACAATAAAAGTACTCGGGGACATCCTCAGGGAGTCACCATGGCCCTACCACACCCCCAGAGAATTCATCCTCCAATGCGCCACACTGGCACTAAAGGAAAATTACTTTGAATATCAGGGAACCCTCTACCTCCAGACCAATGGAACATCCATGGGCAGCGTTTTCGCCCCAAGCGTAGCAGGTCTTTACGTCCACCAATTCGAACGCACGCACATTGCTGACAGCACAAACCCCTATGCCAACCACATCCTCGCATGGCGCCGTTATATTGACGACATCCTTGTGATATGGGAGGGTCCACAAACAACCCTGGATAAATTCCTCATCTGACTCAACGGCAGGGACCCATACTTGAAGTTCACCAGCACTATCTTGCTTTCCTGGACCTAAATATAACAGTCAAAGATGGCAGACTCACCACGACAACCTACTATAAACCCATGGCCAGAAACTCTTTACTCCACTTCACAAGCTTCCACCCACGCCCGCTAAGGGAGAACCTTCCCTTCGGGCAATTCTTACGTATACGCAGAAATTGCAGTGATGTAGCAGACTATAAAAAACCGTCCGCTGAACTATCCAAGAAACTGGAGGCCCGGGGCTACCCACCAGCCATCATCTCCAAAACCAGGAAGAGGGCCAGGAACCAGAATAGAGAGGCCCTCCTTGAAACCACAGCTAAAGAGGACAGGAACAACCTATCACCTGCGTCACTACGTACAACACAGCCTCCAATGAGGTCGCCAAACTCATTAAGAAGAACTGGAAGATCTTGAATTCTGGCCAGAGGCAGTGGGACATACCGCGTTTTGCTTACAAGAGAAGCAATAACTTGAAGGACCAACTAGTTAACACCCATCCCAAAACGCATAACACACAAGAACCGAACACCATTCTGAATGAATGGGGCCTACCAAAAGTAACTGGACACTACCCCTGCAATGATTGCAGTGTGTGTCATTTAACCACCCACACCAAAACTCTAACCCTAGAACCTAACAAGGTGTGGGCATAACGCAGCCACATCAACTGTAATTCACGTAATGTGATCTACCTTCTCACCTGCTCCTGTGGTCTCCGCTATATCGGCATGACCACCCGCAAAATACGCACTAGGGTCACTGAGCACAGAAGCACCATTAGGTGTAAGAAAAACATCAGTAAATTAACCAACCACTTCATCACCCATGGCCATACCCCCAATGACCTCACATGGACAGTCATCGAACAAATCCCTGAGCAGGCATTAGACAATGAAAGAAGACTGATGAGCAAAGAACAGCGTTGGATCTATCGCCTTTCCTCACACATCAATGGCCTGAACGATGCGATCCCTTGGAACTCAGTCACATGCTGATGTAAACCTCTATACAGAGGTCTTTACTAGTACCCATCCAACTCAGTTGACCTATGAACTCCCACTCAACTGAGGCTACCACCCCTAATCGTGCCCAACCCATATTGGGTTGTGACTAGTTGCCATACCCAGCCATAGCCTCCCGCTCCTACAGCAACCTGTGAAGATTTATTACACTATGCCCGAGCTAAATGCACCTCCTTGAAATTCCATGCCCGCACTATTGATAGTGGCAGATTGCATACTTCAACACAACACATACTCTACCGCGCACTTGCACTAATAACTAGTGTCTCACCCCCGCTCATGCGCAATAGACACAAGCAGCACCGCGCATGTCCTAGAGACTAGTGTCTTTCCACCAACTAGTGTCTCACCCCCGCTCATGCGCAATAGACACAAGCAGCACCGCGCATGTGCTAGAGACTAGTGTCTTTCCACCGCCCATGAGCAGACAGCTAGGAACACACCCGGGGTAGTCTTTCTACTCTTACTCCCAGCTACAGGTGCAGATAGTTTATCCAATTAGCAAGCATATAAAAACAAACAAGAAACTCCAGCTCTTTCTACCGGAGTACGAGGACGGTGCAACAGGTACAAGGCAGGCTCTGACCAGAAAAGCTGTGAGTATGACAACCTCCAAGAAACAATCTCTGGGTACGCGCTTTTCCCTCCTTACAGGTCTCTAACTCCCAGTGGCCAACATTATTTCCCTACAGGGTCAACCCCTTACCGCTTCACTCCTGGAAGCATTGGCTGCAAAATCTAAGCGTAAGAGTGTTTACTTACGCCCCATCACACTTTGTATCTCATGCATATGTGTGATACCCGTGTTTTAGCGACACCACCCCCAATTATTTGCGATAATCACAATAATGGTACCACCAGTGCCATTACACTTTTGCCGACTGTAGTCTATCCACTGAGCACTGTAGATTCGGCATTCTTTGTATATGACTATGTGGCGAAGACGCCTATTTGACTCTCCTCTTCTTACATGTTTTGTCTATGTCTTCAATGTTGTCGGTACAGGCATATATGAGAAGGGAATCCCCCCTCTCACACTTAGAGAAACACCTTAGTGAGTGTAACACACAGCCTGGATTACACTGCTTTTTAACCTGCACTACACTCTATTTTAAAAAGGTCCTGAGGAAAGCCAGATTTAGTTTAAGACACTGGCTGAAACATGTCGACCAACTGATGGATGTAGGAGGTAGTAACTCGCCTCCCTTAAACATCCCCAAGCCTTATTTTAACCACTGACGGGGGCCCAGTTATTAAAATTTAATTTACCCTCGGGTACTGGGACCCTCCCCAAGCCGTTTTAACTCACACTTCATTTTACACCTCACACTGCACTCTCAGTAAAATACCAGCTCCGCTGTAATCAGGCTGTAATGTATAAAGTTGCGTCATACGCCGCGTGATGCTCCACGCGGCGTGTGACGATATGTTAAAGGCTCGTGATAAACATGTTATGATATAAATGTCTGGTCATCCGTGCACGGACGTTGGATCTACGGTTTGCCATTGTAACCGTTGGCTTGCCGCTGATCGGACGCTCCGTTGCTGGGTGGAGTTTCAATACTAAGAATAAATCCTATAACTCAACCTTCAAGTGCCTATTTATATATATACCACATTTGGCGACGCTGGGGATTAAACTCCACCCTTTCCCACGCAAATTGGAATTATTTGCTTACTTTCACGATTCTGGATATCGGCACTTCACCTCGTCATCTTCATGTCTGCCGCATTTCCTGGATACGGAGCATTTTAGCATGTCATGACCTCCAATAGGGTTTCCAAGAATTGAGAGGGGTTCGTTTATTCGCCAGAAATTTTCATTTTGGCCCGACCGACCCTCACCCATTGGACGGTTGCAATCGTACACTGAAACGCGCATTTCCATTGGTTTGCGCTCTACCCTGACGAGTGGAAACGAAAAGTCAGACGTTTCTTCTCCGACGAAGGAAAACGGAAAGGTAGACGTTTTCCCGTTTCTCTGCTTTGGAACAAGGTACTGTTGACCTTTAAGTTTATTTAAAAATATTTTCAAGACGAGCCAGTCTAAAGGCTCATGCGCGTATTGCTTCAGCGATACGCACGCTCCATACAGATTACATATTATTGTTATGGACATTTACAGCGATACGCACGCTCTTTTATTCAATCATATTTTCTTCAGCGATGCGCACACTTAAATAAACTGGAGTAGCTACCTCTGTGTGTCACTACTGCGATACGCACGCTTCATCAATTCAAGATAACATTATATATATGTTCAAAGTACCATTTCTTTTGTTTATTCAAATGGTGATTTCTGCACTAATTTAGAGTCTGTTTAGAGTTAATTTATTCAAAGCAAGTTTCATTTTAATAGTAATTTCTTTCTATTTTGTGCCTTGTTTACTTCTTTAAATTTAAACATGACTGATAACCAATGGCATCAAATTACACAGCCACCTCCTTTCTTGAGTAAACCAGGTACTCCCAACATTATTTGGTCGGAGTGGTTTGATTTATTCGAGAACCATTTGGTTGCTATTGATGCTGCTGGCTATTCTGCACAGCGAAAATTTGCATTACTTTTTGGTTGTTTGGGTCAAGCTGGTCAACGGATTTTTAAAAGTATTGTTCCTATTGCCCCTCCTATTTCTCAAGACGAAAGTGGAGATAATCCTTGGAATGTATATATTGAAGCCATCGCTAGGCTAAAAAAACAATTTTGTGATGAGCCTAACATTATGCTTGAGAGACACAATTTTTATTCCAGGAAACAGAAAGAGGAAGAGAAGGTTGAAGAATACATTGCTGCTCTGAGAGTTCTTGCTATCACATGTAATTTTGAACCTTCCCCGGATAAATTCATAAGAGATCAGTTTGTGTTCAATTGTGTCTCTAGAAAAATCAAACAAAGGATTCTTGGATGCAAAAATCCATCTTTGAGTGAAGTCATCTACCTGGCTCTTAGTATTGAGTGCTCCACATTACCCAGCAAGGTAGTGATGGAACCGTCTAAACAAGGAATTAACGTGTTAGACTGCTCTGATTCCGACCAAGAGGGTGCCGTTTGTGCAATTAATCCTAAAAACAAGATCCAATTCAAACCTTTTCAAAAGAAAAAGAACGTTTTCTGTTACAGATGTGGTTCAAGGGACCATTTAGGAAATGCAACAAACTGTCAAGCTATAAAAAAACGTTGTTCTATTTGTAAAAAAATTGGCCATTTTCAAGGCGTTTGTAGATTTGCAAAGAAAAACCCTAATATTAATTGCATTGATGTAGATGATTGTTCAAATTCCTTTAAAAACATTATTGTAACTTTGGATTCAAATGGCGATGTAGAATCTATTAAGGGTCCTTTATGTTCCGCCATTATTGATAATGTTCATTTACAGGTCATGGCGGATTCGGGTTCGCCATATACCATTCTCAGAGATTCTACCTTTTATGAAAAATGGGACAAAAGAGTTGAGTTATTAGAATCTGATGTCAATCCAAGAGCCTTTGGGGAGAAAGATATTAATATGTTGGGTTATTTTGAAGGTTTGGTTCAGTGTCTGGGAAGAGAAACAGTTACAAAAATGTACGTGGCTGAAAAAGGTAAAAACATCGTGGGGTGGAAAGATTTAGCCTTGATGGGACTTTATCTAGTTCCTGGTGACGATAATCCCATCAAAGTTGGGGACTTGCCTAAGTTCAAAGCGGTTTCTGATAGACTTCCTGTGGCCAGCATAGAGAATTCTAATGTAAATATTCAGGAAATTTGTTCAGAATTTAAACCCGTTTTTGAAGAGATGGTTGGGAGCGTGAAAGGATTCGAGCATAAAATAAGGTTAATTCCAGGGGCTCAGCCTATAGCACACAAAGTCAGATCAATTCCACTGAGCGTAAGAACAGAATTGAAGGAAATATTAGATGATTTATGCAAGCAAGGTATCATTTCCCCTATCAATTCTTCCCAATGGGTCGCTCCAATTGTAGTTATTCGAAAAAAGATTGGAAAAATTAGGTTGTGTGCGGATTTACGCTCTTTAAATAAGAACATTATTATTGACTGTCATCCCCTCCCAAGAATTCATGAACTACTAGCGAACATTGGTCAGGCAAAGTGGTTTTCGCTAATAGATTTGAGGTCAGCGTACCATCAAGTTGCATTGTCTAAAGAGTCACAGGAACTTACTTTCTTCATTACTCCCTTCGGGGCTTTCAAATTCCTGCGCCTTCCTTTTGGGTTGGCGTCCGCAGGTAGTGTTTTTCAGAAGTTGATGGATGAGTTACTGCAAGGAATTACAGGTGTACAAGCATACCTAGACGATATTTTAGTTTTTGCTGAAACTTTAGACGAACATAATAAAATCCTCAGGAAGGTCCTAACAATTTTAATGTCTAAGAATATGACAGTTAATAAGGAAAAATGCAAGTTTGCAGTAAATAAAATTGACTATTTGGGCCATACTGTTTCAGACAAAGGTATTACTCCCAAAGTTTCTGTTGTTAGGGCTATTGAAGATGCAAAACGTCCTCCTGATAAAGACGCTTTGCGATCTTTTCTCGGTCTGGCAGAGTACTATGCCAGGTTTGTGCAATCTTATTCACAATTGGTTGAGCCACTAAGACAACTTTTGAGAAAAGGGTCCAATTTCATATGGACTGATGATTTAAATAAGGTTTTTTGTGAAGTTAAAAAGATGATTATTTCTGCAAAAGCCATACATGCATTTAGGGAGGATGCCACCTCAATTATTACAGTAGACGCAAGTATTTCTGGTTTAGGGGCAGTTCTTACCCAAAAAGTGAACGGACAGGAACAAACAGTCGCTTTCGCTTCTAGAGCTTTAAAAGATTTAGAACAAAGATACAGTACAATCGAGAGGGAAGCGTTAGCTTGTTCTTGGGCGGTCCACAAATTTAAAATGTACATTTGGGGGAGGAAATTCGAGTTGGTTACTGACCACAAACCCCTGATTTATATATTTACTAAATCTAACTCTACATCTTTGTCAGCTCGGCTGATGAGACTAGTGTCAAAATTACAAGAATTTAATTTTACAGTTAAACATATAGTAGGTGGAAAAAAACTTTCGTGCTGATTGTTTATCCAGAATGGCAATGTTCAAGGATGATGAAGAAGATTTGGTAGTGGAAGATGTAGAGTGCGTCACGTTAGTAGATGCCATAAATGAAGTTAGTTCTATCATTTCGGAGGAAGATTGGAAAAATGCCACTAAAGATGACAATGTCTTAGCGAAAGTTATAGAATTTTCTACTCACCATTGGCCTGAACCGAGAAATTTGAGCGGAGAGCTACGGAGTTTCGCTCAAGTTGCAGATGAGCTCTTGGTTGAGAACGATATTGTTCGTAGGGGTGAGAAATGTATTCCCCCTTTTAAGCTGAGAGAATCTATTATTAATTTGGCTCATCAGGGGCATTTAGGAATAACAAAGACTTCTATGCGAGTTAAACAAAACTATTGGTGGCCGTCATTAGATGCTCAGGTCAAGAATTTAATTGATGCCTGTCCCGAGTGTTTATTATCAGACAAACATTGGCACACCATGAAAGTGCCTTTGCATCCCACAGAATTTCCAGATTCACCTTGGGAAAAAGTTGGAGTGGATTTTTCAGGTCCTTATTCCATTCTACAACAAGAGAATAAATATGTAATTCTTTTAGTCGATTATTTTTCTAAATGGTTGTACTTTGACTTTGTTAAATCACCAGATTCAAATTCCACTATTTCTTTTCTGAAAAAAGTTTTTGATTTAGAAGGGGCTCCAAAATCTATAGTTACAGATAATGGTACACACTTTGTGTCAGATAAAATGTGTACGTTTTTGAAAGAGTTGGATATTAAACAACTGAAAGTAGCCTTATATTCCCCATCTTCAAATGGTCTCGTAGAAAGAGGGAATAGAGTAATTAAGGAGGGTATTCAGACTGCAATGTCTTGTGGTTACAAAGTGGGGGAGTTCGTTACCCGAAAAGTCTGGCATTACAACACGTCCCCTCATTGTGCGACTGGTGTATCCCCTTTTTCCCTTTTGAGAGGGAGAGAAAATCGTTCTGTTTTGTTTCCATCCTGGTTACAAAGAAATTCTGTAAAGAAACCTCCTGAGTTTCATTCAATTAAGAATGTTGTGCGAGAAAAACAAAACCAGATGAAATTGCATTTTGACAAGGGTTTAAATAGTAATCTTGTCAATATTGTAGTAGGTGACTGGGTGTTAATTAAGAGTCCTGGAAAGGTAACGAGAGGTCGTTCAAAATTTTGTACACCTGTTCAGGTGTTGAAAGTTAGCAAGGGGTCCGCTTTCCTTGATAAAACGGGTTGGTGGAATAAGCGACAATTGGTAAGAGTTACTGACCGTCAGGCTGAAATTATTAGAAGTAGAGTCTACTCTAACGTCTCTGATAATTTAGACTGGTCTTTTTGGATAAATGGTCCACATATAACGAATGATTCTCTTATCTCAGGTCAATCTAGAGAATCACTTCCTGTCAAACATGGTTTGGATACCCCATGTCATACTGGTGAACCACTTCCTGTCAGACATGGTTTGGATGTTCAAAACACTGCCAGTAACCAAAATTTTTCTTCTTTCGGCAGGCGTATCAAAGCCCCAGAAAGGTACAATGAATTTGTGAAATTTTAAGTATTTCTTTAATTCCTCTTTGTTTGCTGTTGTAAGGAGGAAGGTGATGTAATGTATAAAGTTGCGTCATACGCCGCGTGATGCTCCACGCGGCGTGTGACGATATGTTAAAGGCTCGTGATAAACATGTTATGATATAAATGTCTGGTCATCCGTGCACGGACGTTGGATCTACGGTTTGCCATTGTAACCGTTGGCTTGCCGCTGATCGGACGCTCCGTTGCTGGGTGGAGTTTCAATACTAAGAATAAATCCTATAACTCAACCTTCAAGTGCCTATTTATATATATACCACACAGGCGTCGCAGCACACCCGGGACACATTAGGTGTCACTGGGTGGGCCCGATGATGAACCAGGTTGGTGGGTGAGGGCTTCATGAACTCACCAACGAGGTGCCCATGACAAATCTAATCAGAGTCCTAACAATATTGGCCATATTTAAGCTAGTCTCTTTTGATAACACATATAAACTAAGGGGACTCGGACTAGCTTTCTAGTCCTCTCTCTCTCTCTTGATACGCGCATAAATGTGCACCAGCCCTGTCAGTCTGCAGTGCCGAAAACGTCTTGTGCCCAACAATTACTTGGCGTGGTGATCCTTTACTGATGGTATTAACATGCAAATTAGTCTGGGCCAAATTAGTGATCCAATATGTTCTATCACACAGTCATTTTCAGTCTGAAAAGTATTGCCAAAATAAAAATATGTAGAGCATATTGATGAACATAAATTACAATTGAGCGTATTACCCTTCCAGTTAAAGTCTCTACTTTTCAATCAGATTTTCTCTTAGCATTATTAAAAGCAAACATACAGAATAATCAAACCCAATTCACTGATAGGTGTGCTTTGTTGGCTAAAAGAATTCCTGTAGTCCAGAAGGACATTGGCAGAAGCACAGGATAACTGTTACTCCGATCCCAGGCAAGCCATGATGTCATTTCACTTTATACCCATTGTTTTTCTAACTGGCATTACTACGTTGACTGGACGCATTGTGTTATAGATAATTAAATAGATATATAGTTGTATGAAACATTTCCAGGTCATAGGATTGAAAACTAAAATGATCTGTTGCATTTCTTAAACATACACAACCCATGGGAAGGAAGGGGGCCTGACTGTTGGGAATGCCAAGATGTGTTATGAATGTGTGAGGTACGCAAGTGCAAGAGGATTAGAAAAGATACCGATAAGGGCCAAAAATGCTAATATTTCTGAACAGAACACGGAAAACAAGAGTATGAAGCTGTCGAAAGTTTTCTTAATGTTTCATGAACTTATAGTCCTGGTTTTCAAACAAGTTTAAATCGGCCCTGTCTATCGACAAAAAACACACGTACATGTGCACTTTTATGCATGTAGTCATGAATGCACTGCAGTGAAGTTGTTATCACTAATAATACCACTAAACAATGCTTTAGATCAGTTGTATCCTGTTCAGTGGGGAATGACCTCTTTATTTTAGCCAGTCTTTTGTTTGGTCCATGGCGAAAGTGCATGCATGTAATTGAAATATCAGCTTCTAATTATTTATTTTTGTTGCCGCGATCCCTGCGGGAGTCCTGCAGGATTGCGGCTAAACACAGTTGAGTTTTTTACTTTTTTGGGACCGTGGGAGATCCCTCTGGGACCCCCCGACCCTCCACCCACAAGGGTTGGGGGGCAGGGTATCCCTACCCTGCCCCCTTAAATACTTTTCTAAAAACATTTTCAGGACAGGGGACTAGGTTCCAGAGTTTTGTAATGGCTGCCAGCAACATTTTTCTACATGTTGCTGGCAGCCATTCAGAGCTCTCACTCCTGCAGGAGAGTGTCTCCCATGGGAGCAAATTGGCCCAAGGGAAAATAGCCCCATGGGGCCAATCAGAACATTCTATTTTTTAATACTGGGTTTGAGGGACTCTCGGGAAAGTCCCTCGAACCCAACCGTCCAGATTCACAAATCTTTTTGTACCTTATTTTCTCAAAAACTACGGAATGGATTTATAACTTATCACAAAAAGCATGCTTTCTGGACCAAGGTCTAACTTCCTGACAAATTCCATTCACCAGTTTTTGCAAAAATGCTTCTGACAAAATTCTGGAAAAGGCATGGGGATTTTGCTTTTTGGGACCTCCCCAGGGCCGGATGGGTTGGGGCCAGTTTTGGAGTGGTGGGACTGTTTTTTAGTTACTGGGGCCAGTGGTGCAAAACCGGCAGCAAGCAGGCCCACAGTAACTAAATAACAAAAGCAGCAGCTGTATTTACACCCTCCCTCACCTCCCCCCCCCCAGTGCTGGGTTGCGTTCTCAGTCCGGCCGAGGACCTCCACCCTCTTTCTCGGGCCCACTTGACAGATAACTCCAAAATTTTCCATGCAAACTAAAAAATGTTAAACTAAAAAAGTAGCACTCTTTCGGAAAGGTTTGTGAAAATTCATCAAACGGCACCAAAGTTATTTGCAAAACAAAAATGGCATTTTCCATGGAAATGCTGACCTAGCTAGAAATGCTGCTAGGTAATGTATATATGGAGTTTGGCATTCTTTGGTACCACATAGAGTGTTCTCTTGGTGTCTGTGATAAGAATGTTGATTGTGCCGTTAGTCTTTTATAATCGTATTGCTATGAGTAAAATGCATGCAATATATTTAATGTTAATATGACATGTTCAACATATTTAGAATATATGAGAAATGTACTATATATTTTATTAGCATTGACGTCATAAATAAAAAACAAGAACATATATGTGATCAGATATTTAAACCTTATAGTAGCTTACCAACTGCATTCCACTATGGTCGGGGGGGATCTTATCTTTGATGGGCTTGTATGGAGATGATCTGAGAACCCGAGATACCCCATCCTGAAAACTCCCTCTCGCACGGTGAAGGAAGGCATTTATATCTTTTTTTTCCCTTTCTTTGAGGACGGCAGTTGGGATATGAACTGCCGAAGTGGCGTAGTCTGGATGCCGAGTTGGCATCACCCCTTGTTCTATCCTGCAACAGATGCTTCAAGTTCAAAAAGTATGGAGGAGATTGGATTCATGTTTTTCAGGCTCCTCATCCCACTCGGTTACTCCAAAGGGGTGATCCTCTTGCTGTACCCATGGTTCCTTGAGATCTCATTGCATTTGTCCCAGGCTCCAGTGGCCAGTAACTCACAGGTAATAAAAAATGACCAATTACAGCTATTTAAGTGGAATGTAAACAGCCTTTTAGATAAATGAGGCTTCAAGGTGATGTACTGTTCATACAAGAGACCTACCTCGCTGGATATAAGGTCCATTTCCAGGCTAAAATGGGCTTTACTCAGGTTTACCATTCCAGTTTGTTGTAGGGCAGCCGAGGAATGGTAATGCTTACTATGCATCATGTGTCCTCTAAAGTCGCACAAGAATGGGTAGACAAAAATGGGAGATGTGTGGCTGTTACAGGCTTTCTGGGCGATAACTCTCTGACATTAGTCAATGTCTATGCCCGCCAGCTCTGATAAGCGCCTTTCTGGAGACCCTTACGCAGGTGAGACCAGTGGTTTTGGGAGGCTTTGGGCCTGTCAGATGTCCGTGAGAGCAGGGATTTACTTTTTACTCAGGTGCTCATAGATCATTTTTGCGCCTTGACTACTTCCTGATACCTAAAACAGAGACACAGGGGTAATCAAAGTGCAAAATTTGGACTGGGTCCTCTCAGACCATTCCCTAGTGGAACTGTGCCTTACATGGGACATGGTGAGAAAAGAAAGATCCCCTTGGGTAGATTTTATAACTAACCCCTTATGTACTCTTATTCACATTCCACACATTTCAAGATTGGACCATATATAATAGGGAAACCACTTCAACACTTTGTAATACAAAATATATCACATATATTTATTATTCACATAGCAATTTTTCTCATTGAAAACACGGGAATGACCCATCAATCAATACATTTGACATCACAAAAGTTCATAAAAATACAATATATTCAAAATATTCCTCACAATATGCATGAAAATATAAAAAGAGTGAAAAGAAAAAGGGCTAGACAGAAAAATTCAGTCTTAACAGTTTACACATCCGTCATAATATCATATTAAAGGCATGGAAATATGCAATTTGTCATTTGCTTTCTTTCACCAATGCCCCATGGGCGGATTGTGTATCAAAATATGGCGTCGACGCGTTTCGGGAAAAGCCTTATAAATCCATCTTTCTCAAGACTCGTATATAGACACTCTGTCTCTTGTTAAACATTTTCATGCAGTCACCTGCTTCAATAAGAGAGACTCCCTTAGTTGTACTCTTTCATAATCTTTACGCTGAGAATTTCGATTAAAACCCAGATTTGATGGGGACGCCCTTTTGTTAAAACTTCCTGTTTAATATAGCAGGGGTCGCAATAAGCAAAATGCGCTCCTGTTTCAAAACTGATTGTATCTTGTACATGGACCTTCTCTGTATTTTCCCTTTTGGCAAAAACCAAAAGCATAGTAGAGCTTTATTCTGTTAATAGATCTCCCTTGGACGGTTGTTTTTCTCGTTTGGCCGCATTATCGTTATCGGTCCCTTTAATAATTAGGGATCCGTATTTACGTGCTTCTCGACCATGCAGTCCTCTCCCTCGGGTCAGCTTGCGAAATCGTGAATGAGGAGGTAAGAAAGACATGGATGGCGTCACAAAACTGCATTTAACAATGGGGAGACAAAGGGAGTGCAACGCTGCTCTGACTGTGCCAATCCATTACGTTACACACCCTCACTACATACATCACTGGCTCAGATGGTACAACCATCACAGGTGTATTATGTATGTATTTGTAATTAACATAGATTGGAATTTCAGGGATTGGCTTTCGACAATGGTAGTAGGGAGCAGGATATTGGCATATATTTTTCAAACAATTCTTGTGCGAGGGACTTCACTCTCCACACACATTAACAGATGGTCTGACTTACTTGTTTATTGTAGCATGGGGGTGGCATTTCAAAGCATTCAGTGGTGCGTTTGATTTCTAGTCCTGTCCCAATAACTATAATGAGAAAATCCACTTGTTCACTACCATGGAACTAGAAAATAAGCTCCCCTCTGCATGCCACAGTTTTTTCTTTATGTAGCTGAAAGTGGTGGACTGGTAGATTTTTCTGATGGGCTGTCCTTTGAAGTGTAAACACTGTCTCTAGTCAAGGTAGCTTGTCACAATACACAGAAGCTTTGAAGTGTTGGTCCTTTGTTAAAGTAGGAAGAAGAGTTGTTTCGAGGTCTTTATGTGATTGCACTTTGAGCTGAGTGAGGATGCTCCCCTCATTCTGTGGTGTGCAAGCAATGTTGGGCTGGCAGTATTTCATGTCTGAGAGGCTTCTGCTGTAGACAGTTCCTGGGCGGGCCAATCTAAAGAGATAAGTAGCCCATAATGAGGCAGTGTGTAAGAAAATACTATTGTCCAGTAACTGAACAAGATGTATAAAGGAAGCTAAGAATATGTGCATAGGGTGGACTATCTGTCATCTTAACAGAGTTAGATCTGTAAAGTACCAACAGCCTCCCATACTCTCCACCTCCTCTCTCCCCACCGCCCCGCCCCTCCAGCCCACCTCTCCCGCCCCTGACCTTTCAACATCCTATAACACTATGCAAACTTTATCACCCATCCCCTCCTTCCTCACTATGACCGCCCCTCTCCCCTTGATCCTCTCCTCACCCCCTCACTCCCAATCACCCTTGCACCCAATCAGCCCACCCATTCCCCTCCCTATTACTCCTCCCTCCTGGCCCTCTTTCACAGTCTCCCCTTCCATTCCTCCTCCAACCCCCCCTCACTCCTCCTCTCCCAACTCATCCTCACTCCCGCCGAATCACAATACTCCTCACCCAGATTCCCCTTCCATTCCTCCTCCAACCCCCCTCACTCCTCCTCTCCCAACTCATCCTCTCACCCGCCGATTCACAATACTTCTCACCCAGACTCCCCTTCCTTTCCTCCTCCACCCCCTCATTCCTCCTCTCCCAATTCAGCCTCACACCCTCTGAATCACACTACCCCTCACCCTTCTTCTCCCAACTCACCCTCTTCCCCCCTGAACTACACTCTTCCCATTATCCCCCCTCACTCCTACACCAATCCGCAACTGTACCTCCTTGCTATCTCCACACTTCTCATCCACAGAGGTCTCATCTCCCCCCTACCCCGACATGCCACTCCTTCTCCCCTTCAACTACAGCCATCCCTGCTCTCCTGCCTGCATCGGCTCATCTCCTCCTCAGAACAGGCCTCCTGCCTACATCTGCTCACTGCCTCCTCAGAGCAGACCCCCCTCTGCAGCTAACTCGGAACCCCATTTGTCCTCCTCCCCCCACACCCTACTTACCCCCTCACTCTTATCTCAAACTCCCTTCGCAACATCGAACTTAACCTCTCCACTCTTACCAGAGATCTCTCTCTTCTTAGGAACGATTTCTACAACCTCAAACCCAGCGACCTCCCTCCCCGAAAAAACACCGCTAGCCCTGGTCTAATAAGCCCCACCACCTCCAAACTGTGGAAAACAACGCCCTTGCTCTGCCAGGCTCAAAGACCACTCCGCACCACTTGCACCCTCTCTCACCGGGAGATTTCCGACCTTCAAAATTCCTACCCTCCATACTCATCAACCATAAACACGCCTCCCCCTTCTCAAGCATCCCCGTCATATTGGGGACTAGTCGTATTCCCCTCTCACCTGTCTCATCTAGACCCCCTCCTCATCTCACCTCCATCCATGCCCTCCCATCTCCCAAACCCACTCCCAAACCCCTCACCTGCATGCTTGTTAACTGCCGCTCCGCTGCCCGACATGCTATAGAAATCTCTGCAACCATCCTTAGCGAATCCATCGACATCGCGTTCCTTACAGAATCCTGGCTTAATGACCACTCTACAAGCATTCTAGACCTACTCTCACCCCCGGGCTACTCCATCATTAGGAATAATAGACTCACCTGAAAAGGCGGTGGTGTAGCTATCATCTTCAAAGACGAACTAAAGCTCTCCCTTATCAATAACGCCGAATATGCCTCCTTTGAATACCTTGTAGCCGAATTCAAAATACAGGGTTCCCCCCCATCCGCCTTCACAATATATATATAATCCGCCTGGAAATCACTACCCATTCATTGACGAGCTATCTAACCTTCTTACCCAATCCTCAATTTCCAAATCTAAAAACATCTTCCTGGGAGACTTTAACCTCCATTGGAATGATACCTAAGATCCCTCAATCTCCCTCCTCTCTGACCTTCTCGAAATTAATGACCTCAAACAAATCTGTCAGTCACCAACCCATTCCAAAGGAACCACCCTTGACGCTATCATAACCAGCAAGGATCTAGCCCTCCTATCTAAAATCATTCCCATTGACTGGTCCGACCATCACCTTATCCTATTCTCCATAACTACCTCCGCCTCCCCCCCCTCCTACCAAAACTATTAAACCCATGAAACTGATCAGAAATCTCAGTCATATCCCTCCCGACTTACTTGAAACCAAACTTCATGCCCAACTTCTCGCTATCTCTCCCTCCCTTAACACAAATGAACTTACCGAACAATATAACAAAGCTATCACTGCTACCCTTGACCTTCTAGCCCCTCGCAAACTCAAAAAACTAAGAAATATCCCCTCCAAATCATGGTTTAACACAGACCTTAATAATGAAAGACGCAGACTCAGACTAACTGAAAGATTATGGAGACAGCACCCCTCTCCTTCTAACCTGGCCCGCCTCAGACTTGCTAGATCGTCCTACAAAAAACACATCTTTAGACCAAAAACTTCCTTCTTCAGGTCACAACTAGATCAAGCTCAGAATAGGCCAAGAGAACTATTCAACATTGTGCGCAATCAAACTGCTTCTGCTCCCCCTGTCCCACTGGCCTCGACGACTAGATGTGAAGAAATAGCTCTCTTTTTTTCAGACAAAATTCAACTAATTGAGCAATCCTTCCTCTCTACTGTGATCCCTACCACCAATCCGAACATCTCTCTTAATATCCCACCCTCCATCATTACCCCCCCACACCCACTACTGCCCATCATAACTCTGATCTCCCTCACCCCCCCTTGCCCTCCAATTTCCTGGACTCCAATCATCCTAATTCTCATCCTAAAAACAATGCCGCATGGCTTAACTTCCAGCCAGTCACTGAAAGAGAAGTCTTCAACAGCATTACCAAACTCAAGCCTTCCTCCCACACCAAAGACCCTCTCCCCTTCAAACTTGTCCAAAACCTCAAACACATCATCACCCCTTCCTGGACCTCTATTATCAACAGCTCCCTTGCCACCGGCTGCGTCCTCACTTCATTGCAACTAGGCCAAATCACCCCCATTATCAAAAATCCTCTGGCAGACCCAAACGACCTCAATAACCTTCGTCCCATCTCCAACCTTCCCCTTCTTTCTAAAGCCCTGGAAAAATGTGTCCTTCTCCAACTAGATACACACATAGAACACTTTAACTTACTAGACCCCTTCCAATCTGGCTTTAGGAAAGGATGCAGCACTGAAACCGCCATGCTAAACATTGTTGACGACATCCACCACTCACTCGACAATGGTGAATCTAGCCTTCTGATCCTCCTTGATCTCTCTGCAGCGTTTGATACAGATAACCACTCTGCTCTACTCAATGTTCTTAGAGATCGATTCGGCCTGAATGGTACGGCACACAAATGGTTCGTCTCATACCTACAACACCGTTCTCAACAAATCAAAATCCAAAATTGCCTATCTAACCATACCTCCATCTCCTTAGGAGTTCCGCAAGGATCCATCCTCTCTCCCTCTCTCTTTAACCTTTTCATGGAACCCCTCACACTCATTCTTAAACAAGCCGGGATCAACTACCATCTCTACGCCGACGACACCCAACTCTATTATAAGATTAAAACTCATGCTGACATCCTTCACCTCAACAACACTCTCATCAAGATTCAAGCCTGGTTCCACATTACCCACCTCAAACTCAACCCTAAAAAAACTGAAATTATTCTTTTTTCCCCTAAAAATAACCAGCTCCCCATTCAGAATTGGATCTCTGACCTTAATGCCCTCAACTGCTCCTTATCTTTGTCCTCCTCAGTCAAATCACTAGGGATCTCTCTTGACAACCTCCTTACCCTCAAGGTACACATCAACAATTCTGCCATAGGAGCCCTCTTCACTCTCCGCCACCTTATGATAATCAAGCCCTTCATCCCTATCGATGAATTCAAACTAGCAGTCCAATCCCTTGTTCTTTCTCACATTGACTATGGCAATGCCATTCTCACCGGAATTCCCAAGATCCACCTTGCACCTCTTAAATCTGTGCTTTACCTTGCAGCTAGGCTTACCTCAGACTGCAAGCGATTCAACCACATCTCCCCTGCCCTTAAAACCCTTAAATGGCTCCCCATTGAAGGTAGGTCCACTTACAAAACAAAACGCCCTGAAGAAATTGCCTGAATTGAGACTGGCAATGAAACATGTCAGCAAGTAGAGCAGGGCTAGATAGGTATTAGCCTGCCTCTCCTTTTTAACTTCCCTCAAACAACACTTAACCAAGAGAATAAAGTTGAACTGTGTGTTGTTTGTGTGGTTTTTATATGTTTTATGTTTGACACATTCCTTTGTGTCGTTTGTCTGTTTTCACACACTGCATTCTTTTCACAAGCACTGTTTTGTTTGTTGCGTGGACACAATTTTTCCTTTGAGCTTGATGGTGCCAATGATGAGAGCAGGGCAATCCTGGTGAGTACCTGCCAGGTTCCCGTTGGTGGTTCGCCCGTGAGGCGCCATCTTGCTCACACACACTTTTTTCTATTAGTCTTAGTTTGACACTTAAGTGTGTGTTTTGTCTGTCTCACAACTGTTTGTTTATTTTTCCCATGGGACTGGGCAGATATTTTAAATAAGGCATAACCTGGATGTACCTCCTACCTCAATTATTCAAAGAGAGTAGTATCTTGCAAATGATTTGCATCTGATGGTACACCACAAAGTGGGTCAAAATTTAATGCCTAAGTGGTCTAGGTCTTGTTTGTGAATATACCACTTACAAAACAGCCTGCATTACTCACAAAATTCTCCATCAGAACACACCAACCTACCTCGCTAACAAACTAACTAAAGCCGGTAGCTCCCGTTCCTTGAGATCCTTTTCCGGCAACACGCCTTGCATTTGGAATATCCTTCCAACTGACCTTCGCTGCAACCCTTCCTACTCTAGCTTCAAAAGAGAACTCAAACTACATCTCCTCAATAAATACTGGGGACCCTAATCCCTATCTGTTCTCGTCCACTGGCCACATCTGTCCGACCCTAGATGCACCCGCCCTCCCTTTTTCAGCCTTACTCGCCCTTCCTCCTCGTCACTTCCCCCTCCCTGTTTACCACCTTCACTCCTCCTTGCACCCCCCTTCCCTTGTCCACCCTCGGCCCTCATCCCCTCCAACCCCCCCCCCCCACTTCGGCCCCTCCCGCTCTCTTCCTTACCAACCTACTGGACCACTAACCTCCCTATCCTGACTGTGCAATTTCCGTCTCTCTTTTCAATTTGTGCCTTATGATATTTTTGATTATCACATCTTCCACATCTTGGTGTGCTTATTTCCCATATTTATTATTGTGAAATCTGTCAGGCGGAGACTTTTATGTTGTGTATATACATTGATGCTATGTATGTCCCCTGTCTTATTGACCTTCTTGTCTCAAAAATGTAAAGCGCTCTGATACTCCTGGGTTCAGCCAGCGCTATATAAAACCTCTAAAATAAATAAATAAATCATGCTAACTCTGGGTTTGTAGGATTATTGTTTGAAACATGTTGCTATGGCTACAAAGCACCATTTGCGACCACTAAAAACGGTCATACATCTGGCCCCTGGACCCGGTATTATCTCTGCATCCATGTGGTTATTTTACCTTCTGAGGAGAAAACTCATAATCATTGGTTTATGGTATGAGAATATGAGCATAATTTGGGAATTTCAGACTACTGATACTTTTGTATAAAAAACCAGCACACCCATAATCTGTGCCTGTGTTGTGGACTTTCTCGTAAGGGGTGGTGTCTCCATTAAAATACAATATATTTGTGAGGTTGTGAGAATGTTGTATTTCTGTATATATATGTGCATGACTGAAGTATTCTGCACCTGAAAATGCAATAAAGAAAATTAAGCCAGACTTCCCCCTATGATGGAGTCTTTAAGGACTAAGAACGAATGTAATTTGGGTGGAAGAAAAATGTAGACACCCTACAATAAAAAAAGGAAGAAGAAACCAGGCCAGAAACCAGGCCCGAAAAAAATTAAATATAACTCTACGGAAGACAAGAAGTTGTAATAGTTTGAAATGAAGCCCACAAGATCCAGAAAGAAAACTGAAAATACCGTGCAGAAGTGCAATAAGAAGCCAAGAATTACTTAGACGTGAAGCAACAGCATTTAGAGAGCCCCCAGATGACATTTTCAGCAATCTTGAATTATAACCAGGGTAAATTTGCAATCAGTGCGGATTCCTTTTCTAAAATTATTTAATAATTGTCTCCTTCACCAAAACAAACAGGCAACATCTCTCATAACTTGAAGAAATACCTGTATGCATGGAACCGGATGTTAATTACTTCATGTATGATGTGGGCCGTAAGAAAGTGTGTGGGAGTACAGCGTTTTTCAGAATCCAGAGCTAAGTCAGCTGCTGGAGCACTGGCAGGACATGCAATCGAATTTACAGGGGTCGGTACATGGGAGATGACTGACTCGGGACCCACAGGAGCTAGATCTAAGAGGCAGAAGCCAAAGTGAATATGGGGTGTCAGAAGGTTCTGTGTACAGTAGTCTAATTCCAGGGACATGCACAAAAGTGGAAAATGGTGCCAGATTCAGTAATGGAACTCCAGAAATGTACAGGATCAGGGTTCCTAAGAAGAGTAGGTTTTCAGTAGAAACAGGCGTTTGGACCTGCCTCCTACAGGGTGTGTAAATTGATGGGGTGGGGCACTTTTATTTGCGTATAACCCAAATCACGCCGCCATTCAATTTGAGTGATACTTCAAATTACTGTTGAGGGCACACAAGACTGGGTATGCCTTTACAGTAGACAGCCGATGAAGTAACTTTGTGAACTTGATTCTTCCCTGCCAATTCAAACACCAAGTGATCAGACTTTTTGTCTCCCTTTCATATGCTTCAACCACATGGGACCAGATAATTCTGGATACAATGGTAGGAACAAATCCCATATAAATATATACACAGACACACACACACACACACACACAAAGTCACTGGAAAAAAAACAGTACAAGGACGTTATAGTTAGGTACATGTTTTACACACACAAAACCTTACAAATTCAGCGGTTCTAGTTATACTTATGTTAAGAATTACTTAACTGCATGAGTTATACTTTCTTCAAGTAAGTATACTATAAGTTAAGCCTTTGGCCGTGCACAACAGGGCTTTGGTGTGTGAGTGGGTGTATATTCCCTGTCAGGTTGGGGCCAGTCAATCAGGGCCTTGCTTTTGACCCCGGATCTATGGATCCCCCGCGAGTAGATCTGCGAAGGATTCGAGTCCCAATGTATACAAATATACAAATTTCTTTTGTTTTTTTTACTCCAAAATTACTGAACAGATGTACACAAAATTACAATTTCTCCCAAATTTCGGTTTAGGCTGCCATCATGTTCAAAAACTGCAAAATCCCCATAAACATTGCATGGGGAAAAAGCGTTTTGGGGCCCCCATATTTTCTCAGCCCCGCTTCATGAGTCAACCTGAAACTTTTCACACAGCACATAAAGTGAGTGGCAAATTAGTTTTGAAACTTTTGTGAAGATTCATCAAACAGCGCCAAAGGTATTAGCAAAAAAAAAAACTCTTTATCTAAGGAACAGTTATTGCTAGCGATAACTTTTCTGCACGGCATGGACTTAGTGCAGAAATTTGCTTTGGCATTCCCATTGCAGTGCCTTTCAAAGGCTCCCCACCTGGGACCATCAAATCACCGCCTGCAAGACCAGGAGAAAATGCCTTATCTGGTGGCAGTCATCGAATGAATTTGGCGGTGTGGGGACAGGGCCCAGGAGTGGTGGCCCTGTCCCACACTGTCACACTCGTACTCAGGCCCTCAGTGTTTGCTCATACTTGGTGGGAGGTTTGAAATTGCTCCCACCAAAAGAGAACAAACACAGGTTTCCGTTCCCATGACAGTGTGGGCAGGTAAACTGCCATGTGACAAATTAGAAGCCAACCCTGGGGGATGGGCCCTTTATTGGCTTCAGGATGGGGGGCGCGTGGCCCCCTCACTATGTACAGCGCATCTGGGCCCCAGTGAATGGGGTCTGCTGGGGCTAAAAAGGGCTTGGGTAGAGGGCCCCTCCCCTTTTTTGCAAAGGTTGGTCCCCAAGGATGGGGTCCCCGAGGCCAAAATCAGCCTGGGTGGGGGCTACGTTCCACCTCCCCCTTTGTTTTTCACAGTCAGGCCCCAGGACATGGAGTCCCCGGGGAGGAGGGGCCCTGTGTTCCCCCATCCCAACTATATATTAATTCGCCCCCGACCTGGTCCACCCTGGGGCCTAGTAAAAACAAGCATACACGCTTACTTTTTAAAAAACATTTCCCACAGATATTTTTGCCCCCAAGCTGTGTCCCTGTGGAACCCCACCACCAGGTCTAGGGGGTTGGGGTATTACTACCCTGCCCCCTTGTCTTTTTTATTAATGTTTTATCTTGGGACTCAGCTGAGTCCGTGTCCCACAATGGATGCCACCACTTCCTTGGTTGAAGTGGTGGCAGGCTACCAGATCTCATTTTGAGATCTGTCAGATTCGCGGATTATCACCAGCATATCGAGAAATATATAAAAAAAAAATCTTTAATACCTCCTAGACTACTGAAAGGATTTACATCAAGTCACAAAAAGAGATCTTTCTGGACCAAGATCTAGCTTTCTGCCACATTTGATGTAATTCTTTTCAGCAATTGTGCTGTAGTCGTCTCTAAAATCCCTATGAGAAATTGCATGGGGAAAGTGAATTTTAGGACCCCTCTTTTTTCTAGGCTCCCGCTTGACGAATCACCCCAACATGTTCCAGACAGCAGCTGAAGTTATTGGTGTACTAGTTTTGAAAATGTCGTGAAGATTTGTCAAACTGCGTGATAGACCTGGCTTTATCCCCAGACTTTTTGCTTCTTGACCTCCTATGTTTGGCCCTGTTTTTGTTGGTTTTAGGACTCTGGGCACTTTACCACTGCTATTCAGTGCTAAAGTGCATATGTTTGCCAAGTAAATGTTTTTATGGATTGGTGTTTTCATGATTGGCTTATTTGACTTACTACTAAGTCCCTAGTACAGTGCACTGTGTGTGCCCAGGGCCAGTAAGTCAAATGCTGCTAGTGGGCCCGCAGCACTGATTGTGCCACCCGTACAAGCAGCCTTTCAAAGGAGTCTCAGACCTGCCACTGCAGTGTCTGTGTGCAGTTTCTACTACCATGTCAGCCTGGCAGGTGCACACACTTGCCAGGCCCTACCCTTCCATTTTCTTACATGTAAGACACCTCACAGGTAGGCCCAAGGTATCCCCATGGGCAGGATGCAGTGTATGTGAAAGGTAGGACATGTACTGATGTTTGACATGTCCAGACAGTGAAATACAGTATATTTCATTCTTCACTATTGAAAGGCTATCTGTCACATAGGATAGATTGGGAGATATTTTGCAACAGCTTACAAGTATAACTTCCCACTGGGACAAGATAGAGAAATGGAATTTAGTATGCTTGAACTATGAATTTATTCACACATCTTTTAGTAAAGATGGTTTTTAAATTATGTGTTTGAAAATGCCACTTTTACAAAATAGGCATTTTCTTGCTTAACCATCCTGTGTGCCTCTGCTGGGTTGTGGATTGACTGTTTGGCTTTGAATTGACAGGGTATGGGGATGTGCATTTGCTGTAGACAGCCACTGGGGGGGTTGAAGTGTGTCCTACCTCTCCTGGATGAGCCAAGACTGGGCTGAATAGACCTGGCCTGCATTTAGACTAGTGGGAGGAGATTTCCTTGCACCTGAATAGGCCCTGTCTGCCTACACAATGTTGTCTCCACCTCCTGTCAGGAAGCTGGGCCAGAGAGGACAGAACTGGGTTGGACGGAGCTAAGAGACTCTCGGCCACAAGAGACTAAAATGTGGGATAAATACTGGGGCCCAGACCCCAGACGTTTAGATTACTTCTGGACACAAGAGGAATCTCTGTCAAGGAGAAGAGCTGGGAAAACTGAAGGAGAAGTACTGCCCCTTTGCTGTGTGGGGTTGGCCTGCAGTGGCTGTTTCTGCAAGGAAAGGACCAAGACTCCGCTGTGTGCCCTGTATTTTGCTTGAAGAAGATCTCCAAGGGCTTGGTGTAGAGCTTGCCTCCTGTTCTGAAGTCTCAGAACAGGAGACTCCTGCACCTGGAACTGCTGTTTCAGCTGCCACAGAGGGAACCAGCAACACCGACACCGGCGAGAGATGCTGTGACCTGCAATGAAGCTGTGGGCACTGCTCGTGAAGTGCACGACGGACCGCCCCGACTTACACCACAGCACAACGCTTGCCGACACCGCACTGTGCCGACTCTGATGGCGTCACCGAGGCTACTGCCTGCACCGGAGCCAAGGGCACCACTCATGATACTCACAACGCACCACCCGACTCGTATAGCAGCCCCGACCTCACCGACGCCAGTGCTTCATCATCGCAGAGCCAATACCTGATGTGGGTGACCATCCAAATCCATCGACCCGCATCATCGTAATGAGCCAATGCCTCGACTCAACCGCGACGTCACCTTCCCGGCAACAATAAGGAACTGACGCCTCACCTCCCCTGCATCGCAGTAAGGACACAACACCTCACCTCCTCTGTGGTCGCGAGGAGCCGACGCCGCCCAGTGCCAATGAAGCATCATCTCCCTGACGCCGTGCATCGTCTTTGTTTTCATCGTTTACCGAAGGTGCTGTTCTTTGGGGTACGTGTGGCTTCGGGCCCGACGCCGTGCACCTCGCGGTCAGCGCCGTGCTTTTGGATTTTCAGTGGGCACAACGTCATAACAGCCCGAGGTGGAGCTATATGTTGCTGCAAGCTTTATTCATGTGAATAACCTATTTTTGATCATATCTTGCTATATGTATGGTGGATTTTTGTCATTTTGGACTTGTTTGGTTTAGATAAAGATTATTTATTTTCCTAAACTGGTGTGGTGTCCATGTCTAGTGTTTTCACTGTGCCTTGCAAACTGCCTCTGGGGGGGGAGGAGGAGGAGGAGGAGGAAGAAAGAGAGAAGAGAGAGAGAGAGAGAGAGAGAGAGAGAGAGAGAGAGAGAGAGAGAGAGAGAGAGAGAGAATGAATGAATATGTTATGTTATGTTATGTTATGTTATGTAACATTTTTAATGCGCACAGATGCTCCAGCAAAGGAGCGTCCTGGCGCAAGGGAAAGGCAGACACAACACAACACTAAAACCAGCACCAAAAACAGAGCACTTAAAACAGGGGGAGTTTAAAACAGAAAAGTTTTCAAGGCCCTACGGAAAGATATTAGATCATCCAGAAGACGGATTTCCAGGGGGAGCGCATTCCAGAGAACTGCAGCTTTCACTCGGAAGGAGCGTCCTCCCATCCGGCTGAGTCTGAACCGAGGCACAACCACCAAGGATTGTCCAAGGGAGCGAAGTGAGCGAGTTGGCACATAAGGAGAAATCAAATTATTAAGTAGCAAAGGTGCCGACTCACGAAGAATTTTAAAAACCATGCTGAGGGCTTTAAATTGGATTCGCTTATTCATCGGGAGCCAATGTAGGGACCGCAGAGTGTTGGAGGTAGGGCAAGCCCGAGGCAAGCCGACCACCGCCCTAGCCGCAGCATTCTGGACTCGCTGTAAACGGAGAATCTCAGCTTGGTTCACTCCTAAAAGGAGTGAACTAGCATAGTCCAGGCGAGAAATAATCATCGCTTGAATGACCAGCTGTCTTGTAGGAGCATCGAAGAATTTGAGCAGGGGTCTTAGCCCGCGTAATACTCCAAAACAGCAGGCCGCCACTCTCTTCGTGTGAGTCACAAAGCTTAACGTATGGTCAAGCCATACTCCCAAATTCCTGAGTTCCAGGACAGGGGCTGGCGCTGTTCCCAGCTCAGAAGGCCACCATCCATCTCCCCAGAGGTCCGCATCCCTTCCAACGATCATCACCTCCGTTTTTGATGCGTTCAGCTGGAGACAGTTGTTATTCATCCAGCTGGCCACCTCTCTCAGTCCACTGCGGAACCTGAGGGCATCCTTCTTGGCATCCCCGCTGATCGTAACCGCCAGCTGAGTATCGTCGGCATAGGAGACCATGGTTAGGCCCCATTGCCTGGCGACTTCAGCCAGCGGCTGCACGTACAGATTAAAAAGCGTGGGACTCAGCGAGGAGCCTTGAGGCACCCCCAGGTCCAACGGATGGAATTTGGACTGAAAGGGAGGGGTGGCAACGCAGAAGGAGCGATCACTAAGGAAGGAGCGGAACCACTGCAGAGCTGAACCACCAAGGCCAATGTCCTGCAAGCGGTGTAGAAGGATGCGATGGGAAACAGTGTCAAAGGCAGCGCTCAGGTCTAATAAAATAAGCGCTGCCGTTTGACCTGCATCCAATACAATCCGCAAGTGCTCAACCATTGCCAGAAGGGCCGTCTCGGTGCTGTGACCAGCACGGAACCCATTCTGCACGGGATCCAGGACATTAACCTGGGTCATATGCTCTGTGAGGGCCAGATTTACATGGGCCTCCATGACCTTGGCCGGCCAAGGGAGCAAAGATATCGGGCGGTAGTTTTCAGGTTTCGACGGATCCAAAGATGGTTTTTTCAGGATCGGGGAAACTACCGCTTGCTTCCACTTGGCAGGAACAAGGCCAGAAGTCAGGGAGAGGTTGATCAGAGAACACACTATTGTGCGTCCCTGGAAGGCAGCATCCCTGAAAAGGGCCGACCTTACCGGATCTGCAGGCGAGCCAGATTTGACTCGCAAGGCCCATTTCGCAAACTCCTCGTTAGAAAGAGTTGGAAGGGAATGCAGCGATGGACAATTGCTAGAGCCACTCCAAGGAATCACAGGTGGTAGTGGACTCGGAAACGCCTGGTAGATTTTTTTAACTTTGTCCAGAAAAAAAGTGGCTAATGCTTCACAGTGGGAGGTAGAGCTGTCCAACTGCGGAGGAACCCTCTTTGCCATCAGATCTTTTATGGTTTTAAAGATGGTTTTTGTGGGGTTGAGGCTGTTACAAAATTCTGCTGCGTAAAACGCCGCCCGGGCCCTACATATGGCTCGATGGTAGAGCTTAACTAGGGCCTGGTAGGCGGATTTCCTATCGGCGTCATACGTCCTGCGCCACTCCCTTTCTGCCCGTCTACAAGAGGACTTCATGGCACGCAACGCACTGTCATACCAGGGGCTGGCCTGCCGAGGTCTGGACTTACTGGAGATGATAGGTACCAGGGCATCAAGCGCCCTGGTAATCCAGTTACAGAATCGATCATAGCCCGAGGTGACGTTCAGCAATGGACCCAGAGGCTCAGCACCCATGATGCAGTGAAGATCCTCCAGCCTAAGTTTATTCCAGTGGCGCCGAGGTATCCGCAGAGGAGGTGGAATAATAGGGTTGGCAGGAAGAGGAAGCCAAGCAGACACCAAGTAGTGGTCAGACCAAACCACAGGATCAACCGCCACGATCTGGACATCCAAGAGGGTCGTAAAAAACGGGTCGAGGATGTGACCAGCCACGTGTGTAGGCTGGGTGACAAGCTGGATCAGCTGCAGAGCCTCTAAGTCGGCCAAAAAACCACTGATGGCCAGAGACTCCAACCTATCGAAGTGGAGGTTGAGGTCGCCTAAGATCGAAAAATTGGCGCAGCCACTAGCCAATAGGCTCACGGCCTCTGGAAAGGCACCTCTAAAAGCTACATCGCTGCCTGGGGGGCGATAGACAACCATTCCCGACAGCGAGAACTGGGGGCTGATGGTAACTTTGAACAGCGCACTCTCGCAACCAGCAATCTGCAAGACCGTCCAGGTGCAAGTATAATCAGATTTAATGAATAAGGCAATACCTCCACCTCTCGAATGGCGATTAGATCTAAAACATAGGTAACCCAGGGGACAAGCAAGGTTGACTATGGCGTCATCAGTGTCTTGGAGCCAGGTTTCAGTTAAAGCCAGCAAATCTGGTTTCTCATCCAGGATAAGGTCCGCCACAGATAGATGGTGCTTTACTAGAGATCTGGTATTAAGATTTAAAAATCGTAGACCAGATCCCAGGCGACCAGATGCAGGAGAGACACCGGGACGAACTCGTGGAGCAGGGGAGGAGGCAAGCTCGCGAATACCTCCAGGCCGATCAAGCGACCACCCATTACAAACACATTGACACGGGCCACATAGCGGGTGGGATAGTGCGGCCGAGCAACGTGGGAGAGAATCCCTAATGGCTCGAAGCGAGGCACTGCAATAGACAATCATCCTGACAAATCAAGGATGAAAGCGTACAGCGATTCCACAAAGTAAAACCCCCAGCGTCCCGCGCGTCCTTAGCGCGGACGGGCGCAGACGGGCAGACTCTGGCTCGACTCCGGCGCGAGTCAGGCGTGACCGCTGCGCGTCACCGCTGCGCGACCGGAGTGAGCATTAAGTAGCAGCTCACCTGTGCTGCAGAAGCGCTAGAGCGCTCAGACAAAAGGCGGAGGGAGGCAGAGACCACCCCAAGATGGCGACCAGGCGCCACGAGGAAGCTGCCAAAAAGACGGTAGGCTCCGCGCTAAGCGCGGTGGGGGCACTCTTTAAAATGCAAGTATGTGGGCAGAATAATTGTGCAGTTAAAATCAAGGCTCACCAAGGAAAAATAAACAATATGAAAAACGAGCGTTTTAAAATGCTAATATCAAGCGCAGCACGCTTAAATGAATGCCAAGCACAGCGCGCATGCAGGCGCCTTTCCCAAGAAGGAACAATGGGAGAGCTCGCCTTAAGTAGCAGCTCACCTGTGCTGCAGAAGCGCTAGAGCGCTCAGACAAAAGGCGGAGGGAGGCAGAGACCACCCCAAGATGGCGACCAGGCGCCACGAGGAAGCTGCCAAAAAGACGGTAGGCTCCGCGCTAAGCGCGGTGGGGGCACTCTTTAAAATGCAAGTATGTGGGCAGAATAATTGTGCAGTTAAAATCAAGGCTCACCAAGGAAAAATAAACAATATAAAAAACGAGCGTTTTAAAATGCTAATATCAAGCGCAGCACGCTTAAATGAATGCCAAGCACAGCGCGCATGCAGGCGCCTTTCCCATATCGGTCACAAAACATTCCTACATACCGATGCAATTTGGTATTAGGAAGGGACGCTCTAAACACACCCCTTAATAATAGTGAATCACGAACCCATTTTGCGATTCGGTAACAGGTCACCGAATCGCAAAATAGAGTTTACTGCATCTGAAAAGCATTTTTTGCTTTCACAAACTGGACAATTCTGCAAATCGGCCTGTTTGCGAAGATGCATGCTTGATGCATGTGCCCCTTAGTTTGATGGGTTAAGATGCTGTAATGCTTTATTTTTAGTTCTAGGTTAATAAGAATTATTCTAAATTAGAATTTTATTTTGCAATAAAAATTTTTTTTTATTAAACTTCATTATTTTCCCTCTGTTTTACTATATGGAGAGCGCCACCCTAATGGCGGAGACCTTGTATATGTGTGAAATTTTACTAATAGTAACTTTACACTTGTAAGTCCTGTTCCAACAGCAGGCTCCAACTCCAGTTTTGAGGTGGAAAATGCAAATATCGTTTTTTAGGACAAAATTTACACTTCAAAATGCTGAATAGCAAAAAAGTTTTAAGTTATTACTATTTGCAGTAGTATGTTTACACATTAGTAAATCTTCTTGTGTAAATATGCCTCCGTGAATAGGCCCCTTGGTATTAAGAAGCACCTGTTTTGCATCTGTAAAGGCTTCAAACTCTTCCCCTCCCCTCTCCTCCCCTGGGCCACTATGAATGGTAACAGGCTTAAACAGCTACTGCTTGCAATCTAATGCTTACCACTCCTGTATAAATGTAAAAGAACTATGCTAAGATGGATGTTTAAGTCCTTAAGCCTGGCCCACCAAGCCATGTATGGGAGGAGCCCTGCCCTTATCCAAAAACTGGTCGCCCACTATTCTCCCCATCGACAACTTAGATCAAGCTCAAAATTCTTGAGGAAAGCGACCACAATCAAAATTGCCAGATGGGGTGGAAGATCCTTCACCCATCTGGTACCAACACTCTGGAACAGCTTAGACCCAGAGCTTCAACTCACGGAAAAGCATCCTTTAGAAAGAGACTTAAGACATGGCTCTTCCCATAAGACTAAGTGCTCACTGCCTCTACCTCTGCATCACCTCAGCGCTGAGATGCCCAAGGGTATTCACGTGCTTTACAAATCTCATAAACATAAACATGTTAACAATCAGTCTAATGTAGCAGTGAATAATCGGGCAACAGTGCCTGTTTGACTATCATTCCATTCCGCTCTGTTTTTAGCCGATGACAACTCAGGTATAAACTGTTTTTGGACAGTAAAGATTACAGTTCACAAACTGACTCCTTTCCTGCTAAGAATTATAGATCTCTGCTACATTTCTGGATCTAGCAGTACTGATTTCATCGGAGGCGGTCGCTCCTCCACGCTGCTCCCTGCCCTGCGAGACTGTCTGGTATCGTAGCGCCCACAGCTTGCTAGAATTGTACCTGCATTAATTAAACTACCGCATTGCTCGTTGTGCCCGTTCGAGTCAGAACGCTCGATTTAATTGCCGTATTATTGCGCTGCCCTGCCGAGGTCACGAGCGCTCATTAGCTTATTATCACGGCGCTAGTCTGACACAGCGCGCTGCAACGCTCTGATTTAGTGTGCTGCCTGTGTGAGGGATTTCTGTGCCTGACTGTAACTTGTGCCGGTTCCACTGACCTACTGATCACGTTCTGTTGATTATAGTGTGCCCCAACCCGATAGCGCTTTTGGGCAGACTGCCATTTTGTGCCTTGTTGTTGTTTGTGACTCCCTGCCCTGAACTCCGCCCCGCTCCCGCCTCCCAGCTGCTCCTCCCCCGCCCCTCCCCCTCTACTATCCTTTTATGACTGATGCATGTTCGCGCAGCGTTCACGCCGAAGGTGCGCCAAAGGTAAGCCCGTCTATGCCCGTCCGCGCCTGGACCGCGCCCAGCGCCTGTCCCCCTGGTCCCCGCCGCACCCAACCCACTAGAGTCACTTATGATGCCGCAACTCCCCTCGCCCTCAACCCCGGACGCACACCACAATGCTGCGTTGCCACCCCAGGTCATACCCACGGCCCATTCGCCTGCCTCTCCTGCAAGTTCAACTGCTTCAGGACCCTCACCAAATCCACTTCCTCCACACACACCTCCGACTCTATCCGCCTGAAGTGCATCCTGCTTAACACCCGCTCGGTCCACAGACACGCAACTGAACTCTGGGACCTACTCGACACTGCGTCACCGGACATCGCCTTCCTTACAGAAACATGAATGAACGCATCATCAGCACCCGACATCGCCATAGCCATACCGGACGCTTACAAGATTATCCAAAAAGACCGCACCAATCAAAAAGGAGGAGGCCTCGCCATCATCCATAGGAACACCATCAAAATCACGACCAGCTCCGACGATAATCTTGCAACCGCCGAACATCTCCACTTTCAGATCCACACCGACCCTAGGACCACACTCAGAGGCACCCTCATCTACAGACCTCCAGGTACCCACACTCAATTCAACGATGACATCACGGACTTCATCTGCCCACATGCCCTCGCCTCCGAGAACTACATTCTACTAGGAGAGCTCAACTACCACCTTGAAAACAAACACGACAGCAACACCACCACCCTTCTGGACAACCTAGCCAACCTCGGACTCAAACAACTTGTCGACACCCCCACCCATATAGCCGGACACACGCTCGACCCTATCTTCACCTCCAGTAATCACATCTCCTTCGACCGCACCACAGCTCTCCACTGGACGGACCACAGCTGTGTTCACTTCAGCTACAAAACCACCCTAACCCACAACCGCCCACAACCTATTCCTCTGAGAAACTGGAACAAAATCACCTCCGACCAACTCCTCACCTCACTCAACAAAAACCCCCCCACCCTCTCATTGGACCCAAACCAAGCGGCCACCATTCTCAAGCAATGGATCACCCACAGTGCTGACGAATTAGCACCCCTGAAAAAGCACCAGATCGAATCAGCCAGCAAAAAGGCTCCCTGGTTCAATGATGACCTCAAACAATCCAAAAAGCTATGCCGCACCCTGGAGAAAACATGGAGAAAAAACCCAACCACCGACAACATGGCCACCCTCAAGGCAGCCACCCGCAAACACCACCAACTGATTCGATCAACCAAGAAATCAACATTCAAGGAGCGTCTCGACAACAACACTCACAACAGCAAGGAACTCTTCAACATCGTCAAAGAATTCACCAACCCCACCGCAGCATCTAACGACATCACTCCCTCCCAAGACCTCTGCGATGCGTTATCCTCCTTTTTCTACAACAAAATTGCCGACATCCACAACAGCTTCAAGAACACTCCCAGCGTTCAACCCTCCCCACCCCCCTCAGATTCTACTCCGCCAACTAGCATCCTTAGTGCCTGGAACCCAATCACCACTGAAGACACCACCCGCCTAATGAACTCAATCCACTCTGGCTCGCCAACAGACCCCTGCCCCCACCACATCTTCAACAAAGCCGGCTCCATAATCGCACCCCAACTCCGGGATGTCATCAACTGCTCGTTCAACTCTGCCACCTTCCCAGAAAGCTGGAAACATGCCGAAGTCAGCGCCCTTTTGAAGAAACCCACAGCAGACCCCTCTGAACTTAAAAACTACCGACCCATATCCCTTCTCCCATTCCCGGCCAAAGTCATTGAGAAAGCCGTCAACAGCCAGCTCGCCGCCTTCCTTGAATCCAACAACTCCCTCGACCCTTCTCAGTCCGGATTTCGAGCCAAACACAGCACCGAAACCGCCCTCATTGCAGCGACAGACGACATCCGAACACTACTGGACAACGGAGAATCAGTGGCCCTCATTCTACTCGACCTCACCGCCGCTTTCGACACAGTCTGCCACAGCACCCTCATACAACGCCTCAGCAACATCGGCATACAAGGAAAAGCCCTGGACTGGATCATATCGTTCCTAGCTGGGAGAACTCAGAGAGTCCGACTTCCCCCATTCAACTCAGAGGCCACTGAAGTCATCTGTGGAGTTCCACAAGGATCTTCACTCAGTCCCACCCTCTTCAACGTTTACATGAGCCCACTCGCATCCATCGCGCGCCAACACAACCTCAATATCATCTCTTACGCCGACGACACCCAATTAATCCTTTCCCTCACCAAAGACCCCAACACCGCCAAAACCAATCTGCACGAAGGCATGAAAGAAGTAGCCGAATGGATGAATCACAGCCGCTTAAAACTCAACTCAGACAAAACGGAGGTGCTCATCCTAGGATCTTCCCCCTCTGCCTGGGACGACTCTTGGTGGCCTTCCGCTCTGGGCACAGCACCCACACCCACAGACCATGCACGTAACCTTGGCTTCATCCTAGACTCCTCTCTCTCGATGTCCAGACAAGTCAACGCAGTCTCATCCTCCAGCTTCAACGTACTTCGCATTCTCAAAAAGATCTTCCGCTGGATCCCCCTCGAGACAAGAAAGACTGTCACCCACGCACTGGTCACAAGTCGATTGGATTATGGTAACACACTTTACGCCGGAATCACAGCAAATTTACAGAAAAAAACTCCAACGCATCAGCGAGACTCATCTTGGACATCCCTCGCCAAGACCACATTACCGGACACCTAAAAGACCTCCACTGGCTTCCCGTCAACAAAAGAGTTACATTCCGTCTCCTCACCCACGCGCACAAGGCCCTCTACAATTTAGGACCCGAATGCCTCAACACTCGACTGTCCTTCTACAAACCCACCCGCCAACTAAGATCGTCCAATAAAGCCCTTGCTGCAGTCCCGCGCATCCGAAAATCCACCATGGGAGGAAGATCCTTCTCCTTCCTGGCGGCCAAAACCTGGAACTCACTCCCCACTCGCCTCCGCCTTACTCAAAACCACATCTCCTTCAGAAAAGAACTTTAAACATGGCTATTCGACAAATAATTAACCCCTTCCCAAGCGCCTTGAGACCCTCTGGGTGAGTAGTGCGCTATATAAATGCCCGAACTTGAACTTGAAAACATTTTTTTTTTTTTAAACTCTTTATTCGTGACTGCATTCAGATAGTACAGTTTACATATATCCATCATTGACTTCATACAGTCTTTTCTCTTTTTCTCCCTTTGAACTTTAGGCATTTGACTTATTATCTCACATAACTGTGTTCATACAGGGCGCTACTGGCATCGTATCCTGATCAGTGTAAAATAACACCTTCTCATACATGGGTCCCTACTGATAATATCATAGTTGTCATCAGCCTTTGTGTAACATTGGTCCCACATAGTCAAGTCGTAGCCATTCCCCGTCCCACCCAACCCTCCTTCCCTCCCCTGTACGTCTCCTGGCGTCTCCACCCATCGTGCACTGTAGCCATTGGCCTAAGAAGGAAGGAAATTCACAGATAACAGACATGTCTGGAAAAATTATGCTCGTCATCGTCTGGCAGACCTGTGCGCACCCTGGACAAGGCCCTACTCTCGGTCTCACCTACTCCTGTCCGACAGTCTCAGTTATGCAGTCCCTGCCTGTGAGGGCGTCAAGTCTATGTCCTCTAGTTCCAGCAGCATCCGTTCCCAGTCTTGTGCAATTGGGTGTTTCCGTAGCCCTCGCTCTTCTTCTCTACGCAGAACCACGCCTTCAGCCCTACCCCACTTTAACAATTCAGCTCTCCAAGTCACTACAGCTGGGGGTCTTGCAGACTTCCACTTCATGGTCAATGCTCTAACCGCCAACAGCAGTGCCAGGTCCATGAACTTCAGTGGGGCTTTATGTCCCTTGGGTCTTTTCCTGTGTCCGATCAGGCTAGGCAGCGCTCCCTCCGGTATCTGCATGCCCGTAACGGTGTGAAGTATGTGTCGGACCTGTCCCCAATATCCACTTAGGAGTGGGCAAGACCACATCATGTGGAGAAGACCGGCCTCATCTGCCTCACATCGAGGGCAGCGATTGGAAGAGGCAGGGAACATCCTGTGAAGTCGCTGGGGGGTGAGATATGCCCTATGCAGTACCATGGCCTGTATAAATTTGAACTTCACATTCCTGGACACCCTTCTGGGGTGTTCCAGAACAAGTTTCCAGGCCCCATCCGTCAGAACCTCCCCTGTGTCAAGCGTTCAAGAGTCTCTAAGTGTGTTAAGAGGCATAGCAGCATGTTCTCTAATCCCGGTGTATAGCCACCGCACTACGTGTCCCCCTGTTACCATGTAGTGAAGTAGATGCACTAGTTCATGTTGCATGGGTTTATTGCGCTGCGGAGCCCACGTACGTTGTATGTAGTACGACACTGTGGCATGTAGGAAGTATAGTCGTGGTGGGGCCCCCGTGGCTTGTATAAAGGAAGCATGATCCAACAGTGCGTCATCTCCGAACAAGTCCCCTACTCTATCCACTCCCGCCTCCGCCCATGGTCGCAACCTGCGTTGCGTCAGCCGTCCCTGTGGCGTTGGGAGTCCCAACAGGGGGATATTGTCCGCGTAGGCCTGGGCTGTCGACGTATACGCGCAGTACTGGTAACAATGATGTGGAATGCTTCCTTAACACAAACAATGATCCTCCAATAGCTAAAAGAAACTCGAAAACTATCATTAGAATTCCTGTCAATTTGCCCTATCAAGAAAAATTGATGGAAAGAAGTAGCCCAAGCACTAATAGAAACAAACAACTGGATAATTGCCAGGTCAGGTTTCAGCCGATTCGATATTTGTCCTGCTCATGGAAGATGAACAAAGACAGTGTTCGTGCCTTGATACTATCAGGTCTGTCTGCAGCATTCAACACCACAAACTGCAGGAAGCTGGTCCATGACCTGACCATTTTCCTCCTCCCACAGTCTAAATCCCCGCAACACTCTACCTTCAACTATGAACAACCATGTGCTTCCTTCCAATGAACCGTTTTCTGCCCATTACCTATTTCCTCAGCCAAAATGCATTAAAAAACATGGGATGAGAGTGGAGGTCAAGCCGTTGGCTGCTCTGCAAACAAAAGGAGGAAGGTCACATTACTGATCTTTTCCTCCCACCTGGTACTTATTCTCAATAGAGAACCACCAGATGTTCTGCATCCCAAAAAGAGCATATATGAGGCTCATAGCAGCCTAACACTGGACAAGAAGCCCATCATCCTGCAAACTACATGATGAAGGTCACATAACCCAATGACCTTCCTTCTCCTCCTGCCACCCACCAACCAGGAACCAAAAGGTGCATCCTGTCACACAGTTCTAAGCATCCACTTCCTCAGCTGCCTTGGAGGGAATCATCACCTGCTTAGAGTGGATGAAGCCATGACGTCAATTCACAAAGGAAACTTAGGGTCTGATTATGACTACAGTGGTCCAATGGACCACAGTAGCCACAGTGGCGGTGCGGGCCCACTGCACCGGCGGTCTGACCTCCTTATTATGAGTTGGGCGGTCGGACCACCATGGGACCACTGCTACTGCCAGGGATCCGTGAACCCTGGCGGTCTTGCAGAGATCTGAGGCCTACAATATGCTGGTGGTGTCGTTGCGGCACCGCTAAGCATGTTACGAGTTTCCTCAACGCCATGAAAACAGTTTTCATGGCGGTGAGCTTGCTTCATCATAACCAACAGCGAGCAGCATTCCATCAATGCTGAGGCATCCCAGAGCACAGATTTTGCCCTTCACCCGTTCAGAGCTGTTCCACCTTCATCAATGACCCCACAGGGACTATGCCCTTCAACAGATCGCCATTGTGAAGCTGAGCATCAGATCCAGCTTGCAGCTTGCCCCACCAATGACTCGTCAAATACCACTTTTTCTCCATTTAATTTTTTATGTCAGAAGGTAAACTTTCTACTGGGATGAACCTGGTCCCTGTAGCCGACCAGCGCTCCATCTCGGTCAGCCTTAACTTTTGACCTTGACCAGATACCCACAGTTGGTGCCTTTTTTTTTTGGGGCGCCATTTTTAATTAGAACTTTAAAAACCCATATCCCTGGTTCAACTTATTGGGTTTTTGTTATTTTGGTGTCATTTTATTTATTAAAACATTCTCTAGGTTTCTAAATTGGTTTTAGGATTTTTCTTGTGTTGTATTTTCACTTTATTGCTGTTGAAGCACCACATAAATACTTTACACATTGCCTCTAAGTTAAGCCTCACTGCTTTGTGCCAAGCTACCAGAGGGTTAAGCACAGATTTATTTAGTAACTTTAGTAACTTTAGTGGTTCACTCTGACAAGGATTGTGATTATTATTTGAGATGGGTTCTCATTTCCCTCCACTAATACTCTAATTTCTGATAAGAAGGATACCAACAGCTTCAACATATGAATATGGGGAAGTATGTATTTGCATCTGTATCTTGTCACCTTGCCCGCATTTAAGCCATAACAAGCTACCAACCACGCAATCTTGGATTCCATCTGCTCATCCATGGTCAATCCCACCAACTACTTTCCACAGTACAAAGATGAACCCACAACACTGCTACCAGCTTCCACCTGCTGCAGTCATGATCCACTCACAGAAATCAGCAAGTCAAGAAAACAACAGTTCCGTTCACTGAACTGCTTCCATATGCACAATCTCCATTTGAAAATCAGCTCCCATTCATCAGCATAATACCCTTGGTGTGCATGCTGCTCTGAACCAGGCCAAAGTACCCTTATCGAGGCCCAGGTCTCTAAAGTTAAGCCCCCACCACCATAATACCGAACTCACTGATCGCAAACACACCATCAAATACTATTTTGGAACCCATCCCAAGAATCCTTTGCTGGCTCGGTTTCCTTGGTGAGTCCCCATTTTCACAAATGATACTACGGTGAATTTTAACATCGGATTTTATGTTTGCGTTTGTTGTGCTACTCTATAAAGTACCTTGAAAAAAATGCTATGTATATGAAATTAAATAAATAACATAACTCAATAAGGACACTAGGTCTACTATGACACTATAGAGTATTGGTTTGACATTTTCTGAAATGTCAAACGTTTAAAACGTAGAGCTCTGAAAAATGATTCTTATTTCTTGCCCTACATATCAAAAGGCAATTTTGTTTCTTTGATCTGTAAGCACCCTGCAGGAAAACAAAACCTCTTTTACTGACTCGTTGCCATTTCAATGCATATGCCATTTGAATGAAGTGAGGGTTCTTTGACATAAATTAAAACGTTATTGACACGGTTGACATCAGGAAAATGGCAGTGTAAATCGAGTACAGAATTTGCATTGCCCTTTGTTAGACCTGGCATCTTTGGCGTGGTTTCCCCCTACCTTTTTCCCACTACCTCCTGTATTTTTGATGCTGTGCTGGATTTCGTTTTTGCTGGTTTAGATGCTTTGGGCACTTTGCCACTGCTGTTCAGTGTCAAAGTGCAAGTGCTCCCTGTGTAAATTGTTATTGTGATTGGTTATCCATGATTGGCATATTTGTGTCACCAAGAAGTCCCTAGTAAAGTGCACTGAGTATGCCAGGGCTGGTGATAACAAATGCTACTAGTGGGCCTGCAGCACTGATTGTGCCACCCACATGAGTAGCCCTAAAATGGTGTCTCAGGCCTGCCACCGCAGTGCCTGTGTGCAGTCTGTGAACTGCCATGTCCTCCTGGTCAGTGTCCCCACTGACCAGGCCTAACCCTTCCCTTTCTGTACACATTGGTCACCCCTATGGAAGGCTCAAGGTACCCCCTTGGGCAGGGTGCAGTGTATGTGAAAGGTAGAGCATGTACTTGTGCAGGTGACATGCTCTGGTAGTGAATTACAGCCATTTTCGTTTTTCACTATTGTAAGGCTATCTTGTCCCATTGGCTATCATGGGGAATGCTGGCTACAGTGGCTACCAGCATATCTTCCCATAGGAGCAAGATGGAACATAACAGTCTGGTATCCCTGAACTCAGAATTTAATAACACATCTTTTAGGAAAGGTTGTTTTTAAATCCTGTGTTTGAGAACAGCACTTTTAGAAAGTTGCTGTTCTCTTGTCTGACCTTTCTATGTGCCTTGGCCTGTTTGTGAATTGACTGTCTGGTTTGAGAGTGACAAAGGCTGGGAGCCCTCAGGAGGCTGGCTTAGTCAGCCCTAGGCTGTATGACTGCATCTGCATCTTGGGTGGTGGGAGGGGATAGCACCTGGGTCTGAATAGGGCTGTGCCTGCCTCCCACAAGGCTGGCTCCACCTCCTGCTGGGCGGCTGACGACCCTGCCCCTCTCCCGGAAAGGAGAGGCCAGGAAAACAAAGTGCTCAAGGAACACCCAGAACTGGTTCAGACCGGGCTCAGAGCCTTCCTGCACAAAAGGATCAAAGACTTTTAGGGGTATAAGTATAGGACCCCTGACTACAGAAAATGAGATCATCCTGGAATCAAGAAGGAACCGCTGTCAAGGAGAAAGCTGAAACTGAAGAAGGAAGACTGTCCTGCTGTTGCTCTGCTTGACTGACCTGCTGTTGCTTTGCTGCCAAGGAGAGGGGAAGGACTTTGCTTTGTGCTGTGTCCCCTTGCTTGAAGGAATCTCCAAGGGCCTGAGAAGAGCTGGCTCCCTGTTAAGAAGTCCCAGGAACAAAAGGACTTCACCCCCAGTTTCCCTGAACTCTGCTGAGAGAGTTCTGTCCTTCCTAGAGTGCTTGGGCCAGTTGTGGTGCCTCTGGAAGTTGTACCTGTGTTGGGAAGCTGGAAACCAAGATTTTAAAGACTTTCTGCAAGTTTTGTCGCATCGCTCGCTTGCGGAGCGCATCCCCGTCAGTGCGAGGAAATTCCCGCCGCTACGAAGGCCGAGATCGTCACAGCGCCTGTTGCCGCTGCCAGAGTCATCGCATCCTTCGTTTGCGGGACGCACCAGTCCGGTGCAGGAAGATTACCATCGCTGCGAGTGTCATCGTAGAGCATGCCGTCACTGGGTGAGATTGTCGCCCCGCTTGCTGCGGACCGCATCACGTCCCTGCGAGCATCATCGCAGAGCCATCACATCGAGGAGCTGCGAGAGGAAGATCGCCGCTTGACCGCGCATCGTCGCACCGGACATCGTCGCAGCCCCAAAAATCTTCGCATCGTGCCCTTGCGAGCTTTTTCACTACGGAACCTAAGCACCGGAATCCATACAAGGTATCGCATCCCTCCCTGTACAGACCAGAGTCACAGCAACACGCCCGCTACATCGAGCGGGGTTGTTGCATCGCCTCCCCAAGGTCTCAAGAGGGACGCATCGCTTGTTTTCCACCGCACCAGCTTCTGTTTTGGAACTTTGTCGCATTTAAAGGTACTGTTGGCTAAACGGGACACAACTGTGAACTTTTCACGCAACTGTGGATTATTTTTAACGCAACCTTAAGAACTCTTTTGCAACCATAATTTTGAACTGTGTATGTTGGATTTTTGTCGTTTTGGTCTTGTGTAGTTTAGATTAAAATACCTTTATTTTTCTAAACTGTTGTGGAGTCAGTTTGTAGTGTTTTCACTGTGTTACTGTGTGTGTTGGTACAAATACTTTACACATTGCCTTTGATAAGCCTTGACTGCTCGTGCCAAGCTACCCAGAGGGTGAGCAGAGGTTATCTAAGAGTGGTTCCTCCTTACCCTGACTAGAAGCAAAGGTCCCTATTTGGACAGTGGTACCTACCTCTGCCAACTAGAGACCCCCAGCTCTAACACCCTTAAAATATTTATTTTTGTTTGACCAGTGACCCTACACCTCTCTTACACGGTTGTATTCACTCCATCCATTTAATGAAGGTACCTCTATGCAGGGCTCGAGTCGGGGTACCACGCGGGTAGACGGCGTCCCCCACTTATTTTACCGGGAGCTCGATAACTGGAGCAAATGGAGCCACACATTCACTCTTTGGCCTCTCTGGGGCGACATCGGTGCTCATTCAGAACGCTGCTCAGGCGCTGGCTTCTCTGATGCAATCGCATCTAAGGGGTGAGTGAGGGGAAGCAATGAGTCTCATGGTGCAAGCCACCTTTCGTGACGTCACTTCCTGTTGTTTCGTCAGCGTCCCCCCACTTCTTTTTTTTAGGACTTGTGCCCTGCCTGTATGGAGGTTTGGTATTGCACGCGTAAGGGTTCTAAAGCTGGCCTCCGGGATGTGGGCAAAAGGGCTGTGTGATGGATCACTGAGCGATTGTTGAACTACGAATGCCGGAATTTGCAGTATGGAATATGGAATATGTAACTCTTCTATTGTCTGCAATAAAAAGATATTTTAAAAAAAGTAAGGGTTCTAAAGCTGCCATCCTGTGCAGTAGTTGGGATGTCTCAATATGTACTTCTATCTTTTCTTCAGTGGCGGGCTCCTTTAAGTAATTAAAGAAAATATTTTATAGAATGGATTGAGACTTGTATGTGGTTCTATTATAAGATGTGGCTAGAATGTTCTGTTTATGCATGTAGGGAAGTCTGCTGCAGGTGGTTAGTGCCATGGTCTAGCGCAACTACATCTTCTACTGCATTTCAAATCCTCCTACTCCGTTGTAGTTTAGTTTATTAAGTTTGATATTATGCCGACATTGCAAATCAAACTTTAAAATAATAACTATGCTGTCTATACAATTTTTAAATCAATCAATACATTTTAACATAAGTGAACAAGACATATGTATACAAAGAATATTAAAACACCTATACGCCCCCTCTCCACTTGCCATCCAGAAAAAGAAAATTCCAATACACAAACAATAGTAAAACTTTGATAACTCCATCGAACCCAAGCGGGCTGCTCTGGCATATACATTTATTTTTAACTTGGGCCTAAATTTCTAAATTAAATCTTACCCCTCGGAATATAACAAAGCATATCGACTAACTAAACCAGAAGTAGCAAGATAGTAAAGTGCATTTAAAACTTAGCAGCAAAAGACAGTTTTTGCAAGTGCAGATAAAAATCATGTTAGGACTACCCCCAGGACCAACGCATACATATTGCCTAACAGCATCTAAAATAATTGACATACATGTCAGAGGCTTCTCTTGAATCCTAACTCCGACTTTATAGTCATCCACCACTTAATTATATCGAGAGGTTACCTTGCTTCAAAATACACAACTAATTATTCCATTCTTCAATTATTCTAAAACCCCTACAGACAAAACATTATTTAAAATGTAAGCATAATCGTACTTACAAAACTTAAAGAACAAAAGTGCTTTCCTTAGCAGCAGTCGACGTTTATGTAGAGTGCATTTTGAATTTACAAGTTATTTTAACCTTAAAGTATTCCTGTCAAAGAATTGGTCTAATCTAAAACAGTTATATTTTCGTTATTTCATGACAATATGCAACAATGTTACAATTTTCCTGAAACCAAAAAGCGCCAAAAACAGATATTAAAAGGACTCTTCTTTTTTTAACCCTTTGCAAGCGTTGGCCGGCCGCCGGCTGTCCGATGTCACGTGGGCTTGGGCGGAGGACGGCCGGGGGCCGTCCAAACCACGCCCAGTCATAAATCACCCGTACCTCGGCCAAATTTGCACCACGGTGAACTGGTTAAGAAAAACACTACGGGGCTGATTACGATGCAGTAGTTTACCTCGGTCGGAGCCATTCCTACCGCATCGTAATCAGCTGATCAGATTCCTTTCCAACCGACCCATTAGGATGGTGTCAGTCAGAAAGGAATCCTACCAGTCATTACGACTGGCTTCCAACGGACTCAGAGATCGCCCGCCACTTGGAATGACTTCAGTAATCCCAAGGGCAGCTCTTTCCACCCGAGGGATTACAATGTCGGATTCTTATAGCCTTTCTGTGCTGGCCTTTCCGACACAGAAAGGCTGTAGGAAGGCGACTTTGGGGGCCTGCAGCCGGTCCCCATGGGTGCACAGCCTCCTATGGTGCCCCCTAGGCGGGCAACTAGAGCCAAATTTCGGGGGGGGGCTGAAAAAGATTTTGGGGAGGTCGGGGGGGGGCTAATTCTTACAGCCGTAACCAGAGTGGCTGTAAGAAGGGGTTAACACATAATAGAAGCCTCATTTACAAGTAAATGGCCTTTAACAGACGTGTGAAGTACTCGGGTGCGGCTGCAATTAGACGTCGCCAGCCCGCGAAGTTGTGTCAGCCCGGGCTGACACACACGACGGGGGGGCTGAAGCTCCGTCAGCCCAATGGGTGTTGCGCGCCTGGTGCCCCCCCTTTTGATCCCTGCACCCCGTGGCAGGTACCTTGAGGTGCCTGCCACGGGGTGCAAGGATGAACTGCACCTCGCCGTTTTGCAACGAGAGCATGCATTCCAGCCGGAATGCATGCTCCCATTTGAAAGAATAGGAGAGCAACCGAACAATGTTCGGTCACATCCTAATCGGTCGGTTGGGACCGCCGACAGGAGGTCGGTCAGTCCCAGTACGGAAACAATGTCGGGCTGACTTAAGTCCGCCCGACATTGCAATTAGGCCCAAAAATGTGACTCAATGTCCACAGGCTGATTGTACAAAACAGGCATTTTTTTTTTTTACAGTTTTCTAATAAGTTTATAAGTATGATCTTCGACATCTTCTAGTCAATAAACTGTGGTATCTGACCCAGTCTTAATTTCAGCATCCAGCGTCTAATACCTCTAGCCTTTATATCTTTTATGTATTACTCCATTTTCCTGCAGGGGCCAGGATGTGGGCCCTTGCTCAAAGGTTTCATAATTTGCTCCCTGGCTGCTCTTTGACACAGCTCTTGGTTTAAGTCCCCCATCTGGTCCACAGAACCTTTGATTTTGCCCGGATTCACCATACATGACAATGAGGGTGTAGACTGAGGATAGGATTTAGGAATGTACCTAATGTGCCATTTGCTGCTTTCGCAATCTTCTCCCAATAATTCAATTTTTTTTTATTTAATGTTTACAAGAGCTAGGTCTAGTCGCAGTGCGGATTAGCTGACCCCCTCTGGTAGATTCAGCCAGCACTTCCATTTGATCAATTATTTCCAAACGCTGGATGTCCTTCTCTGCCAAAATCTCAGCGCCATAGAGCAGCAGAATGATCATTTTCAAATATTTGTCTCTCTCATCAACTCCACAGAGCTATGACCCAATTCCATATCCAATCGGACCAGAGCACCCACCACTGCTTCACTCCACTGTTTGAGCATACTGAGATGTTTTTTAAAATTCAGATTCCGGCTAAACGTCAAGACCAGATACTTATATTCTGTTACAAACTCTACCCATTGTCCATTAAACCATAGATTTAGTTTTGTTTTTTTATTTTGGGCCCTTTCCTTGCAAAGGACATGGCTTTGGTTTTCAAAAGGTGATTACCTCTGTTGTACCTAACACTCAATCAATGATCTCCTGCACTTGCGTGCAATGAGATACCATGAAACATTCATTAGAGGGCCGGTGAACATTGTGACACTATATCTTTTGCTTTGACAATGTAACTCTATTCTTAGCTAAAAATGAGACAGAGATAATTGTATTGGAATCCAAAGGAATGCACAAAAAACTGTGACAGGGGATTGTAAGCAGAAAATGTCTATCATCTGCTCAGCTCTCAAACATGGGGTTCAAATGTGATGGGTAAAGAAAAATTGCAGTGCATGTAAGTGTAGAATAGTGAATTAAATAAGTAAATGAGCAACACTGTATTTTATTCTTTTTACTCAGTTCCCCAAGATTAAAAACAGAGCAAAAAAGAGCAGTTTCAACAAATATCTGCCCAGAATAAATGTATAGCCTAAATTTAATCTGGGCAGATATTTGTTTAAACTGTTTTTTTTTGCACTGTTTTTAATCTTGGGGAACTGAGTAAAACGCAATTTTTCTTTACCCATCACATTTGATTATCAGTTAACATCTGAAGGACCGTAGCGTGAGTCATAATTTGATGTAGGACATTTTCATCTAGTCCTATGTTCATCATTTATGTCTTATAATGGGAAGGTCAAAAGGAGTCCCAGATGATGAGCAGGGCGGTACCGTGTGGTGACTGATGGGTATCCTTACTTTTTAGGAGAATTCCAGGATTACTCACACATTTATATCCTTTGCTGCTTTCTAGAATCGCATCTTTGTAGAGGTAGTAGTTTTTTGCATTTAGAACCGTGGACATCTTATATGTAATTGTGACGGGTCAGGCGGCCAGGTAGGGTCTCTCCCCTCGGACTCGTGGTCCGCCACCCCCCTCTCACCTTACACGTTTTCCCCACAGCTCCCATCAGATACATGGATCGAGGAACCTGAGTCCGGATGGCCGGACGAGTACACGAAGTTCGGCTCCTTTAAGGAAACGGCCTCGAGGGACGAAACCCCGCCCCTCACGAGTGTCGTGACGTCAAAAGGAGGAAGTAGCGGATCAAGGACGGACGGCGATTCCCTGGAATCGGTGGAGAACAAGGAGGACGGAAGGCGGTATCCAGAGACCCGAGAGACCGAGGACGACAAGCCAGGAGGCCCACGGTTGGACGCTTCGCCCTGCCACGCACCCACGGGAGGGGCGTGGCTTCAAGAGGTACGGGGCCGGGTCGCGGGTTGGGTTGGGAGAAGGCGGCAGCCCCCGGTGTAAATAGTGTACAGTCCTGTTAGTTAATGCCTGCCAGAACACGAGCACTTCTCGCACGCCCGTTTTGAAATGAGCACTGCACACTGGTGGTTTTTCCCTCACCCCCGGCCCTTCCGAGTGTACCTAGAGTGGTTCGTGTGTTTGACCAGAGTTTCCTTTCTATTTTCGGTACCGGAGAGCATCAGGAGCGGAGAGACATCCCCTCCCGGACAAAGATCGCCCGGACCCCGACCCAGCAGGAGGACGCTATCTTTGCTTTGACCCATACATCCCTTCACAGAGACCGAGCCCCTGTACAGATGAAAAAAACTTATATCCCAATAAAGCCATCGCTGAAACCCCTATTGAAGGCGCCTGTGTTTCTGTTCAACCAGACTCCATTAGTTAGTACCGATCCCGTGGTCGAGACCCCTCCCATCCCGGAGCCCCCGGGACAGTAATGAAGCAGTCCCAAGCCTCCTGGAACCTCCAAGGCAGAACTGGCTAAAGAAAAGGGTTTGTTTTTCTTTTAAACTGTTTGGTGCATGTGTGTATGTATGAATGTTTGGTGAAGTGTGTTGTGAATGGATGTATTTGTGCGCACGCGTGCATATATATATGAATGTTTGGTCAAGAGTGTTATGAATGGATGTGTTTGTTTGCATGCGTGCTTCTGTGTGAATACATTGCTTTGTGTGTTATGTGTATGTGTGCGTGAGTGTGTGTCCCGTCCGCCCCCATCCCTCCAAAACTTTCGGCCGCCACTGAAAGAATATAATTCTGTACATGTCTTTCTTCTTCTGAGACCCAATAAAATAAATTTAAACTCAAGGTTCCGATTGTCCCTCTGTATAAAAACTGTTGGAGTAGGTCTGTATGCCATCACTAGAGTGGCACTAGAATAAATCCTATGTGGTTTGCTGTGTGTTGACCGCTATGAGATAGTAAAGAGTTAGGTGTAATGCATATGATAAATCCAAAGGGCTACAACTCCGCAGCTGTGACACAGTCCAGGACTTGGATGGAGCTGGTCGATCTTGGTCGCACAAACGTACTAGTTACTGACGTCACAGAAGGCAACTATTTTTCCATCCATCAATTAAGTTTAAGACTTTTGTGCCACATATGTCTAGAACTCTCGGTGGCTGAGGAAACCAGTGTGCTGCTTGTCCACAACATTTAAAATTATTTCATGATTTGTGCAAACAGTTTCAGCTGTGAAGTTTACCATTATAACATGGATGATTGTGCGCAGAAATTGATGACGCTCTGGGAGTTTGAATTAGTCGCATATTAAGTTCGGTATAGAGTACACAATGCTTCAATGGTCCCCAAGGCGTGATTTATAGAATACTAGATTTCTTATGTAGTGCTACATCTAAGAATTAGCATGTTTACACTGTGCAAACAAACAGGTATGAGTGTAGATTATATCTGACAGTGGCCTTATATTCCAACCACTTCTGGCACAAAATCCGAGTGATTTCTGAGGTATAGTAAAGCATAGGCAGGATTCTATAGGGGCAAAACTACTCATGTTTAATGATAGTAAGTTCACGCACATTTAAGTAACTACCCCTCGATTAGAGCTTTAAGTGTACTCTGACCTAAACATATGGTGAGATCATAACCAAGGCAAAGTTAATCTAAACTGTCACATCAACCTTGGTTTACAACCACCTAGGTGATGTCACTCATGAAATACGATGAAACGTTTATGATAAGCATGTCTATTATACCAGGAAAGGAGGAGCTGCCTTTGGACTTTAAGCAGGTTAACTTGTCCTTATGTAAAAACAGCACAACAATGCATATGCACAATTCAGCTTCCATGGTTAATGCTGGCATTACTGGAAACCTTGCCGGTTTTGATGCTTTGACCAGTAACATAGTTTCTTCAACCATTTCAAATATAAACAAGAGTGGAGCCGACGGGGGAAGAGAAAGTGAAAGCACGCATCGTTGTGAAACGCCAGCCTACAGGGACAGGAGATGCGCACGCGTACGGAGTGCACATCTACTGTTCATACACGTGCACATCTCCTGTCCGCGCGTGCCACCTCCTGTCTACCTTCGGCAGAGAAACCGGCGACTATAGGTCTCGCCAAGGCGAGCAACGCATGCACTGAGTCGCTAGGCGAGACCTATTGATCCAGAAAGCCAGGCATTCCGCAATGAATCCAGCCTCCAAAAGGCAGGAAAACAGAACCGCACCAGATCGCTCAAGCGTAGGAGTGGAAAACACCACCAACCCAGCACCGCCCTGCCCCAGATGCTGAGCGCGGGAGCGTCGCTGCGAGAATATAAAACAACGAGGAGCAGTTGCTCAACATAAAATGGTGCATTTACTCATTGCAGGGCATAAAGTGGCCAGCCAGCCGCTCCTTATCGCTTATCGTGGGAGCGGCATTAGAAGCAAAACCGCCAGGAGTCGACATGGAGTCAACAGCACATGTTATAGGTTTCTACAGCATATGTTCAATACAAAACATAGCCGTAGTTTGAGATTACATACCATAGCATTAACCAGGGTATGCTGCACCAACCTCAAGAAAGACACTGTGATTGAAAAAACATAACAACGTGCAATGAAATTTTATTCTCTGAACAGGTAGTTGATCTGTTGCCTTATTGATAATTTTTCTTTCAATTGGTGTTCTAGTTATCATTCAGGCTCTCATATATTACTCTGTCATGACTTAGAAATATTTCTTCATTTATCTTATGGGCATACTTTATTATGAATTGTGGCAAAAGGTGAGAAGCTTGGATTCTTCCAAAATCGATAAATAAATTTAAAAAACTCACTAAAAGCTTCTTTTGCTTGTTGGGCCCACTTCTCCCTGTGATGACATACCATCTTATCTTTAAGCCTGGGGGCCCCGCCCTTCCCTCCTCGGCGTCTGAAATCTATTGCTCTGCAACCCTTTCTGCGCTTTCTCATATTACCGGCCCGCACCTTTTCTGGCCACCATCTGCTCAGGCACCCATCCTAGACGCCTCTGCACAGGCACCGGCTGTTTGTGTTCAGGCCTCCTTTGCTGCTGCTTGGACCGCTCGGTGCAGATTGTCCTCTGTACAGACACTGTATTTGTCCTCTGTACAGACACGGACGCTACTTGCAGGACACAGAAACGGCAGCCAGACCAGGGGTTTGCGGGAGACCCGGGTTGCTTGGGTCAGGTGCCGCAGCAAGGGGGAGACCAGCAGGGCAGCTTGCGGGAAATTCATGCTACAAGAGCACACGAAGTCCAAAGACTGGCACACGCCACTACAGTTGTTCTTTACATCCAGGGACATGCTGCTGCAACAACTAGACCGCACATGAGGAAGTTTCAGTATAGCGAATGAGCGGACATGTTAGGTGTATATAACTACTTCAATTCCTTATCAGTTGCCCTAAATTGACTATTGACATGAAGGAGTGCACCAACCGCGAACACTCTTATGCTCAGGATTCGTCCACAAGTACTATCACGCTCAACTTCAGGGCGTTCAGAGAGCATGTATGGTTTGCCAGCAGTTTGCTCGCTCCAGCAGTACAATACAAATTAGCTTAGTGCGTGGCAAGTCTGACATTTATTGCCAAAATAAGTAAATGGAGCTACAAAATTAGACAGCAGGAGCCAACTAACAATGACTATGCATGGTGTGTTGTTCATAAATTGCTCATAATATTCAAAATAAAAGATATTTGACAAGCGGTTTAACAGTGTAAGTGTTTGTTATGCTCAAAAGAAAACAAGCGCTCCCCAGGCAGACGCGGTTATGACACAGACTTTTCTCTTTTTGAGACGCCCACTTGGACGAGCTCGCCTGTCTTCCTTTTGGCATAAAAGCTTTCTTATGTTTATGGGGCCAACATGGCCCCATAAAGATAAGAAACCTTTTATCCCAAAAGGAAGTCAGACAAGCCCGTCCAAGTGGGCCGTTTAACAAAAAGAGAAAAGTCTATGTCATCAAAAGCTCTTTCTCAATGGCTGGCCATGGTTTAGCATAAACAGTGACCCCTGGGCAATGGGAAAGAGGGGCGGGGCTTAAAGCCCGATACTGAAGCTGACCAAAAAACATAAAATCTCACCAGCGAGACTGCGAATGCGCAGCCCTCGCAGGTGAGACCTAAAGAGGAATCTAGCTGCAGATTTGTATAAACCTCATCAAGAAAGTTTAGTTAACTGCCCGAATAAATTGGCTTTATGAACGTTCATGTTTGTTTTCTTCTGTCTTCCACAATATATACATAGATCGCAGGATACCAACAGGACTACCATGGCTCATCAAACTCTCCAGTGTTGATAAAAAGACATTAATGGAGATAAAAGCAGCATAAAAAAACAGAAGGACATAGAGCACAAAGTAACCGTGATAAAAAGCTCCCAGAGTTCGACAGTATTTTGATACTAAAAGGTAAGAACAAAGAGACAGCGTTTGGTGAAAGGTCCGAAGACTAGACCCACCCAGTGATACACTCTTCACATGTACAAACTATTAACATGCGTTTCTCTGGGGCCAAACTGTCCAAGAAGTCGTGGAAAAGATGTACACTGTGCTAACAGAACCCCATTGTTGTATGCCTCCGTATGACCACCACGAACTTGAAATGTCGAGGAAAAAGTACAGTCTAATGACTTACAATCGACTATTCTTCCACACCCTCACTTTCATACACACTTGGGTCCCATATTCCGAGAAACACAAGAGGCTGACCATCACACCGGAAAGGACACATCACGTGAAGCGTCCCCCATCTCTGGTTTAAACGCAGGAAATGAGGGAGTACCGCTGCTGCAATGGTATTAAATGGACACCAAGGCAAGCATCTATCTAAAATATTATAATTGTGTGATAGATGCTTATGTAATGTCTCTCGGTACATGCAGAGCCTGTGCACATCACACACCAAATTGTTCTCAGGCAGAAGATGGACTCTCATAAAGGGTGGACGTGCAATATGTAACCCCCTGAAAGGGAATCTTTTAGTGTGAGTGAGACAAGCTGACCCGGGGGTGGAGGCAGAACCACTTAATTAAAATAGTGACATAAATCAACACTTCACAAGATCTATTTGTACCCAACTGGCACCTACTAGATTGACAGGGTGCCTGAAAGGGGTGATCCAGAATCAGGGGTATTATGTTTTTTTATGAGTGACCCATCTTGGGATAAACAAAGAAGTTGCCGCTACAAAATGCCTTGAGCGTACTGAAATGTCACATACAGAAGAATAAACTCCCAGGCAAGGCCTTCATGTACTCTGTTGTGTTTCCTATGCATAATGTACTCAATTTATAGTGGTGGCGCCGTTTGTACCTGAGTGATTCGCACACGCAGAGGACGGGGAACGTCCAACTAAAGAAGCACATCTGGAAAGAAGGGCACTATAAAAAGATGAAATGAAATACACCCGCAAACACTCGAAGCAAGGATGTGCAGAGTGCACAGGGTTCTGGAGTTCGGCCCTCCTACCACAAAGGAAAATAGCGAAGACTGAATTTGTTTTCTTGAAGAGCGGTAACACCGTGAAATGGATCTAGAATAGCCATGTGATGTTAAAGCCAGAGTTATTTTAAATTTTACATCAGTAACAAAGTGACGCTCAGCGTCAACAGAACCGTGAATTGTAATGCAGCTTATCGCTGTGTGTGGCATAAAAAAGTGCCCATTTTGAAGGCTCAATAACAACAATCAAATCAAACTTGAGATACAGGTTTTATTCAACAGAGATAATAGCTAAGATCAGCTGAACATACTAGAGGCCTGAGCACACCAAACAAGAAGTCAGGAAAAATGTATTTTAGACTCTGCATTTTTATAAATCTGAAAACTGACGCCCTTTCCATAGCTCGTGAAACACATTCGAAAATACAGCACGGTTAAATTACCACAAAAGGAATACTATACACTGAACATGTACGAGACTTCATGGGGAAATAATGGCATTTGATGCAATAATATTAATAACAACAACACCAGTAATAATATTCCTTCTAGTACTGCTACTACTACTAATAATATAATTGGGGGAGGAAGAAAATGCAAGGCACAGCTGTGACAGAAGTATCAACAGGAGCCTCAACTTAAAGCTTCTTGAATACAAACAAAGTTTCCTGTTTGGGAGTCTAAGCCAACCAGAATTGTTCTTAAATCCGAGCTATGCATTTGTCACTGCCCTCTTGGGTGTGCAACCGCCCCCTTTCCAGGTCCGGCTTTAGGGCAGTGCGACTGATGCGGCCGCACTGGGCGCTGACCTGTGGAGGGGGCGCTGTGACCTCAGGGGGGCGCTGTGCTTGACACTATCTTATGATGAAAGAGATGAGGTGCACTTTTGCAGGTGGTAGTGAGAGAATCGAGGAGTCAATCAAGGGTGGTGGGGTGCCAAAAGTGATTATCGCACCAGGCGCCACCAGCGCTAATGCCGGCCCTGCCCCTTTCAATCAATGAATGTTCACCTGCATTATGACTCTCTGTATAGTTTAAGAATCCATTTGTCCTCCCTGCTGGTGATGCACCATACCCACCATACCCTTAGAAACCAGCCAGTGAAACCAGCAGTGGACAAAGCACTCTCAAATAGGGCATCGAGAAGTCAGGATCATTTAATTTGTTTAAAATCAAATGCAGACAGAACCAGCTTGCCACAGGCAGGAGGGTAATACTCTGGAAATCGTAGAAATTGCCGTTAGCATAAGCTGAAGCCATTTTAGTTGTGGCATCTATTTTGTTAACATCAAAGCGAGGAGAGAAAATTCACTCCTGTCCGGTGCACAGCCTTTAGAGTCATTCATCATTCGTTTTTCCCAAAAGATTCAGATATAACCAAAATAATCATTCTAGAATGTTCCAAATGAAATTCATAAGTAGTTTTTTATTTTCATGTTTGACAATCACATGTGCAGTGCAATAGCATTTACTTTTCTTCTAATGCTACAGATATGCCCTCCGGGTCTTTTTCTGCGCACGTTGTAAATACAAAGTACATCCTCAGTCACAAAGATTTAAGTACCCAATGCATTTCGGGCCAACTGTGGCCCTTCTTCAGGGGTTAAATGTGAATAAAAAGAACAGTGTACTAGCATGCCATCTTGTAACAGAACCGTTTGTACATATATCATATTATGTTGAGTTAACTCAATACAGCGTTCTCCCTCTAGTAATACACTCCTACAACAAAACTGACCCATTCTTTCTAATAATACATACCTAACCTCATCCACAGGTAACCATCCTAGCATGTAAACCCTCTATTTGCCTTACTCCCCTGTACTTTTAATGCACATTGCTTTATTAAAACAAGCCTAGAACCTCCCCTTGTACCTTCGTGATCTTTGGTTATATCTGAACCTTTTGGGGAAAACGAATGATGAATGACTTCAAAGGGATGTGCACCGGACTGAGTGAATTTTCTCTCCTCGCTTTGATGCTGTATATTAACGTGGGATGCCAGGGTGGATCCTGTTGTCCTGGTTGCAAGCCAAAAGAGACAAGCAATGAATCAAGTTTGAAGATGAAAATAGAAGGTTAAACATTGGTGTGCACGGTAACTTTGTTGTCGCGCATCCATTTTGTTAAGCCATGTGATTCTGCTGTCTTCACTGTTGCCTGCCTTTCTATTCTGCTTGAGTAATCAGCTTTAGTCAACTCCTTCTATTCTAAGCCAGAGCAATGTATGAGCTCAGAAAGGCATGTTGTTGCTAGAATACACCTGTCTTAGAATGTAACTGTCAGGCTGTTCCAACTGATGTAAGCAGTTCTTTCTCCCCTCCCACTCTGCTGACAAAGTGGTTTCTATCTGACCATCTTAGTCAATAGCTATTCCTGTGTATGCTTCTGCCTTCTATTTGAGTCTCCATGCTTACTGTGCAACAAACTGGGTATAAAAGACCCTTGGTTTCTGTATTCCTTGTACTGTCTCATACAGTGCCCGAGGGTATTGTATTGATGTAGTCCCACTCATGAGTGATTAATAAACTTGTTGTTTGATATTCCAGCTTCTGTGCCAATCTCCATTTTGCTGGTTTAAGGACCAGTAGACAGATAAGGGTGAACCCCTGCACCAGTGGGCCTCTAAAAAGGCTCATTTTCATAATACTACATTAAGAAATCCTGGTACAATTCAAGATGGAGACTGGTAGGGCACCTGGAGAGCAGGCAGGACAACGAGGAGATGGTGACAATGGCACATTTGTAAGTTGTTGACATTAGTGAAGTCTTATAAAGAGTACTTTGTAGGGGCAGGTTTGGGGTTCTTCTCCCATGTAAGTTTGGGAAATGTAGCTGTAAATATGTTTTCCTTGGTAACATAGTCAAATGTCCTGCATATAACATTTAAGGATGATTCAATTCAATGTGATATATATCAGGTTTACCATGGGCGACCCACCTCCTGCCCCCTCCTCATTGGACTACAATGCCTATTTTATTCATATGATCTGGGGATGTCCTAAAATAGATGAATATAGGGAGGCGATATTGAAGTCTCTGAACGCGACTATTGGTTGGTCCATACCTAAAGATGTAGTGCAATGTCTGTTAGGACTGATTCCCAAAAAGAAAAAAAAACTAAGTAGGAAGTTCCTTCTGCTGGGCCTCGTACTGGCTAAATGCAGGATTGCCATTTAAACTGAGGAGGAGGACGAGGAAGGTTCACAGTATTATCATTACACCATTATACCTTCTAGACCGTACATGGTTCGTTATGTGGTGTCTGATACTGCATTGGGGAATCTGACTGAGCCTGTGGGGGGATAGGGTGAGTTAGACTGTTATCATAATTATACATGACATTCTGAAGGGACCTTACAGTAGGCTAATACTATTATGTTTATTGTATAAATGCCAATAAACACTTACACAAAAAAAGAAACAAAATTTAAGGAAAAGGGTCAGTCCACTCCAACAGGGAATTTAACTGATAACATTCTGGTGCTTGCAGTACATCAGAGCTCTGATACTGTCCCATCTTTGCATTTTGATATTTGCTACTTGGCTTCTGGTACTCAAAGTTTTGCTTTTCTCATCTTAAATGGCAAACCCCAAATGAAAACCAGGTTATGGGTGAACTACTCTCAAGTCTGACACAGAATACCTTTGGAATTGTGATATAGGGTTCTCTCCGGGTTTTAAATACTACTCTCTGAGACCCTAAAACTGATTAGTAGGAACCCCAGCTACAGGGGAGAACATTAATTCAGGAGTTTACTGCATTATGTGTGGACAAGTAAGAATTCCCTGGTCCTTTTCTCAGTGGGAAAGACATCTGCTCTTTTACGCACACCACTTTAATCAAGTATACACAGATTTGATGGGCGTGGCTTGCAGCCGGTGATGGTGGCTGCCTAAGCGGAGAGCTCCGCGATCCAGCCCGTAATAATCCTGGAAAAGTAGACCTCGGGACCCCCGCCTCGCCCACGGCGTTAGGGGAAGTGGATGCCCCCCTCGTGGATGCGGATTGAGGGTGGGGAAGACCAAGAAAGCCCGCGGAGACGAGCTCGCAGGCTGGCCGGTGCGCCGCGAGAAAAGTCCCCAAGATGGCGCCCATGCAGTATGGTCTGAAGCCCTGAGCAGCAGCGCAGGAGGGACGACCCGGGGCGCATGAAGCTCCCGTATCTTGGAGGACCAGCGGCAAGGATCGTCCGAAGACCCGCACGTCCAGCCTGAGAGGGAGGGTCGGCGGCAGCGCTCCGTGGATCGGGGAAGAGAGGAGACTAAAACCCGCGGGCGACTGTGCTGGCTCCTTCCCGATCGTTCCGACCGGCGGCACACTGAAGCACCGCGGTGCACAACAAGGAGAAACAGCCGACTAGTGACAGTATTAACCCCCGAGTGATCCCGCAGTTGCACCCGGAGTGCGTAAATCATATAAGCGCAACAACGAAACTGCGGTGGCACGAGTACTGTGGCCAGTGAGTCGGAGGAAGCGGGTGAGGAGCGGCCGCAGGAGCAGACAGCGCTTGCTGGGCCTAGCGAAATAGCCCTGCTTGAGGAGGAGCTGCGGGGCCCCCCGAAGGGACACGGAAACAAGAAGAACACGACCGACCGTGACCCTAGGGAGCAGCCCAGACGCGAGGGCAGCTGGATATAACAGGAGAAGCACAGAACAATTAAATATCTGGTGCATAGAGGGCGTCAGAGACCACAGCAGGTTCCAGAGACGAAATCCGCTGCCGGGCAGCAAGTAGGCCTCACACTCCAGTAAATGACACAAGATGGCGACCGTCGGACCCTCCGACCGCTGGGGCCAGAAGACCTCTAAATGAACACACAGAACAGTGGTGAGTCAGAGACCGGGGGGTGCTTCCTGCTGGTGCTTGCCCACATATAGTCGCACAAGACGTCGGCTGGTGCGGGGCGCTCCCAGATTGTGTCAGCCAGTGCCTGATACTGGGCCCTGCTGCATCGCTAACGGAAAGAAGAGGAGAGCCGCGCCCAGAGGGAACGACGACGGGGGATACCCCCAGAGAAGCAATTGGTCAATAATACCCACAGGAAAGGGTCAGCACTGACGGAACTGGGTGTACCTGATGATGGGGAAATTGAAAGGGAACAAAAGCAGCACTCAGCCTCCGGCGGAGGAGAGCCTACCCGGCCGCGAAGAGCAGGGGGAAACTGAGCAAGCACGGGACCCCGATTTACAACAGCAGCTAGATAAAACCCTGGAGGCGACAACGGACACCCGCTCCGCGCTCCAACAAGACATAGCGCAGGTGGCCACAGGACTGGGCTTACTGACAGCCGATCATGGCAAGCTGGCCGACAGAGTCACATCAGTAGAGGGAACACTGCAGGTCATCGAACCTCTACAAAAAGACCTCAAAACTTCTCTGAATGACGTACTGGAGCACATGGTTGCCCTGGAAAAGAGAGCGGAAGACGCAGAAGGGCGCAATCGCAGGAACAACATCCGAATAGTGGGTCTGCCGGAGAAAATTGAAGGATCAGACATGGTTCAATATCTGGAGACTTGGCTTAAAACGGTGGTGGCGCCAGAGGGCTTATCCACCTTCTACACCTTGGAACGGGCCCATTGAGTGCCAGCCAGGCCGCCCCCCCCAGGGACGACCTCCGCGACCGGTGGTGGCTCGGCTGATACACTTTCAAGACCGAGATCTGGTCCTGCAGAAGGCGCGAGTGGATGGCCCCGACCAAGTGGAGAATAGCCGTGTCAACATATTCCCAGACTACACCTACGAAACCCAATGCTGTCGCACCTCCTTCTTGGCCGTCAAAAGGGATCTGCCCAATGAGGGACTGCAATACTCTCTCCTCTTTCCGGCTAAGCTGAGGGTCATTGTGGATGGCAAAACGGTCTTCTTTGACACCCCAGATGACGTCTGTGCTTGGTTAGAATTATATAGAGCAGGAAGAGATTACACTGAGTGGAGGGTACAGACCACCACAGAAGGACTTCCGCCGCGGAAATCAAGACGACTACGCAATCGACAACGGGGATTATAGGAGACCCTCCTCTTCACAGACGGAAGCGGAGCGCCGAGATGTATTAGTAGCGCTATTCACACTATCAAATGAGCAGGGCCCTCCGTCGCTGGACGGCACAGAGTCAGAAAAAGACAATGTTCGCTCTGACACTGAACACCCAGAGGCGGACAGCGACCGATTGCCGAAGGTCACACCTGAGACTGCCGACGGGATGCTGGATGAGGGGTAGCTGAACTTGGGGGTCGGCTGAACGGTGAAGTGGCCGCCATGATGGACTTCCTGGGGTGAGGAGACGAGAAGGTAGTTGATTAACCAGAGGCTGTTGGGGGGTGTGGGGGGACTTTTGGGAGGCGCTAATTCTAAGGGGCTCAGCGGAATACTCAGGACAGGCGAAGCAGGGTAGCTACCACCTGGCTTGCAGCTCCCCCTCATTGCCCTTAAGGCATGCCTGCGGTGTCTACTGCTGGGCTTAGAAGTATGTTGAATTGTGTTATGGTTTGGATGGGAACTAGGTGGTTGTTGCTAGGTCCTGTTCTTGGGGGGTGGGGGGAATGGGGAATTTGGGGGCGAGTTAGGGAGAGACAGTCATCGACGCACACATGTTTAGTGTTGACAAGACCACTGTTAGAGAATGGGTGACACTTCTGACTTGAGATGTATAACCTGGAATGTGAGAGGGCTTCATACCATGACAAGGCGGCATAAAATCCATGCTTATTTAGTGCGTAGAGGGGTACACACAGCACTACTCCAAGAGACTCATCTAACTAGAGCTGAAGGGATAGCGCTGCAGCGGAGATGGAGTGGCCAAGTTTATAACACCACATACTCGGCAGATGGAGGGGCCAAGTTTATAACACCACATACTCGGCATTTGCTAGAGGTGCTTTGATCTGGGTGAGGGTGGGAGTCCCATTTCAGTTGACTAGCCAGGTGATAGACCCTGAAGGCAGATTTGTAGCCATCAAGGGGAAACTTAGAGGCAGGGAGATAGCCCTATGTAGCGTATACGCACCCAATGTTGACCAGCTGGGCTTTTTGACACGGCTGTCTGGATGTTTGGCGCACTACCTAGCGGGGCCGCTAGTGCTGGGTGGCGATTTCAACTCCATTAATCAACAAAAAAAAAGAGGGGGGACCCAGGAGCTATTCAAGGTCCAGTGTCCGTGCTCCTTACATCGATATCAAACCAACAAAGGACACTGTTCCTAAACGCCTGGTGCAAACAGTCACCCGAAGCGTCAGGGTGCAAAAAGTAACCCATATATTAAAAAAAAGAAGAAAAAGAAGAAAAAAAAGGAAAGAAAACCTAGGTGCAAAGGACCCACCCAAAGAAAGGTGAAAAAAACCTATTTTGTCCTCTGTTGCCCTCACACACCCCTGGGGATGTCATGCTTCATCATCGGGCGTTTGCTCCTCGTAGGGCCGGCGCTGCAATTCCCTACGGGTCCCCCGAGGGGTCTCTTTATCGGACAGCCGGATGGTGCATGCGGGTGTGCGGGGTGGGGGTCCAATGAGGGTAAAGGAAGTGCATGCAATGTGAAAAATGAATTAAAAAAGGGGTTAAATATGCAGCGAATGTCTCATTTGTATACCCATAGCAGACTTAACTGCTAAATAAAATCTTGTTCCTGTAGGCACACTGACCCCAGGTGTCAAGAAAGCCATGGGTCAACATGTTTCGCGCCTATGTCGCCATAAGGGTCGTTGGCGTTTCGTCAGGACCAATACTATAAAGTTAAAGTGCACGTGAAATCAAATAAAATACCCTCTAAATTTATCTGGGCGGGTAGTGAGGTTGTATACCTATAATCTGGCTACAGCTTCATTGTGTATCCCGCTCCTGTTCAAAACCTCGCTTGGTCGAGCGATTTCTCCTCTGGCGAAAACACTGGACGCCCGTACATTACCGGGCTAGAAAGCAGTTTGTCCCGGGGTGCTGTCTCCTGTACACCTACCCATTCCGAGTGTCTGCCAATAGCAAACCGAACCCACATTGCATCTTTCCTTTTTTTCATCTTCTTTTTTTGAATATATGGGTGACTTTTTGCACCCTGACGCTTCGGGTGACTGTTTGCACCCGGCGTTTAGGAACAGTGTCCTTTGTTGGTTTGATTTCAACTCCATTGCAGATATATCGCTGGATAGGTCACATCCCCCATTGGCCGCCTCCCCGATACACAGATTGACCAAGGGTAGGTTGGAATGGCAAACGAGATGGGACCTGGTAGACGTGTGGCGCAAGCAACACCCACTGGATAGGGACTACTCATTTTTCTCTGGGATGCATGAATTGCATGTTAGACTGGACGCGGTGCTGTGTTCCCCTACGGTGCTGCTAGCAGTTGTACAGTCCGAATATCTGACCAGGATGGTTTCAGACCATAATCCTTTGCTGATCACAATGCACTGGATGACTGGAACATCGTGCATACCCACCTGGAGGCTGCGCCCAGAGACACTCGATGACCCGTTTTTTTCTGAGGCACTAAAAGAAGGGATTATCCACTATTTTGCGGAGAATGCTAACTCAACGGCCAAGAGGGCGACAGAGTGGGACGCCTTCAAGGTGGTTATGAGGGGGTTTGCATAGGGAAACACGCGGGAGTACGCAAAGTGCTCTTAAACGACCTGACTATAGCTGACAATAAATTGCGAACGGCGGAACTAGCCGGACCCGGCCACCGGGAATTACAAGAAGAGGTTAAACAAGCGAAGGAGGCTGTTGCGGCAGAAGGTGAACGCCTGCGCAGTTTCGACCACAGGGCTTATATGACGAGGGTTCATGCGGAGGGTGACAAGGCAGGGACTTTATTGGCCTGGCTGGCTAACCCTGCTAAAAGAGGTTCCCCAATACTGGCGCTAAGCACAGAGGAGGGGACTGTAGTCAATACCCAGAAAGAGATCCTACAATGCTTTCTGAATTATTATGAAGAATTGTATAAAAACACAATAATAGCAGGGGACCCTTCCATCGACGCCTTTTTAAAGGAACTGCGCCTACCTGCAGTAGATCAAGAGCATGCAAAAGAATTGGGAAAGGAAATAGAACGGGGAGAAATTCGGAGAGCCATCAAATGCATGGCCCATAATAAAACCCCGGGTATAGATGGCTTACCTATAGAATTCTATGAGAAATATATCGATCTCCTGGCACCTAGACTTCAGGAGCTTTATAAGGAGGCAAAAGAATTAGGACAGCTACCCCAGTCTATGAGAGAAGCGCTGGTGATCCCACTGCTGAAACCAGGTCGGGACGGTAAGGAAACAGCCTCTTATCGGCCGTTATCAATGTTAACCACTGACTACAAAATATTAACTAGTGTGTTAACGACCAGACTCTTACATTTTATGACCACATTGATCCATGAGGATCAAGCTGGTTTTATACCGACAAGAAATACCTCCGCGAACATCAGGCGACTGGTGCGACTACTGGAGGATGACCATCCAACGGCGCGGCAACCAATGATACTATCAGTGGACATAGAGAAGGCATTCGACAGTCTAGAGTGGGGATATTTATATAGGGTAATGGGACGCTTTGGCCTAGGATCAGACTTTATACAATGGACGAAAGTGCTATACACGTCGGCTATGGCTAGGGAAAGAATGGGCACGCTGATATCAGCGCCGTACCCAGTTAAGCGGGGCACGAGGCAGGGATGCTCACTCTCCCCTTTATTATTTGCATTAGCGGTCGAACCTCTGGCGGTGAAACTATGAGAAGGAAACTGCTACGGAGGCCTGAGGGGCAGAGATGATCAACAGTACATATCGTTATACGCTGACGATATGCTATTGTTCCTGGAGGATGCTGGCGAGGCGCTGATGGGGCTGGGACTCTACTCACGAGTTTCGGCACCATCTCGGGCCTAAGGGTAAATTGGTCGAAAACATGTCTGTTTCCGGTGAGGCGGGACGAAACCCAGCCCACCACAAACTGGGAGGTGCGATGGGAACCCTCGTGTCTGAAATATTTGGGGGTCCATATCTACTACAGAGCCGCGGACATGCTGGAAGGAAATATAGGTAGGGGCGTGCGAGCCTTGAAAAGCAGCATGGCCTTTTGGGCCACCCTCCCGCTCTCGGTGACGGGCCGTATAGCCCTGTTAAAAATGATAGCGCTACCTCGCTTCTTGTATTATTTCAGGACACTACCAATATGGATACCGAGCTCCATATTTAAATCACTGAAATCATTAGTGGTAGCTTTCCTCTGGGATGCAGGCCGGCGCTGGGTAGCACAAGCCACGCTAATACGGCCTAAAGTCGAGGGAGGACTGGCAGTCCCGGACTTAGAAATCTAATATTTAGCAGTCCAGCTACAAGTACTAACACAAGCAATAGCAAGAGAATTTAGAGGCCCGGAACAACAAAGAGGCAGGGGAACACCACGCCACGTACTATCGTTCATAGCGCTACAGCAAAAACTAGACCTTAAAGATCTGTTAATGGAGGAGAAAACACTTTGGTTATGCTGGAACCGATCGCAACGCAGAGCGGGAGTCCTACACCCATATGCACCCGAAATCCCGCTGGGAATGGCCACGGCATTGCCCCATGGCGGCGACTGGTCACAATTGCAGACCTGGGAGGACGCCGGGCTCCAGGTATTGGGAGACCTCTACGAAGATGGAGTCTTGCTACCCTACCAAACACTGCGGGATAGATTTGACCTCCCTAAGGGAGGTTATTTGTTGCATGCAGCCTTGACGAGGGCGATGCAGGCACACTGGAGAGAAGGGCTCACGGAGCCTAAGACAACGATGGCTTGCCAATACACTATGATCGCAGCCGGGACATTCAAAGCAATCACGTGCCTCTATTCCAGAATGCTTCATGAAGGACTGGCGCCCTTAGAGACACTAAAGGGAAAATGGGAGATGGATATAGGGAAGGATATCCCTGATGCTGCCTGGATGCAAATAGTGCGCAGGGCCTGGAAGAGTACAAGGAATGCTAAATTCCAGCTTGTGCACTTCTACATACTCCACAGAGCGTACTTGACACTAGGCAGAATCTGTAAACATTTTCAGGTAGAGGAGGCTGCATGCCTTAGATGTGCGCGTACAGGAGTAGAATTAGAACACATGCTCTGGTCATGCCCAATGATGGGACCCTACTGGGAAGAGGTGGGGCGACGCTGAATGACACTACGGACAGACAGCTGAAGTTTGACATGGCCACTAGCGTACTACATTGGTTTCCCCACACATCCAAAAACAAGATAACGAGTAAATTTGTGGACATGGGCCTCATATTAGCAAAGCGGGAAATCAATAAGCATTGGAAGGCAACAGCAGGACCTAGCAGCAGGAGATGGAGGGGAGAGTTCATAAAATGGGCGAACAGTGAAAGTATGTTACGTTATCAGCAAGCGCGCAGGCTAAACAAGGATAAAGCTTTGGAAGCGGCCACAGCATGGGAGACATTGGTGCAGGCATTGCGGGATTGTGAAGCATGCGAAGATTAGGTGAAACCCCCCCCCATTACATACGGGAAGCCCCGGGACATGACAGGCACATCAAGAAGAATACAACACAGTGACTCCTGACCATGATTAAGAGACAGAACTATTATCATCCTATGCCTCAATGACGAAAGTTGGGGAGGGAGGGGGGTGGCAACGTTTCATGCAGAAAGGGAGTTGAAGATGAGCATTTGACGTAAATGTATGGGTTTTCTAAATGCAATGAATGTATGACGCTGATACATCACCATGCCATATATTTTGTATGAGGGGGGATTAACAGTTAATTTCAGATTGCCACTATTTCACTGACAGAAATGTATCTGTGAATGCATTGTACAGAAATTCAATAAAATACGTCTTCAAAAAAAAAAATCAAGTATACACAGATTCAACCCTGCCACATGAGAATCAATTGTGCTAAGCACAATTCGTACCTAAGGTCAAACTGACATGTGCAAGGGGTGGGTAAGGAATTTAACTGGTGTTTTCTTTCATGCCGGTGTTGTGTAATATCAGGTATCCCCTCGGGATCGTGTATCCCCTTCGCTTCGGCAGATTCCGGACGTCCTGCCGATTGGAGAGCTCGGACGAGCCCCCAGTAGCCCCGCCCACCCCAGGAGAGAAGAACCTCGGATCCAGCAGCCAGAACCAGCAGCGCGCCGAGCAGAGCTGCTAATAGAAATGCACGCATTGCAGACGGGTGATTCTTACACAGCCCTAAATCCCTTACGTCTTGGAGACAGAAGAGAAAATAATTCAAGGTGCTGAAATTAGCTCATAATACAATTCTTTTCTGGGCAAAGTCCAACTGCTGGCTAAGGTATTACGATCCCGGATAAAGAGTTATTTTAGGAAGCACGATAAATGTGTGACATTTTAATAATTTCAGTGAAATTATGAGTGACATTTCAACGAATATGAATGACCTAAGCAATTAAACATACAGGGAAACATATAAATATCTGAAATTACACCCATTTGAGCACCAAGAAACTCTAAGAAGTAATTGAAGTAAACTGCACTAACGGGGGTGGGGGGTGCAAAAAGTGACGGCAAGCGAATCTGCCAATCGATGCGCCCTTGCTGAGTGGTGGCCTGAGTTAAAGCATCCATTAAAACTGAAAGTAAGCCAAACATAAGCAAATGCTCGATTTACGATATGTGTAGAGAGAAGAGCCAGTGTGGAAATCAGCATATTCAGGACAATGTCAGCAATTTAGCTGCCCATTATACCATCCCTAATACAAACAAAGTTATCCTCCAAGCAAAGTGATAGTCAGAAACTCGCCATAAACAACACAGATGGAAATAATCATTTTAAAAATGCGGTGGAGTTAATCCAGAAACATGTGACTGCAGGCTGAGCCAATGAATTTAAGAAATACGTGACTCTCTTCAGTTATACTATGCCCATTCACCATGTTTACTACATGAAAATGAAATCAAGCACAATGCAAAGGAAAAGTGATAATCACAATTGTAGAAAGCCCAAAATGCAGTGATTGCTGCCTAAATTATCAATAAATGATGACCTTAAATCTGATGGTGCAGAACCCTCACAATCTCAATTCAAAATATAAACGATGAAAAGACTTCGGTAGTGCGTCAGACACAAATGTTTAAATGCACCTTTTCTTTGAAAACAAAACAAAAAAGAAAAATGAAACAATGCCCCATGCATAATTATTCAACATTTGCTGTTGTATTAAGATGACTCCTGCTTATGCACAGAATACAACTCGATTTTTCCAGGAGGCCTCTGATGTTTCGTAATATATGTACTGCGATTTCAAATGCTCAGGGTCATAACCAGGCGGGACAGAATACGAATGAATGATGGTCGAATGCGCTAAATTCTTGTCTTACATGCTCGAAGGCACGAATTTCAGGAACTAGACCCCAGCATGACCGTCGGCATGACTTGTAGTGCGCCCCCAGAGCCTCCAACAAATGAGCAGATGAATCATAATGTTCATAAACCTGCGAGGGGCAGTTAAGAGTACCCCCCCCTGAGCCAACATGCGATGGTCTGGATAGGTGAATGTTGAGAGTGTGGGTGGGATGCGATACACGTGTCGACTCCAAAATGAAAACTAAAACCTGCCTCCTACCTCATAATCGACTTGTCCAACGGAAGTCCGCCAGAGACGGGGAAGCTAAGAAAATAAAACCTTGCGCCCGCCTCCTAGGAGGCCAACTACCCTGCATGCAGTAATCACAAGGCAAGCGCGCCTTGAATAAAACAACGACGATAAGCTGCAATAGACAACTTGGAAGTGCTGTTGATTATTGTTTCATCAGGCTTCACTGTGCTCCAGTTCACCATCTATTTAAGTTCCTGATACAGTCAGACACAGGCACGCTTTCTATAGCACAGTAAGTTCGCTGTTGTAGATCCTTGTTACAGCATGCCTGGGGGTGTTTGGGGGTCCCTAATTTGCATATGCTGTCCACTATTCTAGTGGGAACCTTGCACCAGTCCAAACAACCCTTATTGATGCTAGGTTTAAAGACAACCTATATAGAAATCTATCCTAACGGTAGCTGTGGAGAGCAGCCTTCAGGCTAAGTCTTGAAGGAATGTAAAGCAGCTTGTTTTACCAGTCTATAATCTCATGAATGACCAAATGAAAGGAGGACCACACCAGGTATATATATAAAATATATGTATTTATTCTAAACACATCACCCTAGTCTCTTTATGAGGGTAGAGGTAAAAGTACATTCAGTAAACTTATTTTGTACACAGTAAATTAGCACAATATACGTTGAGCCCTAGGGGCGTACCAAACCATATATTTAGAAGGTGGTATAAGAACCACGACTGACATAGATACAAGGTCTAGCACCTTTAGAACCGCAGGGGCCACCATGAACCACCCAAGGTAGTGACACAGGGGACCCACGGGGGACGTTTGAAAAAATCTCCAGAGCAGTTTACCCCTGCAAGGTGCCTTGGCAATGCACTGTTATAAAGACTGCTGAGTGTGGTTATGTCAACATCCCTAAGTGGCATAATTGCAAGCCAGAACAATGACAAATTAGCGCATCCGGGGATATGTATTCACCCAGGTCTATAATACAGAAACAAACACAAAAAGATAAGACCCTATAGACTTCAATGCACAAGGAGTGGGCATTACATGTTCCTTCTCCAACATGAAGCACAGGAATGAAGTGGGATTTGATTTTGAAAAGATTCTCCTTCAAAACCTTAACAAGCAGTATCCAACTCCATCCGCCAACCTGTCCATTTCCTACCCCCACATTTCAGGAGAGAGCGCACTTTACTACTGTGGATGGGTGTGACTGCAGCTAATTAGAACATTACAAAGCATCCTCTTGCTACAAGCGATCAACATTACAAACAAAGGTGACGGAGCGTGAATATCTTAGTATGATTTGCCTAGATCGTTTCCTGCTCATTGGTTGGTGTGATACTAACACATACTTAAGGAAAGATGACTAACAGTGTGACTCGTAAATCCGTCAGAGTTAAAACTGCATCGTCAAAGCATGCAGAATGGTCGCAAACCAGATCGCGATAAAATGATTCATGAAAGAGAGAGATATAGGACTCAAAATGCATTTTTCCTTCATTATTTTCTTTGAATAAGACTAGAATATGCTGACCTAACTGCACTGTTAGCTGTGAGTATTATTGCTGAAGTGTCTTTTCTCCAATCTAAAAAAATGGACATCCTCTCTGCTAGTACAAAACTGTGTCTACCTTGTTGCAATCTCAGAACAAGCATTTACAATGCAATGGTCTCGGCATTATTAAAGGTAGAGCTATTGGCATTGCTCCTGACTTTTTTTTTTTAAATCATAAATAAATGGCATTGTCATTTACATTGCCAATAGCTTAATCGTTTGCATATGCAAGACCTATTGCATTAGCACCCACACACAGAGTAAGTAGTAGAGTGAGTAGTTGATAGTGAGTAGGAGAGAGTTATTAGTAAAGAGAGTATTAGAGAGTGAGTAGTAAAAAGTGAAAGAGTGAGTATTATATAGTGAGAGAGTGAGGCAGGATATCAGTCCCTTGTAGGTTTATATTATACACAATCGTTTTCTCAAGCACAGTGCAAGTGCTGTACAGGTGAAACCTAAAATGAGTACCAGGCATTAGCAAACGATCACCTGAATGGAAATGAACAGATTTGTTTAATCCTGCACTTTGGCCCTGACAAATTTGGTGGATACCGGATACTGTAAAATATTCTAAATATATATGTTCCCAAACCGACGCACTTACTGCCCTCTGCACTCTGCCCTCAACACTCTGCCCTCAACACTCTGCCCTCTGCCCTCAACACTCTGCCCTCTGCCCTCAACACTCTGCCCTCAACACTCTGCCCTCAACACTCTGCCCTCAACACTAAACAACAATAAATCTCGGACTTCCGGTTCTGCCTTCTAACTTGGTTATATGTCCATTTGCTAGTGGTGCAGCTCCGATCTTTGTTCTGTTGTCTTTTATCCCACTGTTAAGGGAGGCCTCACTGGACAAGGGGCGTTTACGGAGATTTGCAAACAAGATTTCTTTGCAGAGTTAATATTTTGGTGATTAACGCTACCAGTGACGCACAGTTGTTTTCGGGTCCATTGTCCAAAATTTTGAAGTTGCGATCTACACACAGCTCTGTCAACGCACCTCAATTCTGCTTCGCCCCTTACTATTTCAGCACCAACATACAGTTAGCTGTGCTGGGTGCACCACGGACGTGACCTGCAGCAAGCCTTGGTTTCCCAACACAGAGACTTGCACACAGATCTGTCAATGCACTTCAACCTTGTTCAGCTGTTGGTTCCCAGACTGAAGCCCTCAAGTCTGGGACGCTGCCCCCCCATCCCCCCCGCCCCCTCAGAATGCCAGTCCTAGGACACACAAGCTGCTCAGGCAGTGCCCCTCAGGCCTGACCTGCAGCCTTACTGTGTATTCTAGCACAAGCACTGCTCTATCAATGCACCTCAATACCTCAATACTCAACGTTGGCAAGCCCTTCTACACCAGTACAGTGGCACACACCGAGCCGTGCCACCCTACATTTGACTTGGCCTGGAACCAAAACCCGTTTTACCGGAGCATCTCAAATGACTCGACACTTATAATCAGCGACTGTTTAATTTGAGATTGTATTATGTGAGGTCTAGTCCAGGCCGTGCTTCGCGAAAGCAACCATGAAATACACGATGTACAAGAACTGTAGGAGAACAATTCTGCACACATAGTGCTAGCCATGTCTCAAGTGTCCCTATCCAATCGTCTCTATAAATAATACAGTTAAAGTAAAAGACCGGCGCAGAGAGGTCAGGTGAAAGGATGGGGAAGTGAGGGGAAAGTAAAAAGAGAAGGAGAGTGGATAAAAAAGTGACGGCAGGGGAGTGGAAAGCAGGGAGAGTAAACGGGGTAAATGAGAGGGAGATGATAAGACGGGGGTAAAGAAGAGCAAACGGGGCATAAAAGATGGAACAAGTGGCAGGCAGAAAAAAAACGACTGAAGAATGAGAGAAGAGGAAAGGGTTGAGAAGACATGGGGGGGGGGGGGAGATCACAGAGTTCCAAGAAAGAGAATGGAGGAAAGGAACTACAAGTGACTGAATACGAGTGAGGTTGGGGGAGTGGGGCACGGGGAGGGGCTAACACGGAGAGAGAGAGAAGCCAATGCCTCCTGAAAGGGAAAGATGGCAAACTGGGGTACCTCCAGGCACCCACCTGCTCGGTAACTGGCCTGTCGCTCCGGTGAGACCTATTGCAGCTTGCTCTGGCGAGGCCTGCTGTGGTTTGTTGTTTTCTTCCACCTGAGCCGGGGCAAAGATTCTTCCAAAGTCCGCCGGGGCTGGCTCAGAGTGAGGCACGAGCCGTCCCCCTCCAGCGCAAGGCTTAGTTGTGTTGTCAGATAAGATCGGGGTAAAGTGCGGGACGGTGGCACGGCGGACGGTGTGTGTGCCAGCGCACCAACCCAGCCGCCAGATTGCAAACATACCTGCGAGACCCCGTCTGCCCTCTCTGCGACTGACACAATGGGCCGGGGCCCTGGGCGCACAGCCAAGGGCCCAGCTTAGGTGTCCGCTGGGCCCACCCAAACACTGCTGAGAAGCCTCCGAGCTCGGTATCACGGGATGGCACCGTCCGCTTCAACGCTGCGCATCACCGTCCCAAGGGGCGCAGGTGGACGGTGCGCGCTGCGTCTCAACATCCCACGCGGAGGCAGCGTCACTGGGTTCGCATCTTGGTTTCTCCCCTCTTGACCACACGTGGCAGTCTGGGCATTACTGTCCACCTCGGGAACACAAACCCGGCACCCACCAGGGTTGCTTTCTCGTCAGGGGGGGATTTCTGTATAGGTCGTGTGCGTGTGGATGTTGTACACCAACCGAGAACCAACCGTGTTTTGCGTGCCCTCCCTCCCCACAGCCTGATTACTGTGTCCACAGCTTGCCTAATGCCCATCTCGTGTTTACAGGCTGAAGGCATCAGCGAGCACCGGCTCAACTATCCTGACTGGGGCATTCAAATGAGCGCATGTTTTTACATCAGGAGTGCCTTTACTTCAAAATAAAACTAAATAGTCATGAACATTTGAGAGGCAAGGAGCAGCTTTACACCGAGATAGTGCTGCCAAAAAGTGAAACAGCTCCAGGTTTTGATGCCTCTGATTTGCGCTTGCTATTAGTGGCGAAAACAGAAAGGGAAATCACTGAATTGTACTTGCTCTCGGCTGCAAATAACAGAGGTATAACGATGGACCCTTCTTAAATGTCAGCACCTGACTACCTTTCTCCCCGAAATATTTGATGGCCCTTAAATTACTAAAGGGAATTGTGTGCACACTGACTGGCACCCATCGTTACTGTGCCTGTTCCATAGGGAATGCAAATACAAGTCAAACAACCGCAAAGGTGCACCACAAAGCACCAAAAAATAGGTTCAAATGGTATTAATGAAAAGACAGGGAATTTTTTCAAAGAGACGTTGATAATCTTCTAGAAATCTTTATTTTCAATTTTCAGTACAACGTACAGCCGACGCGTTTCGTCCCTAGCTGGGACTTCTTCAGGGCTTTTATAAACGTGGTCTGTCACTTTTAGAGCGAATCTACAGAAAGCAAGGAGTCCGGAGACCGTCTTCCCAGACTCAATATCCCCTTGTGCAAGCTGGTATATATATATATTTTTTTTTCATCCAGTTTGAAACAGTCAGGGTTGAACTGTAAAAAAAATTTGTAAAATTTTGATTTAATGAGGACAACGATTTGCAGGATTCCTAAATATTAGAAAGGGTTGATCTCACAACCTTAATGTGTGTATAACTCATTTTCCTGTTCTGTGGTGTTTTCACAGAATTCCAAAGGACAAGAGGTCCTGTAAGTCCCTGGGAAGAGGATGTGGGCACTGTATTCCAGTAGGCCGTTCGTATTAAAACAGCCGGCACCCATCCACAAAGCCTTCGTCCCGCCGAAACACCCGCAAGGTCGCTGTGTGTACAGCTGTGTGTACAGCGACCTTGCGGGTGTTTCGGCGGGACGAAGGCTTTGTGGATGGGTGCCGGCTGTTTTAATACGAACGGCCTACTGGAATACAGTGCCCACATCCTCTTCCCAGGGACTTACAGGACCTCTTGTCCTTTGGAATTCTGTGAAAACACCACAGAACAGGAAAATGAGTTATACACACATTAAGGTTGTGAGATCAACCCTTTCTAATATTTAGGAATCCTGCAAATCCTTGTCCTCATTAAATCAAAATTTTACAAAAATTTTTTACAGTTCAACCCTGACTGTTTCAAACTGGATGAAAAAAAAAATATATATATATACCAGCTTGCACAAGGGGATATTGAGTCTGGGAAGACGGTCTCCGGACTCCTTGCTTTCTGTAGATTCGCTCTAAAAGTGACAGACCACGTTTATAAAAGCCCTGAAGAAGTCCCAGCATACAACGAAACGCGTCGGCTGTACGTTGTACTGAAAATTGAAAATAAAGATTTCTAGAAGATTATCAACGTCTCTTTGAAAAAATTCCCTGTCTTTTCATTAATACCATTTGAACCTATTTTTTTGTGCTTTGTGGTGCACCTTTGCGGTTGTTTGACTTGTACTTGCTCTCGGCTGCAGTCTGCTTCGGGGCGAACCTCCGCCCCCAGCTTCTCCCTCTTGTCGCGGCTCTCAGGATGACGCTCCTGCCCCTCGCGCCGGCGCCCAGTCACAGCGCGGCCTTTCACTGAACAGAGCAGAGAAACCTTAAAGCGCAGGGCCAATGCCAGCGCGGCCCAGTGACGTCAGCGGTGCCAGCGACCTTCAAACGGAGCCGGCTGCAGCAGTGATCTCCGGGCGCCCAGGGGACAGGAGGGTGGGGGACTGGGTAGAAGAGGCGGCGGCAGGGTCCGCAGACGAGAAAAAATGGCGCCCAACAGCTTCCGTATTTTTCGGATTTGGGGGCGTGGTTTGCTGTCCTGAGTGACGGACTACGTCACGAGCTAAAGAACAGCAAAAATGACGCCCCCAAATCCGAAAAAGACAGAGCCTATTTGGAGTGACGGCTCTCTCCTCCAATGGCTGGCCTCCATTTAGGAAGCCAGTCAATGGGAGAGAGCCAAAATTAGAGGCGGGATAAAGAGCCCCTCTAAGAAACATAAGATCTCTCTACTTCCGGTTCTGCCGAACCGGATAGTACCGAGACCTAAAAAGAGTGCTTGGGAGCGGATATGAGAAGATACAAATTAACTTCCTGTTTCCGAGGAGAAATGAAATTGAACATTTAGTAAAATAGTGAACATTGGACAATGCAATTACATATAATTTCCGGATAATTTTGGTAAGGAAACGATCACACCACGATCAGACCATGGATTTTGACCAATAAAATCATGCAAACTGCGCAAAAGTTACTTTGTGGGCAAGAACTGTAGATGATTGGAAGTATAACTGCCCTGTGGGGAAAGGACTCGTCCTGCTATTTTCTTGCAAATTTCCTATCGGCCTGACATGCTGTCAGTCTGAACTCTGATTTCCCTGAACTGAACTTTCCTGATTTTCCCTGCGCTTTGCCGGCTGGTGAAGTAGAGTAGGCCAAACCCTTCGGCTGTAGGGTTGAAAGACTATTGCATGTTGTGCTTTAGCGTCTAACTGGGCTCTCCTTGTGTGCTGGTCCTGATAAATCTGCAACCGAATCTTTCTTTTGTATGATTCTTGATTACATTCTGAAATTTGCTTAGTGCTTTCTCTCTCTCTCTCTCTCTCACCAGGTATTATTTGAGATGTATTTGCTCTAAACTGTGATATATTGTGATTTACTTGTATTCAATTGAATATCCAATATTAAATTAATCTAATGTATTTTCGCGCCTTGACGATTCCACTAGAAATCTAGATAAAGGTTTACTTGATATAACTATGCCATGTGTATGCTATTCCTTATTCTTAAATCATTTGATATTTATGTGCAAATTGTTTTTTAGAGAGACACTTCTTTATTCCAGGTCCTCAAGAGGGAGTGACCATTCGTCTCTGATTATCGCAGTCCCTATTAGCTTGATTAAAAGAGCTATCTGAGGACCTTATGCATAGCTGCCAAGGTTTCAGATGGCCATGTATGACATTTCAATAATTTCAGTTAAATTATGAGTGACATTTCAGCGACTAAGAGTGACACTTTCTCGTGAGCAAAAATCATGCAATGAAGAGGAGGAAAACTTTATAACATCAGAAATTGCAGCCATTTGAGCAACAAGAAACTCCAAAAAGTTTTTGAAACTGCTGCAGAGCACCAGAAATGGAAGGGCGCTAACCCTAGTGCTCCCTCCTGACAGATGAGAGAGAGGCCTCCTGGCAAAAGAAAACACCACCATGACCCCGGGCACCGGCGCACTGTAAGTCACACCAGATCAAATGTGTGAGTCACTCAGTGACTCACAAATTTGATCTGGTGTGACAGTGCGTGCACCTCTGTGTGACAGACAAGACACACCACCGCGCAGCCACACAAAAGGTTTACCCGGCCGCGGCCCTCTGACGACAGTACAACATACACAACACAGTGAGTCTGAGACTGGCAGCACTGAGAGACGTGACTGTGAGCAGGCTGCCTCTCAGACACAGAAACTGTCAAGTGACGAGCGTTAGAAGTACTTAAGTGTGTTACTTAGTAATTTATTGAGTGTGTTCAGATGTGAGTTCAACTTCTGATTCTCTCTGGCTGCTAGCCACTTTGATGAGCCCTAGACTGAGCCGCACGGCGGGGGTGACTGATGTGCGCCTTGACCGCCTGCCTCTCGTCACACGCCCGTTGAGGCAGCCACAGGTCTCTAGCTGCGGCTCTGCCATCATGGAGAGACTCTGCAACTCAGAGTCCCGCAGCCGGCCGCTTCTCCCTCCAGAGGCGCCGCACTCACTGCATGCCACTTAACGCACGACTTGTCACAACTAGGGCAGGCCCCGGGGACTCCCTGTAATTTAATTGGGCAGCAGGGTGAGTCTCCTGACGTGTTGACTCACTCTGTTATGTGGTCAGCGCCGGTCGGGAATCGAGCAAGCACTCGACATTTTAGCTACTATTAAGTAGCAAGCACCAAAATGAAGCATATTATTTGGGCATGCTGCACGGGCTCTGCCAGTGCAGCATCTGGTTTCAATTACTGTCTCCTTAATCTGCGGGAGCGAGAGCAGACTTGTGCACTCAGCAGAGCAGCTCTCCCCCCCTCCCGCTCACACAGGTCAAGTGTGTGCTAGTAGCACCCTGGCGTTAATTTAGCCAACTTTCAGAGCGTCAGCAGAGAGTGGGCAAATGCGTGACAATGCATTTCAGTGCGGTGATGCGGAACACCACACTGAAATGCATTAGCGTCACGCTTGATGCGTGACACTTGGCAGAACTGCTTATGGTCTGGGATTGATGTAGAGTTTATATGCGCCAAACTCTGTGATATTTGTATCAGCTGAGTATGAGTATAAGGTGTGATGGTAAGACTTATCTCAGGTAACGTTTATGAAGAGAGATGTAGGGTAAACCCAGTGTAAGGCGTGTAACTAATATTTACAACTCTAAAAAGCATGTTCAAAAACATAACTAAAATACCTGGTTGAACAGAAGGTAAAAAGTCATAAGAGCATAAAACAAAAAGCAAGTAAAAAATTGTACATTACACATTTGAAGAATAACTTGTGTATGCAAAATCACCTTCATCAAATACTTTTAGCATTAAAAAGTGGTAAGCACAGAGATAAAGTGGAGTACATGGAGGACTATCTTGACATTCAGCATTGGTTCAATTATGCAGAAAACGAAAGATTCTATTTTTATTTCTGCCACAACTTTCTATTTCCACCTGCTCCTACTATGATTTGAAAGGCTTCCCTAAACACGCTTATGCTAAGTCTTAATCTACTCCAGAGGTGCTCCTGGGTAATTAAAGTTCATTAAACAACAGTATATCATCTAGCAATATTAAATTAATCAATGAATGAAAGTAGACCTGTAAAATACAAAACAATCACATCATCAAGGTATCCCGGTGCTTAATAGGAGAAACTGGACTAAACTAATACAGAGCAGAGATCCACAACTTCAAAGAGCTAGGTTTATATGGTTTTATGGAAAATACAACATTGTCACATGCCATGTGCATATGTAATCCCTTTGTTTCTATCAGCAGAATTATTGTTGTGTTCACTGGCAGATTATCACTACTATCTTTTTGCATTCTCCATTGGAAGAACGACCCTGGTTCTGCGCCTACCCAAATAAATTGTTTATATTTTCAGGTGGACCAAGCATGGACGCCTTAAATTTGTGTATGCTCCAATTTCTTACTTGGATACTTTTCCAGGGCTTTCTTTGTAGTACACCCTAGACCACTTTTTGGTACACACCATCTGTGTGTGACTATCTTCATTTCAGGCTGAGTGTCTGTTCACTCCTTTAAATACTTATGGTGCATATTGAAGACTAAGTGTCTCTTCATTTCAATACAACATCTAAGATCTTGTATCTTAATCGCTTTGAATTGCGAGGCCGTCTAAGGAAAAAGGGTAATTTGGTAGTAAGCTTTCCTAACATCTTTATTAATATAGTAATGTTTCGTATCTGGAAGATGAAAACTAGCACAGTAAAATGCTAAATAAGTATTGTAGTAACATCGCAAATTGGGTAAAGCTAAGCCTCTTGAAAAGGTGGGCGTATATAGCAGTTTAAGCTAATCCATTTAATCCATGACCACAAAACCCTTATGAGTGCACTCTCTGGTTTAACAAAATATTTAGTCTGCAGGTAGCATGATGTGGTTGAGAATAAGAAAACAAAAAGGGGAAGAATAATCATTTAAAGGATCGCCCCACAATTGGAACTCAAACATCGCCCACTTTTTAAGTAAAGCATTAGTCTCCTCATATGAAACGATGTAATTGTGGATGTGTGGACCACTAATATTCTCTGAGAACTATGCTGTTAAATACATCTCAAGGCATGTTCAACAGCCGACCCACAGATCCTGGAAGGAATGCTATGCAGGAATTAAGTAATTAACCCTCAGTCTCACGTGTATTAATCCAACAGCCACCTATATCGGAGACTAACTAGAAGAGATGTAGTACCAAATTGATATTCTCAGATTCTGCCTTCAGGAATAAAACTGTTTTAGTTCACCATACCTTGAAATGGGGAAAGAATTTCTGTCACTGAACGAATGGCTATTGCAAGCAGCTCAGTAACATATGAAAACAAGCATTGGCAAAGTCAATAGGTCTCTCCTAAGTGTCGAGCTATTAGCTTTGCCAGTAGGGAGGGAGGATAATGAGGAGGTGGGTGTCAGTTAACAAGACAGTAAAAATATTTTCTATGAATCGGCCAGCGCTGGCCCCATCTTCGTCATAGGGTTTTTTCTCCTTTTTTCATTTGGGTGGCTGGGGCAGAATAGGAAACACAGACGTGGGCGGGTAGGTGATGAATAACAGAGCATGTTATGTTAATCTCAGCTTTTCAACATGCCACTCTAAACATTGTTTCGGTTTGTGCGGTGCAGAAGTGGTTTGTAGGGTCCATGCAATTTTGTAACATTGCCCTAGGTTGGACTGACGCTTCCAAAAAGGAATGCAGAACTCTCATGTTCTTCTTTTACTGGATCACATGGTCCAAATGCCAAGAGTCCGTATACAATGATACATCATGGTTGCATGCAAGAAGCAGAAGCCTTCCTGTACCGATGGGCTTAACCCTAGAATATGCTTCTCTTCAGACAAAATAAGCATCAAATGTTTTTCTTTCATTATTAAATATATGCCTACGAACTACAAATTGTGCAGCAGTAAGATTTTGATAATGTCATTTAAGGAGTCTATTGTAGATGTCGATAGAAGACATCGAGGAGAAAAGAAAATATATGTACACATTTTGTGAGTCTTTCGAAGTGAGGTGTTGTAGATCTCGACAGAAATCTGTCTACAAAGTGTACAAAAAGAGGACATTTCAGAACTGCCAAGGAGAACGACAATGATGTCAACGAACGATAAGCTATGGGCGGGTTCCAAGCCCACTACTGAACACAAGAGTCTTGTAAGTGAGAGTGCATCTGCTAGTGCATGCCCCTGCAGGCTCGACCTAAAAACAGGCGAGAACAGGTCATTCTGCAAGTCCCTCTAGCGATGTTAATAAACCTGCCTTTCCGAATTTAGCTAAAATTGTAGCAGATGAACGTACCCTTGTCAGATGGGGGAGAATACGATTCTTTCTAAAATTAGACAGCTGGCATTTAATTTCTGGAGAGACATGTATGGCTTTCAAGAGATAATGTGTATTGGTGGGAATGTTTTAGCTGGGGATAACCCCTGTCTGGTCTAGATGAACTACTGTATGGACCTGTGCTACAAATCCATTGATTACAAATTTGATCAACAAGTTATAATCACTGTTTAGCAACATAAGTAGCCAGCAGGAATTTAGATCGCCTTTGGGCTTCCCAGACTTTAAAAGTCAATCAAAACTTCAGATCTCTGCCTGCTAACAGTTAAACAGAAGAGCTAAAGGGCCCACCAGCTGTTGAGAACAAGTTTTACAGAGTTCAGATGGAAAATGATGAACTTCACAGGCCATTCCACTCGGAAGGGTAGCTATAACTTTTGCAATTTCTTTTTCTGTTAAAAACTGCTTGATAAAGGTCTTTGACTCAGAATAATTAAACCAGACAGAAAAGTATTGACTGTAATGCTGCGTTAACCAGCTCAGGTTCATATAAGTTTTTATAATGATTCAAGAAGTTGGTTTTTTTATTTCTTCGATCTTCAGCATTGTTGAGCCAGGTACAGGATCAATTATTTCTTGGAAGTCATTTCCAGTCTTCCTTTCTTTTACTGACCAAGCTAATAACCTTGATTATATTCTACCTCTTTACACAGGCCAATAGTGGGAAATTAACAATGTTCTGTTGTGTATAAAGATCGTTGGAATTCCTTCGGGCCCTTTACCTACTTAGCCTGCCGACTGATTTGCCAGATCGGATAATTAATTGTTACCTAACAGACAAAGTTCTTAAAAAAGAGACACTGTTCTTGCTGCTTGTGAATTGGGGAACCTTATGCTCTGACTGTGGCCTTCAATGCACCCCTTCTCGTACAGATGCCAGCAGTTCAGTGGGCTCCCGAAAAACTGGGGCTAAATTACTATATGGTGGCCGAGAATACTGCATTTTCAATTAATTAATTAAATGCCTCATTTCCTGTTTACTTCTCGAGCTAGGAGAGAGGAGCTGAAGGCCTGCAAAGGAATGATCTGAAAATCACACAGGATATTTAGACACTATTGGATCATATAGTGGGAGTAACACCAAAAACATAGATTAAGATGGAGGAGCTACGCTTGCAACCAAGATGGCCGCATAAGCTCCCGGCTCCGTCGACCTCCGTCGCTGGCGGACTTATCCTGAACTTCATCCTGACCTCCCGCCAGACTCCCGTGTGTCCGAATCGTTGCTGAGCCCAGGGGGGCAATCCCGGAGTTTTTATCGCTTTTATCGGTGAAGTTACACCGTCTTTCAATTTCGGGCCTACTCCAGTGTGTGAGCCGGGGCCTTGAGTACTGACCCAGCCGGGTTTCAGTTGAACAACATCGGCCGCGGGTACCCGGTGGAGTCCGGTCTCACCGGTGTGGAACGTATTCTCGATCCTGGTGGTGGTCTCTGGTCCCGGCGAATACTAGGCAGACGGCGACGAGACGTGGTTGCTGCGGTGGGTGGGGGGCCGGATCCCCGGACCTTGCTGTAGTCCTCGGGGTCCGCGGGTGGGGCCCCCGCTCTCGGCGGCGGTGTGCAGAGCGCTAAGCCTGTAAGTCGCCGGTCGTCTCCGTCCACCCCGCTCCTGTTGGTTTCCCCGGAGTAGCCGGCCACCGGGGCTGAGGACCTGCTTTGTTATCGTCCGAGCGGGGATGGTTCGGATGATGTGTGGACCGACACTGGGGACCGTAATGGCCGCCATCGGGGCTCTTCATCAGCAAATGGCGGCTGCTCTCCACCACTTGACTGTAAGCATCGAGATTGTTTGTTTGAGACCGGACTCCAGCCTTGTGTCAGACCTGCAACATACGGTGACCCCCGCGAAGCCTGATCTAACTCGAGAGGAGAACCCCGAACATAATCATACCCTGGTGCCAATTGTATCTGCGCAACTACAGCGGTGCGCTACTGGAGCCCCTGAACAACCAGCAAGATCGGCAAAGTTATCGCCCGTACAGGACTCATTTCTTCCTTCGTTTCTGGAGCACTCCGTTAATGCTTTTTGGATTGACTTTCGTGCACCTGGTGGACTTCGAAACTTAACTTTTTTGACCCTTTCAGACTATATTGATCTCCTTTTTCTACAACGTTTTGACTCTTTTGCTACTATATTGGTCCTACCGGATGGGGTTTGTGCGATTGATCGTAAGGGCCAGGGCTGAATTTGACTGTTTGAATTCGGTACAGTGACTATCTTTTGGCTCTGCTGGGTGGTATCGGAGGGAGTGAGGGCCAGATGGAATTCTGATTGTCTGGGTTTGGTACAATGACTATGTTTGAACTGGGATTTGCTGCCTCTGTGGTGCCGGGGGTTGGGCGGGAAGGTCTTTTCTCTTTTGGTGACTCCCCTCTCGGTTTGCTTATTAGTTTGCTTTAACTCGCTTAGTACTACGATGGGGGATGTCTGCTTTTGGCGGGGGGTGGGGGAGTCCGGGAGCCCGTATCGTATTGTAAGACTTTCCTCCTCCGTCTTTTCCCTTCCTTGGGGTGTTGTTTAGGGGGCGACAGGCACGCTGCTAGTGGGGTTAGGTCGTAGCCATCTGCAGGGGTGCAGGGTGGGGGGTTGAGGGTTTTAAAAAAAAATATATATATATTTTGTTCTATGACCTTTCTTTTTCCCTTTTCCCTTCTTCACAAGAGATGTGGCATATTCTCCTTAGCCTTGTGTTCCTCCTATCTGGGTGTCGAGTGTCCAATCTTCATATCCTGTATCCTTGTTGGGCGGGTTCCGATGATGTTTGCTTATGGTTATCTGCATTGTATTGTTTTGACCCAGTTCTAAACTGGTATTGATAATTTCAGATACCTACAATTGTAATGTATTTCCTCAATTCATTTGCCCGTTCACCACTGTACTATGTTTCACCAAATGATACCCGATATGTACATTCCTACTCTTGTGTTATAATCAATAAAAATATATATAAAAAAATAAAAAAATAAAAAAACATAGATTAAGCTTAAATTCATTATCTACCAGTTGGCTTATGTGCCATGAGCCTATCAGACCAAAATTCCTGATTAAGGTCAGACATTTCCATTCCAGTGTTTGGCCTGGTGTGTTCCCTTTTCACATTGTAGGAATCTAATGTGGGAGATTGCACACAATCAAAGTCCTTCCATGATGATTGTAGCTCTTGGTGGGGCAAGATCTAGTAGGAAGTCTTAAATAGAAGTGGGTTTATTCTCATTTGCCCCCATAAAAACATGCCACTACATATCCCTTGCCCTCCCAGAAATAAAGAACCCGGAGCCAGCTACCAAGCTCCAGATTACTTATAATCAACAGTCTTTCCTAAGCAAAATACTAATAACTCTGTGTGACCCGAATTCAAGGATATAAAGCCTTAGTCTAATTTTAAGTGAAATGATTGAGATATAAAGTGAGTTTCTTTAAAAAAGGTAACTGAAGGTTTCTGATCCTTCAGCTAGCCATAAACTATCTGTCCAGTATTACTAACTATGGATATATTATATTTCCAACACATTGAGAACAGTTTCCCATATTCCTTTGAGGTAACGGGTTTTTAGGAACCCGTTTGGTGCCAGGGGATAACACCCGAAGACCTCTGAGTTCTCCCTGTTCCGGACCACAGAAACACGGAGTCTTCTAGTCGAGTCAGAGATCAGGTTTTATTGATAGCTACCAAGTAACAGGTGTCCTAGAAGCACGACAAACACAGGTCATGTGTTCTCAGGAGACTGTTCGTTTTTACAGAACCAGCCTTCTCCTTATATACAAAAATAATAGCTGCAAGCAAGAATTCTTGAGTTTATGATATGGCTATACACATATTTCTACAATAATACAAAAGAGCGAAGTCATGTAGGCAAGCCCGTACTTTAGATGTCCAATTCGTGATAGATTACTCAGCCAAGCCCGGAACTCCCATCAGATATCGGTGAAGCCCCAATAAAGGAAGGCACCTCCTAGTCATAAAACTGGCCATAAACAGGGAGCGTGGACAGGTGTGTATGTGTGTAGAAAACATGATCTGTGCGCGGTGAATGGTTTATGGTATGTTGTACATTGATGCTATCGGGTTTGGCCACTGGGCGAGGAGCTGCCTAAACAGGTTTGGCTGGAGGCAAGGGAGTCAGTTGGGACAGGTCAGGGGGAAGTCAGGGAAGAGGGACGTGTCCTTTTAGATCAAGCTCGACCTTTAATTGACTTATCATGAGGGCAAGACACAAGATGGATACCGTTTACAAAATGGAGTCTGGGGGTTGGGACGGAAACTACGATTCAGGGGTGTTAGCATGCCTCGATCATGACGCAAATACATAGGAATGATGTCCTAATCATTATCGGTTCGTCGACACCAAATTCGTCATGGTACGTTGATGTTTCGGGACACGGATATCGGGCCTCGATACCGGGATAAAAGTAGGGTCCAGAATTTCGGAACCACAGACCCTCCTTTTGCCCTCAGATAAGGCAATGATTCATGTTAATCCGAGTCTAAATCTGTATGAAGGAATTCGTGGAGATGCTGCTGTAGCATCATTCTGTTGCTCAGTTCGTCCCTTGACACAGGCTTCCGTACACATGAGGTAGCACAGAGGCCACATAGTGCCGGAGCGCACTGTACACATAGGCAGAACATAAACAGAAGTGCTAAGATCATCCCAATGAAGATTAGTGTTTTCCATCCCCAGGTGGCGATCAGTCCCCAGAACCACCCTAGTAAGGACCAGTCCCCTTTTTCTACGTGAAGGGAACCAGATATCTCGTGTAACTTAGAGATGGCCTGGTACACTGTCGGTGCGTTATCAGGGATGAAAATGCAGCAACTGGATTGGATCACTCTACACACACCACCACGATCGGCGAGTATGATATCTAGGGCAACTCGGTTCTGAAGGGTCATAAGTCGATCCGACTGAAGTTCGGTCGTCAAGTTGCCAAGAGCTCCGGCCGTTGTACTCACGGCGGATTCAACTATCCTTGATAACTGGCGAATATTCCTGCTGTTCACCATAGGCCCCCAAAATGGCAGAAAACCCTTTGCGAAGTCAGCGAATTCCTGACCCGCGGTGTCGTCTTTACTCACCACACCTCTAGCTGTCCTTGTCCGATGGTAATCTGCTCTGGCCGTGTAGGTGGGAGGCAGCAGAAATGCGATAAAGCATGTACCTGAGAAGTCAGGGGGCAACCAGGTGTGGGCTTGGTCATGGCAGACGAAATACGTGCCTTTGGCTGCTAATAGTATAGGGGAAGTTCGAGAAGCGAACACATAGGTTTCCGTGCATATACTCTTTCCTAATTGTGCTTTGGGATCCCTGCCGATACCTTGTAAACATAAGTGACCTCGGTTGGGTACTATCCAAACTGGGCGGGATTTCTTTGCTGTCTGGCTCTTACTCAGGTAAACCCCATATTTAGTTACCTTCCAACGAGTGTACGGAGTGAGTTCATCTTTGGGAATCGTAAGATAGGTGTCGAACTCTCTACTCATATTTCTTATCCCTGCTATTAGTGCCTTGTTACTGGAGTCACTTTCAGTAGAACGTGTCGGGTATGGTTCTAGGGCGAATAGGAACATGGTCTGGAAAGCCCACAGAGAACCATAATAGTTGAATGACAGGATGAAGTATGGGATACCCTTATTAGTCGTGTGTGGCATGAGTCCACATATCCAACAGTTTGATGTGTTCATGATGGACTGGTGTTGGTGTAGGAGTTGAATGAATGAGTTATTTACAAATTCGAGTCTTCTGGCAGATTCGTGTTCAGGTAGAGGGTGAAAGTAGTGTGGAGAGATAGTAGGAGGAGGCTGTGACCGGGTGTCATTTGAAAAGGTAACTTGGAATACGAATAGAGTATAGCCAGTCAAAAACATCGTTATGCTACACAACATTAAAATACATGTTATCAAAAACTTTCTTTTGGCCAGTACAGTGCATAGTTGTCTTTCAACGTTCGTGAGTGTGGTAGGTCTCTTTACCCTAGGAAACTCCATCCTCTAGTTGCTGCCCGCGGTGGTAGGTTGGTTCTGCCAGGGGGTGCGCTCTGTTCAGTCCGGGGTAACTCCCTTGGACCAACCAGAACCGTTGACCTAAACGTCTCCAGTTGCACTCCCCAGCCTTCAACCGCGACCCTAGCAGCAGAACCAGATGGCGGTTCGAAAATCAAAAATAAGCAAGTTTCCTGAGAGTGAGAGAGCTGAAAAATCAAAAATAGTTCTTGGGGGAAGGGAAAATCACATTCGTTCGTTTTTATTTAGTCTCTTCGTTTAGACCTTAAATTGTACCGTCGTTTTCCTGGCACGGTGTGGTCTTCAAACAATGTCTCAGGTTCGGTAGTGTCCAACTGCATAGACTGTGGCACAAATCCTTGTAAAATATGATCACTCTCCTTTTCGGTACCAGTTTCTTTTAGACGTGCATCGCTGAAAGGGATGAAACGAGGTATGGATTCTGTCTCGGAGTCGGCAATTCCTTCGTTGACCCACCGGTCGTATGGAAGGGGCAGAGGGACCCGTTTACAATGGGTCCCGTGCACCCAGTTCTTTTTGCCTTCCACCCGAACCGCTGATCTCGTGGAAAGAAGTACCAGGTAAGGTCCGGTCCACCTCGGCTGTCCGTTGTTTGTGCGCTGAAAATTCCGCACCAAGACCCACGAGCCGGGTGCGATGGAGTGACCTGGATCGTCAGAGGCTGGCGGAGAGGAACTGTGAACCTGTTGGTGTAAAACACGCAATTTAGTTGTCAATTCGCACAAATAGTCAAGCAGTACGGGGTGCTCTATTTCGCTAAGTTTGTTTGGCCTTGGCACGCCCCAGACGTTGGCTGGGCGGCCAAACACTATCTCATGGGGGCTAAGTCCTAATCTGGAATGGACTGTCATTCTGGTTGACAAGAGTGCTAGGGGCAAGGCGTCAGGCCATTTAAGACCTGTGCAGGCTTGGATTTTGGCTAATTTGAGCTTCAAAGTGCCATTGTAGCACTCTACTAATCCAGCTGATTGGGGGTGATTCGCAGAGTGGAATTTTTGTTGGATGCCTAAACACTCACACACTCTCTTCATCACGCGTCCTACGAATTCACTTCCATTATCACTCCAGACGATTCTAGGCATGCCAAATCTCGGGAAGAACTCTTTGACAAGGGCTTTGGCAGTTGACAAGGCTGTATTGTCCTTAAGGGGGTACGCTTCCACCCACCTGGAGAAAGCGCAAACAACAACGAGCACATACTTCAGATTGTTGCATCTCTCCATGTGAATGAAATCGAGCTGCAAAACCTCGAACGGATACGTTGGAGGCGCAAAATGACCAGCTGGAGTTGGGGTTCCCCTACCGGGATTGTACTTCAAACACACCATACAGTTTCTGACCACATTCTCTGCATATTTCGGGATATTGCTATTTTGCCATACTGGGGCCAATACTTTACAGATTCCTCTCGAACTGATGTGTGCGAATCCGTGAGCCATTGTTACTACTGCAAGTACATAGGCGTTAGGTAATAGCCATCGCTGGTGTTCTGACAATTCGACCCAACAACCATTCGCATCTAACCTACCTTTACTTTCTCTCCATTCATTCACCTCTTTCTCAGTTGCCTCGGCTTGTATAGATTTCACGCTTTCGATGGTGTCCTCACACATTCCCACATCAGGAATCCATCTAGCGGGACCTACAACATACATCCGACTCATTGTGTTCCTTGCAGTCTCTTTTGCAACCTCGTCTGCAAATGCATTCCCGCGGCCAACATCATCCTGAATCTTTTTGTGTGCACTGCATTTTACAATTGCAACTTGTAGTGGCAAGGTCAGTGACTGGAGGAGCTCATTAACTAGCTGACCATGTTGTATCTTTGCACCATGTGACGTAAGAAATCCGCGTTCACGCCACAATCTCCCAAAACTGTGAGCCACACCAAAGGCGTATTGGCTGTCAGTGTACACATTCACTCGCTTTCCTTTCGCTAGCACACATGCTCTGGTAAGCGCAATTAGCTCTGCAGCTTGTGCAGAATTATGGGAAATGCGCGCAGTCTCTATAATGGTGTGTAATGTCGTTACGGCATATGCTGCAGTCGTATCACCATTCGGCAACTTGAAGCATGAACCATCAACCCATAAAGTATCGTTGCATTCAGGAAGGGGAGTGTCCTGTAAGTCTACTCTCCCTTTTGTCTCTTCTTCTGTCCTAAAACAGCAGTCATGTTTATCAATCTCGTCTGTTCCTGTCGGAATGGGTAATAACGTTGCGGGGTTCAGTGTATCACACCTCTTTATGTGGATGTGACTTGCTAGCAGTGTAAGTTCGTAACTGGATAGTCGAGCGCTGGTAAGGTGTTGTGTCTTCGTCCTGTTTAGTAAAATGTCTACTGCATGTGGAACCATAACGATCAGAGTATTATTCATGACTAATCCAGCGGATTGTCGGATGCAGACAGCTGCTGCGGCGGTAGCCCTCAGACAACTTGGTAGGGCTTTAGCCACAGGGTCTAGAGTTGCCGAAAAATACGCGCATGGGCGCTGTCTGTCCCCAAAATGTTGTGTTAAAACTGATAAGGCACAACCTTCCTTCTCATGGACATATAATGTAAAAGGCTTGCTGTAGTTGGGGTTTCCCAACACAGGAGCCGAACACAATGCATCACGCAACTCGTGGAAACTCGTCTGGCAATCTTCAGACCAAGGCATAGGATTTGGCGTGTCTTTGCAGAGTAGTGCCAGCAAGGGTTTAGCTAGTAGTGAGAAATTCGGTATCCATTGTCTACAGTACGATGTAATGCCCAAGAAGGCTCGAACCTCTCTCTGTGTCCTTGGGGCACTCAGTTCTGCGATTGCCTGTATTCTTTCTGGTGTCAGTCTCCTTCCCTCCTTCGACAAGATGTGACCTAAGTAGGTTACTTCTTGTCGGCAAAATTGTAGTTTGGAAAGAGAGACTTTGTGCTTCATATCACATAAGTGATGCAATAATGATAACGTAGCTTTCTTGCAAATCTCTTCAGTGTTTGCAGCGATCAGCAGATCGTCTACGTACTGAATCAGAGTTGAACCATTCGGTAAAACAATCGTGTCTAGTTGTGTTTTCAGGGCCTGACTGAATATTGAAGGGCTTTCGCAATAGCCTTGAGGAGCGCACTTGAAGCGGAAACTTCGTCCTCCTAAATTAAATCCGAAAATATCTCTACTCTCCTCAGCAATCGGGATGCTGAAGAAAGCGTTCTTCAGGTCGATCACCGAGAACCAATTTGCTGAAGCTGGAACCATCGTCAATAAAGTAGTAATATCGGGGACAACTGGAAACTGTGGGATAAATATCTTGTTCACTTCTCTGAGGTCGATCACGAACCTATACACAGGGGGCTGTGAAGGATCGGTACGTTTTAAAACCGGTAAGACTGGACTGTTACAAACATTTCCTGTTGTTTCTTCGATGACGTCTTTATCAATCAGGTCATAGACAATCGTCAATAACGCCTTTTCACATTCGCTAGATATTTTGTATTGGGGAATACGTGGCAACCTAACGTTGGCTTTCAACGTTATGACATACGGTGCTATCTCCAAACGACCTACATCATTAGAGCCGTTTGCCCAGAGCACATCAGGAAGACACGACAATTCAGTTGCAATACTTTCTTTTGACACATACATTGGAGAAACTATTTTCTTACCTAAAGTAAGCTGTACTCCCAATGGTGAACAGTACAAAGTCGCATATAACCTTTTTAGCAAATCCAAACCTAACAAATTTTCACCGCAACCTGTGGTAAGAATGAGGGGTGCCTCTAATTCGCATGGGCCAATAGAAAGAGATACAGGACTGGAGATCGGGTTTCTAACAGGGGCGCCAGAGAAACCTACTGAAACATTCATTTCGCCGGACAAAGGTGCGCCAGGAAGTTTTGAGTGCATAATAGAACTTTTTGTAGCACCAGTATCCAGCAGAAATGGCTCTGACACTCCTGAGGCGATCACCTCGACATAAGGTCCATTCTGATCTACTGGAACTGAAACAACTCCCTCTCTTTGTCCATGGCTGTCCTAGCAATCATTACCCTCATTTTCGTGTTCGGTGTAATAGTCGTCAGCATAGTACTGAGCTGACCTAGATGATGCATTATTCTGTTGGTCAAAGCTGTTCATCGAATTCTGAGGCGGAAAAGAAGTTGTATTCTGCGTGAAATTTCCACGGCCCCTACCTCTAGGGGCATGTTGAACACCTCTTCCCCTTACACCTGAAGCACCGCTCAGACGTCGCGCAAGAGCCGGACAATTACCTTTAAAGTGACCCTCTTCCTTGCAATACGCACATTGATTCGGGCCATAAGCAATACGCTGGTGGGAAAACTCGTTTCCTTGCGCGTTTCTCGAGTACTGCTGTTGTGGTTGATAATTGGGCTGACTAGCCGTACGAGGCGGATAAGCTTGCTGGAGAAGAACTTTAGTTTTTAAATCTTTCGTCTTTTTGTCGACTTTATCTAGCTCGTCTTTGCGCCTATTTTCATAGTACTGGGCTGTAGCTAAAATTTGAGCTGACGTAGAGACAGCCCAAGCACTCTCTGAATCTTTTAGTTTATTACACAGTTCAGGGATTAAATTATGTACGAACTTGTCTACAAACAATCTTTGACCACCCTCGGTAGCCATATCCTGACCACTATGATCGGTGAAAGTCTCCTCAAATCTTGTGAAAAAGTCAGACACATTCTCATCTTTCTTCTGCTTGCACACAGATAGCTTGTCCCAGTTTACGCGCACCTCGGGCATTATCGTTTTCATGTACGCGATAATTCGACCGGGAAGTTCAGCTATTAACGGCTCAGGTTTAGAACCACCAATTTGTCTAGCATCGATAGCGGCAATGTTCGCCCATGAGTCACCTAGTTCTTGGTCATGGTTCGTATGACGTATTTTGCTCCATAGAGGATGTGGAACAACGTTCCCGAACAACATGTCTATGTCCGCTAAATTCATTATACATGAGCTTGCAGTTTGCGATAACTCCTTATAATACCCAGTCGGGTTTTTACGAGGATCAGGCAATGTCTGCTTTAGTGCTAAGACATCGGATCTTTTCCAGGGGACATGTACCCATACACGCTGGAAATGAGGCAGAATCGGTGGATTCGCATTCGCATCACTTTCCCTCCAAACCGGAGGAACCTCTCTCATGGGGTACTGTCTCGCTCTTTTCCCGTCTGGTGCATCGTCTTCATGACATGGTCTAGAGACGTTTCCTTTACTCCTATAAGAGAGCAATAATTCTATCGCTTTCTCAACATCTGCACCTATAATCATACCTTCATAGAACTTAAAGCGTGTACGCCATAGTTCGTTCATTGTATATTTGGGATCATTTGTCTTTACATCTTCGCCTAGATATACACACATTTCTTCGAATACGTATCTCTGAGTGGGTGCATTCCATTGACGGAAAACTTCCATAACAGACTGAACATCATATCTAACAGTGTCCGTAATCCATTGGCGTGCTAATTCATTCAGCACTCGTCTTTCCTCGTAATCAGGCAGTTGACTACGCAACTGTCTATGTTCTGTTTTAGGGGTCGTTCTAGGCGACCCGAAGAAAGGTGAAAGCAGACCAGTGACGGTACCTGTCACTCTTTGTCTAATAGAAGGAGAAGCTTGCGGAGGAGCAAGTGCATCGGAAAAAACAGGCTGAGGCAAAGAAGAAGTAGAGGCAATAGTAGAGGAAGTTGAAACAGTGACAGACGTAGTATCATAGGGAACAGTTGGAGCTGTAGGCAAAGTGGTAGAAGTAGATGGAGTATGAAGCAAAGATGGCGGCCTTTGAGAAGGCTGCGCCGGAGAAGTAGGAACCAGCTGAAGAGTAGCTGGCGTGTGTGCAAGAGCTGTGTTTCGTGCGCCGGGGCGTGGTATAGAAAAACGCTTTGGCGTTGTAGTAGCGTCTAACGCATACGGTGGAGGTGAGCTTAATAAGTGGGACATTAATGGATCTTTCTCGGATCTTTCCTCTTGACCTTATCCCTTATTTGGTAACATCGGGTAGCATTTATCTACTGCTAGTTTCTTGCTCCTAAGTATTTGTTCGTTTTCTTGCTCTTCCTCGTTATCCCTGTATGCAATGGCAGCTTGCACCATTGACATACCTCTTTTATTCCTTTTTGCTAACTTTATTTCTTTCTGTTTGGCTTCTTTGCGCCATAAGCGAAAAGAGTCAAACATCGCCGGCCGGGCTTTTCTCTTAAATAATTTGACCTCTAGGTTATCTAATATTTCTGAGTCGAAACTACCATATTGGGGCCATTTTAAAACACCATCCTTGCGGGTGTATTTTATCCACACTTCATTATATGTGATAGGACCTATGCCGTGCTTTACGTAGAGCTCGTATGTTGGAGTTCCAATCGGAGGAACCGGACAGGAATCCTTTAATCGGGAGTCCTTACTACAACCAAGACAAAACAAGTTTCCAAGTCTGCTAAAACCAGGCATCTTTGCTCACTAGTCTAGCTTCAAACTTCAAAGGATTATCTGTTATGATATTTCTCGGGAATACACAAGTCCTTCGGCTTTGGGGCTTGCAAGTACCAAATCAAGGCGTATCTCAAGGATACCAAAAACTAAGGACAAACTAAGGACTGGGAGACGCTCCACTTATACTTAAATGAAGTATTTGAAGATCGGTGACGTCGCTAGAAGACTCGTCTATCGTTTCGCTCTACCAAGGATCACTGGGTCCAAAACAAGGCGATAGTCAGGGCAGCAGTCCTTCGTAGCCGTCGGGACGCGGGGAATCTCGCAGCAAAGACCTTCGGAACCACGTCGACATACAGGGGTCGCTGAAGTGGCTGGCCGTCCTCCGGAATTTTCACACGAAGCTCCTCACGAACATCTGGCTTGGACCGTCGCCGCTTGATACCGCCCCGAGTTGGGCGCCAACTGAGGTAACGGGTTTTTAGGAACCCGTTTGGTGCCAGGGGATAACACCCGAAGACCTCTGAGTTCTCCCTGTTCCGGACCACAGAAACACAGAGTCTTCTAGTCGAGTCAGAGATCAGGTTTTATTGATAGCTACCAAGTAACAGGTGTCCTAGAAGCACGACAAACACGGGTCATGTGTTCTCAGGAGACTGTTCGTTTTTACAGAACCAGCCTTCTCCTTATATACAAAAATAATAGCTGCAAGCAAGAATTCTTGAGTTTATGATATGTCTATACACATATTTCTACAATAATACAAAGGAGCGAAGTCATGTAGGCAAGCCCGTATTTTAGATGTCCAATTCGTGATAGATTACTCAGCCAAGCCCGGAACTCCCATCAGATATCGGTGAAGCCCCAATAAAGGAAGGCACCTCCTAGTCATAAAACTGGCCATAAACAGGTAGCGTGGACAGGTGTGTATGTGTGTAGAAAACATGATCTGTGCGCGGTGAATGGTTTATGGTATGTTTTTTTTTTTTTTTTTTTTTTTTCAGAGTTTTATATAGCGCGAACTAGACCCGAACTGAATCAGGTATCAGAGGGTCGAGCGCCCTAGCCGTTAGGCCAACTCCTCTCCCCAATTAATTGCAATTCAGACTTCACAGTATACTGTTTGGAATATCCATGTTGTACATTGATGCTATCGGGTTTGGCCACTGGGCGAGGAGCTGCCTAAACAGGTTTGGCTGGAGGCAAGGGAGTCAGTTGGGACAGGTCAGGGGGAAGTCAGGGAAGGTGGACGTGTCCTTTTAGATCAAGCTCGACCTTTAATTGACTTATCATGAGGGCAAGACACAAGATGGATACCGTTTACAAAATGGAGTCTGGGGGTTGGGACGGAAACTACGATTCAGGGGTGTTAGCATGCCTCGATCATGACGCAAATACATAGGAATGATGTCCTAATCATTATCGGTTCGTCGACACCAAATTCGTCATGGTACGTTGATGTTTCTGGACACGGATATCGGGCCTCGATACCGGGATAAAAGTAGGGTCCAGAATTTCGGAACCACACCTTAACAAACTTTGTTCTGAGATACAAATAACACAAGGAACTGGTTTTTAAAGCCTTCCCACCTCCTCTTCCTGATCCCCTGTCCCAACCAAACTCCCTTCCTTTGACCCTCATACACCCCATGAAGTGATTACCTCAGCAATTGAGCTCCCCACTGCCCTTAGTCCAAATCCTCCCATCCCTTCTTGTGCCACAAAACAGTATTCTAGCATGTGATGCTTAGTCCATTAACCATGGTAGATGAAGCCCCCTTGTCCAAACAACCAGCATCTGTTTAAAAAAGCACTGGTGCTGCAGAGGAACAGAAAACTAAGAGAAGAAGAAAACATCAAACAGCGAGCATCCCGAACCACAAACCAAGAGAATCAAAATTCTCTGGCCAAGAATTAGTTTTTGTAAAATTTCACCCTGGAAAAGATGATTTTGCTGTCTCATCTACTGACTTCAAAAAATCAAGAGCATCGGCCACTGTGGAAAAATCTGAATTGTTCCTTCTGCTAGGACTTTACATTTGTTCTGCTGAATTATCATGGCTTGTACTCCAGCTTTCTGAATGGAAACAATATACCATCTTCTTGGCACAAAATATAGTGAATTTATACTCCATGTTAATTCAAAGCTTTTCCAAATGGATAGATTTAGGAAAATAGTTTCTTTACCCAGTAGTCCTGGAAAATTAACTAATATATGGTGTTGTCTTAAATTCTCTATTGGCACTTGAAAATGCACATGGTGCACATGACTTCTGTCCAGGTTCAAACTGTGTATATGTCCTGATAGTGCTTTGGAACAGCAACAAAATGACAAATGTTGTAACTGTATCTCCAACAGTCGCTTTGACATATAAAAGATTTTAATTCCAATTTGATTACTACAATCTCTCAAAGCTGACACCCTATGCTCAAGTTCTTCTTTTCTACTAATAACGTTTCTGGCTGTGGTTTATGTAACAACCCCTCCAACTGACCAAAAGATAGTTTCTTCTCCGCAGAAATCCCAGAGCACCCTGCTTTGATCACTTCTAAAGAGTAGGGGTGGCCGAAATATTCTATTTCACTTGCGGAATTGACTGAATTTTGGCAACTCCACGTTACTCTTGTAGTAGCCAAAGGGAATAAGCCAGATAAAGGCTCAAGGGAGGTTTTCCTAAATGAAGCTATATGGGTTGATCATTTTACATCATTATATGCAGCCCAAATTACAGAGGAAAAGCTTATGGTAAATCCAAATGAAATAGTAACCCAGATAGAGGATGTTGAAAACTCATTGGTAATCTTTGATATACAAGAGACTGAAACAGCAATTGCTTCTGTGAAGAAAGGGAAGGCCCCGGGTCTGGATAAGATCCCTGGTGATCTTTATAAACACAATATGGAGATCTGGGCACCTTATTTAAACCATTTGTTTAATGTCATCGCAGCGGGTGACCAAATCCCTGATACATGGGATGGGGCTGAAATTATCACCATTTTTAAAAAGGGGGATAGAGGGGATCCAGCGAACTATCGCCCCATTAGTCTTTTAGATATAACGCAGAAAATTTATGCCAGACATATTCTAAACCGCATAAATGCGTGGTTGGAGGAAAACCTGATTTTATCCAAGTATCAGGCAGGGTTCAGGGAAAGGACTGGGACCATCGACCAGGTATTAAGGCTATGCTGCTTGTACTGGAAATATGTCATCATCCGCAGAGGTAATCTATATGTTACCTTTGTAGATCTACGAGCAGCATTTGACCTTATCCCCCGCGACTTATTATGGAACACACTGAAAAACCAGGGGTTCCCAGATGAATTATTGAAATTAGTGACTAGGTTACACCAGAACAATTATGCCAGGGTAAGATGGGGCCCTAATGGTGAACTTACAGATGAAATCCCTATTAAGAGGGGAGTACGCCAAGGGTGCGTGCTGGCACCTACACTTTTCTCCCTTTATGTCAACGATATTGCAGTCTATATGGAGAATTGTGACAATGACTCTCCTCGCTTGGGGGGGGAACGAGTTCCGTCCCTCCTCTTCGCGGATGACACGATTCTCATTTCTCAAACCCCTCGGGCCTACAGATCCTACTAGATAGGTTCCAGCAGTATTGTATCACAAAAGGGTTAGAAATTAATGTAAAAAAGACTAAATATATGGCACTTAACCCTCATAAAAGTTTCAGGAAAAACTTAACATTGAATGGAGAAAAACTTGATTATGAACTAAGTTTCACTTATTTGGGGGTGTTATTGGATTCATCCTTAAATTGGAGACCCCAATTAGAAAAATCTAAAATTGTGTTTAAACAAAATTGTCTACCAATACTGAAAAGGCATAACAACTGTGCAAACAAATCAGTCACCCCAGCGTTAGAACTCTTTAAATGCAAGGTCCAGTCAGCGGTTCTGTATGGGGCAGAACTTTGGGGACCCGTATGTAGAAAGACATTTGAAACCTTGGAGAATAAGTTTTTAAGGGGATTATTAAAGGTTCCTAGTAACACTCCACTATTACCCCTACTCCTTGATATGAATATACGACGCACCGACCTACATGCAATATTAAGACCACTATTGTTATGGGTCAGGTTGTGGATTACCCCAGAGCTAACTGAATATAAAAATGGATTGGTTGAAGTTTTGAAATTAGACACGAGTAATAAGATTCTTTGGTTTAAACACGTTAAAAGCTGGTTAATAAAATTGGGTTTATCCCATTTTTGGAGCCAGCCGGAATCATTGACTGTGTCCTCAAAGAAAATAGTTAAACTCTCTTTTTGGGCTTTTGTGAGCCATGATGCTGTATATGTTGGAGCACATGGCCCCTTAACCGAAAATTTTTTATTGATGAAAAATGTAGCCCAGTTTGAAATGTTTCTTGATGAGATTCAGCCACCATTAGCAAAAACCTTGTACTTAAAGTATAGGTACGGTATACTAAGAACTCGGGAAACCGAGTCAAAATGGGGGAACATCAGTAATGATAAATGTACCTTATGCACAAATAATGTAAGAGAAGACATTTTTCACATTTTGTTTTTCTGCCCAAGCTATGTAGAAACTAGAAGAAAATGGATAGTGCCATTGTGCCGTAATATTGGAATAACTTCGCACAAGGAAGCGGGAAGAATATTAATTACGGACACTAGTCAAGTAATAGTGTTTGGTATCAGTAGATTCCTCCTGGCAGTAAAATTCATTAGACAAAAACTGTCACTGCCATTTTAAGTGTCTGGCTGTTATAAACTAGTTTAATACTTTTTTAATTGTGTAAATATTTTAAACCTCTTTTTAACTATATTTATTGATGTATGTTTTAAGCCCACTCCCGTGATTTAGCTGTGAAGGCTCAGGGATAGTATTCGGTCATGCACTAGCACTTTTTGAATTGTACATTTATGTACACTTGTTGATGATAATGTGGCCACGTATATTATGTATTGTGTATAAATATCATGTATTTTGTATATCTTTTATGATGCAATTGCAACGAAATAAAGATTATTGAATTGAATTGAATTGTAACGCGGAGTTCCGACCAAAGTCCCCCAATCGCTGTGTGGCTGAATTTCTTCTTGAGTGAATGCCAAAACATTAAGTTGGAGAGTGCTAGCGAGATTTGGCGTCCATTAGCATGATTTTCTGTATTAGGAGGCCACCCGGCGAGACATTTGCAATGCAGGCTGCCACTCGAGTAGAAAATCTACTAGAGCGGCAGCAAAATCAACTCAAGTAGCTGCTCCCTCTGATACGCCCCATGGTACCACTGATTTTTTAGTGCAGAATGCACTCCCAGCGCTAAATCACAGTGGAAGCAGCGCAACTTGCCTATTAACGCCGTTGGCGGAACTCTGCGGAATCTCGCAGAGTTTTTGAGTAACTTTTTGGAATTTGGCAGAGTCAAATACCACGAGTTCTGCCCACCCCTACTCAAGAAATACCATCTTTAGTATCAGCCTCTCAAACTACCATGCCCTCTTCCCTAGCTCTGGATATCAGCAGGACAGGTGACAAGAACAAGGATGAAGAAATACCTTTGCAATCTATTCTGAATTGTACTTTTGGAAATTAATATTTCACAGCAAGCTACAAACGCTGATTTTAGCCAAAGAATGGGGAAGATGGATGCAAAGCTTGAGATGTTATATTGTGTTGATTTTCCTGGAGTGCTTCTGGGAGTCTGTGTAAACAACCAACAATTGGAAAGAACAGAATCCAACTTTTCCCCGAGGGATTTGTGAACGGGCCCTCTAAGAAATCAAAGGAAAAAATTGCAGAAAGGAACTTGTGTGGTGAGGCTCAGGGGTAAAGGGGGGCATGCCGACTAGCTCCATTTAACATCTTTCCAAACCACTTCTATTCCTGATCTTGAGCACTTATTCTAGTATGGTATACCCTAAACAGGTCCTCAAGTCTTAACTACTACTTGGAAGTATTAAGAATTTAATAGTGTGAGGTTTTAGGATAAAAACTGAATGCTAAATTCTGCATTCTGATCTTTGATTCTAAGGTGTGTTAATGCTCGCCCATGACATCTGTGGATTAAAATTCTGAATCCCTGCAATGTCAACTTAGTCTTCCATCCTTCAGAGGTCAATAAATTGAGCACCATTAAACTGCGTATTAGTAATACCTGTTAATTAAGGCACGTGTAAATGGCAGGAGTGTGGTATAAAGGGCTATATAAAAATAGGACATTATTATTGCATTTTTTAAATGTATTCCAATGTAAATGCTGTTTACGCTGTTTCCTTAATGGCCTATGTAAGTACTTATTACCCTTAATTAGTGATTTTGCATCAATTAGTTTGAAAAGGGAGAGAGGAGAGGAGGAAGATAAAGAATAAGCAAAGAAGCAGGGTTTTGAACAACAGATCCAAGATATCATGATTCTAAACGCAGCTTGTTCACTTGACCACATTGTGTGATCCTAGACAAAACAGTTTTCTCCATCAGCTTTAGTTTCCTTACTTACCGAAAGCAGGAGTACCTGCAGTACAATTTTGCTGGCGCTATACAAAATAACCAATCAATCACTCAGAGATAAGAAAGGCAACATAAAAGATAAATACATCAGAGGAAGGGCTGAGTGTTTCTGTTGCTCTAAATTAATTTTCAAATTAACAAGCCCCTTAAGTTCTCAATCTGCTCACTTTCAATCACTACTAAGTGCCCTATTCAGACAGCCATAGTCCAATGCAGAGACTGACTGTCTAATAGGATCGCCCATAATCTCACGTTTCTGAATGTCCAAAAGGGCTAGAGCAGAATAAGACTTGAGTCTAACACTATAGCTAGTAAAGTCATGGACATTAGGTTCTTGTAGTACACAAAAGAGGAATTCATAATAGGCCAACACATTTGCCACATTTGCAATGCTTCAGCTAACGTAAGCTGTAGGCTTTTAAAAACTATTCACAACGTCATCACTAGGGAGTTAGTGCCAGCCAGACACTTGCTCATCAGTCAATACTCTAAATTTCTGGTATGACTAGTTACTAAAATAGTTACTAAAACTGGGCCGCTCACACCCCTAATGGATTCCTCAGCTCCAAACAAACTAACACTGTGCAAGTCAATGACGGCATATGGCCAGCAGTCTTGTTTTACCTCTGAAAAAGCAACCAGGAGCCCAATTCCCCAAACATCAGGCTGGCATGTTGTAATATGCAAGTCATAGATTTGCTCCTAAACTGTCATTTCTAAAAGCCGCTTGAATTGGTTTTTAAAAAGCCTCTAGACAAAGCATGGATATCCACGTAAGTCAGAGATTTCCCAATGTCCATCTAACCCTAAAGTGGTGGTTTTACATCTGTGAAAAAAAATGGGATGTGAAAACCATTGGGAATGTTCGTGAAAACCCATAGTTACAAATGCGTGGGAGTTTACTGCCTATAGGCCACCACCTTCTCCTTCGCGGGGAAATTCTGAGAAGTCCCAGCTCCTATACCTTAACTTAACATTGCAGAATAGAAACCATCCTAACTGATTTTACAATGTGCTAAACTCAATTTGTGGTACAAAATGCCTGCAGATCTTTATTATTTGATTAGACCTCTTGCGATTTGCTCCAGTACATGACTTTTTCTGCACCTCATTTTAACTTGTTTTCGCCTTGTGTACAAAGGGAATACTTCACATCTCAATTGACTCTATTCGCTCCTAGGAAAGACATGCGGTTAAATATTGAGAGATAGCAGAGGCTATAAAGCTAGCTGCCTTCGAGATAGGCAAACAGGTTTACAGTGATCACACCATTTCAACTTGAAGCATTGGAAATATGCATCATGAGCACAGGAGAGCAAGATGACAAGCGATAAGAGTTACAGCATGGGTACCATGGTCAGGGTATGATTTGAATTTCAGTGGAATTTTCATGCGGAGTCAATGAGAAGGATGCAGTTGACAATAGGTTTCATGGAGGCTACGGAGATGGTAGGATTCACAAGTTGAATATTTAGTCTTGCTCTGAATTACATGGGCCTGGGAGCACTGCAGACGTCCAGAAGGCGGCCAAAATGAACAGTGGTAAAAGTGGTCTTCTACAAACAAACCAAGAAAGTCAAAATGGCTCCTGCCTCCTGGACGTATGCAGCGCTTCCAGGCTTTATAACAAGCATTGTTAAAGCCAATAGGTCTCGCCTTTGAGACGTATTGGTTCGTCAAAACCTTTTAGTCACAGTCTAGTAGCGGAGACCTAAAAACACCTTACAGTGTTTCTGGTGGCTACTCGTGTAAAGAACGATTGACAAATTGAATAGGAGTAAAACATAGACCGTTCAGATTTAAGTGCATATTGGTGTATTTGGGTGTTAAATTAGTGCTAATAACGAGAAACCTTTGCCCAGACAGTGTTACCATATGCAAAAAGCATTTGCAATGCAATAAGTCTCACAATTGTGAAAGTTAGATCTATTGGCATTGTAAATGACAATCTTTTTTACTTGTGTATTTATTTATTTTTGTAGTGGAGTTATTTAAAGAAAAAAAGTTCACGTCGTCCTGTGGTGCTTTTATTGTGAAACGAGGACAATGAAATGGGCCTTCCAAGTAATTTAATTTGCCTTCCTTTTATTCCATGAAACCAATATATTTCTTATTATTTATCCTTTCTGTAAAAATCAATTCAAACCAGTGTTGCTGTCATGACAGGTAGTCTTAGACACCTGTAGATGGAGCTATCAGTAGGGTAGGCTAAATTACACTTACAATTGTTGTCAAATATTGCCTTATGATTTGGGGAGTGAGGAAGTATTCACTTTTCTTAGGATGCCAAGAATCTGATATATAAAGCCTTTTTATATCCCATTCCCGCTCTAGTTGAAGTATAAGACCGTTTTATGTCCCATTTCTGTTTTTTTAATGAGCCAGAATCCAGTGGCGGCTAACCCCATGCCGGCACTGAGCTCACAGCCAACCATCACAACCCAAGCAGCATATGGTATATGTTTTGATAATACCTTATTGCTGCAACAAGCTTGTGACACAACATGTTTCTGCTTGAGGTTGAGAAAATTGACCATGGTCAAACAACATGGATTTGTTTATTAGGTCGAGCAGACTACTCTCAATGCGTGAGCATTGAGAGTCTGCTACAGACCTAATGTGGCCCGTATTCAGGAGAGTGGACACGACTCAGACGCGCGCTTTTGCAGTCTCAGTTTTGACCGCGGGAGCGCGCGTCTGAGCCGCGCTTGCGCAGACGAACTCCCAGCCCCTGCACACACACAGACACAGACACAGCCAGCCCCCACCCCTCTGCACGCACGCACACACAGACGCTGCCGCCTCCCAACCCCCTGCACACACACAGACACACACGCCACCCCCCTTACAACTAGAGCTTACTCACCGTATCGCCGCCACTCTGTCCTGACTTCTGCAGCCACCGCGGGGCATCAACTCCGTGGGCGCGGGCTTTGAGGAAAACGGAAGTCCCGCCCCAAGACAGGCGTGACGCTCCCGAACTTCCGTTTTCAGGATGCGCATGCTCGCAGCTTATTAGAATCAGGGACGGGTGTGCCTTAGAGAGGGCGGGCGGCGGGGGACACTGTGGAGGCTCCTCAGCTGATGTCACAGAGGCGGAGGCGCTGCGGGCCCGGCCTGCTGTCTGCACACACTGGAGCCGGCGCACCATGAGCTGTCCCTCGGAGGCGCCCGGCGCTGAGACTACCCGGGAGAAGATAATGGAGGCAGGTGGAGGAGCAGCCACAACTTGATCATCACAGATAACAGAGGTGAGGCGACAGCCCCAGAGTGATTGGGAGCCTAGTACAGGGGGCAACTGAGGGGGAACAGACAGGAAGTTGGACGTGCCCCAAAGTAGAGGACCATACACACGTTCTTTCTGAACCTTCGTGTCCGCTCGATTCGGGGCGTTGTGCAGCGTTTGATATCTGCAACGTTTACAAATATTTAATGTTTGTTAATGTTAGGGTGGCCTCAGCGCTGTCTCGTTCTGGGTCCTTCACGTATTGGTCTATAGTATTCCGACACATCTGCCCACTCCTTTACTGCACAACCATAGGTAGCCGCCTTCATCACAACGAATCTTTAATATTTAACAGCGTTTGCCCTCTGTCGCTTAAACTCTTGCCAACCCCACCACTGGACAGGCTCCGATCTCTCACGTCCTACTTTCAGCGCCCTCCGTGCATGTCCATCAAATGATAGGTCAGCTTCTTTCAACCTTTGCTCGATCCATCACAGGGCAGTTTATCCCGCTAGCCTCACCTTCACAGTGGAACCCAAGAGGCGTATTATTTTTCAGTACGTTCTACCGTTAATGCACCCACTGATGGCATACTCCGAAATCGCGTCGGAGAGGGCTTGGAGGATGAGATTGCAGCGGCATGCCTGCTAACAGGCCCCACGGATGTGTCATGCAGAAAGCCGTGATCTCAGCCTGCGCTTGGCTGCCTGCACTGCTCTGTTTTAAGCCACTAATAATGGATCTATGTATGTCCAAACATGCACGTTTATTAATTAGCATCTCGCTACTTATGTTATGCCACCGTGTTTATAAAGCACGGCGCACAGAGCCAGAGCAGTCATATACCGTTGATCTAAAGCGCACCTCTAGAATGGATCCAGAGTGTAATTGTACAGGTGCATATGGACCCATGCCATGGCCCCAGAAGGAAGCTCGTTGGGATAAACCTTTCTGCTTGATTAAACAGCGCCGCGTTAAAGCTTCCGTTTGTGGGGCGGCGTTCACATGTTCAGCTGCACACACCGTGAGGTTTAGTCGGTTTTATCATTGGTGCGGCAGGTGCAGTACGCCGGGGACCACTAAACCCTTATTCTTGCTGGATTGCATTGTTCAAACAGCAGCCAGAGGGTCCATTCCCACGCTAAGGCATGCACAAATGCACAGTTGTGTATGCATATCCGTGTTAGCACACCACATGTAGAACAGTGGGCTTCGGCAACGTTTAAGTAGTTGAGGTTCCTCCACCCAGCTGCGTAGGGATTGTAGTGTATTCTTTCAAAGATAAAGACTCTTCAGAGCGAATTGCATTGATTAAGAATGCGTTTTGTAAGGAAAACCCTCACCCACCGAGGTTACCCCTTGGTGGCAGTGGCATGCTTAATCATTCTGTTCCTTCCCATCCGCTATGGGACGAGACGTCCTGCTACCAGTAAATTATACAGGAGCACTGATTGATATGAAGCAGATGTTCCAAGTGAGTGATGGAGGGAGGAGTTTTATTTGTGGGTTAAAAGTACTTATCTGGTGGCTGTATTTACTTTGTCAGCCCCAGTTGGAATGATTAAAATCTGGGAAAGATGTTAGGAAGTATATGGTGGGTCGGGGTTAATGGCCCACCTTCCTCTTAGTGTCTGGTCTTCATTTTCGGCCAACCTTCCCTGAGGCGTCGTCCGGACGGTATATTTCACTCCCTGAGAGCATTCCTTACATATTCATGAAGTGCATATCGATCACAAAATCTGCTTTAAAAATTAAATAGATACATCTAATTGGTGTCTGTTCCTCTGCTTATTAAAAAAAAACTAGTGCTCCATAAGTCTGCGGATGGGAGGGCGGGCCTGTAGTCTCACTGTCATAAATGTCCCTGCCTGGCCCATTCACCTACTTAGCCGTCATCTGTTACTGCATATTTAATCCGGTTGGTGATGCACGTGCACACAGCCAGCTGCCGTTCCTTGTTGTTTGTGGCTTAGCTACAGCTGCTTACCGCAGTGCTGGTTACTTTCAGCCGCTTTTCCAGTGCTTAATTTGTGACAAAAGAGGTGCCGGGCGATTATTAGGCGGCTGCTTTTAAAAAATATTTTTTGTGTCAGCCTGCCTAAGAAAGATCACAGAAATCGTACAATTGAGGATTGCATGTTTAAAGACAAACAGTTAGAAAATCTGCACTTTCATTTACATTATTTTTAACTGAAACTTTACACGAAATGCAAATGTTCCCAGACACTCAATGCAACATAGACTCCAAATACCACTCAGTGCCACATAATTACACTCTACTTAATACAACATACACTACACACAATACCACTCAGTGCCACATAATTCTATGCTACATAATTACACTGCACTCAACGCAACATACACTCCAAATACCACTCAGTACCACATAATTACACGCCACATAATTACACGGCACTCAATGCAACATACACTCCAAATACCACTCAGTGCCACATAATTACAATGCACTCAATGCAACATTCTCTCCAAATCCCGCTCAGTGCCACATAGTTACACTGCACTCAGTGGAACATACACTCCATATACCACTCAGTGCCACATAATTACACGCCACACAATTACACCCTACAGAATACAACATACACTTCACACAATACCACTCAGTGCCACATAATTATATGCTACTTAATGCACTGCGCTCAACGCAACATACACTCCAAATACCACTCAGCGCCACATAATTACACGCCACATAATTACACTGCACTCAATGGAACATACACTCCAAATCCCACTCAGTGCCACATAATTACACGCCACATAATTGCACTGCGCTCAATGCAACATGCACTCCAAATCCTACTCAGTGCCACATAATTACACGCCATATAATTACACTCTACTTAATACAACATACACTACACACAATACCACTCAGTGCCACATAATTCTATGCTACATAATTACACTGCGCTCAACGCAACATACACTCCAAATACCAATCAGTACCACATAATTACACGCCACATAATTACACGGCACTCAATGCAACATACACTCCAAATACCACTCAGTGCCACATAATTACAATGCACTCAATGCAACATTCTCACCAAATCCCGCTCAGTGCCACATAGTTACACTGCACTCAGTGGAACATACACTCCATATACCACTCAGTGCCACATAATTACACGCCACACAATTACACCCTACAGAATACAACATACACTTCACACAATACCACTCAGTGCCACATAATTATATGCTACTTAATGCACTGCGCTCAACGCAACATACACTCCAAATACCACTCAGCGCCACATAATTACACGCCACATAATTACACTGCACTCAATGGAACATACACTCCAAATCCCACTCAGTGCCACATAATTACACGCCACATAATTACACGCCACATAATTACACTGCACTCAATGCAACATACACTCCAAATCCTACTCAGTGCCACATAGTTACATGCAACATAATTACACTGCACTCAATGCAACATACACTCCAAATACCACTCAGTGACACATAATTACACTCCACACAAAGCAACATACACTCCCCATATTAACACTCAGTGCCACATAATTACACTCTTCTCAATCCAACGTAAATACACTCCCCATAATACCACTCAGTGCCATATAATTACACACCTCGTACTTACACTCTACTCAATGCAACATAAATACACTATCTGTCTAGCTATCTATCGCCCTCACTCTATGTCGATCTATCACCATCACTCTAGCTATCTATCGCCTTCACTCTATCTATCGCACTCACTCTATCGCATCACCACAGCATCACTCAGCACCACCACAGCATCAACCTTTGCAACCATTCAACAACAACTGGTTCAAATATGTTCTCTCAATGTTTCAAGCTTTATTACAAATGTCACAAAAAGATGTTAATATTTCACTTCTGTTCTTGGATTTTCGTCACAATAAAATACAACTAACATAATCTTCACAAAAGTTATTAACAAAAGTTTAAGCTATTGCCATTATAAATTACAAATACTTTTATTTAAGTATTAATTAAAAACTGAAAATCCATTGTTATTTGTAATATCAATACATCTAGTCGCGTAAATACAACACATATCGCATTACAAATGCTATAGGTGTCACATTTGCGAAACTTGAAACTATTGGCATTGTAAATGACAAAGCTATTAATTTTGCTATTTTCAAAACCAACACATAAATAAAAAAATTGTCATTTACAATACCAATAGCTCAAAATTTCCTAATGCGAGACCTATTGCATTGCAAATGCTTGTTTTTAAAAATGGGACTGTTTAGAGCAGGGGTACTCATAGTACGGCCCGCGGGCCGGTGGCGGCCCAGCAAGCCTTCCTTGGCGGCCCGCGGACCTTGCTGCATTGTACCTGTGTTTTTTTTTTTGTGTCAGCACCGCCAGTTGCCGAGAAACTCTGCTCTAAGGGGGTCCGGCGATTCCAGGGCGATTCCAGCAATAGTCACAGTGGAGCTGCAGGGGCCTAAGAAGAGGTGAAATAGAACAAGGCCTCATTAACATGTAAATGGTCTTTTTAAAGACCTGTGAAGTACTCGGGTGCGGCTGTGTGTGCCTGGAAGTTGTTTCAGCCCAGGCTGACACACGCTCGGGGTGAGGTGACAGAAGACAGCAGGGAGGGAGACGGAAGGATAAGGGAATCGCCCGACCCCCATAGAGCAGAGTTTCTCGGCAACACACTAGATACGTTTGCAAATAAAATTAGTCAATTCGCCAAGGCCAGGCATATAGACATTGTCAATGTTCAACTTATGTTGAAACCAGTAAATGATGCAACATGTTCGATTATGTGGCAAGTAGAGAAAATCCATAGGTATGCCGAGTACACAACATGCAATGTATAGCACAGAGTACATATTCAGTGAACAATGTGCAGCACAATCGCATTGCACACAGCACAGACTGAGAACAAGTGACAGCTAAAACACACTGTGCCGCCAGATGTACAGATGACAACATACGAAGACCATGACACACAGAGGCACATTCAGAATCCAAGGTCCAGAGAATGAAACACATGCCGCAGTGTGGGATTCATAACAAGCCTGTCTCACAGTAATGGCACAGCACCATGAACAGTGTTTGCGGCATGTGCTATACAACCCATGCTTCAGAGGTCCGAGCACACAATGAATGCTCAAATCAGGGGACACATCGAATGGTACACTGCACAGGAGGCAATGTACACCCTGCAGACCCCAGGATACAAAGTGTATACTGAAGGAGGGAGACAGAGGGAGGGAGAGACTGAGGGAGGAAGACAGAGGGAGACAGAGACAGACAGAGGAAGGGAGATGGAGACAGACGGGAGGGAGATAGAGAGAGGGAGGGAGACGGAGAGGGAGGGAGACGGAGAGAGAGGGAGATAGAGAGAGGGAGGGAGACAGAGAGAGGGAGGGAGACAGAGAGAGGGAGGGAGACAGAGAGAGGGAGGGAGACAGAGGGAGGGAGACAAAGGGAGGGAGGGAGACAAAGGGAGGGAGGGAGACAGAGGGAGGGAGGGAGACAGAGGGAGGGAGAGACAGAGGGAGGGACAGAGGGAGGGAGAGACAGAGGGAGTGAGAGACGGAGGGGGATAGAGAGAGGGAGGAGACAGAGGGAGGGAGAGACAGAGGGAGGGAGGGAGACAGAGGGAGGGAGAGAGACAGATGGAGGGAGGGAGACAAAGGGAGGGAGGGAGACAGAGGAAGGGAGAGACAGAGGGAGGGAGGGAGAGACAGAGGGAGGGAGAGACAGGGGGAGGGAGAGACAGAGGGAGGGAGAGACAGAGGGAGGGAGAGACAGAGGGAGGGAGAGACAGAGGGAGGGAGACAGAGGGAGGGAGAGAGACAGACGGAGGGAGGGAGACAGAGGGAGGGAGACAAACGGAGGGAGACAAAGGGAGGGAGGGAGGGAGACAAAGGGAGGGGGAGATGGAGGGAGGGGGAGACGGAGGGAGGGAGAGACGGAGGGAGACAGAGACAGAGGGAGACAGAGAGAGCGAGGGAGACAGAGAGAGGGAGATGGAGACAGAGGGAGGGAGACAGAGGGAGGGAGATAGAGAGAGGGAGGGAGGGGGATAGCCAGTGGGAGGGAGATACAGAGAGGGAGATAGAGAGATGGAGGGAGACAGAGGGAGACAGACAGACAGAGGGGGGGGAGAGAGAGAGAGAGAGAGAGAGAGAGAGAGAGAGAGAGAGAGAGAGAGAGAGAGAGAAAAATATGCCAGGTCTGGTGGCTCAGTGGACGAAGGCGTCCGCTGAAGGTGCCTGTGTTCAACCTCATGGTCACAGTTTTTTTTTGCTCTAGCCCGGCCCCCCTCCCCCACTGACCCCACCCCCACCGTTGCGGCCCTCGCCCACAAACCACACTGTAAATTTGGCCCCCGAGATAAAGTTTGTGAGTACCCATGGTTTAGAGACTATCAAGTGGATTGCAATAGGTGTTCTCAGTCTCGAAAATAGGTACTATAGTCTTGTGTGGTTCAACAGAACGTGGAGTTTCCTTATTGTTTACCCATGTCAGTGGTTTCACGTACGTTACATGTCGTTCAGTGATGAAAATGTCATACACTTCTCAGAAAATGAATGCAGCAAAAGATAGTATACTTTTTCCTGTGAAGCACTCACAAGAGAAGTTTAAGTTTTGAAAATAGCCCATTTAAGCCGCTAATTATGTTTTTTTAGCTCACAACAAAGAATTCTGAACAGTATGTCAAACGCCAAATATGAGATTTGAGAACTGAATTATAGACAGGAATTTAAACAGTTTGGGGTCAAAAAGTAGTAGAAATTTGATGCTGTAGGGTAGTACCTGGTGATGAACAGCACAAACCCTGGGAAAGCGGGGTCAGTGGAGAGCAGCGACTTGGGGCAACATAAGAGGCAAGAATAAACCCAGAGCCTGGAATAGACTGTGGTGATGAGGGGCAGGCAACAAGGGACAAAGGCTGTATGTGAGAAGCAGAGGCTCAAACTCATGGGACTGAATGTGCAGGAGAGGTCAGGGGACTGTGCACTGAACTAGGAGTGGAGAGCTGGCAGTGGCAGAGCTGAAGTAGCTAAAGCTAGGAGGAAGTGCCCAGGATGTCCAAATGAGATCCCATGGGTTGAAACGCCTCGCCTTTCATAAATTGTGAAGCTCCGATTAGCTCAGTAGATGATGCCATGTTGTTGGGGACCCGAGGGCTACTGTCACCACCGGGGAGCCGCCCTGTATCATCAGTGGGGCAACACGACTGAAGCAGCCCTCGAGGCACAGTGTGCCCTGCTCAGCAGAGTCTAGAAGTCAGGCAAAGCCACTGCCTCTGAGCACGGGTGCCGTCCATGCCACGTGGCTCCCCCTTACAGCCCACTCTGCCCCATCTCATGCTAGCTGCTGCCCTCCATGATTTCACTGGACGCAAAGTGTCAGCGGCATCGCTCCCTGCTACATCGTAAAAAATTAATACATGGTTACCAGCCGCCAATCATGGCGTTGCTAGGGGTCCGTTGCTAATGCTTTTTTTTGGATGAACTGGCACCGGCCTAGGCTGAGCTGGGAAAGTTTGTAACTCTCTGCGGCTATACTCTCCCGCTGTCACTGCCTCTATCTCAGCCGAGGTCGGGGCAGGAGTGAAGAAGCCACTGTTTGGGCAGCCGAGCCAGGGTAGAAGGGAGGAAAGAGCTGTGGCTAAGACGCCACAGTTGCCAGGAATACAGCATGAATATCAAGCTTGGCGTGCCGTGCGGGAGAGTGTGTTCTGCCTGCAACAGCAGGCAGAAGTATAGCCGTGCGGCTGCAATTACTGAAACTGAAAAGCAGCATCTGGGAGAAAGGCATGCGGCTGCCATGATTATGCAGCTTAGCATGTTGCACTTTATAAAAAAATATGATTTTTTTAAAAAAAAAGGATTTTGGCTTTGTGCGCTATCATAAAGTTGCACCGTGGCTATATGTGTTTTTTTCAAAAAATGTAATTAAAAAAATCATAAAGGATTTGGGCGAGCTGTGATATATAAGTTGTGCGGCCGTCATTATTAAAGTTCAAACGGGGCATTGGGGAGAAAGGCGCGCTGCCATGAATATCAAGCTTGGAGTGCCGCGCGGGGAGAAGCGTGTCCATCAGCAGGCAGGAGAAAGCCCTGAGAAAAAATAGTGCTCCAGGCTGTAATTAAAAGGTAGAGTGTAATAATACATGTAAGAGGGGGTGTCCTCATGGGAAGTTACAAGAGAAAAGGCGGTACTAAGGAGGGACTACTAAGCCTATTGACCAATGAAAAGCCACCATTTACAAAGGACAATGACAGGAGCCAATTTAAAAGCTAGGCTGAAAGTGGGCAGAGCTTCATGCCCATATCCTGAATAAAGCATGTCTTGAAGAGACAGCGCAAGTGCGGCCTAGGCGAGACCTACAAATGACAAGATATTAAACTGATTCAATCACAATTATGCAGCATAATGTGCATTTTATTGCTGCATAATCTAGTAAACCCCACTGCATAATTTGGCTCACTCTTGCCATATAATTAAGTGGATCTGCCTATATACTACTTGTTAATGCTGACAGACTAGCTTTGTGAGTTAGTGTTCGCCACTGAAATATGCAGATATTTGCAAATCATGAGCTCAAACTGCAGGAAGTTCAATTCAGTCTTCCATTCTTCGGGTAGGTAGGTAAAGTGTGCTTCATTAATATGGGCAACAGTAACACCTGTTATTCACAGTGCTTAGAAACTGCAGAAGTGATGTATGAAGCACTGGGTGCAAGGCTTCAAGCTCAATAGATTTGTGAAGTAGTTAGAGGGTAGTATCATCACTAAGTAGGCAAACTGCAGTATTACAACGTACGTCAACATTTATTTATGTGTAAAGTATCTGGAAAAGCAGCACTTTACTTTGCACCTCGGAAAATTGCAACCCATATTTTTCTAAGTCGTTTAAAGGCAGATTTAAAGCCACAGTGGAGCAGAATAAAATGACAACTGTGCAAAGGTGCCAGGTAGCTGATTGATAATGATGTAATACCTTCTTCAAAATTTCACGTGCCAGCTATAACAACCTAGGTGATATCTGAATTAAGACTCCGCAATGCTGAGTGCATGCTGCATTTCTCGAACAATGCCACGTTATTTCATACAGCTGCTGAAACAATTTCTATTTGTCCCATGCTGTGAGTCGAAGTTTGGGTTTTTCTTTTCATTCATGTACTGTATACTACAAATATGCATTTAAATACAAAAACAGCGTTTGATGGTTTTTTTGCACCCAGAGCGCTTAGCCTGCTACACCCCCTAGCCCCCTGTCCTTTGTGACCTTTGACTAAGCACTCCTTCTCCCCTTGTTGGGTAACCTTTATAACGATGTAACATGCAACTATGGTCTGATACTCATGTAAAGCGCTCTGATACCTCCGGGTCTAGCCAGCGCTATATAAAACCTTTAAAATAAAAAATAAATAAAAATAGTGGGTGGATATTAGTATGAAGCACTATGCAATGGGGGTGAACGTGAAGCTCCTGAAGCGGGGAAGCTAGTGAGCCACTTTGGGCCGTGCAGGATTTACTCAAATGCAAAACTGTGTTTTTTTCCTTTTTAAAGTTAGTTAGTCTGGAGTAAGGAAGAGGGTGTATTGTGCCTCACCCACTATGATTTAAGGACATGGCTGCAGTACTTGTGGCTGCCTGCATGCCAGCCCTACTCTATATCACACACTTGTGTTTTAACACCTTCAGCGCGGCGCGAATTTTCGCGCTGTGCTGAAGGTTCTAAAAAACGGGCGTGGCTGTGAAGGAACGGTTCCGTCATAAGCACAGCCCAACCGGCGCTGGTGACGGAACCGTTCCGTCACAAGCATCGAAGGGGTTAAACAAAGACACACTCTCATGCCATGGAAGGTCTCTGCCCCTCCGAGCTGATAATTTGCAACAATAAAATGTAAACATGCTACTGCTGTGCAATCTGCACTGAGTGCTTTTGAGGTGTCTTTTGTCAATGAGTAAAACATGTTGTCCGGGTAACTGTTAGAAGCAAACTGTGGGTAACGATGGAGACTCCTTCAAGTTAGGGAAGACCCGGGACGTCTTACTGGCTGCATTCAAAAACAGAAATTCATAAATTCCAGAAGCAGATTTCAGGAGTAATTATAATGTGGGATTGAAACAAGCATTGGCATTGCCAATAGGTTTCGCTTTTGGGACTCTATAACTGTTTAGCCATGCAGCACACTACCCTGGACCATGTGCTGCTATGGATTGAATACAATTACTACATACTGGGCCATGCAGTGTGATTCAAGAATACATGTATGCCTCTGCTGCATGCTTCTTCTTGTTCCTGGGTGGCATTTGGAAATTAAATGCAACGATGGGAGGGTGGGGATGAATTGAAAGCAATGACGGGAGGCTGGGAGAGAACTGAAGGCAACAGTGGGAGGATAAGAGGAATTCAAAGCAACAATGTGAGGGTAGGGGAATTAAAAACGATGGGACAGTGGGAAGTTTTGAAAACATGGTTGCCAAAACTAAAACAAGTTTTATTTTCTGGAACATTCGTGGTGATAGAATTCGTGGTTGTGCGAGCTCTGCACCGGAAATATTCACTCCCTGTAAATTAAGAGGAGTCGGCAGGTTTTGAAGGTTTTTAGGGCTCGCCTGCTGATGCGCATAGCTGGCGAAGCTCTATAGAGGCTTATCCAGGCTTTAACTAAGCACGATTCGACTGGCGATTCCTTGAAGTGCATGTGCTTTTTAGGTCATTGCGCAAGCGCAAGCCCTAAAAAGCGCGTGCACAATGCCACCAGCCGCCTGCCTGCCTGCCTCGCATTACCACATCAAAGGCAGCTTCTCAGCGTGCGCTCACCCCCTAATTATTCACGGCCGGCCGGCCGTACTTTCAGTTTACTTTCAGGCCGTGTCTCCTTTTATTTTTGCTTGTTTTGCAGGAAGCTACAAGCGAAACTGTTTTATCTGTATAATTTAAAACTCTTTTGTATTGCTAGCACATTGCTAATGGAGGACGAAGAGTGAATTGAAGAATTCATACACGTTTAAAAAGTTTCATTGTGTATCCAAATTTGATCGCAGATATTCACACTCTTCAGTTCAATATGAACCCATTTTAAAGTAGTGATAGAGCGCACTTTTCTGCTCCTAACGAGTCTCGTGTACATTACTCAATCTCAGTGTGCTAGGGGTAGAGGTGCAGTGCGAGATTGTCAAGCAGTCTCCCATGCCCAGAGCCTGCTGTCTGTCTATCCTCCTCCCCCCCCCCAAGCCGTTCTTTCTCCCTGCCCGCCACAGCTGCATCAGAGATTAAAGGGTGTCTAACGCTGTTCCTGCAGTGCTCATGCGCACCGTGCAGGTCTTAAATTACCCTGCCTGCCCTCACACCCTCCAGTTTCCTGAGGCCAAACTGTGGTCGCCGGGAGCAACAGCAACGCTTAGACGTGAGAGGGGTGATTAATCAAAGTGTCCCGAGCTGCGAGCAGCGATATACAACTGCTGCTTTGCACAGGGACGGGGAAGGACACGCAGCCGCTTACACAAGAGAGGCCTGGCACTGCACCCATTGCTGGTCCACACGTGCAGGCTTCTCTGCTCATTAAAAACATTATAAGAAAAGTATCCTTCTAGTTCGTGCCATGCAACAAATACGAGTTCGTAAAATATAGCATAACGAATCGTTTCTTAATATTATTTGTAGAAAAACCGTAAGAGAGCGGCGGTTGCACTCATTTATAGTTTTCAGCAGTCTTCCTATATTTTAAAATGCGTTCTGTTGTGTTCTGAATGCGTTCAGCAATACAATGAGGCAGAGCGCCAGAGTGTGACTTGATTTGTAGCCAATAACATCCAGTCAGCCAGGAGAGGGGTTGTAACACCAAATGATTTCAGGATGGACACAGCTCGGTTTCTTCTAACAAACATATGCCATTGAAACATACATCTTTGTAATATTCTGAAGACTACTTCTATCTTACTGCAGAATCATCACTGTTCGAATATCCCAAGGCGCTAGCCTGGAGCCGGAGAATTCTTCAGCAATGGTCTTGTGTCACTAGGTGGACAAAACATGTGGCATTACAAATGCTATAGGTGTCACATTTGCGAAAGTTATAACTATTGGCATTGTAAATGACAAAGCTATTAATTTAGCCATTTCAAAAAAATAACACATAAATAAAAAAAAATTCATTTATAAGACCAATAGCTCAAACTTTCCTAATGCGAGCCCTATTGCATTTCCAATGCTTGTTTGTGTAACATACATAAAATAGTATTTGCTTTGACTCTGGTGACAGAACGTTGACCAATGTTAAAGAAAAAGCACAGGCTCAGGGGCTCGCTTCCCCCATTCATCTGGCCTTCCTCTTCCCCTCTCCCACTCCACCCCCAGTATGTGCTTTTGATTAATTGTGCCCAAGTGCTGCCGTTCAGGAAGGGCCCGCATCACCTTGATGTTGGCCGTAAAATGACTAATTTACACGACTGACATTCATTTTCATTGCTGACAATAGCGAGTGGATAATATGTGAAATGAGCTAATTGTGTGTGCAAAGAGGACTTTTGGCAGTAAAAACTCACCGTGAACTCCCGCGAAAATGAAATTTACACTAGAGACGTTTGCCACATGATCAAACCAATTGTGTGCAAATGAACATATTGGAGTTGTATCAGACACGCCTCGCACAAATACTAGTAAATGTATGTGGCTAGCGCTTAGTGGAATAAAGTTCGTTTTTAAGCACTCCGTAACTGGATGTGGATTGACATAAGGGTTATTATAAACACAGCCAAATACGAGCGGAATAAAGTACGGAAACCTTACTATCGTTAATGTGTTGGTCATTAGCACAGTAAAGTTATGGCTGCCTCTGAGCCTTAGCTCATAATTTAGCAACACTTTTAGACGAGTGCGTCAGTGCTGACATCACAATGATATCACACTCTTCACCGGACTTTGGTTACAGGAAGACAAATATGCACAAATTAGCTTCCTTATTACATAAAACTCTTAATACTACTCGGGCGCTAGACAGCACTACAAGACTCAAACCAGCGTTTATCGATTTAAATATCAAATGGCCTAATTATGCACAGGTGGACGCTATGACACATCTGCAATACGATTTTATAACTGTGAAACATGCTCTTGTTAAACTTCCGCCATTGAGATAGCTGGAGGCAGCTGACCTTTATCTCTTATTTAAAACACAAGCAATAGCCGAAATTCATTTGTAATTTATTTTCCAATCATATAAAAGGAAGAAGGGGAGTGGGCGCGTTTACTTTATTGTATCCTTTTAGCAGCTTGCGCGGCTGGTGAGAGGCGCTCTTGATGTTTTCCAGGTTGCTGTGGGGTCGGTCAGGAGGGAACATGCTTAATCGAATAAGCTAATCTTTGTTGTGGAGATTAACTGGATGGCTACAGCAGCAGAGAGCAGCAGAATGCAAAGTATCCGCAAAGCACAGGCTGAAACAGGTACGAAACAGTTAACCGCATGGCACATAAGTATGAAATAATGGTGCCTATTACCTGCTATCCATGCTCGCGGCGATGGGGAACAGCATCGTGGCACAACAGTAAGCAAACAATCCCACGAGTGGTGCACGCGTGTGCGCCATATTAAGACATGTGGTTTCAATTATCGCGCCCGTGTCTGGGCATGATAATTGAAACCACATGGCGGCCGTGTGGGTAACCGCAAGTAATAGGCCATGGGCAGAGCAATGCTCCCACCTTCGCCCAATTGCGTGCTGTCTTTTTTAAAAAAACGCACACATAGGCCAATATCCAGGGGCAAAACAAAAAGTACACGCGTGAGCGCGTGCGTGTCTCTGGAGTGATTTCTCAAAGCCCTTACATAAAGTCTTCGCCAGAACAGCGCAAGCGCAGTTACAGGCTTGACCTAAACAGGGCCGAGGATTAAGCAGCCTACAGCAGGTCTAGAAGGAGCCGGGGATGTTATTTAGAGCTGGCAGGTGGTGAAACTAGTGGGGACAGGCCCCCATATCTGCATTTTTTATTTTTACAGTTTTATATAGGGTGAACTTGATCCAAAAGTATTGGAGAGCTTTATATGAGCACCATTTACAATATACATTCATGTTTTTTTTTAATGCACAGGGAAATTAAGTGATTTACCCAGAATCACATGGTGTTGAGCCAACGCTGAGGCTCGAACCAGGTTCCAGTTCCAATGTTGGCGGCTCTGGCTGGGTATGTATCAGTCCACTGACCTGTTTCAGATTTGGTACACCCCCCTCCTCAAACCATACAGGCTGGCCTTCCAGAACAATCTGCGACGCCACGGGTTGCTAAATATTTTCTTTCCTGGGTGCATTTGTCTCCTGCAGTACTGTCATTTATCAGGCATTTAGTGTCATTTTAAAGCTTTTGGTGGCAGAATTAATGCGGTATGGTGTTTAATCATTTCAAACAAAGCCCACGGGGAAACGCTTGTGATAATAACAGAGGTGCAAGTTTATACTCGCTCTGTACAGAGTCAAAAATAATGCTTCCAAGCTTTGTCCTTCCCTTTGGCCGGAAGGGATTAACAAACAAGGTCTGACATGTGGTAATGCAGGGATAACTGCAGGCACAGACAAACACGAGCAGTAAACAAAAACAAAAGAGTCCCCCCTAAATGAACACAGCACAAAAGCGTAAGCATACCAGTAATTAGGTGGTGCTCTGTGGGAGGAAACAAAACATAACAAGCATTGGCATAGCCAATAGGTCTCGCCTTTGGGACCTTAGAAGTGGTTAGTCATGCAGCGAGGGTAGGAGAGTACTGAGGCAGTGAACTCAGGTATTCTACTCGTGGAGGGTAGGGAAGAGGTAGACAAGCTCATGAACAGGAGCACATAGTGGTCTTACGCACAACTACATTTTCTCAAGAAAAAACAAATATAAGTGACTGTGTGAACATTAGTCAAAACAATAGCAAACAACACTGCGGAAATAAAAGCATGGAAAATGTGGACTCCACTAAGTTGCATAAAAAGAACGCAATATCTACATTCCCTAAATGTGTAGTACTTGTGGCTGCTAGCAGATGAGGTCTGTTGATGGATGGATTGCCTCCTGTTACTTTCCCTTACGGTGATGGAAACTTCTAACCGCCCAGGCTGTGTTTCAGCGGAAAGTAATGTGATATCTCAATGAGTGACAACACGAAAACCTCACAGGTTACTGCTGCAGACATCAAGGCACCAATGTGGCAGCTAAAGAGACCCAGCCACCTACTTGGGACGGGCATTTGAAGCCTTGACACTTCTGTATGACAAAGGGTTTTACGCTGCTTTCATTTACTTCAGCCCGGCCCACCAAAGGGCAAGCATGACCTTATTATTAATGCGTTGGATCGGAAATTCAATTACAGAGCTGGAAAAGAAGGCAGATGTTGGAGGATAACAGAAACCTTACAACTATGAAGGTACTGTCTCTGTTCGATGTGCCAAATTGCTGCTCAGCACCAGCACACCCCACCAGCAGCGCTGACATATATTTTTGTAGAGCCCGGGGTGTAAAATGTTGTGGGGCCTCCGGTTCTAAACAATGCAGAGCAGACATTTTACATCCACGCTGCTGTTCTTGCATCTCAGATATTTAAATGTAATGCAGCTAGTGCTTATATCAGTCAAACTTTCACATCTTAGCACACACATAATATGATGCTGCAAAGAAATATATCCCACTAGACTCTGAAAAGCTGGAATATTTCATGAGTTGTTTTTAAGACGGTCCTGTAAAACCTACGCTTTTTTAGGTAGAGGCCTGTGAAAATGCGCCTCATTATTCCCCAAAAAATAATGTTGACTGAAACCCCCTGAAGCTAAGTATTTATAATGATTGTAGCAAAGAAGTAACAGAACGCTGTACAGTAAAAAGCAGTTAGGACAATGCACGCTGAATGCCATTTTGTTATTGAAATATTTTGCAGAGTTGCCTGCAGCTGACAATCCGACATTGTGGTTGTCCTCGTTCAATTCTAAAGAGATCATTGAGATAAATCTCTTTCAGATTAGTAATGGTCTTGCGAATTGCAAGCTATCGCATAATTCTAGAAGAAATGTGGAGCAGAAAACAACTGCCTTCAAAGCGTAAACAGAATATTTTGCTGCCTGAAGGCTCCCCCCAGACTTAAAATCCTCTGAGATTCGCAGACGCAATAAATAATAACAAGCTCAGCAGGGGGAGGCGCGCGCCTCCCACGGCAGCAGGGGGGAGGTGGGGGACTGCGCAATTCCCTTGCAAGAGCGATAATTGCTACCATATGGCAGCGCTCGCTCCCGCAAGGGAATCACCACACGTGCACTCGTTGCCATTGAAGGCAATGGAACGCGTGCACGTTTTAGCCTGAAAAGAGGCAAACGATGGCTACAGGTCTCTTTCCTAGGCAGCGCATGCAAACTGCGTATGCGAGACTTTAAAAGGAGGGACAAAAAGGAAGGATTAACCAACAGCAAGCAAGAATTTTTGAAGGACAATCGAAGGGACTAAGAAAAAGGCAATCGGCGGGCGGAAAGCCCACAGAGTGGATACTGCATGTCTGGAAGAAAAAGCACATGCGCTGCTTAGGCTCAACCTAAAAAGGATACAGATCCGTATCCGTTTTTGGGAAGAAAAGGATACGGAGCGGTTGGTGGCCTGACACTGGTGGGGGTAATGTAGCAAGCACGTAACCTTTCTAATTTTATAATCAGCAAGTTACAGCTTAAAGTGTTGGGGCTGTACAAGTACAGGGGCCCTTTCTTTGGAGTGACACCCTGACCAACAATTACTTATTTAAATAATCAAGATTAGCACTTTAATTATTGGCCCTCTGACGTTCATGAATCCCCATGTTCTCTTGCTTTTTCAGACCTTATGGCGGGCCTGAACTGTACCCAGCACATACTCTCACCCACTCACATTAAGGGTCACATATTGGACCAGATCTGGACCTCCTGCCTGGACATCTCCATTCCCCTTATCCTCCCTTGTCTCTGGTCAGATCACTCCTTGATTATTTTTACCTTAGCCATGCCCTCGCCTGCTACCAATGCTCTAGAAACCAACTTTCCCGCGCGTAATTGGAACAGGGCCGACCTGAGCAAATTTACTTCCCTTCTTAGTACATCTGTCCCCTTTAGTACTGGATCTATCGATTCTCAAGCCCAGGATCTGACCTGTTGGCTTACTTCTGCCTCCGACTCCGTGGCACCATTAAAACTGGTCAGAGCTAGGCGCCGCCATGATGCCCAAAAGTGGTTCTCTGAAGATCTTAAAGTCTTGAAACTTGGGCTCCGACAGGCCGAACGGCGCTGGCGCCGGGGCTATTTCCCTGAAACCAAATTGATATTCTCCTCCCTGCAAAAAAAGTATAGTCAGCTATATTTTTAGCCAAGTCTTTTTATTTTTCTAATAAAATTTCGAACTCGGCAAACAAATCCAGGGACATCTTTTCAATAGTCGAGGAACTATCTAACCCTGAAAGAGTAACTATTGCACCCTCCCCTTCCCAGTCACTTTGTGACTCGCTTAATCAATTTTTTGTTGACAAAATAATCAAGATTAAAAACAGTATTCTCGCTCAAGCCTCACCTGTCCTCCCTCAGCTTGTGGCTTTTTGTTCCCCATCAGACTCCAACCTCTTAACCCAGATCCCTTCCATCACGAAGGAAGGCTTCCTTACCCTCTTACATAAAGTCTCCTCTGGCTCTCCTAGTGACTGTTGCCCTCCCACTGTCCTTCGTGAAGCCTTCACTGCCTGCCCCGAACCCCCCCTGGCCCTGTTGAACAACTCTCTCGCCATGGGTGAGGTCCCCTGCTCCTTTAAGCAGGCAGAGGTTGTGGCAATCTTAAAAAAACCCTCGGCAGACCGTTCTATTATGAGCAATTTTCGGCCCATATCTCTCCTCCCTTTCCTCAGTAAGGTTCTGGAGTCGCATGTCACTCAGACCCTCAGCTCTTTTATTGAGGAATCCTGTTTCTTGGACTCCCAACAAGCTGGGTTCAGACCTGCGCACTCCACAGAGGCTGTGATACTCTCTGTGATGGAGGAGTTGCGCAGAGGGGCCGACGCTAACATCTGTCAGGCCCTGGTGCTCTTGGATTTGTCGGCCGCCTTCGACACGGTCGACCATGGCATTCTTGTCGACCGTGTCGGAGAGGCCGGCATCCAGAGCACCGCTCTTGACTGGATCCGCTCTTTTCTGTCTGGGCGCCAACAGGCAGTCAGACTGTCCCAATTTTCAGCAGGCCAGGTTGGGCTGACCTGCGGAGACCCGCAGGGCTCCTCCTTGTCCCCACTCCTTTTTAATTTGTATTTGGCTCCCTTGATCCGCTCTCTCCGCAGGTTGAATGTCACCGCGTTTAATTACGCGGATGACATTCAACTGGTCTTTACCATCGACCACTCGGATGAATCAATTTCCACTTTTCAAACCACTCTTTGTTTTATCAGCAACTGGATGAGCTCAAACCATCTTAAGCTCAACCCCGACAAGACCGAGCTGGTTCTTGTCGGGGGGCCTTCTAACCCCTGGCAACCTTCTTTCTGGCCGTCCAGTCTGGGTAATCCCCCCTGCCCAGTGAACTCAGCCAAAAGTCTGGGGGTTATCATAAGCAGCGATCTTTCTATGAAACCCCAAGTCAGCGCTGTAGTGTCCTCCAGTCACTTTCAGCTTAGGAAGATTCGCAAAATTTCCCGCCTCCTCACTACCGAAGCCCTTACCTTGGCCTTGTTGGCGTTAGTCATTTCTAAACTTGACTACGCCAATGCGCTCTACGTAGGCATTCCTGACTACCAAGCCAAGAGACTCCAGCTGATCCAAAATCAGGCCGCGCGTCTCATTTTCCGACAACCCAGACACCAACATGTTCGTCCTCTCTTAAAAAGTCTTCACTGGCTTCCGGTCACTGCACGCTGCAAGTTTAAATTAGGCTGCATAATTTTTAAATCCCTTGCAGGCGGTGGCCCCTCTTTCATTTCCTCTCTCCTTCCCCCATATGTCCCACCGCGCAATCTTCGCTCTTCCCAACTGGCTTTGCTATCAGTCCCGAGATTCAAGAGGAAGAAACATGGCGGACTTAGGTTTTCTTTCTTAGCTCCCTTTTTTCTGGAATGCCCTTCCCCTCCCTCTAAGGCTGTTTTCCTCCTATCCTAGGTTCAGATCCCTCCTTAAAACTTTTTTGTTTACTGAGGCTTACAATTAGCTCTGTCCCTCACTTTCTCTCTGTCTCTTCAGCACAAGCGCCAAGAAACCTTCAGGTGTTAGTAGCGCTATAAATTTTTTTTAACTTAACATAACATAACTTGGTGACTGATATTCCAAGCACATCGAGGAAGCTTGTATTACCACGAGTTATGTCACTCTTTTAGGCATATGAAGGCAGCCTGGACTACCACGAGGTGACACAGTGAAGCACATGGGTTCTAGAGCAACTCTGAAAGACATATTACATGAAAGTATATTGAGGAGAAGTTATTTACACATGTCCTGAAGAAGGTGGTTGTTATAAATAGTTCAAAGACTAAGTATTCAAATTTGAAAAAATATGTATCTCTAAGTACATGCAATTTTAAATATTTTTTTTAATATTATTAAAGCTATATGTATTTTACCTAACTCCTGTGGTATTTTGTTCTGTTGTATGTTTATATTTTGTTGTGAGAAAATATGGAGTAAGTAATGAGCAGGTGCCTGTAAGTTTAGGGTCTACCTAGGGGAGAGTTTTCTGGCACCAGGATGCATAAAAAGCCATTTGCCCCAGGGTCCACATCACCATTTACTTTATATAACTGAGGGTCTATAATTCAATCCTGGACCTTTATTTAAAAACCTAGTGCAATCTTGGTCTTTTAGTCTTGGTTCACTTTACTTGAACCAGATCGACTAACACACAAAAGAAACCTTGGATTGGAATGGCGGATTTCTGGTAGGTAATTTGTAAACATATTTACTCTACAATCATTTCATTTCATTTGTCTATTCATGTTCCATTAATAAAAATCATTACATACTGCCAAACGGGATAACACCATTACCCATAAATACCAATTGCCAGTCGATCGTTAAAACCTCTAAAAAGTATTACAAACAATCATTAAAATGGAAAGGATTTTTTTTTCTTCTAAAAGAATAAGACAAAATGTATAAGTACAATTTGGGCAGTCCATATAGGATAATAAGGCTCATTGGGTTTAGCAGGTGGTACATCTGGATATGCATCTCGTCTGGTACAGATAAGTACTCGGATTGTCCTCCCCAAGGGTGGCATTCCTCTGACCTTTATCAGTGTTTGCAGAGCTGGTCTGTGTGCAGTGCAGCTTGGATGATGTTAGTTTCCCTAACCTTGCGAGGGTTTGTGCAGTGTTGTTAGTAAAACACAGATCTGATGCTTACCTGCAGCGTCTGTAGGAGTTGCCCCGGAAAATGGAACCATCATTGGCAAAGTGAGGGCAGCAGCTCAGCTGCTGTAGCCAAGACTCGAGATGGTAATTGCATTAGAAAACAATAGAAGCGATGGCTGGGTTAGGAGGCGCACTCAACCACACTAGTCCAATAGGAAGTATATAACTTATTTGTTCAATGTTCATATCTGGTGCTTCAGGAGGAGATCGAGCCATCTGTTCTTTCTCAATTGGACAAGTCCATTAATCAGAAAAGGAGTCTCCATGCACACAGAAATCCAAAATTGAGGTTGTGGTTTCAACTGTTCTTTTATTTCATTTTTAATATACACGCCCCTTCATCCAACATGTGTTTCGTCTCTGGCTGTTTCAGTCACAGCAGACTTCATCAGGGCTTTACATTCAGTTAATTTGGAATATTATTAGCAAGAGACCATATAGGGCAATCCTACAAGTATATTACGCCGTTTTCTCACAGTGTCTTCATTGTATGTTTAAGACTTATTGAATAGGTAGAGTATCGACTTGTAAAATTGTATCAGGTATCTCTTCCCATGTCGTGTTCAGTGCCGCCGAGTACACGGTCATGAATCAGTGTATCAGTGTAAACTGTAATTGTGCTTCCAGAGATTGGGCTGGGGCACGCAGGTTTACTCTACAATCATAGAAATCGACCAGACTCTGGTAGCTATGATTGCATTGATCACCATAGTATTAGCCAATTCCAGTCAAATATAATTCCCACCCTGTCATTATCTATATGCAGGCAAGTCAATTAAGCGTGCAGCAAAAGTTCTCACTTTGATTCTGCTTTTAGTTTCCTTGCATTCACAAGCAAAATGAAAGGTCGGTCAACATACCTTGCATTATACCACCTCTCCCCACCATAACACATACAGATCGATCATGTGCAATCAACAGTCATAATTTCCCTATGAAAATATGATTCGGAGAGGACTTCTTCACCCTGAAGTAAAAGTTTAACTACAGGCATACAAAAGGTTATCTGTGAATTGCAGCAATGCTGTATTTTCACAGATCTATGCCAACAAAAGCCTGCAATCTGATGATTAAATCTTTGTATTGCTAATTTATGTTATTACTCTAAGCTAGGTTCCGTGTATCCATTTTCTTAGCATACAAAAGTGTTTGTTTATGCTTTAACACTGTACGACACAAGAAATCTAAATGAACCCCACGTGGCCAATAATTAATCATCAATTCAAAAAACACTACGTCCGCATTCATCTTGTGTGTTTGAATATTTGTCTCAATTTGCATGTTTTTTTTCATATTTGAAGTTTTTCTGAAAATCATATCCATCTGGTACAATCAAAACATTAACCAAGTCAAACTGCACCAACAATAGACATAACAAATCACAACACAATATAGTACAAAACATGAAAGTGATTCAAAAGTACATTATCTGCTGAACAAACCAGTTATAACCAATGAATACAAAATAACTCACTCCAATAGTTTTCCTACCCCTTACATATAACATGGGATTGTATAACCAATATTATGTACCCACACTCAGTAATGCCCATATAATATTAGTTCTTCCTTTTTAGGGAAGATTGATTCTTATTGAATCCAAATCTCGATTTAACACTTGAGGTGGTACTTCCAATGAATCCCCATGAAAAAATGCCAACACGTTTCGACCTCATGAAATATAGTGGTATATATAGATCTTTTGGGAGGTCATCATCAGGGCAAAGAGAACAACTTGTTCGGTCGAAGATGAATGGTGAAAATAAACACTTCATGTGTGCGACCGCTTCACGGCCATCTCAGTGTCGACAAAAAAACGAGAGAGTCAACTTTCTTGTAATCGACCGGTCTTTTCAACAGTGGTCGAAGTAGGGGAAAAAAGTTGGGGTACTGTGGGCGGGAATCAGAGGGCAGGAATAACCCGAGGATGGGATCAGTGGGCGGAGTCAGAGGTGTGGCCAGAATGTGCAACACATTCTAATTTTATGTATTTGTTTGGCATTACACTGACCAGTTACAGCTTATTATGTTATTTAATGCAACTAATTGATACATATGATTATTTAAGGTTTAATATGAGTTATTGACATTAAAATACATTCACAATGTGGGATATGTTTCCAATCACAAAATGTCCCAAATACTCTTAAAAGTGGAAGCACAAGCAATTTGTCTCCAAGCCATGGCATCTCTGTCATCAACACTTCTCATCCTTTTTTCCAAAAGAGCAGTTCAAACATGAATGGCAACATATCCTAGTTTGCAAATGTTTTCCACATAATAATGGCTCTGCCACATTTGCCACATAATACAACATTTGCTGTATAATATGAGAATTGTAACCAATAAATTGTTTGTAGCTCAAACGGATCAAATGTTACTGACAAATGAGACTTCTGTTGCTGCAAAGTGGACGGCCCTTTGCACAGGTTGATTGATCACCTTTCTCACTGCTGCATTTGTATGTTACTGTCAGGATTTGGTTCGATCCGCACCTGCCTAATTGAATAAACTACAATTCCCATGATGCCTTCCAGAGAGGAGGTACTTTAGGGGAAGTCGCGCTGAAGCTGACGCGCGTAGTTTTGATGTTTACGTGTTGCTGACGCGTTAAGTCAGCATTCCTTTGATCCTTGCCCTGCTGGTTTCCGTGAGGTTCCGACTTCCAGGCTGGAGAGCAGAAGGAAGTTGCCGCTCGAGGAGGATCGGTCTCCGGTCAAGTTTCCTGCAATTGTGCGGAGCGCAGTGAGTATTCTGCCACGCGTTACCGTACTCTGGCCTGTGTTTCCCCCACCCTTACCAGGAGTGAGTAATATAGTGGAACGTGGTGGTGTCATACGAACCACACGTTACCGCTTGTTTACGGAGTTGGTGTTTCTTTTGTGTGGCCTTGGGAAGCGGAGCGCGGTGGTTAGAACTTAACCACGTGTTACCGTATTCTCATACCTTACGTTCCCAGAGAGGATATAATGCGGAACGCGGTGGTGTCATTCAAACCACGCGCTGCCGTATAAACAAATACTTATGCTTTTGGGAAATATTATGAAGTGAATCGCGGTGGTGAGTGCTAACCACGCGTTACCGTATTCTCAGTCATAACTGATCGCTACTGTATTGTTCTCTTGGATGAGCATAGTGGTGAGGGTAACCACATGTTGCCGTGTTTTCCTGGATGAACATATTGGATCTATAACTGAGCGGAGGTCTAGTGCTTCCTAATTTTTACTTTCTCCATTTTAAGGCTCATTGTTCTTATTTTCTGAATTTTGAAGACTATACTCAAACAAGCATTTACAATGCAACGGTTTCGCCTTTGCAAAAGTTAAAGCTATTGGCATTGTAAATGACAACATTTTATTTATGTGTTGGTTTTGAAAACAGATAAATAAATGGCATTGTTATTTACAATGGCTTGGCTTAATCTCTCGCAAATGCCACCCACACACCCACAGAGAGCCCCTCCACACAGAGCCCCACCTAAACACACACACAGAGGCTCCCCACACACACCCACACAGAGCCTCCCACACATACCCACACAGAGCCCCCCACACACCTACACAGAGCCCCCCCCACACACCCACACAGAGCCCCCCCCCACACACCCACACAGAGCCCCCACACACCCACACAGAGCCCCCACACACACTGCGAGCCCCGCCTCACCCACCCACACAGAGCCCTGCAGCGCTGCGCAGCCTTTCGGCGAACACCAGGGCTGTAAAGGTGTGTGAAATCTTCAATGCAGAGAGAATAGGGTTCATTGAATAGCCGCCAGCTCTGAGGGGCAGCGTCACGCAAAGAGCGCTGCCGGCGGTATTTAAACTTCTCAGCGGTACTGATAGGTCTGTGAGTAGTATTTAAGTGGCAGTAAAAGGATTCATGCCAACTGTTTGATATAAATTACAATTGTTGTAACGTGATCATCACCAAAAAGTAGTCCAAACACTGAAAAATAGCCGTGAATGGGTACCCCATGTAAATCAAAGTCCGAAACGACCGAGGTCATCAAAAATTCATGAAAACAAGAAGCTAGTAGTAACGTGGGGCAAACTACCAAATATGGCTAGTATTCGACCAAAGGTGTTAAAGAAGAAGCAAGCCAAAAACAACTCACCGTACGAAAGAAGTACATTTGAAATTGTCAGGAGGGTGCTTATCATTAACACGAGGAACAGTGGTATAAATCAGCGATAGAATAATAGTTAGTGGGATTCATGTAACCACCTCAGCACAGCGCATTGATAGATATAGGTGAGGCGTGCGTGTACCTACTTTGCTTACTGAACTTTTCATGCTGGTATCCCTCTCAAAAAACTTAAAATAACAAAAAAGAGAGTATGCATTACACTGTACATATAAAAAAAATGTAAGTACACTTGGATGCGAACAATATTTCCCCATTGATAGCGGGCGGGATAATTATTTGTTCCAGTTTATAAGATAACTTAAAAAGTAGAGCACCAAAAATAAACGAGTAAAAAGACCGATCTGTAAAGAACTGAACTTGAGCAGTCTACTATTGACATGCAGGGATGCTGAAGATTGCACTAAACGTGCTTTGGGGTTTTATGCACGCTCTAAAAAGTACAGAAATAGCACTAGTGGCCGGAGCCGTAAATATAGTTCTGCCCGGGCCGCAGCCGTTCTACTGTCCAAGAATACCACGAAACCTACCTTCAAATGATTCCCTTCTGGGTGTGAAATGTGCTGCAGGTTGGAACGAACGCTGCCCGACACCTTACACAAGAAGTAAAAAAAGTATTCTTTACCCGGCAAAGCAAAAAAATGCAGTCCCTATAAATAACGCTGGCTTGATGCCAGCTCACAGCCACTATATAACTCAAAACGACGTACACTCACTATGAATGTGTAAATATTTAAAACATATTCCACCAAGTATTGATCTGCCAGAGAAGGAAGTCATTTGCAAGTTGGAGCCACCAATTCAGGCAAAGTGTATATCCGACAAATAATTCGTTTTCTTTCCCAAAACCGCCGTGGCATGGTTTCCCCCTCTCGGTCTGAAAGATGTTTGCAACTTCTCTTCAGAATTTAAAAGGATGCGAAGAGCCCTTCCCGTACTGAATATTAAACGTTAACCAGTTTCATAAAAAACACCTTTCTTTTGGTACAGGTTCAGTAAACTTACCTGGGAAGAGGCGGGCGGAAAGGCAGTCTTTCTGTCGGGAAAGAGATGCGGTATCTTATTAACGGTTAAACAAAATTTGAAATGGAAAGCAATGAGGAACACAATTAATGAAATATATAGAGAGAATAATCAGCGCAATGTCCTAAAGTTCAGTATAACCATGACCAGCTGTCAGCGAGTAGGGCACGCGTCAGAGAGGCCAGGGGTCTGAAGCGTGGCTGCCGGTGCACCTGTACCCTCGATCCCTAGCACACTGTGAGCCCGAAGGCCCAGGAAAAGTGCGCAGCCCTGACCCCGGCCAGGCAGGCAAGGCTTCCCAGGGAGAGGCTACTGGGATATACGAGTGGTAGCTTCAGGAGCGAGTCCCACTGCAGGGGCTGCTGCAGTGGCGTAACGAAACTTGAGGGGGCCCCCCTGCAAAGCACATAGAGGGCCCCCCCCCCCCCCGGCGGTGCGGCCCACCATGTACCACTTTGCCCTACCACCCAGAAATCTAGCATATTTTGATTTGAAACCTCCAACATTTAAATGAAATGGCTCTATATTGTCTTTCTGTAAGTTCTATAAGTTCTAGTGTATTTAACAGTACTAAGCATTTCAGGGAGGGCAGGGCACTCAATCTCTTTCTACATAGCCCATTTGAGACAGAAACGCCTGTTCCAAGTACACTGGAATACAGAAACGTCAAATCCGCCATTTGTCATCAATAACATTATGGGCGTGCACCACCTACTGCCATTTCTTAATGCGGATTAAGGGCATCTGCAAGCGTAACAGTGGGAGCATTACTACATGAAATGTGTAACAGAGCCTAGCATGAGCCAAACCCTTTTTACACCATTTTTGCTGCATGTATTAAAGGGAATTGGGCTAGCAGGCTTTCTTTTAAACTCAGCCTTAACCAAATAGCATACGGTTTGCATCATGTCAGAATAAGATCACATAAGGGGCGTGATGTGGGCTACTGCAACCCCTACAGTGCAAGAGGTCACCATTTTTCAAGGGCCCTCTTTGAGCTCCAAGTCTTTGTATGTTTGTGAGGCAATCAGAATTAGTGAATTTATGGGAATACACATCAAATGTCCCATCATCTTCAATTACACTACTGAAGCAAATTGTTTTTGGACTCTGATGCTTACCTAATAAGAGAAAATGCATGTTGCTATGTTTTATTCATGACATACTGAGGAAAATTATCTCTGCTTCATTTATTATTGTATAAGCAGCGAACATAGACCGCAAATCCATTTGCTCCTTATTTGCTCTGATGCAAAACTATTATGGTTATATGGCATGCACCAAAATCTGTTTGTTCCATTTATTACACAATCATCACATTGGTGCAGTGTAGGCTGATAGTGATTGCCCCAGTGCAAACTTTACATATTATAAACCCAAAAAGACAAAACAGGTGTCAAACTGCATACAGCTAAACCTGTGTGGGGCAATTTTGCTTTAACAATTGCACTGACCAATAAAAAAATAATTGCATAGACCGACCCTGCAACAGTTGGTCGCGCAAAATTGCTTTGTGACACTCCAGTCTTGGGCTCTTCCTTAATGTGCAAGAAATCCCAATATTAGCCACAGTGCCAGACACAAGTGACAAGAAAGTATGATGTCACAATTTTTCCAGGTAGGTGGGCTTTAGGGGGATTGGCACTGACTACATTTCCAGTATAATACTTTACGCAAAGTTATGCTACATGTGGGCTTCACACGACTCACTTTATTTTATATACAACTCTCATACTTGTCCCTTTACACAATAAGAGATATGTGGATTGCTAGAATTAATATCAGCTATGTATCCGCCTTTACAAATGGTTACCAAGCAAATGCAATCAGTCTTCACCCTGTCCTAAAATGGTTCAAACTGTTACGGCATGTCTCTGAACGGGAACACAAACCTTAGGAATTAAACTGCACTTCATTGATTACATCAAAAAGGCTAAAACCAACCTTGGTTGCTTTATTGCCATTAAGAGGGATATGGCCTTGCAGCTGCACTGATTTGTTCTTAATGGAGAAGGAGGAAGGCTGATTTGCAAACGATTAGATTGACACCATAAGCAAAATACAATGGACCGGAATGCGGCCTAGAATAATTATCTCTGACCGACTTTAATTCATTGGATTACTCACTTTTTTTCTTAGCTGGATTCTCGAAGTGTGATAGGTATGGATGGGTGTGGTGCATCGGCCAGCTAAGCCACACGACTAAAGCTGCACCTAACTGATGAAGCCTAGAAAAGTAGATACTAATTTGGGCTTGCTTTTACTCCGGTTGAGAACGTAGCCTGGCAGTTTAGGATGGACTGATGCTGTTGGAGCAATAACAAGGCATATTTGCATAAATTGTGCCCCTGTCTGGAATAGCACTGTGAGTAAAAACAAATGTGGGACTGGAATGCATCATAGAGTAATTCTCAGTAGCTGGAATTACTTGAAGAATTAAACTAATGCAGGACTGCCTAGTCTGTCGCAAACTCGCAAAGAGTTGTTACCTACCATTCAATCGGGAGAGTCAAATTCAACACCTGTGACAGTTACAGAATACACAAAGTTCACAGCCTCTTCAATTAAACCTGAGATGAGTGGAGACGGACAGCGTAAGTACTAAGAGGCAATGAAGATACACACCCGTTGCAAAGGAGACAGCATAATAACACCGTCCCCTTACAGCATACATGCAAACCTTACCCTCCCAATTTGGGAGACTATCGATTTCAAGGCTAGTTCCAACCTACCGATTCCTTCCTATATGCAAAAACTTGAATCCTCAGAGGGCTTCAGTCGACATTTCGACAACAGGGATTGCTTTTGTACAACCTGGTGTGGAGAACGCACTCACATGACCTGAGAGGGCTGGGGGCCTGCTGGGCCTGGCGTTCGAAGGCAAGCTGAAGCGGATGGGCAGAAGGCAGGCAGGGCAGCTGAGGGGGAGGGGGCAGCGCAGCTGGGGGGGGGGGCAGCGGAAGCCTCAAGGCTAGCCAGGTAGGGGCCGGGCAATTTAAATGATTGCAATTTGCAAATAAAGGCCCCGCTGGTGATGAGTCCTGACCTGAGCCTGGCTTTGTCTTCTCTGCTGCACGCCCCTGTCGATGCCACACCTTACCGTAACCAATAATGCGCTTATTTTGTGTGGCAATATGAGCTCATTGCGCAATGCGCATGTGTTGTCCCTTCCCCCCCCCCCAAATGTAATGAGGGCATTGGTCACCAGCCAGCCCCCCTGCCCAGTGCCCCTGCGGCGCACATACGCGTCCCGGAAGGCCGGGGCGGAAAGGAAAGTGAAAGTCAGGAGCAGGACTCGGAGTGAGGAGTAAACAACCCTGTCCCGCCGCCATTGATCCACCCACCATTAAGACTACTACTAGTAGTAGTCACTGTCAGTCACACACACCGTGTCACCCGGCCAGGGCCCGCCTATCCATTTGTATCAATTTCAGGGGCCCCGGCCGGGACCCCGCACGCACCATTCCTCACAGGCTCTACTCACTTCAAGAGGCTGAGGCAGAGAGCCCCTGGCTCAGCCTCAACTGCGCTGTCAGCCTCATCACGGGCGGCGGGCCCCGGCCGGGGCCCCATACCATTCCTGCAATCCTGCTGCAGTGTGCAGTCGTCTCACTCACGGGTCCCGGGCCCGGCCGGGGCCCCGCACCATTTCTGAGGTTGCAGTGCTCAAGTAAGTCAGAGGCAGAGAGCCGCTCAGTCTCAGCCGCTGCCAGCCCCGCGGCGGGCCCCGGCCGGGGCCCCGCACCATTCCTGCACAATGCTGCAGCTGCTGCCACTGCCAGCCTGCACCATTCTTGCGTGCTGCCAGCCTCACTCACGGGCCCCCGCACCATTCCTGCACAATGCTGCAGCTGCTGCCACTGCCAGCCTGCACCATTCTTGCGTGCTGCCAGCCTCACTCACGGGCCCCCGCCGGGGCCCCGCACCATTCCTGCAGTGCTGCTAGCCTCACTCACGGGCCCCGGCCGGGGCCCCGCACCATTCGTGCAGCGCTGTGCTGCCAGCCTCACTCACGGGCCCCCGCCGGGGCCCCGCACCATTCCTGCAGTGCTGCTAGCCTCACTCACGGGCCCCGGCCGGGGCCCCGCACCATTCGTGCAGCGCTGTGCTGCCAGCCTCTCTCACACGGGCCCCCGCCGGGGCCCCGCACCATTCCTGCAGTGCTGCTAGCCTCACTCACGGGCCCCGGCCGGGGCCCCGCACCATTCGTGCAGCGCTGTGCTGCCAGCCTCTCTCACACGGGGCCCCGCCGGGGCCCCGCACCATTCCTGCAGTGCTGCTAGCCTCACTCACGGGCCCCGGCCGGGGCCCCGCACCATTCGTGCAGCGCTGTGCTGCCAGCCTCACTCACGGGCCCCCGCCGGGGCCCCGCACCATTCCTGCAGTGCTGCTAGCCTCACTCACGGGCCCCGGCCGGGCCCCCGCACCATTCGTGCAGCGCTGTGCTGCCAGCCTCTCTCACACGGCCCCCGCCGGGGCCCCGCACCATTCCTGCAGTGCTGCTAGCCTCACTCACGGGCCCCGGCCGGGCCCCCGCACCATTCGTGCAGCGCTGTGCTGCCAGCCTCTCTCACACGGGCCCCCGCCGGGGCCCCGCACCATTCCTGCAGTGCTGCTAGCCTCACTCACGGGCCCCGGCCGGGGCCCCGCACCATTCGTGCAGCGCTGTGCTGCTAGCCTCACTCACGGGCCCCCGCCGGGGCCCCGCACCATTCGTGCAGCGCTGTGCTGCCAGCCTCTCTCACACGGGCCCCCGCCGGGGCCCCGCACCATTCCTGCAGTGCTGCTAGCCTCACTCACGGGCCCCGGCCGGGGCCCCGCACCATTCGTGCAGCGCTGTGCTGCCAGCCTCACTCACGGGCCCCCGCCGGGGCCCCGCACCATTCCTGCAGTGCTGCTAGCCTCACTCACGGGCCCCGGCCGGGGCCCCGCACCATTCGTGCAGCGCTGTGCTGCCAGCCTCTCTCACACGGGCCCCCGCCGGGGCCCCGCACCATTCCTGCAGTGCTGCTAGCCTCACTCACGGGCCCCGGCCGGGGCCCCGCACCATTCGTGCAGCGCTGTGCTGCCAGCCTCTCTCACACGGGCCCCCGCCGGGGCCCCGCACCATTCCTGCAGTGCTGCTAGCCTCACTCACGGGCCCCGGCCGGGGCCCCGCACCATTCGTGCAGCGCTGTGCTGCCAGCCTCTCTCACACGGGCCCCCGCACCATTCCTGCAGTGCTGCTAGCCTCACTCACGGGCCCCGGCCGGGGCCCCGCACCATTCGTGCAGCGCTGTGCTGCTAGCCTCACTCACGGGCCCCCGCCGGGGCCCCGCACCATTCGTGCAGCGCTGTGCTGCCAGCCTCTCTCACACGGGCCCCAGCCGGGGCCCCGCACCATTCCTCAGTGCGCAGCTCAAGAAGTCAGTAGTCCCGCTCAGCCTCAGCCGCTGCCAGTCTAAGGGGCCCGGCCGGGGCCCGCTGCCCGCACCATTCCTGCTGCAGTGCCAGCCCCCCCCCCCATTTCAGTCAGGCAGGCTCAAGTCAGAGCAGCAGTGTCAGAGCCTCTCAGCCGCCCTCAGCGGCAGCCGCTGCCAGCCTCACGGGCCCCGGCCGGGACCCCGCACCATTCATCCTGTTGCCAGCCTCACGGGCCCCGGCCGGGGCCCTGCACCATTCAACCTGCTGCCAGCCTCACGGGCTCCGGCCGGGGCCCTGCACCATTCCTGCTGCCACTGCCAGCCTCACGGGGCCCGGTCCGGCCAGGACCGTCCACGGGGCCCCGGCCGGGACCGTCCATAATTTTTAAATCAATCATGATTGAGGGGCCCCGGCGGGGCCCCCTGGAGCGCGAGGCCCCCCCGCAACGCGGGGGTTGCGGGGGCTTGTGTTACGCCCCTGGGCTGCTGGTTGGGTGCGGAGAAGGCGAGACGGGGACGCCGGAGGCAGCAGACTAGCATCGGTCGCATTGGAGGGGGCTCTCTCGCCAAGCAATCTCAAGAAAGAAACACTAGCCATGAAGACTTGCGCATTCACAAGCCTCATAAAACGTGCCTGTTCGGATTGGCTGAAAGCCTGCAGTCTATTGGTTGCTGCTAAAAATGTAAAACGCGCGAGAAGCTTCACAAACACACCCATAAAAGTCAGGTCTCTGATGTGCGGTTTCGGTTTGTATTTCCTGACGTGTACCCTTGACTGTATCATTCGTTGTCGGCCTCAGAAGAGGTGAAATAGCTTTAAGCTTTAGCCTTGCGTTAGTGTGTATTTTTGCTGGGACGTGGTGGTACTAAGGCAGACAATTCAATAGGAAATGAAACAAGTCAGGTCCCGGGCCGCGCTGTGATTGGCTGACGTCACGGGGGTGTCCCGGGCCGGCAGCCAATCACAGCGCGGCCCTGGAATGACGTCACGGGGTGTCCCGGGCCGGCAGCCAATGGCAGCGCGGCCCGGGACAAAGGGGCGGGGCTTAAAAAAAGCACCAGAAACGCCCCCGAATCGCGTTTTCGAGAGAAAACGCGATTGACAGCCTCTGCCTCCCAATGGCTAGCCTCCATTTATGGAGCTAGCCAATTGGAAACAGAGGCTGTCCTAACCTCACTATTAAAAACAACAGATTTCGATCTGGGAGTGGCTTCGCCCCTCGCCAGGTTACGAAACCTAAAAAGGATTCAAACTATATGATATAGGGAGGTTCCCTTATAGGAGTGGTTATCGTGGCTATCTACACTGGGGCATCATTTTTTCCTCCTTTGAATTCCAGTGGCCCCAAACCAGGCAGCTCATGTTAAAAGTGCTCTGCATGAAGCAGAGAGACTGTGAAGCTTGAAACTTAGTTTAGTGTGTATGCAAATCCTGCATCGCTGAACCCTGGTGAGTTGCAGCTATTAGTGCTGAAACAAGGCCAATGGAGGTACCTATGGGTGAGGCGGACTGGCCTCTAAAGCAAGGCCGGCTTTAGTGCTGGTGGCACCCTGTGCAGCAATGTTTGTTGGAGCCCCCAATGACCACCTCCGCCACAGAATCCCTCACTACCACCCTTTAACAGTGCTCCTCAAGTCTCCATAACCACACTCTCGCTCAGATGCATTTAATTTGATTTACAGAGCCACTCATACGAGAGTAGTGTGTTAGAGCACTTTACATCACACACATTACACTGAGACAACCAATTATATGTGTGTAAATCACTGTATAGGAAATGTTAAAAAAGACAAAGGACTTCAAGGTGTAGTAGTCCATTGACCACTATACTACCATAGTCGGGGTTCTCTTTAATAATCAGAATTCATTTCTATACAAATTAACACTTTTGCAACATTAGGATAATCATAGATTGGGGGGAAAAACCATAACACTCTAATTTATACCTTTGATTTTTAATGCAGCTCTTCATGAAGGTCTTAGATAACAGTAAATATTTCACTGTTCTATTTTAGGATTCTAACTTAGAAACTGAAAGTAACAAAAGGATCTCTCTGACAAAAGCAGTAACCCACTGACCTTTTTACATTATGTGCACTTTATGATCTGCATGGTACATATTCTTTGCAGCAAGCATATTATTCCTTGTGCGCTACCTTTCTATGAGTCAAAACTTCCACTAGACAAAACTCTGATCTCTCTCTAGGAAGAACATTAATCACCGGCGTTATCATGACAGTTTCATTGTTGCTGACGTCCCACCGCCCGACAGCTCGCCCTTCTCAAGGGTACTGTGACCTCAGTGACAGAGTCACTGTTGCTCTAGGGTGTAATGCATCATAGGCCTGCCCGCAAGACTTCAGGTGAACTAAAGCATGGATTGCGGTGGACAGGCCTTCAAGGTTAACCCACACTTGACACTGCTAGGGTCCACCTGCTGGCTAAGACACCAGGGCTTCTAAGGTTTTGTGGGGCCTACTAAGGTCTAGTATGGGAATGTGCTCTCTCAGGAGAGTGGTCTTGTACTGGTCATGAAGGCTGAACCTGGTTTCCCAGTTCCAAATTTTGCAGCTCTGACCATAGTGCAACATCCTCTCCCCCACTGAACACCATACTGCCCCACTAAAAAAAACTCGCAGTGCCTTCAACTACAACCCAATTGTGCCCGGCTACAAACACCTGGATGTGACTCAATTCAAATTACGCACTAGACAAGAGCAATATGATGCCTAAAAAAAATTAACAACATTCTAGAAAAAGCAAACACTCATAGGGAATGCAAGATTAAGTAAAGCATGGGAAATGTAAGCAGGAACAATGCTTTTACACTCACTATTCAGAAATCCATGAGTGCTTTTGCCTGAAAAGTTAAGGAAATGACTACAGGGCTGAAGGTACCCATTTCAATGTCCATTGCTTATATTCTTACAAAACGTAAGCAGTGTGGTTTAAAAAGACCACATCCGTGAATACAGACCCGCAGTACACATTTTGTTTTCCAATCCGCCCATTAATCAGGCATTGCAGAACCCCCCCGGATTGGTGCACTTCCCCTACCGGGGAAAACCATGCTGTTCAAAGAAAGACAAGCAAGCAAATGTAGCGCTTCACTGGCAAACTCTGTAAAGTGACGCTGATGTGTTTGGGTGTGAATAAAATAAATCTGAACACTTTGCGACCACTCTGTCTTGCTTTATTTTGTTTTTTTCCTTCATATTTTTAACCTTTTGTTCCAGAGGATGCACTTTGGAATAGAAAAATGTGCAGAAAAGACAGCAAAAGTGTTTTTTCTGTTTTGGATCCATTTCACAGGAGAACAAATAAACGAATGGTGGGAACTGTTTCTTCAAGTCACGGTTTTCAGTAAGTGAGGAGGAGCTGCTAGGCAGAAAGAGAGGGAATAAGAGGAAGAAAGAAAGGGGGCAGCTGCCAGTGTCGGAGCTGAAGTGGACACTGTCCTTGTCTTCTCTGGGCAAGAAGGAAAAGACAGAGTCCTTTTCCTTCTCTGCCCGCCCTGACCGTCCCGCCCTGACTGTCCCCGAACAGCCACGAACGTCGAGCCTTATCTGTATACCTTGGCTATTTCTGCCGCCCTGGGACGCAGTTTAAAAAACAAAGTAGGGGTACGGAATCTACTGAATTAAAGAAGATGGGGCAGGCCGTGCCCTTCCAATCCCGCCCACTTCGACTGCTTTTCAAACACAATCAAGAGCTGCTTCCGTCAATGGTCCCCATCCAGGTTGGTATCATCCAACTCTGTAGTACAGCACAGAACACACCTGGAATGTTTACACATTATTTTTGTTAAAATGACCTACACTTAAGATCCCAAAAATGATTTTGTGTGTTGTTTCACCGTTAGATATTTAGTCCTGTTCATACTAACTTGTTTCAAGAAAACATACTTACTCTTTTACCGATTCATCATGTGATATGTACATAGTGGTAGAAGTGGGCGGGATTGGAAGGGCACGGCGTGCCCCTACTTTTAAAAATTATTCCAGTCCGTTACCCTACTTCTTACTTTCAAAAAAGCATCCCGGGACGGCAAAAATAGTCCAACTTAAAAACGATAACTTTTTTTTTCAGCTTCCAGGGGCTGCTCGCGCTTCTCTGTTGAACTCTAGAGGCTGCAGCAGCCCCCCCTGAGCTCGCAGGAGGGGAGGCCCATTGTCATTCCGATTAGGGCAGATTATCCCCTTTCGCATGACAATGCGCCCTCCCTCTGCCTTTAGCATATCAAGTGCCAGTGAGATTGTAGTTGGTGATTACAGAGGAGCTTTCCCCAGACAGAGTACTGTGGGGAACTTGACACCTTGTGTAATTTGTCAATGTTGTACACAGAGTGAACTGGGCAGGAGCAGTGACCGGACAGAAGAAGCAACAGGAAAGGAGAGGTACTAGGGTAGGAGAGGTGACCGGGCAGGAGAAGTAATGTGCAGGAGAAGTGACAGGCAGGAGAAGTGACCGTGCAGAAGAAGTGACGGGCAGGTGATGTGACGGGCAGGTGACGTGACGGGCAGGTGACGTGACATGCAGGAGAGGAGAGGTGACCGGGCAGGAGAAGTTACCGGGCAGGAGATGTGACGGGGCAGGAGAGGTGACGGGGCAGGAGAGGTAATGTGGCAGGAGACGTGACGGGGCAGGAGAAGTGACGGGGCAGGAGCGGTGATTAGGCATGAGCAAGAGCCGTAACCAGGCAGGAGCGGTGAACGGACAGGAGCAGTGAACGGGGCAGGAGCAGTGAACGGGGCAGGAGCAGTGAACGGGGCAGGAGCAGTGAACGGGGCAGGAGCAGTGAACGGGGCAGGAGCAGTGAACGGGGCAGGAGCAGTGAACGGGGAAGGAGTAGTGAACGGGGCAGGAGTAGTGAACGGGGCAGAAGCAGTGAACGGGGCAGAAGCAGTGAACGGGGCAGAAGCAGTGAACAGGGCAGAAGCAGTGAACGGGTCAGGAGCAGTGAACGGGACAGAAGTGACCGGGCAGGAGCAGTGAACGGGGCAGGAGCAGTGAACGGGACAGGAGAAGTGACAGGACAGGAAGAGGGACAGGGCAGGAGAGGCGCCAGGGCAGGAGAGGCACCAGGGCAGGAGAGGCGCCAGGGCAGGAGAGGCGCCAGGGCAGGAGAGGCGCCAGGGCAGGAGAGGCGCCAGGGCAGGAGAGGCGCCAGGGCAGGAGAGGCGCCAGGGAAGGAGAGGCGCCGGGAAGGAGAGGCGCCGGGGAAGGAGAGGCGCCGGGGAAGGAGAGGCACCGGGGAAGGAGAGGCGCTGGGGAAGGAGAGGCACCAGGGAAGGAGAGACGACAGGGCAGGAGAAGTGACGGGGCAGGAGAAGTGACGGGGTAGGAGAGGTGACGGGGCAGGAGAGGTGACGGGGCAGGAGAGGTGACGGGGCAGGAGAGGTGACTAGGCATGAGCAGGAGCAGTGACCGGACAGGAGCGGTGACCGGACTGGAGCAGTGAACGGGGCAGGAGGAGTGACAGGCCAGAAGAAGTGACGGGCCAGAAGTGACGGGCCAGAGGAAGTGAAGGGCCAGGAGATCTGAAGGGCCAGGAGATGTGAAGGGCCAGGAGAAGTGAAGGGCCAGGAGAAGTGAAGGGCCAGGAGAAGGGAGGGGGTAGGGGAATTGACAAAGCAGGAGTGTTGATCGAGCATGAGCAAGAGTACTGACTGGATAGGAGCAGTGAAAGGGCAGGAGCAGGCGTTTCCCAGGGCGACTGGAAGGGTAGGGGGCCAGTTTAGTTTGGGGGGGACCGGTTTTGTACTAGTGCAGGAGTTTTAAAAAACACTGCAAAGTACTTTGTATATTCAGCAGGTTTCGGTCAACAATACAAGTGCCAAGATAACTTTGGTGATCAATGTACCTTCTGGAGAGAGATGGGAGCATGTTTTGTCTAGTGGCTGTTTTACTCATCTAAGGTAGCGCAGAGGGGTAATATGCCTGCTGCAAAGAACATGCACCATGCATATTAAAGAGCAATATGTTATGTGCATAGTTCAGTAGGTACTGCTTTGTGTTCACTTCCCGAATGAAAGGACACTTGAATACATATGGCTTGGCAGTTTGGGCTGGACTGTTCACATTGGGCGCAGGATCAAGACTGATTTGCATATGGCTGGGTCCAAACTGGAATGGCATGGTGAGCAAAAAACAATGAATTTAAGCCCAGATCTCTGTACTGGGGTGAACGTGTGACATTGTTCTGCATTCTGTCCATCAATTGTTCCTTTTGCATTTGTCACCCCGTGTGGGACAAGTATGCTCAGACATGAGTCCCGTGCTCTCCATGCCACTGGAATCAAGCTATCCTGGCTGATGAGGGCTGAAAGCCTGGAACCGGTCCTAGGATGCTTGTTTCCAGTCCAGGGAGAACCTGGCCTGGCAGTTTGGGCTGGACTGTTCCCATTGGGTGCAGGATCAAGACTGATTTGCATATGTCTCGGTCCAAACTGGAATAGCATGGTGAGCAAAGAAACAATGGATTTAGGCCCAGATCTCTGTACTGGGGTGAATGTATTATATTGTTCTGCATTCTGTCCACCAGTTGTTCTTTTTGCTATATTATGATTGAGCAGCTAGCTGGCTGACATGAATATGAAGGAGCCTTTGTGGGTTTCCGTGAGTCTAGATTCTCCTGAAGAGTCCCTTTCTCTTCTAAGCCCTGCTTAACACATGTGTACAGGAGGAGCCCTGTATTCATGACCTCAATGTTTGAGACAAAAAATAATCATGGATTTCTGAACAATGAGAGTAAAAGCATTAAGGTAACATGTTGTTCCTGCTTACATTTCACACGCTTTACATAATCCTGTATTCCCTATGAGTGTTTTCTTTTTCCTGAATTAAACCTCAAATAAACATGTTTATCCATTGTTTTAATTAAATAATGTTAAAAGCTGTAACTGGTCAGTGAAATGCTAAACGTACTAAAAATTGGTATGTTTTGCTATTTCTAGCCACACCCTGACTCCGCCCACTGATTCAATCTTCGTTTATTCCCGCCCACTGATTCTCCACCCACAGTTCCCCTACTTATTTTCCCCACTCCGACCACTGCTTGTACATTGCTTTAAAGACCACTAATCACAAAGCCTGTTTTTTTGTGTAAAACTAGGTAAAAGAGGTGATCACGCCAGGTGTCTAACTGAACCCCCTTTTGCTTTACTGCAAAATTGGAAACACCTAGAAGAGATTCCGTTCAAACAGCAGCTGTCAGACTATATTGAACCAAAGTTTAATGTAAGTTCATATTTTTTATTCCAGAATTGCAGAGCGCCCAGAGGAACAGAAAATATCATACCTGGAAGTGCAACACACAATGGCAAAGAAAAAAGAAAGGAGTTTCATCTCCTTATGCTATAGACTCAATGTAAATAAAGGAGGTTCGGCATTTATACGTGTGGTTCTAGGGAACGTCTGACACTTTTAAATTCGGTGTAACTCTTTCTGCAGCCTTGTGGGCAGTGATACTGCACGCTCCATTGCTGAACATATATCATACCTGGACACATGGTTTCGTGCCCAGGCAACTTGCGTGTACCCACCAACCCTAAAAGACCCGCTGTGCAGATGCAGCTCAAATGCACAGTCAACGTTTACAGGAACTAACAGCCTCAACACACCAGTCTTCTTGCCTACCTGAGCTCACACTGTTCCGGCGTTCAGCCCTTTGACATACGTCCCGATCCAATAGAGCTGCCCGAAACGCGCCTGCTTCTAGAAATATCAAAACACGCACACACATGGGGAAGTGAAAGGTGAATCATATGTGTAGGAAAAAAATCAGTGCTTTAAACGTATTACTCTCCACCAGAGGAACTAAGCAGGAAACACTTCCTGTGAGGATAGGCAGCATAATGCCACCTTTTTTAAAGGTCCTTCGAGTCGTTCGGGGTCCTTCAGAGCATGTCCTGCAAGATGGCGGCGCCCAGCAGAACACAGGTGCTGTCCCTGTACAGGGCACTGCTGCGGGAGAGCTCTGGCTTCAGTGCCTACAATTACAGGTAGCGCTTACCTGCGTTATAGGCAGCCGCAGTGCTTCGTGTGCTAGTTTGGGACGCTCCAGGATATTCCGCTTACTGTATGCGACATTTCGCTCTCTTCGGAACAGAGCAGTGTTTACAAACGCAGTCACTCCGCCTTAAGACACGCCCCCTCTTCTCTTTCACATACTTTTAGTGTTGAGCAAAGCTGTGTTATGCTTTATATTATATGAACACCTGTATCGTAGCGCTATTACTTTTGCTAAAGAAACTCTCATTTTAGGCATTGAGTTTAGGAGATTCATTAGCTGCGGACTATTACCTGCCATTACCCATGGGTTCTTTTTTTTTTTTTACAAACTGTACCCCTGAAATAATTAATAACGGAAAAAAAGTACAGCTGTTCTGATTTTACAAAATGAGTTACAGCTGAATTAATTTAATAACAGTTTAGGGGTAAAGCATCCACCCCAGAGAAAGTTTGGTCTACAATACAAGTAAAATATTGGTTTAATGGGCTTGCTGAAGATAACTTTGTAATCTCTGGGCAAAGGCTTGTGAAGTAGTTTAGGGATTTTATAGGCCTGCTACTTTGCTGAGCATCTCGTGTACCTGATAAGTCATCGATTTATATTGTGTGTAGAGCTTACAATGTGTTGGGTTCAAGTTTTGCTTTTATCTGTATTTATCCACAAGTATTTTGGATTTAGTAAACCGACTACTCGTATATGTTCATATTTATGTAATTGATTATTGCACACGCACCCTTGGATATCTGGCATGTTTTGGCAGAATAAACGGCCATATGTACAACAATGTGCTTATCAGAAAAACAGCATTGTTTAAGAGGTACCTTTGTGACTTTTTATTCTTCATTCAGAAACCACTTACCTTGTTTTACATTTCTCTACCTGTCAATATGCATAGTTTTCCGCCTGAAAAATTGAAAATGTTGGTGTCCTGATTAGGATAGTTCAGTCAATGCGTTTGTTTCAGAGATCTCTAATGAATTTGCAGATCATAAATTTAAATAACAGTATGTTACGGGCTAGCAGTACTTAAAGATCAAGGTTTAAACTATAATTCTTGCAAATTTGTTCTGAATGTTTCATTCTGAGTTTAATGAAATATGTTCCATTGGGTTGTAATAAACATTTCTTATTAAATGCTATATACAGTTGTCTATATTGTGTACTATATACATGTTTATGATTGGAAGTTAGCACAATAATACGCTGACTGTATTTTTCTTTCTCACTATGTGCTCCCAGCTGGTAGCAAGGTGTGAGCATCAACTATGTGCGTCGTGACTTCCATCTCCCACTCCCAAATGGGAAAAAACTCAATCAAAAAGAAATACAATTTGCCCAGGATGGTTGTCAGTGCACGTTATGTGTGGGGGAAGTGAATTCCAGAGTTTGGCTCAGACACAATGCAGGATAGTGCCAACGCTAGATATTGGTGACTTTTATACAAGGCTCTGAAATAAGATAGGAAAAATTGACCATTAAAAGTCCAACGTTAATGGGAAGAGAATAGTCAGGAACCAATCTCGGAAGGAGAAATAAGATTGACCTGTACTCAGGTAAGAGGTTTCCTGTATGGCACCTTTAAGTCAGCAAATGCAACCATGAAACTCTCAGCAGTGCTAGAGTAGACATGGTTTAAATCCAGTAGAAAGAATGTACTATATAAACATTGTTATGTATTTTAGAGAGCCCCTTATGTGCAGTAGTACTCAAACCTTATTGTTATTGTGTATTTATATAGCGCGTTATCACCCAAGAGGTCTCTAAGCGCTGTCCAAGAGGGGCAGCGAGTCGGGCATGCTTTATATAGGGCTCCAAGCTTCAAGGAAGAGAACAGTTTTTAATCTCTTCCTGAAAGTGAGCAAATTGGTCTCTTTACGCAGGCTTTCAGGGAGACTATTCCATAAGGGTGGCAGCATGGTTGAAAAAGCTCTCCCACCCAGAGTAGAGCGCTTAAAACGTGGACATACCAAAAGACAAGCTTCTGAGGACCGCAGCCTCCTACTGGGAACATAGTGTGCCAATTTGTCCTTGATGAAATTTGGGGCCGAGCCATAAATGGCTTTGAGAGTGATGCACAAACTTTTAAACTTCACTCTTTGAGGTACAGGCAGCCAGTGTATGTCCTGTAACAGTGGAGTAACATGTGTCCTCCTAGGTTTTTTGAAAATCAGCCTGGCTGCATCGTTCATAACGCCCTGAAGCCTGGCCAAGGATTTTTTGGGCAACCCCACATAAAGTGAGTTACCGTAGTCCAAGCGGGCAAGTATCAGGGCCGAAACCGCAGTCCCTATAGTGGAGGAGGATAGCAGCGTTGACAGCTTCTGAAGTTGTCGTAGTAGCCCTACACAGGTTCCTACCACGGCTGCCACTTGTTGGGACATTGATAGCGTGACATCAATTTTTATCCAGAGACTTTTTACAACGGATGCAGGTGCAGGAGGCTGTCCCAATTCGCCGGGCCAGAACAACTCACTCCAGGGATTTCCTGCCGTGGTGACCGCTAGCACCTCCGTTTTATCCGGATTTAGTTTTAGGGAGTTTGCCGACATCCAATTCACGTGAATGTCAGAATCTGGGTGTCGTCGGCATAATTGTATACCCTACAATCCAGCTGATTTTGCGCGGTGATCAGAGGCTGCAGATAGACATTAAAGAGCAGTGGGGACAGCGCCGAACCCTGTGGCACTCCACACGACAGAGTCCCAGGCTCAGATACCAGATTTGTAAGTTGGACTCTTTGGGAGCGGTCTCTAAGGAAAGAGGCTAACCAAGCACTGGCTGTGCCCTGGATCCCCAGAGCAGCAATCCGCGACATAAGTTGACTATGATTTACCGTGTCAAATGCCGCGGAGAGATCCAACAGGATCAAAGCACAGGGCGGCTTCCTATCCGCTTTCATTCTCATCTCATCCAGAATCGAGAGCATGACTAGTTCTGTACTAAAATGAGGCCTGAAACCTGCCTGAGTGGGTTCAAGAAGATGGTTGGTCTCCAGGTAAGAAGCAAGAGACTGCAGCACATGTTGCTCAAGTATCTTAGCCAGGAAAGGCAGCTGGGAAATAGGTCTGAAATTCTTCAGATCCTTACCATCCGCGCCTGGTTTCTTCAGCAGCGGGGTCACCGGGCCTCCTTGAAATTGCTCGGGACCTGTCCGGTCTCCAAAGAATGGTTCAGGAGCGGGAGCACCCTATCCTTTATACTGGGTAGAGCCAATCTAAAGAATTTAGGGGGGCAGGGATCTGAGAGGGAGCCTGATTTCACCCTCCCCGCAAGCACTGTCAATTCTTGGTCTGTAAGGGCAGGAAAGGAAGAAAAGGTGGCATCCACCACAGGGCGATATGATGTTTGCTCAATTATGCATGGGAAAGTAGGGGTATCCTGAATAGTCACCAACAGATCGCTGATCTTTCCCAAAAAGTAGGTTTGAAATTTTTGGCAGTCAGATTGCGTGAAGACCGGCTTATTTTCCCTCTCTTTCCTCAGTTCATTTATAACCTTGAAAACCTCCTTCTGAGGGTTTGCTGCTTCCGAAATCCTAGTCTCATAGAAAGCTGGTTTCCGGCAGTACAATAGCTTTTTTGTAGGCTGCAAATTTTACAGTATAGGCTGCGTGTTTAGTAGAGTCATAGGTTTTTCGCCACCCTCTTTCATATTGGCGGAGGGATTGTCTATGCTGTCGCAGTACCTCGTTGTACCAGGGCGCCACCTTGTTCTTATCGGCCACTCTCATCTTGCGAGTGGGCGCTACAGACTCCACCGCTTCCTTGAGAGCTTCCAAGACAGCAACACTTTCCATGTCTAGGGTGTTACTCTCGGGAGGGGCACGGTTGGAAAAGAAAGCCATTAAGTCACTGGCAGTCACTTTATTCCAACTACGCTGCGTACTCCATTTCGGGGGAGCCTGTGAAGGCTGATGGATTAGGGAGAGATGGCCTTGCACCAAGAAATGATCCGACCATGAGCAAGGGGAGATGGTTAGAGGATTAGGCAGCGTGAACGATGCCCAAATCAAGTCCAGAGTATGCCCTTTCTCATGAGTGGGGCCCACCACCAGTTGGTTCAGACCTAATGCAGTGAGGGCCACCTCTAGTTGTTGCTCCTGACCTTCCTTTAGGGTGATTTCCCAATGGAAGTTAAAGTCTCCAAGTATTAACATTTCCTTGTAGCGGGCACACAGGTCCTGGACCAGCTCCAGGAACGACTCCATAAAGCCAACTGGCGTGTGCGGTGGACGATACACTGTCAATACTACTAGGCAATCTCGTGCTGAGCAGAGCTTAACCCCTAAAACCTCAGCCCCTGCAATATATTCCAGGCATAGAGTTTCCGCTTTTAATGCTAGGTTGGACAGAGAGGCGACCCCCCCCTAATATTGCTAGGTCTATTGCAGTAAATAGCAGTGAAATCCGGAGGCATTGCTGCTATCAGGTCCGGCATAGAGTGCTCATCCAGCCAGGTTTCAGTGACACAGAGAAAGTCCAGACAATCCTTTTGCAGTAGTGAAAAAACCTCTAAACTGTGTTTGTTCAGAGAACGAGTGTTTAGTAAAGCAAACCTGCAGTTCATATGGCCTGGTGGCTTTCCCTGCTTCCCCGTGAGGGTATTCACTGTTCTGCTCTGCCGGTTGCAGCAAAGGTGTGGTGTCAGTAACCCATGCTGTTTGAGTTTTGAAAGGGTGCAGGGGTGCAATATGTGGTTGTCTTTGTTCATCGCAAGCAACTCCCTGTTAGCATAGCAGAGGATTGGTGCAGGGATGCTGGCCCCTGGTCCCGGCCTGGTGCTGACGGGCGCAGACGGGCTTCCCTTTGGCGTGCCTTCGGCGCGCCCGCTGCGCTTTGCGCTTCGCGCTTGCACCATCTGGGGTTTTAATAATCCCGAGACTTCTCCCCAACCCACCACACGGCCCTGCTAGACTAGACTAGACCGCTGACTGCCGTAGTGCAGTAGGCGGAAGTACCAGAAAGTGACAGGTACTATGGGGGCAGAGGCAGCTGGTTGCCGAACACGCTAAGAAAAGAATGCCAATAATAAAACAGTTAAAAAGCGGTGATAGCAGCAATTGTTTTTAAAAGTCAAGAATGCTTACACCAGCAGCGCGTCCTTTCACGCAGCCCACCTCTCACGGCCTTACCTCTATTGACGGTTACAGGAAAGCAGCACATGGTTCAAAGTAGAAAAACCAAAACTCACATTCAGTCAAAGTTCAACAGTTCAACCTCTTCAGTACACTTTAACCCAGCTCATGCTTTAATTTAAGATTGCTTCATAAATTGCAATTGTGCTCCCACAAAGCTGGTGGGCAATTAAGGCCAGTAATTGATTAGTTGCTTTAATGTGGCACATTTTCCCTGTTTGCACCTAGTGCACCTCGTTAAAGGTGCAGTGTGAGGCAGGCGGGGGCAGTGCACTGTAAGTACACTACATTCCCAGGTAAACAAACTGCTCAAAAGTCAGGCATCAAGGAATCCGGAAGCTTTTTCTTTGGGAACACTTCCCCAAACCTACTTTAAAGTAATCCAGTTTACTCTACCCTGAATGTTTTAACTCTGTACAGGCCACTTTTAGAAATGCAGCTTTTATATTGACAGAGGGGGGCATACACCAAACACACCAACATATATTCTTTGTAGTGACCGACAGTCAGTATTGTTTAGAATAATCTCAAATCCGATTGACTTTTCTTTTTTTAAAAGGAGAAAGATTAAGCCTCCAAATAGCAAGTTTTGTAGCTATACCTCTTCTGTTCACACATCTAATTGGACCCCACAATGCAGCGATTTAGCTCCTGAGGCCAACAGTCAGCTATGTTTCATATCAACACTAATGCCTTAAAATGTAGAACTTCATGCAGCTGCACACCTCACTTACGTTAAATGCCTGCACATATACTTCCAGGACAATGTTCCTTTATGCATACTAACTCGTACAACTTTGGTGCCACACAAAGAAGACGAGCACACACCCATTTATCTCCTCCTCCACACAAAAAATCACTGAAGATGCAACAGTTCCTCATTAATTCCCAATTTGCTAACAGTATAGGCCTATAACATAAATATGTAGGGAGCACCGCTTGTTTCTGAAACCTAAGTGGGGGGCTTTTTTCTGTTATTCTTGGTTTCCAGAATTCTGCCTTTCTATCTGTTTCTGAGATGCTTCCATGGTCTTTCTAACATAATTGTACTAGCCCTGAGTAGTAAAAGACAAATGAGAGCTTAAATGAGCAGTGTAAATACGAAAAGTGGAGATGAAGAGAGGTGAGGAGGCAGGCAAAGGTTGTGAAACAGAGGACACTTGAAAATGAGGTTTTGAGAGGTGGGTAAGAGAAAATGTAGAAAGAGGAATGTTAACTGGGAGACTCTCTTTGTATTTCCTCAAATGAACTTAGAAATTGTAGAGTCTAGTTTTTTAAAAGAACATATTTGCAATGTGGAAAGGAACGGAAGAGGGATAGAAGCCTTGCAGAATAATGACCTTGGTGATATTCACTCGACCCATAAGTGAGACAGGCAGCATTTTCAACTTGTCGAGTGCTAGTACACGATTAAACAAACAAGAACCAATAGTTATTCTTTTTTGTAACCTCGTTGTTTTATTGATTGTATATTTCAACATAAAGTTATCCCTTTACATTTCAATCTTGATGGCATGGTACAATTATTAAATTCTCTATATCCCCTCTCACCATTTATCAGTCCTTTTGGCTAGGGTATCACTGAGCAATTCTTCCAATATTCTGCTGTTCTGCTGTTTACTCCCCTCTCATATCTTTATTTCCTTCTAACCTCTCTCGCCATGCCAAAATGTTTTCTCCAAGGGTCCCATAATTTGTGAAGTTTTCCCGGACATTTCTGTCCCTCATAGATCACCTTTGACTTTCATGCAAATGTCAATGTCATTTTGCTATTGTACTATCGTTGGTGTAAAATTGGCTGTTCAGTTCCTCTTTATCTCTTTTTTGCCATCATGAACCCCAAAAGACAGAAGATTATTTGATACTTTGTTAGCTGATATCTCCTCAAATCCCATGTATGGCCCTGTAATGTGTTAATTGTAGGTCTTCCGCAGCCACTCTTGATATGTCTTCTCCTATGACTTCCCGGAATAACTTTATTTGTGTACACTCCCACAGGCCGTGTAGGAGGGTGGCTTCTTCAGAATTGCAGTTGAGACATGCTGGAGGGGGATAGACCCATCTTGCGTAACAAACTCCTTTTATAGTATGCCCTGTGCAATAATTTATCGAATTTGTTTGAAATTGGATCAGATAGCGACGTTGTTGGATGTCGAAGTGCAGCGTACAAGTCGTCATGTTCTAATTACCTTATGCCATCTTTCCCGCAGGTGTTAAATGATCTGGGATGCTGCTAAATCAATCAATCAATCAATCAATCGGAGTACTTGTAAAGCGCGCTACTTACCCATGAGGGTCTCAAGGCGCTGAGGGGGGGGGTGCCGCTACTGCTCGAAGAGCCAGGTTTTGAGGAGTCTTCTGAAGGCGAGTAGGTCTTCGGTCTGCTGTAGGTGGGTAGGGAGGGTGTTCCAGGTCTTGGCGGCGAGGTAGGAGAAGGATCTGCCGCCGGAGGTTGTTCGTTGGATGCGGGGAACAGCGGCGAGGGCGAGGCTGGCGGAGCGGAGCTGGCGCTTGGGCGTGTAGAAGCTGAGTCTGCTGTTCAGGTAGGCTGGTCCGGCGTTGTGGAGTGCTTTGTGGGCGTGGGTGAGGAGCTTGAAGGGTATCTTGTCGACGGGGAGCCAATGTAGGTCTCTCAGGTGGGGGGGTGATGTGGCTGTGGCGGGGAACGTTGACGATCAGTAGGGCGGAGGCGTTTTGGATGCGTTGTAGTCGTCGTAGGTGTTTGGCTGGGATTCCTGCGTAGAGTGCGTTGCCGTAGTCCAGTCTGCTGCTGACGAGGGCCTGAGTCACCGTTCTTCTTGTTTTGGTCGGGGTCCACTTGTAGATCCTGCGGAGCATGCGGAGGGTGTTGTAGCAGGAGGAGGAGACGGCATTGACCTGCTTAGACATGGAGAGGGAGGAATCGAGGATGAATCCTAGGTTGCGTGCATGACCGGTGGATGTCGGTGCTGTTCCCAGATGGTCGGCCACCAGGAGTTGTCCCAGGCTGAGGGGGTGGGTCCGAGGATGAGTACCTCCGTCTTGTCCGAGTTCAGCTTCAGACGGCTGTTCCTCATCCAGTCGGCGACGGCCTTCATTCCCTCGTGGAGGTTGGTTTTGGCGGTGTGCGGATCCTTGGTGAGGGAGAGGATGACCTGGATGTCGCCAGCGTTGGAGATTATATTGAGGTCGTGTTGGCGGGCCACTTGTGCGAGGGGGGCCTTGTAGACGTTGAACATCGTCAGGCTGAGGGATGAGCCCTGGGGGACGCCTCAGATGATGTAGGTGGCCTTGGATCGGAAGGGTGGGAGGCGGACGCTCTGGGTTCCGCCGGAGAGGAAGGACGTGGTCCAGTCAAGGGCCTTCTCTTGGATTCCGGCTTGTAGGAGGCGTGTCTTTAGAGTGTAATGGCAGACAGTGTCGAAGGCGGCTGACAGGTCCAGGAGGATGAGGGCTGATGTTTCGCCATTGTCTAGTTGGCGCCTGATGTCGTCTGTGGCGGCGATGAGGGCTGTCTCGGTGCTGTGCTTTAGTCTGAACCCGGACTGGGACGGGTCCAAGATGTTGTTGTATTCCAGGTGGTGGGCCAGTTGCATGTTAACGATTTTCTCGATGACCTTCGCTGGGAACGGGAGCAGGGAGATGGGCCGCAAGTTCTTGGGGTCCGCCTTGGGCTTCTTGAAGAGGGCGTTGATTTCGGCGTGTTTCCAGCTTTCCGGGAATATCACTGTTTTCAAAGGAGATGTTGATGACCTTCCGTAGTTGGGGTGCGATGGCAGCGTCTGCTTTGTTGAATACGTGGTGTGGGCACGGGTCTGACGGAGATCCTGAGTGGATGGAGTTCATGACCTTGCGTGTCTCGTCGTCGTTGACGTTGGACCAGGAGGTCAGGCGGTTGGCGCTGGTGGTGTTCACAGGGGAGGTGGGGTCTGGCGTAGTCGGGGCGGTCATGGTGTTGAAGCTGTCATGGATGTCAGCGATCTTGCGGTGGAAGAAGATGGCCAGTGAGTTGCACAGTTCTTGTGAGGGCGGTATGGCGTTGGCGCTGGGGTTGGAGAGTTCCTTTATGATGCTGAAAAACTCTTTGCTGTCGTGTGCGTTGTTATCCAGGCGGTCTTTGAAGGAGGATCTCTTGGCTAATCTGATGAGGTGGTGATGTCTGCGGGTAGCGTCCTTGTGGGCTGCTTGGTTGCCCGGAGTGCGTTTGTGGAGCCATATCTTCTCTAGTTTCTGGCATGCGCGTTTGGAGGTCTGCAGCTCGTTGGTGAACCAGGTGGCTCTCTTGCTGGCGTGGTTGTTGGAGGTTTTTTTGAGTGGGGCGAGGGTGTTGGCGCAGTTGTCGATCCACTGTCTGAGGTTGCGGGCTGCGGTGTCTGGGTTGGTGGGGTCGGTGGGTGGGTTTTGGGCGAGGGTGGTGATAAGCTGGTCTTCGGTGACTTTGCTCCTGCAGTGGCGAGGTAGCTGTTGGGTGAGGTGGTGCGTGGTTGGTTTATTGAAGGTGAAATGGATGCAGCGGTGGTCGGTCCAGTGGCGTTCGGTGGTGTAGTCGAAGGTGACGTGGGTGCCTGTGGGGAAGACGGGGTCTAGCGTGTGGCCAGCAGCGTGGGTGGGTGCGGTGACGAGTTGGTTCTGTAGACTTGAAATATGACAATTTCCCCTAATTGTCGCCTAAAAATTTTCTGGCCAGCCGGGTTTCACCCACAACAACTGTTTAATCTTTATCTAGTTTAACAAAGGCATTTTTCAACTGTACATATCTGTAGTGTTGCAAGGGGTGTAAGTCATACTGTACTTGGAGTTGTGTGAATCATTGTAATTCTTTTATTCCTAATATATTTCCCATTTGTGATTTGCCTAGAGCATGCCTTTGCTGAAAACCATTACAAAATGTGCTACTTATTCCATTATCTTCCCCATCTATAGTGGGGCCTTCCTTGTTCTCACCTCATCCCATCCTAGAAAAGCAAGAGCTATTTTCCTTTTTATTTTTTTAAAATCATTTTTATTAGATTTTTACCAAGAGTCCGAATAATCAATAAAATCGTTTACACATACAAAATAGTTCCAGTCACATTTTAAATAGGCAAGATGAGAGAATTAAAAATTAATACATTAGGCCAGGATGAGCAAAATAAACCTATATGCTGCTATGACCAATGTCAGTGGGACCATATATCGGCCATTTTTTTTAATTGATCGAGGTCCCGAACTTTAGCAATAGCGGTTTCACATTCATAGATTTGACAGAGAATAGTCCAAAATTCAGACACCTGAGGATGTGTAGGCTCTATCCATGCCCTAGTGACACAGAGATGAGCGCTAACAATTATAATCATGATTAACGCTCTCAAACTGGGAGCCAATCCATCTTTATCACCCAACATAATTACCTTATCACTCAAATGGGTTTGAATCACAGTATGCACTGTGATTAATTCAGATAAACGATCCCAATAACCTTTAAGCTTAGGGCAGTTGATAAAACATGTGTACTACATCTGCTGCATATAGCGTACATTTGGGACAATATGAGCATTCTGTAGCCCTAGACGTGCCCCATTTCGAAATACGCTCAGGTGTGTAATATAGCATACAGATTGTCTTAAATTACTGTAATTTTAGACTAGTCGAACTAATAGACTGATCTAAGGCTAATGAATCCTTTAACTCAGCCATCGTAACTGTAGTCATCAGGCATTGGTTCCACTTTAAAACAAGTTGGGGGCTATCATCGGGGACACAAAGCATGTACGTCTGATAGATTGCACTTATACTGACCATCTTTTCTTCCTGTCCAGAGCAATAAAGAATAAGAAGGTAAGTTGTTGCTATATCACTGCAATACTTAAGGTCATTAAGAATATAGTCCCTAACCTGTAGGTATTTTAAAAGGTGTTGCTGTGGGAGCCCAAATGCAACCTGCAATTAAGTGAATGTCCAAGAGCCATCCCTATCAAACAACTGCCTTAAGTTAGCTATACCCGCCTGTCCCCAGAGTCGCCTGACATTGTCATTAAATATATTGGGAAAAGGAAGATTGTCCCAGAGCGGGACCAACGAGTGGACAGTTGGTAATGAGAATCTTGTACAAATTTCTTGCCAAATTCTGAATTACTATTTTGAACCTCACCCGTTTGAAATAGTTAGTCCATCAATTTGTGTGAAGCTAATCGAAAATCGATACCTCATGCTAGTTGATACCCATATTCAATTGATCCAGCCTTGCATCCAACCAATAGACTTCGAATACAGCCAGTGAATGATGCCCCAAAAAACTGCTTAAAATCTGGTAGTCTAAAGCCACTTTGCGCATAGTGTAGCTTCAACAAGCGAATAGCATGCCTGAGTCTCCTATATCCCCATATGAAGCTGCTAATTGCCCCGTCCAATCATTTTTAAAAAAGAGTCTGGAACTTGAATTGTGGTATTGAACTAAACCAAATACAAGAATTTTAGTAGTATACTCATTTTCACAATGTTATACCTACCCAAGATACTCAGTGGGAGTTTATGCCATTGGCGTAATTGCACTATGACTCTTTTCAAAAGAGTTTCGTAGTTTAGAGGAATAATCCTCACAATGCGACTGCACAAACGTATACCGAGATATATAGCAACATCTGCCATTCCTGTCAAAGGGGCATGTGGCTTGAAACGTAAAATAACCTGCGTCTTGGACAGGTTCAGCTAATAGCCAGAAAAGAAGCCAAACTATTCAGTTTCCTTAGCTATTAAATCAACAGCGTCCCCGGGGTTGCTAGAGCAAACTGTGACATCGTCAGCATAAGCCATAATTTTCAGGTCAATGTCATTCAGCCGGACCGATTGTATACCTCTGTTCTGATTCATGTGTCTTATGTAGGGCTTGATGTACAAAGCAAACAACAAAGGGGCGAGTGAACAGCCCTGCCGTGTGCTACGACTAATCGAAAAAGATAAAGACAAATGGCCGTGCGACAATTACCTTAGCTACCGGGTTCTTATAAAACCTCTATACAAGTGTAATACATTGATTGGCTATCCCACATTTATCCATGATCAGCCAGAGTTCTTCCCAGTTAATACGGTCGAAGGCCTTCTCCGCGTTCAACATGATCATGCCTATATTATCCTTAGTTTTACCGACCACATCAAATGCCGCAATTGCAGTATTAATGTGAATCGTAGTGACGTTGCCAGGGATAAACCTGTGCTGTTGTTCTGAAACCACATTGTGTTTGACTGGAGCAAGACGTGAAGCTAGAATTTTAGAGAAGACCTTGGTGTCTACGTTGATCAGGGAGATTGGACGATAAGTGCGCCATTTTTAAGGTTTGTCGCTTTTGAGAAAGAGGACAATGTTGGTACTTCCCATGATGATGGAGCTACTTCTCCGTTGCTGATGGCAATAGCCAGATCTAAGAACTTAGGTGCCAAGATATCTATAAAAAGTTTATAAAATTCCAGTGGTATAATATCTTCCCCAGCAGCTTTCCCTGAGGATAGTGCATTTATGGCTATCACAACCTCATCAAGGATTATCTCCCCTTCAAGAGCCTATTGCTGTTCAGAATTTAGTTGATGCATACCTCATTCCTGCAAGTACTTATCTGCAGTCTGATTGTCGATACGATCAGGTCTCCAAAATAATTTTTGAAAAAATATGGCAAATTTCTCCATAATTGATTGAGGATTTGTATACGCTACACCGCTCTCCCCTATAATCCACTGGATAGTATTAGTTGATTTTTTTATCAGAGATCTGATAAGCCAACAAATGTCCTCCTTTTCCCTATACTCATATCGAAAGGCCCTATTTTTCTGAAAGATGGCAGCCACCCTCTCCTTCAGCAACCCTACTAAACGTTGGTGTATCTCGATTAGCTTCAGAAATAATGGCTGCTCCTGTATATCCTTTAAAAGGATTGCCTGTTCGTGATCATTTTCTAAATTCAAACACTCCTGTCAAATTTGAACTTCCATTAGTTGTTTACTCCTATTCTGAATCAGAATGAACTGAAGTGTCACCCCCATATGTATGCTTTCATACAGTCCCAAATTATTGAAATCGGAGAAGTGTTTTTGTTTTTTGAGAAATACTCTAGAAGTAAATGTTTCATATAAACCCGATATTCCATACTAGCCAATAGTTTCAGAGAAATTGTAAATAACCGTTGGCCGTCCTTTCCCTCCGCTGACCTGGACTGCATATTAAATACGATAGGGTTATGATCTGAAGTGACCTTAGGACAGATCTCAATAGATGCCCCTTCCAGGAGCTGCCCTTGGACCAATATCAGATCAATACGAAAATATTGTCTTTGAGGTGCTGAATAATAAGTGTAACCGGGTACCCGGGGTTTCAGAGCTCTCCACACACCTACAAGACAATAAAGTCTAATTAATTCCATAAAGGATGCGCATGTTTGGGGCATCTGGACACTAGCTTGCCGATTAGTGGTGTCTATACGATAATCCATCACACAGTTAAAATCCCCCATTATGATCAAATTCCCGCCCCAGTCCAGCAGTTCCATGTTTAAGTGATCAAAAACTGCTGGATTGTCCAATTTAGAACCATAAACTACACAAATAGGAAAAAAACGGCCCATTGATGTCTAGCTGTAAAATAGCCCATCTACCGCTGCTATCAGAAGAGGTTTGCAGTGTCCTACCAGCTAGTTTCTTAGCTTTCGTAATGGCAGTCCCCCATATAGACACTGCTTGAGTAGTACATATGAGTAATTCATACCCAGTTGCTTCAATACTTGTTGATCCTTAAATGCCAAATGTGTTTCAGTGACCACTATCCTTTGTGGCTTATATGCTGCTAGTTCCTCACGAAAAAGCTGTCTCTTCCTTGTCTGATTTAAGCCGTCCACATTCCAACACAATAATTTAATAATTGTCATTAGCTGGCCACAACTATCTGTTGATAGCACCATGCAACCATCTCAGATTCCCAACCTCCCCACTCTTAATATTATATACTGGGCACAATTTCAAAATATTCTGACTCCGACAACTACCCCACTCCTTACTTCCCTTAACCGTGACATATACTGGCTTATTATCACAACAACCCACCACTTCCCCTTACATCCCCCAACCCAGCCCACCCTGTGCCTACAAGAGGAAATCACCCATCCCCAACTGCTATCATCTGGTTTGACAGCTCTCGAGGCGCGCAGTGCCCTGTGCAGACCGCCCCGATGCTCCTTTAACCACGCCACACCCCCTCCACTAAGTGTATAGTATAAACCCCCTTTATATATTAGTACTACTCATCCCCCTAATGCTTCTCCTTCTTGCTTTAATAACCTAGATTTTGCTTGAAGACTGTAAGGTTCCTTGTCTCCATTGAGTAAGACTTTGTGAGGCTTCAAGTTCCGTAAGAAAAATCTGTGACCACCCATTCCTGACAACCTTCAATCCCGCTGGCTTCTGCAAGAACAGTTGCGCCCCAACAGCTTTGACTGGATCTATCAGCTGTCACAGCTTCCTGCCCTTATCCATTGTTTTCTTACAGAGATCTGAACATAGGGGAAAAGATGGTGGGCTGAACCCGCGCTGAGGTGCGCGCTGAGATCGCTCCTGCAATGCTTTCCACAAACACTACATAGTGCTCACCGTCTAATCTTGCTGTTCCTGCAGGACGGTGCCTGTGTCTGGCAGAGGCCCTGTTGCCGGGCTATGGGTAGTGACGGTCTTGTATGCAGTGGTTGGCGTTCGGCGTGGAGCGGGCCGATTGTCGTTGGCTCGTCCCGCTGGCTGATCTCCCTCTCTCTCCGCTGCGTCATGGCCCCTCCATGTGTGACTATTCAGCACGGTGGACGGGGGGGGCCATGGAACACGAAATCCTACGGTGGCTGAGCTTCAACAGATAGCAGACGGCATGGACGAAGGAGAATTAAGGATCTGTTCATAGCTAAAGGCAACTACTCCAAAGGTTGGTCGACCCATTCTAAGGGTGCTTCAGTCAAGCACCGCAAGCGATCTATTGCACATTGGCAGCCCTTGCTGGTGGATGTACTGATGAATGCAGTGTCAGAGGGTAAGGCAGTAGCAGGCTCTGACTATCATTGTGGTCCCCAGCATCTGGGATCTGACCTCCAGTAAGGTAAAAGCTTGTCATCTTGCACTGATGCTTGTCCTGATTCTAGCATAGTGTTGGAAGATTCAGAGAAGGAATTGACTCCCTCGGCTGGGGCCCTCTGTCTGAGAAAAACAGTTGTTCATTTCGGCTGAAGCAGACATAGGGGATGGGGCTGAGTGGGTCACCAAAGTTAAGAGGAGAGGTAGTAATGGGTCTGACCCCAGGGAATTTACAGCAATGTACTGAAGTTGCGATGGTCGCAATGGACCCAGGTTCAGCAGCGGATGGCATAGGGCCAGGTGTGATAGAGGGAGCACAGCCTGACAGCAAGAGCTTAGGGGGGGAGCGTTGTCTGCAAGGATGAGGCGGCTGGTTCTGAGATGTTGCAGAGTCCCCCCCCGAAGTAGAACCCCCTAGATATCCCTTACGAGAGGAGGAGACTGTTAGGGGAAAAAAGAAAGTGACCCCTGTTAAAAGGCAGACTAAAACTGGGAACGTTCACCAAGGTGTCTGGAAATCCAAGGTGAATCACTGCCCTGATACCAGCACTGCAAGATCTGAGTGAGGGGCCAGGCAGAGACCCTTGTGGAAGTGGGTCACTTCTAAAGGAAAGGTAAAGTCTTTGATCTCAAGGCTGTCTAAAGGTGAATTTGCCCCTCCTCCCCTCCCATCATCAGTAGGGGGCGCAGTACAGTCAGAATCAGGTACTAGTTCTATCATCAGCGAGACTGTGATCCCAGCAATTAGACTCGGGCATGTGACTGATGGCCCTCTAGAATCTTCAAGCTGTTCATTTTACCAAGGTATCTCCCCTGTCATTTCTGAACCTACAGGGTGGTGGGCTTATGGAGACAACTGAGTCCTCTTTGTCAGCTATTCTGCAGCTTTTACAGATGCAAAGAACGGAGGCCCTCAAACATTACGCTCATGTTAAAGAAGACAATAAAAACATGCTGCATGCTCTCACAGAGGCTGCCAGTAAATGGCCAGTTTAGCCGAAGAAGTTACTGAGCTCCAGCAACAATTTGCAGGCGTTGAGGAAGCTGGCACAGCTACTACTAAAGTAATCACAAACGATGAACGCCAACTAGTGTATGTCCAACATAAAGTCAAGGATCTAGAGAACAGGCAACGTCGGAATAACCTTAGGTTATTCGGAATAACGAAAGGAAAAGAAGGCAATGACACTCATTTGTGATTAGGCTATTACTCTCCCGGACTTGGCAGATTGGGATATGAATTCCCAAATTCAGCCAGCACATAGGCTACCATTGAGTTTTAAGCAAGCAGTAAACTCTAGGCATCCTCATCCTCAACCCATACTTATCTATGTTGGGAATTTTCTTCTGTGGCAGGGGATTTATTTTAAAGCATGTCCAACAGCCACATTGTCAGTTAATTTGTTCTCTATCCATGTCCGCAATGGCTATTTTCCATACCTTTTACTATGGCATTTCCTGGAAAGTTCCCCGTCTCCTCTCGATCCTACAGGTAATGTAGGAAGGTTTTATTTCCCATTGTCTGTCTTTTTAGACTAACTAACAGGTCCTCCAGGTTTTTGAAGGACCAGTCATTTGCCATCATCATCATCTAAGAGGCCCATAATAGTATTGAATTTTAGGCAGTGCTATTCCTCCTGTGTAGACCGTCCTGCATATGGTTGATAAAGCTATCCCATAGGAGTGTTCTGAGCTTTCCTTCCAGTTCCTGAAAGAAGTAATCTGTGAGGTTAAGGGGGGTCTTTCGCAGTACTGATATCACTTTGAATAGTACCACACTCCTCAAAATTGGAGGACTCTGCCGCTGTCCGTGTCTTGTCTCTTACCTGAATTTCTGCATAGCTGGTTCCAAGTTCTTAACCAGAAATATTTCTCTATTTGTGTTAAATTCAATATCTAGATATCGGAATCGGAGGCCATCTTCTCTAACAGTCAGTCTGGACATAGCTGTGTCCACCCCAGGGCCATGGTCGGTCCTCAATATGATGGATTTCTGTCAATTAATTTTGTAGCCCGAGACTCCTCTGAACCAGTCGAATCCCTTCATTAGAATAGGCATAACTGCATTCGGCTCTATTGCATATCATCCATGTATAGGGATATTTTGTCTTCCTTTCCATATTGCAGATTGAATGCTTTCTACTCGGGGCAGCCCTTGATCTATCAAGTGAGGGGCTCCAAAGCAAGGCCAAAGAGGAGGGGTGACCGGGGACAAACCTCTCTGGAACCTCGTCTCAGCTGAATGGAGTGTGATTTCCTCCTTTCGCCTTCACCTGTGCCACTAGATCTGTGTACAACAATCTGACTGATGTTTGGAATCTCAGACTCTCTGCAGAGCACTCCAACACTCGCAAAAGGTAGTTCCATCTGATGGAATAAAATGCCTTTTTGTCACCATGGGACTAAATAAATCTTAAAGTCTGCTCCCACGTCTCATCTGTCTAGCCAGTTTTGCACACTTTCTCTGTTTTAGTTTGGTAGACTGGTTCGGAATTAATCCTGTTTGGGCTAAATACACTAAGTCTGGAAATTTCTGGATGAGTCTGTTTATAAGCAACTTTGCCAATATTTTAAGCTCTGAATTAAGAATGGAGATTGAATGGTAGGTGGACCAACCATCCCTTGAATTACCCTTTTTATGATCACTACAATTGTTGCTTTCCAGAGGTCTTCCGACAGCCTTCCAATCTCTTTTGATTTGATGCACATGTCTAGCAGGTAGGGAGCTCAGGATAGAAGAATATTTCCCCTGGTAACCCATTTTTGTCCGGTTTCTTGTCTGTTCTCAAGTGCTTGATGACGTCTTCGATTTTCACCAGAGCAATGGGGCTGCCCAGTTCAACTTTGCACTCGTGAGGCAGTTTTAGTATGTTTGCGCTTTGGAGGAAGACCTCTGTTATGTCATCCATTTCTTCCCCTTCATCGCTATACATTTCTGCACCTTTGCGAATTCCAGCATTATACCCTCATCATCCTCTTTGATCTCTTGATCTAAGTCTCTGTTTTACATCTTTATCTTTTGCCCTCTTCTCTTCGGCTCAACCAAAGTAAAAGCTTCTCAGCTTTAGTGCCTACCATGTATTTCCTTTGCTGTGTTGCTATGCATTGAGCTTTGACCTCATTGTTTACTAGTTCCTTATACTCTGATTGCATACAGTCTACAATTCTTTAACTCTTCAGACGTGCTATAGAGGTCTGTTCATTCTCTCTCTTACTTGTATTTCCGCCTCCTTTTTCCCATTTCACTTTTTGCTTATGCTTTATTTGTGCTATCACCTGTTCTCTTTTCCCAGCTTTGTAGCCTTCCCAGAGCATCTCTGCTCTTTCAACTGTCCCTTTGTTTTTTCTAAATATTTGCTTATAGCTCCCCTTGATGAGTCTGTTATTGCCTACGTTGTAGGTCCCAGGTACTCAGCCTCCACATCCCTCTAACGCTGTTTTTCTCTTTCTATATATTGCACAACAGTGCTGAGGGGTGTGAGACTCCCCTTACCTTGAACTCTATGCCGTCAGTCTTCTGCAGTTTAATCCCCAGGATAAATACATATTCTATTTGTAAACTAGACTGGTGCTCCCCCAAGAAAAAATAGTATTGCACCACTTCAGGATGCCTTCATCTCCAGATATCTTCTAATTCCAGGCCTTGATAAACTTTTCCAGTTTTGTCTTATTGTTACCTTTACGGTGGGCTGTTTTGGACCTATCTTTCTCTTCATCCATTGTGTTATGTGAGTCTGGGGTCTCCAGTAGGAACTGACTAACCTTTGTCAATACATTTTTTTGTAGTCTCTAGTGGCCTGATCGCTAACCAGTGTTATTATCTGCCTTTCCCATGTTTCCATTTGTGTCTTCCTGGGTCTTGGCTGTTTGAATGAGTGTCCCTTTTTAAGTAGTTTTGCTACCTGTCTCGATCCATTCCTGATTCCTGCTGCTGCTATGAGGGTGTTTCAACCCTTATCTATGTAACCACACCCTGTGACCACCAATTTTTTTTGTAGTAGAACTAGATCAGGCTGGTGTCACCTCAGGTATTCGCCTCACCCCTCTATTGTTTATGCTGTCACCCGGCCCATTGACTTGCCATGTCAATCTTGTGTATGGCTCATTCTCCAAGTTTTTTGTCAACGCTTGTATATATGTCAGACGTAGGGGAAGGTGTTTATAGTGTTCCTCCTTCTTTAGTACACATTAGATTATTCCTTGTCTTAGTTCTCTTAACTTCACCTCAACTCTGAACAACCCCCTCCCCACTTTCCCCCATATCCTTCCCGTTGGCGGATTGCCGGTTCTCACAACGTGCCATCTTTCTTTAGGCTTCATGCTGATGTCAAAATCCTATCCAATCTCCTAATTCCATTGCCCACTCCCAAGCTCCATCTGTTGTTTAAAAAAATATAAGCTCTAGAACCATGCATCACCTTTACTTTAACTGGGTAGAGTAGCATGTACTGTATTTTCATTGCTCCTAATTTGGTCTCGACCTCTTCAAATGTTTTCTGCTTCTTTATGACCTTAAGTGTGTAGTCTTGGAAGAGAACATTATGTGGGCAGATTTGTAGATCACCTTTTCTTGTTTCCTAGCCACGTTTAGGATCTCATCTTGATCTCTGCAGTTCAACATTTTGAGGAAGATCTCATGGGTGACAACTTCCATGCAAGATCGCTGGATCAAGGCTCCGTTGGCTTACTCTACTGTAAAATAAATAGTGCAACAGATTTTCTCTCCAGAGCAGTTCCCAGCTCACTGCCTCCCTCGTCTAGCCTCCAGCCCCAAGTGCCTGTCCCGTGGGTAGATCACTGCTACCTCTGACGCTTGCATGTTTGCTAGTTTGGTTGATGGGGGGGGGCCCTTCATCCTAACGGACCCCCAATTAGTGCTGACTCACTTCTTCACTTAACCCTTGCCTCGATCTCTGTAGTGTTTTCCTATGTTTTGGCATGTGGTTAAGGTGCAGCTGGGGCTCCTCATTGCGACTCACACGTGCCACACGCCCAATCTTTGGTAGTTCCTTTGCCAGAGCAGTCAGCTCCTGGCTCTCTTCTTGCCCATCCCTGCCTCCAGACTCATATGTTCCTCCTGGGCCTGTCACAGTGCATTAGCCTACACCCGACTAGGCACCAGGGCAGCTTCTTTAGGCCCCTTTGCCATTCCGGTTCCCCCAACCCCACGTTCAGAGGACCAGGAGCTTCCAACCATGTGCCACCCCTCCCTTTCTCTGGATCACAGATGTTAGCCAGGTTGAGCAGGGCATGGAGGAGCTTCACTAATTTACTTCTGTCATCTTGGTGGATTAGCTTAATCCCAGATAATTCTTAAAGCCATTGGAAACATCGCCCACTATCGTAAATGCTCAAATAGTTTTCAGTGGAAAGTGTACTGAGCTGCTGTAAAAGTAATCCTTCTAAAATAATAATTTACGTTTTTTAAATTTGCATCCAGAGTACTTACTGTATTCACAGACTATCTCTTCAATTGTGATTATTGTTCTCTTGGGATCAGCAGTATCCGCTTAATCTGCTAACCATATGGATAATTAAAAACATGGAACTGGTATGACATGGTCATCACTGAGAAATTTACTCAGTATAGATTCCATGTAGCTGGTGAACAAGCTGGCTGAAAGCAGTCACCTGTGTATTATACTGTATTGTATAATGATCAACTGAGAGATGGAGCTAGTAGCAAAGATTGCAGCTTGTGGTTGATTGTTTATATCTCTCACAGAAATATAAACTGGGAGTTGAATTATATTTACTAGTCTTCCATTGTAAATGTTGTCCAGAATAAATCAGTGTTGCACGATTTTGACTAAGCAGATTGCGTGGGTTTTAAAGTATTACCCCTAGCCAGTGTTTAGTATGTAAATTGGCGAAAAAGAGCCTCATTATAATGGTTTTTCTTTGGAATACAGCAATCTGGGCCTGGGACTATGTTGGAAAGACTGCTTTTGTTAGTCAAGTTTGCCTAATAACTTTGAAGAAACGTCAGGGTGATTTCTGCATGTAAGATCTTATAGATGGGGCTAGAGATTTCCCACCACATGGAGCCATAATCCTTTCTTTCATTTCTTCTGATGTGATGTGATGATCCAGAGCAGTGTTTGGTTCTTCCTCCAACTTAGATTGGCTGATTGCAAGTATTGATTAGTCTTTTCTGGTGTATTTGGTGTGTTGCACTGATCTTCATTCAAATATAATTTACTGTAGAATAAGAAAACAAGCATTTACAATGCAATGGTCTCGGCATTATTAAAGGTAGAGCTATTTGCATTGCTCATGACATTTTTTTCCATTTTTAAAAAAAAACATAAATAAGCATTAGAGAGTAGTAGAGAGTATTCGCGGACACAGAGCCACACACACACACACACACACAGACAATGAGCTGCATGAACCACCTGTCGCAGAGGGCGGTTCAGTCTCCAGCGGAGGCTAAATAAACCAACCAGCTGGCAGCCAGGCTCCTTAATGCCGCCCCTTGGTCCAGTCCACCAACAGTCGAAGTGGACTGAACCATACCTGCAACAGCCAAGAGAGGGAGTGTGTAGTGTACTCAACAGAAATTACATAGAGATGCATACCGGGTCTCCTTTCACATCAGTAAATTGTGTGGAAATGTGGGCTCTCATATGGCAACAGTCACAACAAGTGGGCAAAACTGCAAAATTGCGAAAGATGGAAAAGAAAGCCAAACAGACGAGCAGAGAGATAAGGAAACGAGAGACGGACGCCGATGGCGTGCATGTGTGGTAGAAGGACAAAGTGCAAGGAATTAGATGGGTGACCCAAGGCTTTAAGGGGAAGGGAAAAGTTCAGGGGGGTTTAAAGGTGGAGGGTGGTCAACGAAGGGCGAGGGAATTCTTTCCAAGAGAGGTTTTCTGTGTAATTAAGTGCATGGCTTAAAGCATGCAAACTAAAATCCTGTACTTCACACATTGTACACCCTGAATAGTATTTGAGTGCCTCTTGGATAGCCTGCTGCTATTGGTCTTCGAGTGTCCCAATAACTCCTGTGCTGCCCTTCACACCACCCTCCTCCTTGGCCTCCCTGTAAGACACGTACCGCCTTTTTCAAAGCAAATCTTTCTGAACTCCTCCATCTGCATGTTTGAAACTTCATTTCTTTCCTCACCCAGACCCTATTTTCACTTTCTCCTTCTGTACCTATTTTCCTAGTATTACCTTCACTTCGGCATCCTCCACATATTCACCTGTAAGTACTTAATTTTCTTTTACTTTCATAGTCCATATTTCAACAGCTTTAAGCCCCCTTCACACAATTTCATATATACTTTCAATTGGTGCATGCCCCCATTACTCTGTTCAGATGCCAAGGATTGGATGGGCACGTACTTTGAACCTTTATTGCTGATGGACAGGAACTATGAGATGCTCACGCTGCCTTCAGCCTCAACCCCGGAGCCACCAATCATGGCCTATAATAAACACCCAGACCCTGAACTCACAGATACAAAGCTGTTCACAGTATGCACAACACAAGATTAATATATTACATGAAAAAAAACAACGGAACGACAGCATATTGGGAAAAGCTAACATTCTGAGAGGGGCAAATTAAGTACGAAATGTGAAAGGTAAACGGGAGCTACCTCACTGGCATGGATTACATTAATCGCCTTAACAATCATTGTTAAGGTGTCGTAGTTGATAAACTGATCAATATGTTCCCTGTATATCAATATAAAATCCGATAAGAGCCGGATTTAAAGTCAGTTTTTAATTTATCCGGGTCTGACACCCGGGTGGGCCCGATACACTTAATCCTCAGAGATGACCTTCAACACCATCAGAACACAAGGTGGAATGAACGTCATACATGTTTTATGTGAGCCAGAGTGTGACTAATGGGGGTGAGGGGGGGGGGCATCTCGATTAATTCTCGGAAACCACAGCATAATGCTGCAAGGTCGCAGCGCATTCCAAGGACAAAATGGCCCGGTCCTCGGAAACACGAGCAAGCCACAGGACGGAAAGTAGATCCCGGAAAGGATAATGGATTGGAGTTGTATGCAGTCGGCGGGGTGCTCGGTCTGTCCTCACACTCTGCAGAGGGCGGCCGCGGCAGCCGGCATCAGCTGAGAAGAGAGCAGCGGCGTGCGCTGTGATCCCGAGAGCTTTCCGATAGTTACCCTCGTGAGACCAGGCTCTGCCGCTGCCAAGTGGCACGGGTTATTTCTTTCTCCCTTCCAGGTCCCACTGACGTGTGCTGGCTCTATGGGTGCCCTCTTTACCCTTCAACGAGTCTTCGCTGTTGGTTCACCCCAAGACACCTGAAAGACTTCCCGTTGCATTGTTTGCCCCTCCCTGCATTGACATACAGCTGCTGCAAAGGTGTCTTCGTTCATAAGTTTTCTGTAGATGCCCGGTATAGCAGCGACGTGAGCTTTCCTTGTCCCCCCGGGGTACCATCTTTTGTGTTGCCTCCTTGTACCTTTCTTTCCCCAGTGCCAATGCAATATATTTTAGTTCATTTATGTCCGGTGCTTTAAGTGCACCTACCGGCAATTTTTTTGGGGGAGAGGCAGAGTACCTACACTTCTGAAGAAAAACTTAATACTTTTCATTGGAGAGTACCGGCACTTCTCACAAACAAGTAGGTACTATGGTACTGAGTACCTACATTTCTATTACTTGTCCATTTCAAGCACTGTTTATGCCCCATTTACTTCTGAGATGCCAGCGTTTTGTTGTTGCCCCCTATTTCAGTGAACCCCCCCCACACACACACACGGAAATGGGTGCCATGGTGCCTCCCAAGAGCAGCTGTGCTTGAACCTGCAGAACGTGTATCGGGTGTGCCGCTGTGGCCTGGCGCCGGGACACTTGTTGGTGACCTGCCCGCGGGCCGTGGGCAGCTGCCCGTGGGTGGTGGTACGGGTCGGATGTGAGGTGGTACGGATGTGAGGTGGTACAGGTCGGATGTGAGGTGGTACGGGTCGGATGTGAGGTGGTACGGGTCGGATGTGAGGTGGTACGGGTCGGATGTGAGGTGGTACGGATGTGAGGTGGTACGGGTCGGATGTGAGGTGGTAAGGGTTGGATGTGAGGTGGTACGGGTCGGATGTGAGGCGGTACGGGTCGGATGTGAGATGGTACGGATGTGAGGTGGTACGGGTCGGATGTGAGGTGGTATGGGTCGGATGTGAGGTGGCATGATTATTTCATCGCTCTCCCTGTGAAGTGCCAGGACGCTGCTACCCCGGTGGTCCGGTCAGCTCGCACACCTTGCTCGCATGTAGAGTGACACAGGAAGCGCAGCGCGCTCCCTTTGTTCCCTCCCCCATTATACCAGGCGATGAGGGTTACGTGGGGAAGGGGACGCGGCGACACCCCCTGCCCTCACCCCCGGCAAGAGAAGAGGCGGCATCGTTCGTGTATAAACATACCTGCTTCGTCGGTTGTGGCGCCCAGGCAACTGAGGGCGGCTGTGGAGAGCAGCAGCAGCAGGGCCGGCAGCGGTGACCCCGGGAGGCGCATGGTAGCGGTGTGTGTCTGTCTGGGCAGGCAGGTCGGACAGTGAAGGTTGCAGTGACTCGACTTCCCTGGCGTCCTGTCTTAGTCACTGAGACTCCAGAGAGAACTGCGCAAACAGCACGCGGCGAACCGGGGCGGGGGGATGGGCCTCGAGAACGACTCGCGGCGGCAATCCGGGGTAGGCTCCCGGTGAATTAAATAAATAAAACCGGCAGACAGAGCACACTGCAGTCGGCGGGGATGCAAGGGCCAGATGGTGAATTAAATAAATAAAACCGGCAGGCAGAGCACACTGCAGTCTTCTGGCAGGCGGCGGCGGGGATGCAAGGGCCAGACGCGGTCGGGCAACAATGGCAGCCGCAAACATCCGAAAATTTCGGAGTCGGGGGCGTGTTTTGGCGTTCTGAGTGACGGATGACATCACAGGTGGAAAGAACGCAAAAAACACGCCCCCGAATCCGAAAGAGACGGGCTTGATTGGAGTGATGCCCCTCTCCTCCAATGGCTGGCCTCCGTTTAGGAAGCCAGCCAATGGAGGAGAGAGGCGGGTTCAAGCCCCGTACTCAAAAACATTAAATCTCCGACCGGAGACTGCGCAAGCGCAGCCTTTAGGTCCTCGACCTAAAAATGATTTAAGAATATCTGTGGCATTGATGCTTATGGACCCTTAATTGTTCCTAATCTCCACCCGCCGTTTTATGGTGTTAGTGGCTTTTGTTTAGTCATGAGAACCAAGATATTTCCTGATCTCACAAATCTTACCTTTGTTGGGGTTGAACACATTTTTAGTTTCTGGGTTAGGTATAACTTTAATCTGGCCTTATTTTGGATTTAGCTTTCTAAGCATTTTTAGCATTACGTTATTCTGACCTGCCTGTGTGTTAGCTCTTTAAATATGATCAAGCTGTTCGTAAAGATAGAGTTCCTTGATTTTGCTTGCTTTCCTGATACCTGCCAGGAAAAATAGTTTGACAGAGTTTCTAATACTTTAATTAGTGGTGCTGTCCTAAAGCTTGATTCATTGAACTGTTGTAGCTCAGTTTTTTAGTGATGATAGAAATACTCAATTTTTAGATGGCTTTACAGTGTGTCCGGTGTCTACCTACATAGGTAAGTAATCTTATTTCGGCTTTTAAATGTAAGGATGTATTTCTCTGAATCGGGTCTGTAACAGATTAAGAAGCTTGCATAAAATGGAGTTTGATACCAATAAGAGATCTATCCTGGGAAATTGGTGAAGTGATCTGGGGTCAAAACATGTCCTTATAAGCAGAATGTTGATTTCATGAATTGGTGAATACTATAGGTCTCGACTGGTGTCTAGGTTGCAACTGAAATCTTAGGCATTCAAGCAGTTTTATAACCATGTCCGTTTTGGGTGAATGACATATTTTTTTAGGTCTCGCCTACACAGTGCACATGCTTTGCATAGGAAAGAGACCTAAAGCCATCGATTCCCTTTTTGAGGCAAAACCGTGCACGCGTTCCATTGCCTTCAATGGCAATGCATGCACGTGTGGCGTTTGCCTTTCGGGAGCGAGCGGCAGCGCCATATGGTATTAATTAGCGCCGCTGGCTCCCGCAAGGGAATCGGCAGGCCCCCTTCCCCTGCTGCACGCGAGGCACGCGCGCTTGTTTTTTTCCCCTCGAGAACCATACACTGGAAACCCGTGCGCAGTAGGGTAGAGCGGTACGTTGGCGAGACTGCGTGTTTTGATATTTCACTGCAAGGTCACAAGCTGTGCCCTGTGGGTGACTGTATAGGCGTTCTCTAGCTGCGAGTGCTGCCATTCTGTCAGGGAGATAAAGAAAATGTACCTAGGCTCTGAAGGGTTTGGTATCTTCTAGGGTAGATTAGAACATGTTACTACATGAGAAACTGTTTTTATCAAAGAACTTGCCAATCTGCCCCCCTTGCATACAATTGAAGATCGGTAAACGCCATTACTAAAATATTTTCTAAAATAGATTGTTACATCTATCTGTTTGGAGCATTCCGCCATCGTTCGGAGACACATTAGAAATCTGAGCACACTTTAGTGTTCGGGGCTTCCCATTGACTGAGAAAGTGGTCCGTCGATATTGTATTTGTTCGGATTTCCTTTTTGTGTAGATTCTAGTCATATTGGATCATTTTAGGCAAGGCTGCAATTGATCAACTGCTTTTTTTCTTGGTCAGTGGACAGTTGGATTTGGTTAGATCTGTTTGAAGCATTATGTGCATGTATGCCCCATTCATTTCTGCTTGGGTTTACACTTTTAAGAGCATCACATTCCTTTAGGAAACTCGATTATTGATTTGTAAAAAACGTATATCTAAACGATGTTCTGCGTGGTACTAAATAGACAAACGGGATGTGCCCCAGCTCAAATGGCGGTGTCCCTGGAGAGGAAAGTGAATGGTGCCCGGTTCTAAAGTGTAGATGGTTTTTGGCTCGGGGACTGAGGTGGTTCTGGCCTGTAGACATTCATGTACCTCTCTACATGTAGTCTATTATATAGAACAAGCATTTGCAATGCAATAGGTCTCGCATCAGAAAAGTTTGAGGTATTGGTATTGTAAATGACAAATATTTTATTTATGTGTTGGTTTTGAAAATAGCGAAATGAATAGCTTTGTCATTTACAATGCCAATAGTTTTAACTTTCGCAAATGTGACACCTATAGCATTTGTAATGCAATAAGTGTTGTAGTTACGTGACTTAGATGTATTGATATTATAAATAACAATGGTTTTAAAAAAAAAAAAATATTTAATACTTAAAGTTATTGTAATTTATAATGGCAATAGCTTTAACTTTTGTAAATAACTTTTGTGAAGATTATGTTCGGTGTATTTTATTGTGACGAAAATCCAAGAACAGAAGTGAAATAGTAACATCTTTTTGTGACATTTGTAATAAAGCTTGAAACATTGAGAGAACATATTTGAACCAGTTGTTGAATGGTTGCACAGAGTGATGTGGTGGCGACGAGTGATGCTGTGGTGTTCAGTGATGCTGTGGTAGCGCATAGTGATGTTGTGGTGCCCCTGAGTGATGTTGTGGTGCCCAGAGTGATTCTGTGTTGGTGCTGAGTGATGCTGTGAGGATGCGAGAGATAGATAGAGGGAGGGTGATAGATAGATCGATAGATGGTTGTGTGTGTGGGGGGTTGTGTGTGTGGGGGGGTTGTGTGTGTGTGTGTGTGTGGAGGGGTGTGGGTGTGTGTGTGTGTGTGGGGTTGTGTGAGTGTGTGTGGGGTTGTGTGTGTGAGTGGGGTTGTGTGTGTGTGGGGTTGTGTGTGTGGGGGGGTGGGGGGGTGGGGGGGGTGTGTGTGTGGGGGGGGTTTCTGTGTGTGGGGTTGTGTGTGTGTGTGGGGATGTGTTTAAGGGGTTGTGTGTGGGGGAGGACGATCAACAGATGAGAGAGAAAGGAGAGAGTGAGAGAGAGGGAGGAGAGAGAGAGAGAGAGAGAGAGAAAGGGGGTGAGAGAGAGGAGAGGTATAGAGGGAGGGAGGGAAATAGAAGGAGGGGGAAGAGAGAGTGGGAGAGAGAGAAAGAGAGAGGAGAGAGACAGAAAGAGAGGGAGGAGAGATAAAGTGAGAGAGGGAGGGAGAGAAAGGGAAAGACTAAGAAGGAGAGAGTGGGGAGGGAGAGCGAGAGAGGGGAGTAGAGAGAGCCAGAGAGGGGGAGAGAGAGCCAGAGAGAAAGAGAGCGGGAGAGACAGAAAGTGTGAGGAGAGATAAAGAGAGAGAGAGGGAGGTAGAGCAAGAGAGAGATAGAAAGGGAAAGAGTGAGCGAGAGAGGGCGAGAGAGGGGGAGAGAGAGAAAGAGAGTAGGAGAGACACAGAGAAAGAAAGCGAGAGACTATGCGCCCTGGTGGGAGCTGTGGGAAACAGGTTCAAACTAATTCTGTTGAAAAGAAAGGGTGACATACATAACATAAGATGGATTCTTGAAAAGCACCCCGGCTTCTTGCCTGGGCTCTCAGCAGGCATCAGCTTTACACAGCATGTTTTTTTTAGCCTTCCTAACACAGAGCACATAAAGTGTTCAAATGGGGGAGGCGATGTTGTTTAAAGGGGAAAACTGCCAATGAACGAGTTTGGAAACTAGGTTTTAATGTCTGATTGTGCTTAATAGCCTGTGATTGTGGACGTATTCTTATACACACCAAAAATAAATATGACCTAAAGTGGAGCTACGCTACTAATTTTATTTGTGTATAGCTGCAAACACGCAGTGACAGCCGCCCTACTAGTGCTTAATTTGTAACAAAGGAAGTGCTGGTGTTGTGATCAGGTAGCAGCTTCATACTCTATAATTCTTTTGTTAGTTTGCGTAACAGGGAGAGAGCACTTAAACTGAAATTTAATAATGGCTTGGCTACAGCCGCTTTCAAGTGGCTGTAGCCAAGCCATTATTACCAGCCAGACATGCACGAGGGGCACGGGAAGAGGAGACGAGGGGTCAGAGAGAAGTTAAAAGTAAAATTAGAGATAGGGTGAGGGTGGGAAGAGAGGGCGAGGGTGGGAAGAGAGGGTGAGTGGGGGGAGGGCGAAGGAGACGCTGAGATGAGGGGGCACAGATTAAGAGAAAGAGAGACAACTAAGGACACAGTAAAGTGGCCGCAAAATGAAATTAAAAGCGGCCGGGAAATGCAAGCGGCCGGGAAATGCGCATTCCCTTTCTACTGTGAAGCGTGATTGAAGCAGTAACAAAGGCAGAGATGCGTTAAAGGGATCAACAGCCACAAGGACGGAGGGTAGGAAGGAGAGAGGAACATGAACAGAGGGAAAGGGTGTGGGAGGGAGTGTGCAAAGCCAAAACGAATAGACATGCCTGTCATACAACAAAAACAACATTCAGAAAAATCTCATTAACACACACAGTAAGAACGAAAACAGCCCTTTTGTCTTGCGCCCCGGATGAACAAACACACAAGGAGGAAATAAAACCAGCATGCGCTAATCAAAAAGCGGCCAGGAAATGCAAGCAGCCGGGAAATGCGCATTCCTTTCTACTGTGAAGCGTGATTGAAGCAGTAACAAAGGCAGAGATGCGTTAAAAATATCAAAAGCCACAAGGATGGAGGGTAGGAAGGAGAGAGGCAAAGGCAACATGAACAGAGGGAAAGGGTGTGGGAGGGAGTGTGCAAAGCCAAAACGAATAGACATGCCTGTCATACAACAAAAACAACATTCAGAAAAATCTCATGAACACGCACAGTAAGAACGAAAACAGCCCTTTTGTCTTGCGCCCCGGATGGACAAACACACAAGTAGGAAATAAAACCAGCATGCGCAAATCACAGAAGCATGGAAATAAGAAATAAGAGTGATGATGAAGCCAACAAATTGTACGGAATTGATGGGCTCTAATTCACCTTAATGCCTTCTAGTATACTGATGCCAATATCCAAGTTTCGTTGTTGTTCGAATAGATGCAATTTCAAAAATCTTCACCGAGTTGATAAATACAAAATATATGTGGTTCCACTAAAGTAAGAGACACTTTCTAATTAACAAGCTGGCCTGGCGGCCGTGAAACTGAAAGCACGGCCGGCCGGCTGTGAAAGCCTTTGATGCAGCAGGGGGTGGAGCGGGAAGAGCTGCGGGCGGCACCAAGCTGGGCAACAGATGGCTGGCGATTTGATGCTGTGCACGCGCATTTTAACTCATTGCGCTTGCGCATTGAGCTAAAACCGCACATGCACTGCATCAAATCGCCAGTCTAGTTAAAGTCTGTTTAAGCCCCTATAGTCTCGCTCCGCTCAATGCGCATGCGCATTGACAGGCGAGACCTAAAAAGCTATGAAACTGCAGGTATCCTTGCAAAGTGCCTGGGAATGTCTCCATGTCAGGAAGAGATTTACAGGCGCCTAAACCTGAGAGTGCTTGTTCATTCTCGGTCGCTAGAGCTGAGGGCCAATTAAGTGCCTTGGTCAGGCGACAGCAAGCTATCTCAAAGAAGGGCAGTAGTGTTCTTCATATGCTCAAGGCAGCTATATAAACAAATGAAATCACAGTATAATAGGCCAGATGTGTTTTAGTGTGTATGTGCAAAACTTAGATAACATTTGGTATCAGTGCCCTTCTTTAAAGATGTTGGGCCCTCGCCCACCGAGGTGACATGGCTTATCACTAGGCCCACTCCTCAATCCGTGACCCGCAGTTCACTTTCAGGGCTCGGCTGATCCTGAGTGCTCTGTCCTGCCCGAAAAGGCTTAATCCACTGCCTCTGTCCGGCTTTGTCTTGAACCCGTCTCCCTTTTTCCAGGGGCACGCCTCTGGTGATGCCCCTGCTGACCACCATTTCGTGCACACTGCCTGACTAGGAGCGCTAGAGCGGAGGGGGGAGAGGCATGTTCCGGCGGTACTCACAGTTCCCTGCCGGTCGCTCGCCACACCCTCTCGCCGCCAACGCCCTGTCCTGGAATGCTGATCCCGCGGTGTGCAGGTTCCTCAATGCTGGTCGCTACCGGGTACCTTCAGCCTCTTATCTCCTCTTGCGGCACTGTCCGGTGCAATTTACCAGGGAATTCAATTACCGTTTAGCGGCTAGAGGCTTTATGAGGTAATTGAAATCGTGGACGACAGGCACTATCCTCATTCGGTACATTTTAGGGTATTGTTTTCCTTTTTATATATGATCCACAAATACTATATATGGTGGGGCATGGTAAGCAGTACAAAATAGTGAATGTCATTTTTTAACGCTCCCACAAGAGCACCATAAGCCGTCCTCAAACCTGCTTTGGTGTCCCACCAAAATACATCATAAGCCCAGAATGTTTGCCTAATAGCCCTGCAGTGCAGCTGCGGCGGAAGTTTGGTTCGACAACGTAGCACAACATGTTCAACATAGAACATGAAAAGCAAGGCAGAAGAAAGACTTAAATGTGAATTGAAGTATGTGTGTTTTTAAAGCACCGCCAACCACGGTAAAAACGCTTCAAAGCGCTTTGTTAAAGTGCAGTAAGTAAAATGGTGATATTGCGACACAAAGGGGTTAGGCACTGATGTTCTTGAAATCAAAGGCGTGTCATTTCAGGATGGGCAGAGCTTCGTGGCATCTGAAAGCATAGCGAGGAGCTGGAACAATGCTCGGATTTCCAGCCTATCAGACAAAAGAGAAGGTTGCTGCTAGGTGCCCCCCCCCCCTACACACAAAAAGACATTGTTGGGCCTTTAGCCAGAAAAATATGCCACAGAATATGCTGCATAATTAGTCTGTACATGAATAATATACCCTTATACACAGCCCACACAGCTCTCACAGCCCTCACAGCTCTCACAGCCCACACAGTTCTCACAGCCCACACAGCTCTCACAGCCCACACAGCTCTCACAACCCACACAGCTCTCACAACCCACACAGCCCTTACGGTACCTGTCAATCAATGTCCAATAGCTTAACAGGAGCACTCAAAGCAAAACTCTTCTTAAAGCACCAGGAGAAATCCGGTTTCAAGTGGCCCTCTGCCGGTGGTGTGTGCAGGTTAAATGGATAGGTCAATAGTATATATCAGCATGAATACTAATCAACAAAAATAAATGGCATTGTCATTTACAATGCCAATAGTTTAATCTCTGGCAAATGCCACACAAAAACACACAGACCCACACACACCAACTGAGCCCCCCACACACGCACAGAGCCACACACACGCACAGAGCCACACACACACACAGAGCCACACACACAGACCCCCACACACACAGACCCCCACACACACAGACCCCCACACACACAGACCCCCACACACACACAGACCCACACACACACACAGACCCACACACACACACACACACACACCCAGAGCCACACCCAGAGACACACACACACACACACCCAGAGCCACACACACCCACCCAGAGCCACACACACCCACCCAGAGCCACACACACCCACCCAGAGCCACACACACACACTCAGGAGAGCAAGTACAGCGAGGGGGCAGAGAAGCAAGCACAGCGAAGGGGCAGGGAAGCAAGCACAGCGAGGGGGCAGGGAAGCAAGCACAGCGAGGGGGCAGGGAAGCACTTCCTCTCACTCCCAGACCCTCCCAACATCCCGTCAGCCTTGCGCAACATCCGAGGGCTTCACCATCCCTGCATGACACACGGTCAGCAACGGCCTCTTGGGGTCCGAGGGCATCCGTGTATCATGATCACCACAGAGAACAAGGGGATTCAAGTGAAAGACTGGGCACGGATTGGGGCGCAATTAAGCCAACAGACCAATTCTCCTTGTTTGTGCAACACAGGCCCACCTTACAGTAGGTGCAATCGTGGAAAAGCACAGGCTAAATCTTCAAGAGGTGGGCATAGTTTGCCAGCCCCCTTCACTCGTGTTCTGGGAGTATTAATCAAAGATGAACCCGTCAACGTACACTCGCGGCTCAGTAAACATGACCTAGCAGTCACTACTACTTTAAATGCTACGGCAAACTTAATGAATGGTTTGACAGCTAATACACCCAGCCAAGTATTACTCGCAGAAACTAGTAAGAAACATGGCCCACTCATTATTTGAGGAGTAGGCAATATATCAGATGTGAAAATCCAATGTTGGGAATAACAGATGCCCCATCCTTTTGCCCCTACTCATCCTTCACCAATTCATCAGAGTCTCAGATGGGACATGTGTGCTTTTGCTTGTTTGGAAGAACTTTACCGCCATTATCCTTTCTGCAGACACACATTGCCTATCATGTAGCGCCACTGCCCTACAGCCTTCCGAATGGCCCTCGTGCACAGCTAACCAATGGCTCTTTTGCAGAGCTCTAAGCTACCACTGTTAATACCAGCACTCATAGCATCTACTGCAGCTTCCATTGCCTCTTACACATTGCATCTCTCCTACAGAACAAAACAGCTCATACCCAACAGCGTCTGTCCTGAACACACCACCGGCAGAGCCACCGCTGTATGGAACTGTCATAATCCGTTATACCGCCCCAATGCTTCTCCGCAGCCTACCTGCGTTTACCCTCCACAGCTCTCTCCAGCTAGGACCATAACATACACTGCCCACCAGCCTCTCCTCCACAGCTTATCAGTGCCCCTCCCGCACAGATCACCGGCGCTCGTGCTTTACCCTTCGGTCACGAATTAGTTTAATTACATATACATCCAGCTCCCACGGTACCACTGAAACATCCCAGTGCCCAGGACTCACCATGAAGTCGCTACAGAAGCTGTCGTCACCGCAGGGCTCCTTCCTCTCCATGGCTCTCACCCGCTGAATAAAGCTCCGTAGGATCACCGCCTGCTCCATGCTGCCTCGCGACGTGCCCGTTCCCCTATATCAGCAATTGCTTTCTGGGATTCTGTACAGGCTGGGATCTAGTAGAGGTTATGGATCTGATGCAAGCCGGGATCTTGTGGCAGGGTTGGAATCTATTCTAGAGCAGGATTTGGAGAGATTGCAGATAGGGGAAGGAGTAGAGGCCTTAGTTCTGAGGCAGACTGGATTTGGATCTAGTGCAGTCTGGGGAGTCAGAATCTAGTCCAGTCTGGCTATTCGATGCATGCTGTAAGGAACTGGTGCGAGAGGGGGATCCACTGCTGGCTGGGGATCAAGTGAATGTGAGAATCCCGTGCAGACTGGAAATAATATGCAGCTGAGAGAATACAGCGCATGTTGACAGCCTAGAGGGGGCCAGAAGAGGCAACGGATCGAATGGATCTCGAGATCTCTTGCAGCCTAGCCGGCCCACTACACGCATGTAGATCCAGAGTGTCAGGAGCAGCAGTAGATGCAGTACAAGCGATGCACCAGGTGATCCGGGGAGGACTAGTTATGAAGAACTGACTAGGCATACAATGCACCGGGGATCTGGTGCTGTGTGGGATCTAGTGCCGGCTGTCATCAGATGCAGTGCATGCGGCGCTTGCAAAGCACGCTGGGGGCAACAATTACAGGCTGAGGAACTACTGCCAGGTGAGCGGGTTTTACAGAGCGTGGAACTAGTGCAGAGAAGGGTGGGGAGCCAGGGCAGGCTGGGATCTGGTGCAGGGTGGGGAGCCAATGAAGGGTGGGGAGCCTGGGCAGGCTGGGATCTGGTGCAGGGTAAGGAGCCAATGAAGGGTGGGGAGCCAGGGCAGGCTGGGATCTAGTGCAAGCTAAGGAGCCAATGAAGGGTGAGGAGCCAGGGCAGGCTGGGATCTGGTGCAGGGTAAGGAGCCAATGAAGGGTGGGGAGCCAGGGCAGGCTGGGATCTGGTGCAAGCTAAGGAGCCGATGAAGGGTGAGGAGCTAGGGCAGGCTGGGATCTGGTGCAGGGTAAGGAGCCAGTGAAGGGTGGGGAGCCAGGGCAGGCTGGGATCTGGTGCAAGGTAAGGACTCAGTACACCCCATGAAACTAGCGGCAGGTTGGGCGGGGAGTTCGTGACGACCAACAGACCAGGTATGAAGGGCGTGTCTGAGGGGTGAGTGCAGGCTGGGGTAACTACGGGGTAAGACGTTTCTACAGACCAGTGTGTATGATGGAGGGAGTTACTAGACTTGGAGGGGGGGAGGGGGAGAGAACTACTGGCTTGCCTATCGTGCAAGCCAGTTGTGGGGTGGGGGTAGTGCAGGCCGCGGTGCAACTACAGACTAAGCTCGTGCGGGCCAGTGTGCGGGAGCTTGTGCTGCGTGGGAAGCAACCTCGGATCTGGTGAAGACGTCTGTAGAACTAGCGCAGCCTGGGAGCTGGTGAGGGCCACGGAGCTGCCCACGCGTGGACGGACGTCTGGCAGCGCAGCTAGTGTCCCCCTGCACAGACCCCTCCCACGCCCGACCCCACAACCTCTTACCTTGGTGTGCCGGATCTCCAGGTTGGCCGTGGGGGAGGGCAGCAGGTGCAGCGAGGCCATCAGGGCCGCGGGGTCCGTCTTCACCGCTCCGGGCATCTCGATCTTGCTGGAGGTCATGCTGTGGGGCACAATAAAGGGGCGTGCTGGGAGATGTGGCGCTGACTGGAAGTGTGGTCTGTTGAGAAGTCGGGCGTGGGATGCAGTGGTGCCCAGTGTATCCCTGCGGCGTGCAGTGAACTGGTGCCCGCTGGTATAGTTGATTGTGCGTTCACGCTCGTGTGCAGTGAGGCTGGGGGGCACACGTCACCCCTTTCTGAGCCGGGCTTGAAGCCCAGTACGTGCAGTGGGCAGGGTACAGTGAGGCTGAGGCCTCTCTTCACTCCCTTCTTAGCAGGGCTCCAAGCAGTGCGTGCAGTGGGCTGGAGTGCAGTGATGCTGAGGCCGCTTCTCACTCTCCTCCGAGCGGGCTTGGAGTGCAGTGCGTGCAGTGTGCGCTCTCTTCGGGACGGCAGCTCTGTTCCAAGTACTGCCCCGGCTCCCTGTATATAGGCAGGTGTCAGGTCCACTCTCCTCCCACTGGGCCGCTGGGCAGGGAGGGGCTGGGCCAGCGAGTCCGGCCTTGTAATTACATAAACCCTTTAGCACTTCACGCCCAGTAGAAGTGCATCACAACCCCCCGGCAGAGTCACACGGACAGCGGGAGGGGGGCGGGCAGCGGGAGGGGGGAGGAAACGGCCGGCAGAGTCACACGGACAGCGGGAGGGGGGGCGGGAAAGGAACGGACAGCGGGAGGGGGGGGCGGGAAAGGAACGGACAGCGGGAGGGGCAAGGAAGGCACTCACCTGGACTTCCTCGGTCGGCCGCGGAATGACGAACACAAACATGGACGCACAAAAAAAATAAACCCCGGCCGCGATGACGACATCGCAGAGGCGGAGAGCGAAAAAATCGCGGGATCGCCCCCACATCTGGTCCGGCCTTGACGGACAGATCCGGCTTCCAATGGCTAGCCTCCATTTATGGAGCTAGCCAATGGGAGCCCGGGGACGTTCCTATAGCCCATATAGTAAACATTAGATTTCGCCTGCGCCGAAAAGCTGCGCAGAGCGCAGCCTTCGGCCAGGCGAAACCTAAACATAAGAATTCCCATCTGGGAACACAGTGGGTGGAGCAGGTAGTGGTCCAGGGTCAACTTCTCCACAAGGATACCCAACATGATTCATAATAGTGGAAACTGTTCCCTGGGACGCCTTTGTTTCCACCAACCCCTTGAGTTGTAACTTGTCATATTAACTATCACTGGAAGTCGCATTACGGAATGATGCTCCTTTCACGCCCCCAAATGATTCTCAAAATGTGTTTTCAAAGACTAAAAATCTTCTCGAGCCCACAAAAGTGGCTTACTGCATGGACCAACATCATTTTGTGGCCACGAACTCTTAGTAATGCACTGCTCAACAACAATATGGTTTAGTAAACTGGCCCTAAAATCCTAGACTCGCGGCTCGGTAAAGAAGACCTTGCCATTTAACACCACCACTGGCGGTTCTTGTTAAAATGAATGGAACAGTCACCCTTTACATTACACATTGGGCAGAGCTGATGTGTCTATGTTTGTAATAAAACTGAAGTACCTTTAACTCCGCCAATAATGCCCGCAGCATCAGGAGGCGAATCCAAACAACACTCTTAAATGATTGACACTAAATGCGTACTGTACAATCCTGGGTGAGGGGGGCGCCCAAGTAACTGAAGTAAGAACAGATATATAATGTCCCCCTCCTGACTGGGTGCAGAAGCTTTTGGGCGCCCCACTGGGCGAGACACTTGATCGCATCTCTGGGAAGCCTCTGAACGGACACCGATGCTCTGGTTTAATCTGTGCCCTGGGGAGAGGGATCAGGGTCCCCTTTGAAAAGCTTTTTAAGCATCCAATTACCGCTCAATCAGCCGCAGAGGGCTGTGGGCGGGGTTGCGCTGATGACTTTAACAGGGCCTTAATGAGCAAATGAGGGGGGTGATAGAAAGGGTTAATGTTTCCCCCTTATCCACCCTCAAATCTCCTCCCCCTGTTTGCTGCGCCTAGAAGCGGGTCTGTCTGGGCTCTGCTTCCCTGGGAGCACCTGCTGAACTCGAACATAGGACAGGTCACTATCAGGGTCCCTTCCCATTACAAACCCCAAACCTAGGCCGGCCTTTGGGCTGGTTCTCTCCCGAGCTGGACCCAGCGTTCATCACATTCAGTAGGACTGAGAAGAGCAACGCAGCATGTGAAGTTCATTCTGTCCCGTTACAGACCCGCGTGAAAATAAAGCCCCGATGACGAGTTCATGAGGGAGGAAACGTCAAGCCTGGAACACAAGAGGCCAGCCTCAGGAAGCACCACGTTCCCGCTGAACCAGATCGCCGGAGCCGTTTACAACCGAGGCCGTACCCAGGCCGCAGGAGTCCCAGGTAAGATACTCGGGCGGGGAGTACTTACGTCTGGAGAGGAGCCCCGGCTCAGGGCCCTCTGCCTTTGTCCCGCCTGCCACTGGAGGATGTGTGCGCCCAGTGCGACTCAATGCCGCTTAGAGTCATTTAAAATAGCAATGGCTTCTGGGAGTTGTAGTCCCAGTTCATCTCAGTGAAACTGAGTGGGTGCGTGCAAGTGTTACCATACATTGAGTGCTGAAGTGAAAACTGAACCCCCGGCAGAGTCACACGGACAGCGGGAGGGGGGCGGGCAGCGGGAGGGGGGAGGAAACGGCCTGCAGAGTCACACGGACAGCGGGAGGGGGGGCGGGAAAGGAACGGACAGTGGGAGGGGGGGGCAAGGAAGGCACTCACCTGGACTTCCTCGGTCGGCCGCGGAATGACGAACACAAACATGGATGCACAAAAAAAATAAACCCCGCCCACGGCCGCGATGATGCCATCGCAGAGGCGGAGAGCGAAAAAATCGCGGGAACGCCCCCGAATCTGGTCCGGCCTTGACGGACAGATCCGGCTTCCAATGGCTAGCCTCCATTTATGGAGCTAGCCAATGGGAGCCCGGGGACGTTCCTATAGCCCATATAGTAAACATTAGATTTCGCCTGCGCCGGAAAGCTGCGCAGAGCGCAGCCTTCGGCCAGGCGAAACCTAAAAACTGGCCCACATTTGCAAAGCAGGCCAGCTGTGAACTTCTAAAGACACCCTGTATGGGTATTTTGCAAGGTATGGGAGACTACATGCCTTTTTTCTTTGTTGCAGATAATGTTTAGGGTAACATCAGGGAAATTAGTATTAAAAACTGGCTGGTCTGGCCATACAACAGACCCGTAAACTGTTAAAAAAAAGCATTGGTATAGCCAATAGGTCTCGCCTTTGTGACCTTATAAGTGTTTAGCCATACAACAGTTGTTGCACCAAGGATATTGTGCTGCATAACTAAATACTCATAAGGTCCCAAAATCGAGACCTATTGGCTATGCCAAAGCTTGTTTTTCATATTAACTGATTTTAATTAGGTTACCAAGTATGTCCTATATCAAAGGTATTCTTTAATCCTTGATATTATAGTTTCCTTCTTAGACCCTTCAATAATGTCATATGGAGCTTATATTTGAACCTGCTTAAGGGTACAGAAGTCATTTAATGCATTATCATCATTCTGGTGTGGAGATTAATTCCTTCGTCAAACTTATTCTACCTATATCGAAAATATCTTCCCAGTATCTAAAGCAATTGTGTGATCTCCTGTGTGCGCCTCTGCTGTTTTTTTTGTTGTTTTTTTTGCATGGATATAGTTTTATCTTGTTGGACTGTTATTTTTATGTAATATAGTTGGGGATTTTTAAGAAACTATGTTTTTTCCTGGTTTATGTTACTCTGTGCCTCATTATCTCTCTCTAGAACATGACGATCATTATTCTGTTTTATCCTGACGTACATATTAAATAGAATTAGCATTTTAGCTCACAAATTGGGATGTGTGTACTGTCTTGTAATTTCAAAACATTTACCTTCATTCAACCACTATAATGACATAATACTAATTTAGAAAGCTCATTCACTTTTTTCATAGGCAGCTTTGCCCTTTGCTGCCAATTAACTATCTCTGGTGCATACTTCAACAAGACGCACCTTAAGACTTTCAACTAATAATCTTGCCACCACCATATCAGGAGGCAGATACACAACAGCGATGCTAAGCATGGTTTGAGGTGGGCTGGATCCATGCTAGAGTTTTAGGATAATTATCTACTATGTACATCTATTTCATTTAGATGTATATAAATTATCTTTATATAGTGATGTCAGAAGTAAGGCATGGGTCTAGTTATATTGTGCTGACACTGTTCATCAGAGTAGTACAACATGAAACCAAAACCTTGTTTGCCTGGAGATACTTAATAGAAAAAAAAGAATGGCTTGAGGGTCATTGTCTGCAGTTCAACAAGAATATATAACTTCCTTCCTCTTCCCCTCCCTTTTTTCCCATCTTCCTGTTTCCCATCCTTCTGGTCTTGAGAAAAGAACCAAGCAGTCTCCCAGATTTCCACTGATGAGGAATTTTTCCCTTAAGTTGTCCACTGCACATGCCTGCCCAAATACTTATGTCCTTTCATCCACTGCATTAATTTTTACTATATTTTTTTTGTTATCAATATATTTCAGCCTGATCTATAATAATCATGTAATTAACAGCATAGCCCACCCTACTAATTGTTCAGCATTACAATGCTCTGTAGTAATCATCCTCCAAAAATGAGGTCTGTGCTATGCAAAGTCAAAAAAATATCCAGGTCCACCTTCATGTGCCATTCACATACCTCCATACCTGCATCCACATTTCATCTATCCACCCATTTGGTAATCCCTACATATATATCCTCAGCCTTTTAGCTCCGCACCCGATAAGTGTAAATTCACCAACACAAGACATTCAACTCCTCATCCACACTCTCCCAAATTCATTCAGCAGCATACACTTTTTTAACGCATATGTGTCCACTAACATAGATCCATCCAGATGATACTCAGTTCCTTCCTCAAAGGGCACCCCTACTCCATACATCTCCAGTCACTACAAGAACATCACTATTTTCAGTCCATGTGAACCAGACCCACCGGCCCATTCTTCCTCACCATCAACCCTTCACAGGCATGGTTAAACTTATCCAATGAGACTAAGGAACAGTTTACATGAACACTTCAGACTAAAGCCAAGCCTGCCCATTCAGAAAAGACCCAATAACTTTCTTCTTCATATTCTACACGAAAGACTAACTCTCATTCTGATCCATTCTGACAAACATCAGCCAATTTGTAAAACAGTTTAATTCACTTTTTCCCCCCAAGTTGTTACCTACAGTGTTTCCAACTTTACAACCTATATTTATCAAACGTTACTTGGAAAACACTCTGTATTGTTCACAGTAGGTCTTTCGACAATAAACACCAACAACTTTCTGTAAACGACTCCTAAAATTGTAAAAACAAACCTGTTTTTTCCCCCTACAGAAAATTCAAAGCGGGTTTATATATTCACTGCAAAATATGTTCGTCCAGTCTCTTTGTCTATCTCTACAGATATAACAAAATGTATCTGACTTGTTTTTCCAGTACCATCTTGGGGCTTAGCACATTAAATTCATCACAGTGGTTACTCTATAAAAGCCCCACACGTTTTATTACGAAATAAGTAACATCTAAATTAATTTTTGTGTGAAATAAAAACATTTTATTAAATGAGTAAATTATCCACAAATGTTCATGATCCATTTAGTTAAAAATGCATGCCTAATTTATTTGGAGTAGCGACTGGTGTATATGATATTTCTCATGCATTTTTGGCTAACCTTTGTTTTTACTGAGCTTTCAAATTTTACCATTAATGTAGAAAAAATAATCGTCTGTTACACCTTTCTTGGGGACATGCAGACTCAAGTTGATACATTAACTTGTCTTCTCTTCCCAAAAAGTAAACCTCACTTAGCAGCACAATAAAATACTATTAATACAGGTTATCAGAATGTTTGTCCAGCTTCTGGACCTATCATTTAGCACACAAGACAGTGTGTACACTAATTTTCCCAACACAATTTTGACACTGTAAGATTTCTTGAGCCCCTCATTTATATCTTGCTTTACAACTTTGTTAGCCAGACAAATGTATCGAATGCATTACTTTATGACTACATCAGTAGTTCCATTCCCAATATGTAGCACATTCTGATTCAATTCCGAATATGTAGCACATTCTGGTATTTCAATCCGAAATTAATGGTGGTTGAGGGAGGAATGATGCTTGTGTTCCATTTCCAATAAAACGCACATTCCATCGTTGCCATGGTGAGCATGTATCAACAAGATTTGGTCCGATTATGTCGTATATACTCAATCATCTCTATTCGCCTTAGCACATCCTTATACAAAACACCTCAATTTGGGTCTGAACCACAGTAAATGTACTTCATATCCATCGATATCGTCTACCTTCCAGCACTTGACGTTAATACTGGCAAGTATTGTTTCAGCTTCCTAGGGTTCACGTACCAGTTTGTCGTAATACTACAGCCTGTTTCCACCTCCATTCTATCTGCAAGTCCTTCCTCAGTTGCTCTAGTTGGTAAGAGGAAGGTTCACACCTAGAGTCCCACTTCACCTTCGTTTGTGTGGCTGCTCCTGTAACAGCCAGTAGTCCGACACAATTTCAATATGGGACCTCAGAAATGGAATAAGCACTAAAGGGCCTTTAAAACTGTTTCAGGTCCCAATAGCGGTTGCCCTCTTATCCATCACCCATTCCTTTACAACATTAATTTGCTTGAAAAAAGTTTTTTTGCCCGTCACACTATCAAGTATGCACCAATCTTAAAATAGGTTTTTACCCATTTCAACATGGTGGCTGCAGCATGTATGTGCATGCATGCCATATGGGCACCAATAAATGTCTGTATTATTTGAACACACCCTTTAAAAAATGGTCTTGCACACGCATCCACCGGAGCTGTCTTTGATGTTCAAATAGTGCAACTCATTCAAAGGTCACTACCGTGGATGCATCTGCATCCACTACATTCATCTTTGAAAGGGTTTGTTCAGATATTGCTAATGTGGTATTCATTTCTTTCTAACCTTTGAAAAATCCGATTTAAAGATGATTCCCACAGATATGCACACCTCAACTGCTGCTAACTAGCAACAACAACAAAATAATTAGCAAAGTCAGTAGGTTTCACTGCAGACACATATTCGTTTTGCCAATGCTTCTTCTTTTCTATCATTACATTGGCTTAATCAGGTGAGTGTTCTCACCCACCCAGTACAAAAAAGTCAGTACTTCTAACAGACCTGCATCTTCTTCCCCTTCCTTCCTGCACATGCCTTTAGGTAAGAGAAGCTCCCATCAGCACTTGCACCGTCAGTCCTAAATCATTCTCCAGAATTTCTGGGTTCTGGTGGTCTTATTGGGAACTGATGGACCTTCTTCTGTCTACCCTTTTTCTTTGCCAGGGTGCCCTAGGGAATTACTCCCCTTTCCCCAGAAATCCTGTTCAGTGCTTGGCTGTGACGTGGCCAGTCGCCTATAAAAGTAGCTCTTCCTTTTTATGTCCCTAGTTACTGTTACAGGTACTAGGGACATGGCAACCCACTGTGGCTTTAAGGATTGCTGGATGGGATTTTGCATTCTACCTTTAAATGCCCTGTCGCCAAGTAATATAGGGTAAGGTTGATGGCTTACCACCCTGACCCTAGTGTGATCTTCCTCACTCCTGCCGCTGGAGTTGGCAGAGAAGTGGTCTTCCCCTGTCTTTTCGGGGAAATATCCCCTGTCCTGTTTCCTTTCAGTAGTGGAGGTAAACATATGTTGCTGCTCCTGTGCAGTTGCTAGGAGAAAGAGAGAAAGCAGCGGTTTCAGTCGGACAGGAAAAGCTTCTGTCAGGTGCCACTCCTGTGTGGGGGCCAGGAACAGAACATATTGGCATCTCTCATGTGCATGAAAGCAGAGTATGAAACCCCACTAAAGCCCCTGATGGCTAGGGGTCCAAATCTTTCGAGATATCTCCTAAACCCATGCATCCTACCACAGTCCAGTAAAGTGCATCCATTCACTGACTGGATGTACACACACTGTTTGCTGTAAAACATTTCTTTAAACAACTTCTAGGTTTAGATTATTTTTTTTTATAGTCCACTTTTTTTTTATTTTGAAGTTTTTTAAACCTACGTTAAGCGGTTATACCTAAGCCAACTATAACTTTATTTTAACCTTTGTTAGTTTCGGTGATAAATGTATGTGTGTATGTCAGTCAGTTAATCAGTCTTTATTCGATTTAAATACATCATAAAGGAACAAAATAAAAAGGTCATCTAACAAAACATTTAAAATAGAGTCTTTATAATAAATTTTAGATTGTCAACCCCCACTTTCATTCAGTAGAGTTTTCGGTCAAGCCATACGTATTGCACCAACTAGCCATATTTCTTCCTAATTGCAATTAATCCTTTTATAAAATGTAAAACTGCACAACAAGTGGCCATTGAATCCAAAGAAAGTAAAACCTTGTAACCTTCAATAAAAGAACAGGGTCATAAAGGCTTTAACTTTGGAAATACATATTTTACTCTGACAGATTTATACAAGGGACAAAAAAGGGCAAAGTGCTCTGTAATGTAAAATTGTCACATGGACAGGGACATAGATTATTAGACCAAGTACATTGCTGTGGAAAAGCCACCAAGAAATGGACCAGGGAAAGACGAAATCTCGTCAAATAAAATCTGTGTTGACAATTCTTCAAATAATTAAGATAAACGGGGATAATGAGACCTGGTAGTTAAATCTAAATGACTCACTGATTCAACTGGTTCAGTGCCTGCAAATTAAGTGAATTTGTCCAAGTTACAGAGGCATTTTTCACACATCCCCAGCTTAAAAAAGATACTCTGGAGATAATCAAACCATGGAATACTTTGGACATTTGCATGTGAGACAATCCAGTATGATGGATCTAGTGAAATCCAATTCAGGTGTGTTTCAGATCTTGGCCCATAGCAGTAAGGGGGCAAGATCTACTCAGTCATCCACTAGCTCCATACCCAGTTCAAGGTGACAAAAGAGAGTAGAAGCACTTTTTGGCACGGTGAAAAGTCTTCTGATGAAATCATTTTCAATTCTCTGGAGCTTAACGCAATTAGCATAACCCCACACTCCAGCCCCATAAGTGGCTATTGATAGACACTTTGCCCTATAAAGAGTCACTAGTTCTTTCACTGGCTTCCGGCCAAGCTGAGCTGCAAATCTAAACAGTGCATCTCGCTGTTCGCAGTGCTCTTAAAGTTAGTAGCAAGTCCCATGATAAGTGAGTGTTAAAAACATTTCCCAGATAAGATAAATTATTGACCATCCCAATCTCATTCCCCTGGACCACAAATACTTTACATTTTGTTCTTTTTGGGCCACGCACCATTACTAACTACTTGTTATGATTTACTTTAAGATCCCAAGAGGCCATAAACCAACAAAAGCATCCAAAAGGTTCTGGAGACTATTTGCTGTCCTTGCAATAAGGACATCATCATCCGCGTATAATAGGGATGCAACAAAACCTTTTCCAATCTTGGGAAAAATAAGATTTTTACCCAGCAGATGAGCCTCCAACCTGTTGATATAAACAAGAAATAAAAATGAGGCAAGGATACAACCTTGTTAGACGCCTTCCATAGGTAATATGGACAGAGTTTTTCCCCGTTGGTACCATGTCGGATCTTAACTGTAGTATTTGAATGAAGCCTACGTAATAAAAGAACCAAAGGTGGCTCTACTCCCATGTCTCCCATCATGGACCACAATTTGTCACGATTGACGTAAATCAATTGCACAAGATACGTTCATGAGGGCAAGATGTACTGAGTACTTCATGGACTTGGTATACTTGCTGTCAATTAGTGACATATTGAGGCACTGTTCTACCTTGTCTAAAACCATGTTGAGTTTTTGACAATGTGTTGTTCTCCACAGCCCAATCTTGTAAGTGGTCTAAAAGAACTCCCCCCAATATCTTAACCATCGAATCAATTAATGATAGGGGCCTATAACGCCCCAGGTCATTTTTGCCCCCTTTCCTAAAGACGGTAACCACTGTTGCCTCCATCCATGACACTGAAAGAGATCCAGCAATGGCAGCTCTGATTATATTTGTTATAAGAGGTACCCACAAGGGAACATTTTCGTTAAATAGATCAACTGGAATCCTGTCTGGACTCTGGGCTTTAAGACGGGAACCCTGCAAAAAAGCCAACTTCACCTCTTCGACTGTAATTGATTTACTTAATTTAATTTATTGGTCCATAAAATCCGGTCCCACTAATCCTGGTCCCATCTGGGAACTCATCGTGTTAAAAGGATTAAAATGTTTCACCTTGGTCTCCCCTACAATTAGAGAATCCTATTTTTGACAAGAGACATCTACAAATATTGGACTGTTTATTACATTCCAGAACTTTTTGAGTCCTTTAAAGCACTAAGTGGTCTAAATGAACTCCCCCCAATATCTTAACCATCGAATCAATTAATGATAGGGGCGTATAACGCCCCAGGTCATTTTTGCCCCCTTTCCTAAAGACGGTAACCACTGTTGCCTCCATCCATGACACTGAAAGAGATCCAGCAATGGCAGCTCTGATTATATTTGTTATAAGAGGTACCCACAAGGGAACATTTTCTTTAAATAGATCAACTGGAATCCTGTCTGGACCCGGGGCTTTAAGACGGGAACCCTGCAAAAAAGCCAACTTCACCTCTTCGACTGTAATTGATTTACTTAATTTAATTTATTGGTCCATAAAATCCGGTCCCACTAATCCTGGTCCCATCTGGGAACTCATCGTGTTAAAAGGATTAAAATGTTTCACCTTGGTCTCCCCTACAATTAGAGAATCCTATTTTTGACAAGAGACATCTACAAATATTGAACTGTTTATTACATTCCAGAACTTTTTGAGTCCTTTAAAGCACTTGCTGCCACTAAATCGTGCCATGCTTCAGTCCTCAGTTCGGCCTTCCTCTGTTTTACCATTACTTTGTAATTCTTACGCAAAACCTGCACTAAGTTTTTATCCAGAGGGGAGGCCTGAAGAGCACCTTTTAGATCTTTTAGATCTTTGTGGGCTTTAGTGCAGGCTATATTAAACCAACATGCTAATAGCTTTTCTTTTGAATGAGTACTTTTCACCATTAGCTCAGTTGAGACAATGGTACGTAGGGTTTGAAAATCCTGGTTTAAAGTATAAGAGTCACAATTTCAGTATAAGATTCACATACTCAAAAGCCATAAGGCTTACTCAATCCCATTTAAATCTGATTCCCTGATTTGTATTAAATTTAGTTAGGATTTCAGCCAGCTGACTTCGCCCAAGATCTAATTTAACAGATGCCATTCGGGGACTATGATCACCGGAGCAATGTGAAATGACCTTATGACATTCTATTAGACTGAAAAAAATCCTACATAATAACATAACATCGAGAATACTTGTGTGACCTTTCCCAATATTAGTTGGGTATTGCCCACTACACTCATTTAGGAAGAGTAAATCATTTGAAACCATGATTCTATTTAAGACATCTCTATATATTGAGTGAGCAAAGTAAGACATTGAGTGGTCCTCTGAATTTTCTATTCAACACACTCTCGAGCCATTGTATTTACACATGGTGCAACTGAAATCACCATTCCACCTAATACATAAGGGGTGTCTCACAGCGGTTATTTTACTAATTTCCCCTTGCAGACTATCTGGTACTTGGGGGTTACGCTGATCAAAAACATTATAATAAAAATGTATAAAAAAAAAATATACAGAGGTTAAATCCACACTCAAAATATTTGATACCAAAGAGAGAAACAGATTTTTATTTTTATCGCTGTATGTTTAATAGAAACTAACATTGATAATCCTCCCGTTGCCCTTTCTGAGGTTGCTGGGATTGCTGGTGTACAGAAAGAGCGGAACACATTTATGTGAAAATCTGCTACTAACCATGATTCCTGAAAACAGATTAAATCAAATCTAGAAACAAATGCTACCCAATCATAATTACTCGACTTTGAATTGATGCCTGCTATATTCCATGATAAAACAGGGATCAGGATGAATAGGTGCTACCAGAATTTCTTCAGTCAATGCTGACCCTTCGGAGCACCTTATGGCATTGGAAATTAATTTATCCCCAATTACTATATCTGAGGTCCCTGCTTGAGGGTCAACAGGCTTTGAATAAAAATGTCCTGTCTCTTCGGCATCAACTTCTGTCGGGACCTGCTGAAGTTGTCAATCAATATCACCTAGGCCCCTTTACGGTTAGAATCTATTCATATGGACAAAAGTACCCCGAAGTAGCAGTCTAGTTACTAGACTCTGCGCACCACTGTACCTATTACTAAAAACAAGCATTTGCAATGCAATAGGTCTCGCAACAATTAAGTTTGAGCTGTTGGAATTTCGAAATATTGCAACACCAATTGCAACAAAAGCCTATAAATTGTAGGCCAAAAAAAATGTGTATTATTTTTGTAGCAATGGTGGCATGCTGACCTTTAGATGAATATGTTTAAAAGTAAAGTGTGCCATACTGCGATTGCTACAATAGTTAATTGTGGATGCGTTAACAATTGATGCGTGCACTGATGGCTGGTGGTGTGTGTACCTGGTGGAAGCGTGCAATGATGGCTGGTGGTGAGTGTGCTTGGTGGAAGTGTGCACTGCCGGCTGGTGGTGCGTGTGCCTAGTGGAAGTGTTCACTGACGGCTGATTGTGTGTGTGCCTGGTGGAAGAGTGCACTGACGGTTAGTGCGGTGTGTTTAAATTGCTGTATGTATATATGTGCTTTTATGGTGATTTTTAATCATCGAATAAAGAATTCTTGACTTGACTTGAGTGCACTGAGAGCTGGTGGTGTGTGTGTGCCTGTTGAAAGCGTGCACTGACGGCTGGTGGTGTGTGTGCCTGGTGAAAGCGTGCACTGACGGCTGGTGGTGTGTGTGTGCCTGGTGAAAGCGTGCACTGATGGCTGGTGGTGTGTGTGCCTGGTGAAAGCATGCACTGATGGCTGGTGGTGTGTGTGTGCCTGGTGAAAGCGTGCCCTGACGGTTAGTGCGGTGTGTGTGCCTGGTGAAAGTGTGCACTGATGACTGATGGTGTGTGTGCGCCTGGTGAAAGTGTGCACTGACGGCTGGTGGTGTGTGTGTGCCTGGTGAAAGAGTGCACTGACGGCTGGTGGTGTGTGTGTGCCTGTTGAAAGCGTGCACTGACGGTTAGTGTGGTGTGTGTGCCTGGTGAAAGCGTGCACTGATGACTGATGGTGTGTGTGCCTGGTGAAAGAGTGCACTGACGGCTGGTGGTGTGTGTGTGCCTGTTGAAAGCGTGCACTGACGGTTAGTGTGGTGTGTGTGCCTGGTGAAAGCGTGCACTAATGACTGATGGTGTGTGTGCCTGGTGAAAGTGTGCACTGACGGCGGGTGGTCTGTGTGCCTGGTGAACGTGTGCACTGATGACTGATGGTGTGTGTGCCTGGTGAAAGTGTGCACTGATGGCGGGTGGTGTGTATGCTTGGTGGAAGAAGCATGAACTGATGTCTGGCGGTGTGTGCGTGGAGATCTCTGCCCTTAATCGGCGTCATTTGCTGTTTTTATCTGGAATAAAAGCGGATTTCACTATAAAGGAGGGCACATTAAGTGATTCTAAAATTACATATGCTTCACTTACCACGGCTATATCATTAGGAGACACAGAACTTCAAAACTTGTATTATGTATTTAAAACTGGAAACGAAAATCAGGCAGACAATTAGAAAACGTGTGAGAAATGTGACTTCAAGTATGTACACACCTTACTTGGCTTCAAATAATTCGAAATTTCAACAGGATTCATAGCAGGTGGCCCCAAATGGTAAGAATGTTCTGTTCAACTCAATGTCAATGTGTCTGAGAGATATGGCAAACTTCGGGGCCCCTCATCAGATTGTGCGGGGTCATCATTTTGCATTGCGCCACTGCTTCATTAGTAAGGTCCCTTTACACAAGGGATTCTGGGAGATGGGTGCGTGAGTTAGGTCATTCACTGTAAATTAATTTTTTTTAAAAGAGAGAGAATTTAAACAGATTTTATCTTTACTATAGCTATACTGCCTGAGCGAGTAGTGAAAGAACACCAGGGTTTAAATTAGGGAAACCAATATTTGTTGTCCGGGACTCTCATAGCTAAATGCATTATTACAACTGTTAGGACAGCTCAGCGAGTTTTGTGTTTACTGCTGTAATTGGTGTGTAATATGTAGGCCGCACAGTGGTCTACCCTCCAATTATTTTGAGGCTGACAGGGCAAATGCCAGTGGGATAGTGACAGCAGGCACTGTATCAGGGGGCAAGTTGATGTGTATTACAAAGATGGGTGTTTTTATAAAAATGTACACCCAAGAAAACATTGGGAAAGCCAACGTTTAGCACGGTACTAATGATACGTATTTAAAACGCAGCTATATGCCAGTGAGAAGCAGGTGATCACGTGCGCAACCAACAATGTTTTCTTTACATTTCACTTGGCCTACATACGTCTGTATTGTAGCCCAAACCAATCCAAACAGGAAAGGGCGGGAAAGAAGCCAGTGAAGGGTAAAAGTTTTATTTAAAAAGTCCATTTATAAACCGCCCTATCTCTTGGTATATGGCATTTGTAGATGCCTATTGATGAAAAGCAGTACGACAAACACCAGTTTAAATTAAGCCCCTGTATGGCTATTGTGGCGCTGCCATAAGTGCTAGTTTTTTTTCTCTTTTGCTTTAGTAAGATGGAGGAGACACGGTCTTGTTTACAAACACCTCGTCTAAGAAACAGCCTAAGGCGAGGTGGGTGGGGAGGTGGGGGCTTTGTAGTGAAACTAAGCAGAGACTGCCCTGGAGCCTTTGCACTGCCTCAACTGTTCTTACAAGTCCGCAGACTAGGGACATGTGTCCACAAGTAAAAAGGTGGTCGTAAAAACATCCTAAGCTAAAAATGGAAGTTAATGTAATGCAGAAGAGCACAAACCAAACTAAAAGATTAACCAGATTTTGAGCTATTGGCATTGTTAATGGCAATTCCTTTTACAATATTAAAAGGCATTTCGAGGGGTGAGAGGGGCGAGGGGTGAGAGGGGCGAGGGGAGGGTGGTGAGAGGGGAGAGTGATGGGAGGGGAGAGTGATGGGAGGGGAGAGTGATGGGAGGGGAGAGTGATGAGAGGGGAGAGTGGTGAAAGGGGAGAGTGGTGAAAGGAGAGAGTAGTGAATGGGGAGAGTAGTGATAGTGTAGAGGGGAAAGAGTGTTGAGAGGGTAGAGTGTTATCGCATTTGTAATGCAACATGTTTAGTATTAACGTGACTTAGATGTATTGATATAACAAATAACAATTGTTTTTTCTAAAATAATATTTAATACTTAAATAAAAGTAATTTTAATTTATAATGGCAATATCTTAAACTTTACTAAAAAACTTTTGTGAATGTTATGTTCAGTGTATTGTGGTGGTGTTCCTGAGTGGTGTGGTGGTGTCCCTGAGTGGTGTGGTGGTGTCCCTGAGTGGTGTGGTGGTGTCCCTGAGTGGTGTGGTGGTGTCCCTGAGTGATGTGGTGGTGTCCCTGAGTGATGCGGTAGTGTCCCTGAGTGATGCGGTAGTGTCCCTGAGTGATGCAGTGGTGTCCCTGAGTGATGTGGTGGTGTCCCTGAGTGATGTGGTGGTGTCCCTGAGTGATGTGGTGGTGTCCCTGAGTGATGTGGTGGTGTCCCTGAGTGATGTGGTGGTGTCCCTGAGTGATGTGGTGGTGTCCCTGAGTGATGCGGTGGTGTCCCTGAGTGATGTGGTGGTGTCCCCGAGTGATGAGTGGTGGTGTCCCCGAGTGATGAGTGGTGGTGCCCCTGAGCGGTGTGGTGGTGTCCCCGAGTGATGTGGTGGTGTCCCTGAGTGATGTGGTGGTGTCCACGAGTGGTGTGGTGGTGTCCCTGAGTGATGTGGTTGTGTCCCTGAGTGATGTGGTTGTGTCCCTGAGTGATGTGGTGGTGTCCCTGAGTGATGAGGTGATGTCCCTTATTGATGCGTGGGGGTGTCCGTAAGTAGTGTGCCGGTGTCCATGAGTGAGGTTAGGGTGTCCCTAAGTAATGCGGTGTTGGCCATGAGGGTTGCCCCAGAGTGATGTTTGTCTATAAAGTGATTTGTAAAATGTGAATGAGAATGTGAGCATGTTTACATAAAAAAGTAGAAACGAGTTTGGGCGCGTAAATTTCAAATTTTAAAAAAAAGTATTGTAAGTAAATACATGTAAAGCACATGCTAAAAGCTTAAATATCAACTTTTTCATAAATACCCAGTGGCTAATGCAGGTGCAGAGATGGTATTATTTACCTTTCAAGACATTTTGCATTTTTTCTATGGATGGGCTCAGTATTATTTCCCACAAAATAATAGTGTCTATTTTTAGAATGAGCATGTGGTGTGCTGAAATGCTCTTATTCCGTCTGAGAGTTGAAGCCCCCTTTCCCCTTGGCTACAAACCTGATCACTTTTCAGAAGGTGCCCCATCCTCCGTGGCGCCGTCCCCCCTCCCGCAGATATGCAAGGCAGGGCTTCTTTTGTCTTGCAGGCGTACGAGGAACAGGTGTGAATTGGCGATTGCCCAGGCAATTCTGCATGAAAACGGGCCTAGACCTTGACACTCCCAGCTCCAGCCGAGGTCCTTCCAGCCCCTCGCCTAGGTATCTCCAAGTGAACTGCAGTCTGCAGTTTCAATAAACACACTCACCCCGACAAAAGCGTAGCATACAGGGAATGCCGTGCATTGAACAATAAAGGTTATCAGAGCTGTATCCCTTCACCATCCTTTCACTCATGTAAAAAGGCGCAACTTGCGTTAGAAGGACTGTTAAGGAGATGTCCTACGAAAGGAATTATATTGCAATTCAAAGACAAAACGTATTTCCTGAAAACTGTGACAGTGTAACATTATCTTAAATGCGTGTTCACAAATGCTGACTGTCGCCATGCCAAAGTTTGTGTGATTTTGGAGCTTGACCTTTCCAAATGTTGCCATCTTTCGTAAAATACTCTTTTAAAAGAGCACTCCGCAAGCAGCATTTCTTTTAGTAAAGACTTTCAGTGAGCTGGTCTTTGCATGGGAGCCAAAAGGAGCAGGGGAGTGAGCGAGTGGGAGGGAAGCCTGGCGACAGGGGGCTGGGGAGGTGATCCCTTTGAAGGCATTGCGCAGAGGGGGGCGGGGGAGAGGAGGCGGGGGAGAGCTCCTTTGAAATGCGGCTGGGGAAGCAAATGGCAAGCTCGTGCACGAGCACGTGCACTTGCCGAAATCCGACCGCCTGGTTCAGCTCCTGTTTTGACCACTATAGATCGACCATCTGCAATGCGCAAGCGCATTGGCAGAGGTCGACCTAATAAGGTCAGAAGGAAGGATACAAATAGCCCAAAGACCTGGCCTGGATATTACCATGATTCAAGTTTGAGTTATGCAGGCGCGTCAACAAACATTGTGCAAACCTGGGTGACCTAAAGTCTATCACCACACAATCGCCCTCATGGTTTTTCAAAGTGGGTCCCACCCACTCCACTCTTCGGACCATACGAATTTAATAAAAAATGGGCCATGGGGAGATAGCATTCCTTGCGCACAACTGTGCGGCTTTATTAATAAGACTATAGCAATCCTCCCCAACCTCTGACAATATCTGTACTCCTGTTAAAACAATAGTGTATGAAGTGCTTTCTTTTAGCAAGTGCAGGTGATCAGAGAGGATTTTATTTGGATGATGAATTAATATGGGCTGCTGTTGGGGCAGGGATGTCCTCATAGCAGATATATTCTTAACATGCTGTGAGGATTGAGAAGGGGCTGACACTGGCCTTACGGAACCAGTCAGACCCATCCTGATACATTTGGGGATCTAGGTCTCCTAGAAGAGTCAGAAGTGGCTGGTCTTTGCCATTGAGAGGAATCTTGATTGGGGCCTCCGCTAACAAGTGGTGATGGGTGAATTGTATTTCCTTTAGCAACGTCATCTTCCTGTTGTACAGGGACCTCCTGGTTATTGATTGAACTAGTTCCCCCTTTAATGGAGACCTCTAATGATTGCAACCTTTCTTCAATCTTCACCAGGTGTGTCACAGTGGAATTGAAAGGATTTGATATGAGAAGTCCTAAATGCTCATGCATCTTCTCTGTGGAACAGGGCACCCCACTCTCTCCTTCATGGAGGGCTCTGATTAACTCCACCTGTACTTGTAGTGCTTTTAGTCCCATTTTTTGAGTTATAGAGTGCTTCTTAGATTGTGTTTCTTCTTCTACCCTCTTACCCCCCCCCTGAAGTCAGTTGCTGTTTTTATACCATTATTCTGGATTGAGACTAAATCAACAGTATCCAATGTTTCTGCAGTTTTCGATTATCACATTAGGTGAAAGAGGAATGAATGGTGCACTCACTTGTAGAGATTCCTCCTGCTCAGGCAATACTTCAGTCTCCAACACCAAATGAAGAAGAGTTCAATTTCTTTATTTAGAACTTCCACTGCCCGCTGAAAGAAATCGTCAAGAGTGGGGCCGATAGCACCTGGGACAGCAATGTTTTTTAGCCTCCCCATTTTATGATGATAGTGAGTATTTAAACAGATTAATACATCGAACCTTGGGCTAAGATTTACATAATGACTTGAGGAGTCAAATATCTTGGATGTATTGTCACTTTTGCCCTGAAATGCACTTTACCTGATCAGTACTGTATTGCGTTCCTTGCGCATAGACTGCTAATGCCGGATTGTATTATACTGTGGATATTTTATATTGTATTTTTGCACATATATGTTTGTATCTTGTCTTTGTACTTTTATGGTTTTAATTTAACCGAATAAAGTGGTTTGACTGACTGACTTGAGGAGTCAAGAATCACAGCCACAAAATGCCAAAATGCCAAATGAAATATGAAATCAGCCATATCCTCAGTACCTTCCGGCTGGGCCTCTTTAACAGATGAGCCAAGAGACACAAGCGCCTCGTCTGGGAACATGCCTTGGAGCGTCCAGCATAGCAGGAACCCCAGGTGCAATATGTAGAGCGCCTCCAGGCACAAAACTCGCAGCACTAGCAGCTCTTGCCATAAGGACTGTTGGAGCCTGTGGTCCGCCCCTCTCTCCTGCTGTGAGGCTCTCTTTTTTTCTTTTTACTTTGAGATTTTTAACCCAAGCTAACCATAACTTCATTTGAACCTTCGTTTGTTTCAGGGATATATGTATGTGTGTATGTATTCACTTTAGGTACAGTTATGGTTACAAAATGAAACCAATAATTCACCATAAGTCACCAGTTATAGTTACCAGTGCAGTCACAAGCACATCCAAGAGCTAATATGGTCTGTAAAGACAAATCTTTTTTTATTCTCAATTTCTCTTGTGGAGCATGTTCTAGCCAGCAAATACATGTTTAAACATTTGATAGTAACCCAATGACTTTGTCAGGACTAGAACAAATATATATAAATATATAATCGGTCCATATGGATCAATCAATACAGTGGATAAATGTGGTAACCTTAACTAAAGGACGAGTAATGCGTATGATCTGAGAGTCATCCATAGTGTTCTATAAGCCATAAAGAACAGTAACTGTGTGCGGGATACATTGTGGCTAACCAACGCACTTACCAAAATTGTTTTTGATTGGCAAGATCCCTGTCTATTACATTTATTGCAGTCTCTGTGTTTAAATAGCATCATATGCAGCAGAAGGGCCAAGTCATGTAAAGCAGTCTGCAACGTGTCAAGTAGCCTGAAAGAAGTGATACTTCAATCATATTTGGAGACCGATCAATTTTTCGATTTGTATGTGTCATGCAGGGCTCTGCACACCAGAGTCATCTGCCAAAGCATACTCAATACGTTCATTACAGTAAGCAACTTTAGTTTCTCCCCTCCCTGTACTACCCCCCTCAGGATCAACAATACAAAACATTGGGGCATTAAATGATAACACACCCACCCCCAACTCCAGCTCCCCACTCTCCCCCCCCCCCACAGATCGCACAGATCCATACTTCCACTTCTACAGTATTAAAAGACGAATTTTCAGAAGGTCCCAATCCAGGCCCATCACCCCCCTTGCTCCTTCCCCCTCCCCCTGTACAGGATCCTCGGCTCAAACCGGCTGCATAGGCTCCTCTATCGCCAAAGGTTCCAGCCAGAGACCTCGATGCTCTGCCCATTGGTTCCATATTTTATAATGTTTACGCGGACCCCCCCTGGCCCCAAATATGGGTTGCTCCAGACCCATGTAGAAGTCCAGGCCATTTTTCCAAGCCGCCATGGAGGGGGGCCCTCGTCGCCTTCCAGGCTTTGGCAATGTCTTGTTTCGCCAGGTTAAGGCCGAGCAGCAGAAGGTGTCGTTTATAGATATTGCCCCCCACCACCTCCATTACATGCAACAGTGCCAGCAGTGGCGTACGGATTAGCTCCCAGCATGAAACCTCGGAGAGGCAGGTAAATCCCCCCCTCCAGAAGCGATCCAGTGACGTGCACTGCCAAACTGTGTGGATAAACGTGCCCAACGCCCGGCCACAGCGAAGGCATTCCGGGGAGGCAATCATCTCTGCCACAAACCTAGTGAAGTAGACCCTGTGGAGATATTTGAATTGGACTAGGCGAAGCCGCATCGCTATGGCCACCCCCCGCGGGGCTGCTAGGGCCTCCGTCCAGTCCTCCTCTTCCAGCCTGCCTACATCTGCCTCCCAGTCCCCTCGGAGTTTCTGAAGTGTAGGGGAGCAATGTCTGACCAGGGACTGATAAATATGTGAAATCAGGAATTGACTCCAGACCCTGCAAGCTAGGGGATAATGCATGCCGCAACTGTAGGTATTGATAGAATTGTGCCCTAGGCATATGAAACTCCTCTTGGAGATCCTTAAAGGATTTAAGTGTTGTGTCCCTCAGCACATCACCCAGGGTGGAGATACCAATAGCGTCCCATCCCTTGAACCCCGAAAGGGCCGCCAAGGGGACCGGCGCCCATTATTCCACAAAGGGGTCTCCCGGGTCAGGACACCCCACCACCCAATGCGCCGCAGCGCCTGCCTCCAAACCAGGAATACCACCCGTGTAACCGATGGCAGCGCGCTCCGCAACTGCGCCGAATTCAAAAGTGTGTGCAGTGAGTGGTGACCCATGAGGCAGCATTCCAGCGTGTACGCCGGGTCCTCCTTATCCCCATACCACCACTCATTGAGGACCAGCAGATGCGATGCCTGATAGTACGAGAGGAGGTTCGGGGATGCCAGCCCCCCGGAGTATGTGGATAAGAAGCATGTGCATATGGCAACTTGCACCCTTCCTCCCTCCCTCCCACAGAAACTGCCCCAGCACAGAGTTCACCATTCGGAACCATCTGGGCGAAATCGGATATGGGTGATTCTGCAGTTGATAGAGGAGTCGGGGGAGCGCTACCATTTTAAAAATCACCGATCTACCAAACAGTGTCAGGGGCATACGGGACCAGAACTTGGCGTCTGCCCGCACCCGCTCATACACAGGTGTCACATTATGCTCCCACGCAACGGCCGGTACGTCCGAAAAGGACCATCACGAGATGTTTCAGCCCACCTGCAGCAGACTGAACCGCATTCGCCCATGAGCCCACCCTCGTCTGCCCACCCAGCGCCCACAGAGTGGATTTGCGGGGATTCATGTAGAGACCAGACGTTTCCCCGAAAATCTGCATTATACGCAGAAGCCGTAGCTCCGTTCTGTCTATTGCCGTCAGGAAGAAAAGGACGTCATCTGCATACATCGCTATTCTATCTGAGATGCTTGTGGCCCACTCAAAACCCCGTACCTGTGCATCTATGCGCACCCAGGCCGCTAAGGGCTCCATAGCCAAGGCCAACAGATACGGCAGAGGTCTTCAAACTTTTTTAGGTTGAGCCCCCCCAGCTGAATTTTTTTAGATGTTGGGCCCCCCACCACCTGACAGAAATTTCTGGAATCTGGTACACTAAATGATCGACTGCCACGCGCATATTACGGGCCATATCCGGCAAATAATGTTCAACACAATAAGAGTGTTTAGTAAACTGCAGGTTTGTGAGCGGGTGTGGTGAAATGACAGAGGTGTATTACACAGTTCAAAACATAATTTTCCAAGATAAAATGTGCGCAAATTCTTTTTACTAGGATGCTTTGTTTTACACAGGACATAGATTAATAATAACACCAGCAACATGAATGTGACGGGTGTGCCGGTGTTTAGCCACATTTAGACTATCAATCTGTGGGTGGATTTTTGCTACTGCCATCCTCACGTTGTGCTCCACATCCAGTCTTGAACGGTACTTAGTCTTTAATACCGCAAGTGCTGAGAACCCAATCTCAATTTTTTTTTTCAATTTCAAAGTGCTTTATTCGAGTATAACTCATAAAAGCAGACATACAAACACATAATAAAATACAATTAAATTACAAAGATCGAATATGACATAAGCACGTTACACGTAAAAAAATACAATTACATTTCAGCATAATTCATACAATCACAGATGTAAAGTTCATATAAATAGAATCAGGTTAAAAAACAAATCCAATTTCACTATTGAAAGTCAATAAAAAATTTTGTCCGAAAAGACACATCACGTGGGACGGAACAGAGAATAGATAATCTAGCAGTCTCTGATCGACTAAGCAGAGAGTAGTTACCCTACTAGCAATCTCTGCCTAATTACCCACGCCCACCCCAGATACTTTGCAGTCGCTATTATAATCCAGGTTAAGGAGGTAGATTTTACAATACGCAAAGCTACCATACTACTTTTAGTACCCAGGTTTCTACACATGGGTGCCAACCAAACACGCCTTGGAGCGGAATATACGTGACAGGAGAACAAAAAGTGACCAAGCGTTTCCTTTCCTCCCCCACATACTGGGCAAGTAGCTGGACCTCCATCTCTCCACTTTGATGTTAAGTTGCGGAGAGGAAGAGAACCAGCCCTCAGTTGGAAAAACAGTTTCCTATCCATGGGTTTCGATATATAATCCCAATACAATTCATACATAGGAAACAGCTTAACCTCAAGGAAAGCAGTAGTCATGGACCCGTTGTTAGTACTGAGCAAACTCCTGTTTTCAACCCGTTCCCAAAATAGGTTTTTTAAGGTTGACTTAGAGGGGAAGGATGACCCGGCTGGGTCGGACCACAATGCATTTAATCCCAGTTCACATAATGCTAATTTTAGTGATTTAAACCATCTAATTTTGTTAAATCGGTCCGCTTTAATAACATCAGCAAACCCTTCTGCGTAATGTGAAAGCTCAGGGGTGGTCCAAATTCTGCGGCAATATAATATCGGACGTAGTTTACCCATTGCCGAGATTTCTTTCCTGCCAAGCTCATATCTCAGAGGCAAAAGCGGACTGCTCTGTGGGGTGCCTGTAAGTTTCCTTAGGAAGTTATTCTCCGATGTTTGTAACTCCTGCAGGTTTTCTTGCCCCCACAACTCAGCCCCATACAATGCTGACCCTATTGCTTTAGCCTCGTATATGATCAAGGGTGGTTTGATCGGTTTGGTCAACGATTTACTGTGTTCCTTAACGATGGTACCAGCCAATTGCTTATGTCTTAATACTGCAAAGCTTAAATGTTGGTTCCATCTGTTGTCATTAGAAATGTGAATACCCAGGTAAGTAAAAGAATTTACTACTTCAAGGTAGCGCCCACTCATGGATATTTTGGATTTAAAATTTCTATGAGGATTAAAAACCATGAGTTTTGTTTTAGAAGCGTTCACCTCCAAACCGTGATCACCACAAAACTTATCAAAAATTACCAGTGCTTTTTGCAGACCGCTAGGGGATTTAGATAAAATTAAGGTGTCGTCGGCAAACATTAAAATAGGAACTTTTACACCTGCGAGAGAGGGAGCATCCACAGCCTGAGATTGCATGCGGGAAACAATGCCATTAATAAAAAGGGTAAACAATGTTGGTGCCATTGAGCATCCCTGTCGAACCCCACGCTCAACAGGAAATTCAATAGTGTCATTTCCATAACCACCCCATTGAATTTTAGCGTAAGTACCTTTGTGGAGTCTCATGATCAAGGTCAGCAGGGTCCCTGGGACCCCCAGAGTTGCCAGCACGTCCCACAATTTCGCCCTTGGTACCAGGTCGAATGCAGCCCGTAGGTCAACGAATGCTGCATAAAGACTACCTCCACCCAGTACCACAGTCCTCCACTGAATCAGTTGAAAACGGAAGACCTGGTCCACAGTGCTGGTTGCTCTGCGAAACCCAGCCTGAAAAGGAGATAGAACGTTCTGGTCCTCTGCCCAGTCAAGCAAATTGTTAACAATCACTCGCCCCACAACCTTTTGAACAGTGTCAATTAAGCTGATAGGGCGGTAATTACAAGGTTGGGCACGATCTCCCTTTTTATATACAGGAATAATGACAGCACCCAGCCATGATACCGGGATTTCAGCACCCTTGGCAATATGGTTTAGTAGTAAGTAAATGTATTTGCTCCACCTATCGGTGTCATTTAAGAAAACATCCGCAGGGACCCCATCAATGCCTGGAGCTCGGCCACTGTGTACGGATTTCAGGGCAAACAGTACTTCACTCTGAGCAAAGATGTCGTCATCTGCAAACAGATAAGTAGGGCAAGTACTATTTACGAACTGGTCCCTAGTAGAGTACTGTTCGCTAAAAAATTTGACCCATGCATCATGAGGAACATTGTTATTACTAGCTTCTGCAGGCCTTTCGTGACCCCATTTGACAATGTGCCAAAATAATCTAGAGTGTTTGCAATCACTTGCACATTTCAATTTCTGCCAATGGGCTTCGTCCCAATCTCTTTTTGCCCTAGCAATAGAATTTTTGTAATGCTTCCTAGCAGATCGAATCTCACCCAGGTTTTTGCTCTTAATAGCAACTCCTAGATTGAATCTTGCCACCCTACAGTCATGATTATACCACTTTGCAGCTCTATATGCACAGACCCTCTTGTTATGTACAGGTTTTAAAAAATAACTTTTAACTTCGTTAAAGAGAGTCACGTGTGCTTTAATTATGTCTTCATGGCCCTGTGAAGTCCCAGCTACGCACTCCAGGGCCGCAATGGCCTTGTCAGTCGCTGCTCCTATTTTTTCAAGGACCTGCTGGTCTGTCCTGACACCTGACCACCTTAACCTGCGCATATCATTAGTTGGAACAATCATCGGAGGCAAAAGTTGGTCACAAGGGGTCGTTACAATAACTTTAGACAGCCACCAATTGTGAGAGACACATAAAGGGTCATGGTCGCTTTCTGGCCTTGCTGTTACCACCATGTCGCTAACAGATGACCATATAGATATGCTGCAGATGACATAATCAATGCGGCTTTTGTTTCGCCCGTTATTAAAAGTCATGGCAGGGACTCGATCTGACTTAGTTCGACCATTCAAGGCTCGTAGCCCGTACTCCAGGCACATTGCATTTAAGCCTAGTATGTCAGCCGTCCAGCGGGTTATCGGAGGAATATCTAATGTGGGGATATCCCATAGCTTATCTTCCTCTTCCCCGAAAGGGGTGTCACCAGTGATGAGAGGTTCAAAAGTGCGATTTAGATCTGTTAAAAGTTAGGCTGAAAACCGTCAACATTATCGGCGCCCTCTTGCTCTCCTTAAACCTTTTGTGCGCGTAAAACAGCCGCCATTTTTGGACACCATGGCTTCCCGGCTCTCGCCGAGAGCCAGCGCGTCTCTCTCTCTCTCCCTCCAAACTTCGCTAGCAACCCCCTGCTTGCACCTGCCTTGGGTCATAAACCCCTCTTCGGCGCTGCTCTGCCCCAGGCCCTCATCCTGTTCCCAGCGCGACACCTCCCTGTTTCCCCGTCATGATCTCCGGCCCTTTTGATGCAAACCCCTTTTCCCCGTGTGCCCGTTTGTCTTCCCCGTTCCCAGACCGACACCTAGCTCTGCCGATACCAACCTCTTGCCCCTCCCCATACAATAGGAAGCTTCCCTCCTCAAAGGATCCCCGAGGTGATCAAAGCCCCCCCACCCCACGAGATCCGATCGAAACCCGCACACTCCGTGAATCGGCGGAATACCCAGCTGCGCAATGATCACCACCTGTTGTGAACGGGGCGGGGACTTCCACTATAGCCTTGCATGGGAACAGGCTGGGAAGGGGGGATTCTGAGGATGTCTTTCCGTACATCAAAGTATCAACGAGAATGTGTTGCATGTAATAAAGAGATAAACTCATGTATAAGAGGCCAGGCCTCCGGGATGCAGTTAGAGCACCTCAGAACGATACCTTCTGTCCGTTTCGTTGTGTTCTCCTCCGGAGAGAATAAAAACCCTTGTTTCCTGCCTTCCAGTCTCCAGCGCCTGCCTCTTCAATAGTTTAACTTCTGTGTGGGTTCAAGAGGCGACATCGCCGGGCAATAATTAAGGATCTTATATTCTGGTTGGTAGTGCCCCCCCAGTTTGTATTTTTCCACAATTGGCGTCCCAAGCGTGGGGCCCATCAGCGACCCATGGATCCAGTGGGAGAGGTCCTGACGACAAAGTGAACGACTGCAACGATCGGGAACGCGTCTGTCCGATAGACCCTCGTCTGACAGCCGATCATCCGAACTTCACTGGTTCCGAACAGACCTCTCTCGAGTGATCTACGGTCCTGACTGGGAACCATCAGGAGTGCCGCGAGGATAACGAAGAAGAGAGGACGATCGGGCGCTGGATTCGGAAGTCAGGAAACTGTCCATGCGGTCCGGGTAAGGTCGTGTTACCACGACAAATTGCGGAAAATTTGCTTGATTGTTAAATACTAGTATTGCTCTTTTTTGTTTAATTGGAGATTCACTGTCCGCAAACGGAGAGACAACAGGCTCTCCCTATGCGAGCAGTGGAGGATAGGTAGGGCAGACAACCGTGCTTATTTTTCTCCCCCACTCAATAGTCACCTGAAACTGAGCTGTTGTTCGCAAACTATTGTTTCCTGGAGATTCCCTGTCTGCAAACAGGGAAGAGACCACCCTTTTTGCAGATAGTGAAAAAGGTAGGTAACGCAAATCTTTGCGGACCTACTCACTCTCCCCATTGTTATTTGTCGGTCTTTTGTTATCTTGATCCACGAGGGATTCACTGTCTGCAAACGGAGAAACAAAGGTCTCTCTCTTTGCAAGCAGTGGAGGATAGGTAGGGTAGCAGCCGTGCTTATTTTTTTCTCCCTCACCCTATAATTGCTTGAAACTGAACTGTTGTTCGCAAAATTATTGTTTCCTGGAGATTCCCTGTCTGCAAACAGGGAAGAGACCACCCTTTTTGCAGATAGCGAAAAAGGTAGGTAACGCAGATCTTTGCGGACCTACTCATTCTCCCCATTGTTATTTGTTGGTCTTTGGTTATTGTGATCCATGAGGTATTCACTGCCTGCAAACAACGTAGAATAGAAATATTCTGTCCAGTCTTTGCACCTAGTGATAAGATAGGCAGTGCTGACTTTTTAGTCCCTCGTTACGAGCCGTCATGTCTGTCTTCTCCCCACTGATTGGTAGCCTGTTTAGCCCGGACCGCTTATTAGAGATGGACCATCCAGCCCCACTGGAAGGCACCCCTAATAAGGACATGTTCATGAAGCATGGATTGACCGCTATTGCCTATAGTAAACTATGGCATAAATATACAAAACAGGGTCAAGAAAGTCAATGGCCCCTGACAGGATCCTTCGATGATGATAAAATAAAAATGCTAGAAACTGCCCTAGGTAAAAACAAGACAACACCCACTATGCTTGATAGCTTCGGCATGTGGCGAAAAGAAACTGAACAGCGTAAAAAGAAAACTGAGAGTAGGTTGGAAAAAGAGCTGCAAAAAGCAGCCCACCTAGCTGCTCAGAAGCTAAAAAAGGAGATAGAGGAAAGAGAGAAAGCTAAACAGAAACTAGAAAGGGAAACGCCAAGCCAGTGTCCGGTTAGAACCCCCTCCATGCTCTACCCTGATTTACCCTCAAAACGACAAGCCAATGAGGACCTGCTGTTAGGTCCCCCTATCATCTACATGCCCCCTCCATATGCCCCTTCTCGGCCCCTGGCGCAGCACGCGCCACCCCCAGGTACAAACGAAGGTACCGCCGCAGCGTCGGCCCCAATGGCCTCTGTGCCAGCCGAACCCCTTGTATTAAAACCCACATCAACGACAACGTTAGACGAGCATGAGACTCGAGGGGCTGGCCTTGCAAGAACAAACAGGCTAGACAAAGATGAGCGAGCGGGGATCGACAAAATAGCAAGGACACTGGTAGAAAGGAAGGATGATGAAGAGTACATCACAGATATGTTCAGCTCGTATACAGGGAGTCACAGACGACATTTTACCGTACGACTGTGTTATCATGTCTTGAATGCATACGAGGACCGATATCGAGACAAAGGTCCCGAGAGCCTAAGGACCCTGTACCGGAAGGTCGATATCGGGGATGAGGGCGAGTGTGATGTGTCGGACCTCTTTACGCGTACGCTTGAGGTTTTCCGCCACCTCACTGAACGAAAGCCGGGAGCTAAATCCGCGGCCCCCGTAGTGACCGAACCGCCAACCGAGCAATCTAACACCATGATGCCGATACGTGAGGCTGCCCCTTACTGGGTTCCTCCTCGGGGTACGGGGACTCACGATGATGCAAACAACCAAGATGCGATGGGAAGGGTAGTATACAACTGGGTCTACCAGCCATGGGACCGGCAAGAGATACTGACATTCCGGAAATCTCTACCCGACCTACGAAAAAACCCCACTGCCTTCTATACTGAATTAGGTACAGCCCTGGGTTCGACTATCATGACCCTGGCTGACATCGACTTGTTCTTCGGGTTATGTCTACCAGCTGATGTGTGGAAGCAAATCCGGAAAGTCGACCACCTTGAGCTGTTCGGACATACCTGGCCACAACTCGATGACTTGGACAAACAACGGGGACCAGGACAAAAGCCGTTGAAATCCATTCTAGACCTCCCAGATAAAATTGTAGAGAAATTAAAAACCCTAATCCCAGAAAAGAAAGTGGACTGGTCGATAGTAACAGCCTGTCGCCAAAAACCCCAGGAGGATGTATCGGAATACTTCTCCCGGTTTGAAACGGTGTTCTCTGATTACAGCGGCCAGGACATGACCACTGCAACCGGACACCATCTGTTTGTCCAGAATTATGTTAAGGGCCTATCATTGGACATCTCCCAGAAACTACAGGCCAGCGAGAGTAGTTGGGCAGCCTCCAAACCTACAGCGATTCTTCAGATGGCCCAATATTATGAGCATCAGAAAAATGAAAACGATAGGGCGACAGAGAAAAAGAAGAAAGACTTAAAGGAGAGGGTGATGATTGCCAAACTGCAAGGGGTGACTATAGGACGAGACCAATACCGGGGAAACTACCAGACAAACGTCCCTAAGACTGCATTACCCCAGGACCGCACTCTGACTCCCTACAGTGGACGCACAGACCTTAGAGATGACCAGTGCGCTTTCTGCAAAGGGACTGGCCATTGGAAATCCCAGTGCCCAGTTCTCCTGGAAATGATCAGGAACAGAGACCCCAGGGAGGTAGCAAACGGACCGAGACCTAGGGGAACACAACGAGGGCCCCCAAATGGCGCGACTAATGACAGATCAAGCAGACCGAATACGTTCGATCGACCCAGACAGAACCAATATCAACAATCTGACTATGACGACACTCACACCTTTGCATAGGACAGCCAAGGGCGAGGGAGGGATCCAGTCGAGCTCTATGTTGACCAGCAGGGCCCTTATGTCACTGCTAAGGTCCTGGGTACCAAGTCTCCATTTCTGGTAGACACTGGCGCAACACGTAGTGCGTTATCTAAACGACTGATTCCAAGGGCACCCTTGTCTGGCTCACTCATAACATCGACAGGTTTCGATGGAACGCCCTCCACCAACCCTTTGTCTGCCCCGATTCTCTTTGACGTAGAAAACAACACCACCGACACCACGTTCTTGCTCTCCTCCAATAGCCCTGACGCCATTATGGGACTTGACTTACTGAAACACTTCCGAGCGACGATTAGGTGTTCTCAAGATGGAGTTCGAGTGTTTCTTTACGACAACCCCGTTCTGCTTAAACATTGTTCCCCCCGACACATGTTTTCCATCACCGACGTCGACGCGTCCCTACTTGACACCCTGCCTCCGTATCTGTGGGCCAAAGCGGATTCGGACGTAGGGCGTATGTTAATTGACCCAGTGCACATTACTGTCCGACCAGATGCAACACTCCCAAAACTCCCACAATATCGGATATCGCCAGAGGGCGAGAAGGCATTGGTAATGATTATCCAGTCACTGATAGACGCAGGAGTGGTAGAGGAAGTGGTTAGCAACGTTTGCAACAGCCCTATCTTGCCCATTATCAAGAAGCAGGGAGAGGGAGATGAGAAAGCATACCGTTTCATCATCGACCTCCGAGAGATCAACAAAGTGGTAGTACCCCAGTACCCTGTGGTCTCAGACATCACCACCATCCTGACCTTGATTCCATCCACTGCAACCACCTTTTCCGTCATCGACCTCAAGAACGCATTCTTCTCCATCCCCATCCACCCCGACAGCCGATATCTCTTCGGCTTTACCCTAAAATCCCGCTCATATAGATTTTGCCGAGCCCCTCAAGGCTACACGGAGAGCCCTAGCATCTACAGCCAGGCCCTCAAAAGGCAACTAGACCAAGTCCGGTTACCCGACGGGGTGGTGTTGGTACAATATGTCGATGACATCCTTTTGGCAGCCGACACCACCCCTCTAGCGGTTACCGCCACCATTCAACTCTTGCACTTCCTTGCGGAAAATGGCCACAAGGTCTCCAAGAAGAAGTTGCAATTCTGCCTACCCCAGGTCACTTACCTAGGCCACCTTCTGTCCAAAGATGGAAGGAAACTCACCCCTGATCGAATCCAGACCATTCTAGACACCCCTGTCCCTAAAACCCAGAAGCAGGTTCGCTCCCTATTAGGCCTCACCTCCTTCTGCCGACAATGGTTGCCAAACTTCAGCCTCGTTGTAAAACCACTGCTCTCTCTCTTGAACAAAGACGTCCCTTTCCCACTCCCTTGGACTCCTGAGTGTCAAACCTCCTTCACAGAACTACGAGATGCCCTTTGCTCAGCCCCTGTCCTGGGTACCCCTGATTACAGAAAGCCCTTCTCCCTTTACACTCACGAAAGGGAGGGGTGCGCTTTATCTGTCCTGACCCAGGCCATCGGTCCTAAGCAACGACCGTGCGCTTACTTCTCTGCCACTCTTGACCCTGTCGCCAGAGCCTTGCCTGCCTGCCTTCGAGCTGTAGCTGCTGCTGCAGTCTCTATCCGACAGAGTGAGGGGATTGTACTCTCGAATTCCCTCACGGTACTGGTACCCCATGCAGTCGACACCCTCCTGAACCAAACCAAGACGCAACATCTGACGAGTGCACGACTGACTGGATACGAACTAACCTTGCTTGCCCCCCATATCACCCTGAAAAGATGCACCACACTGAACCCAGCAACTCTGTTACCCCTGCCAGAGAACGACCCCAATGTGCACCCCGTACATGACTGCGTGACTCTTACGGACGAACAGACCAGGAGTAGGGTCGATCTCAGAGACACAGCTTTCCCTGACCCCGACGGGGAGTTGTGGGTGGACGGTTCTTGCATCAAGCTCTCCGATGGTACCACTTCCGCTGCCTATGCAGTCACCACAGCTCGAACTGTAGTAGAAACAGCCCGCATCACCCAGCGATCTGCCCAGGCAGCGGAACTGATTGCTTTGACGAGAGCCTGCATCCTGGCAACAGGAACCACGGCGAACATTTACACCGACAGCCAGTATGCCTTCGGGGTGGTTCACCATTTTGGGCTCCTCTGGAGGGAGAGAGGATACTTGACCTCACACGGCACACCCATCCTGCACGGGGATTTAGTCTCCGCCTTAATCGAAGCTGTCCTCCTCCCCAACAAACTTGCCGTTATCAAATGCCAGGCACACAAGAAGGTGACAGACATTATTGGACAGGGAAATGCACTAGCCGACATCACCGCCCGAACGACAGCAGAAAATAGAACGACAACACGTATGTACGTGACCAGGTCACAAGCAGAAAACTGGACTGACGCCAAGGACACAATTAGAGACATACAAATGGCTAGCACACAACACGAATTGACTGAATGGGCACGGGTGGGATTGAAAGACGATGAAGGCTGCTGGCGGACAAAAGACACGAACAGATGGTTACTACCTGATTCATACTTGATTCCCATATTATCCATGGCACACTCCCCAGCCCACATAGGATCAGCCCCCATGATCGAACTTGTCACCAGGGTTTGGCACAATGACAAGATCCCAGATTCCGCCAAACGCCTGGTCCAACAATGCTTAATATGCCTGCAACACAACCCCGGGAAGGGAACTGTAGTACCCCGGGGGGGATTTGGGGTCCCAAACCACCCATTTGAAGTCCTGCAGATGGACTACATCCAGCTAGACAGATGCCAAGGCCTGAAATATGTACTTGTTGTGGTGTGCGCATTTAGCAAATGGGTGGAAGCATATCCGACCCGTGACAACACCGCTATGGCCACTGCAAAGGTCCTGTTAAAAGAGTTTTTCCCCCGTTATGGCCTCTGTCGTGTTTTATGGAGTGATAATGGCCCCCACTTTGTAGCCAACGTTATCCAGCTCATCCTAAATGGGCTGGGTATCAAACAGAAATTCCACGCAGTCTTCCACCCTCAATCTGCTGGGCTGGTCGAACGACACAACGCCACACTAAAGCTTAAACTGGCCAAAATAGTGGCTACGACGGGCCTGAAATGGCCAGACGCCCTCCCATTGGCATTGCTATCGATGCGCTCTACCCCCACCCGACATCACTTAACCCCTTATGAAGTTGTCTTCGGCCGACCCATGAGCGTCTGGTCTGCCCCGAAACCAACGTCCATTCATGACGTTCCGGATGTCCTAATGTCTGATTATCTGTACAAATTGACTGAAACTTTGTCTGTCCTTCATCAGCAGGTGCGGCAGGCCATCCCCGATGCTTCCAGGGGTCCGGGTCACGCCATCCAGCCGGGGGACTTCGTGCTGATCCGAAACTTTCAGCGATCAAAGAGTTTGGAACCCCGGTGGACGGGCCCCTGGCAAGTGCTGATCACCACTCGGACCGCACTTCGAGTGGAGGGGAAGAAACACTGGCTGCACGCCCATCACTGCAAAAAGGTCTCTCCAGCCCTGGCCACGACAGACACCGTCAACACCCAAGAAGAGCTCCTGAACCGGGACCGACCATCGTTGAACTGCTACCCTGATACGGAGACACTTGAACTTTCAAAACATCCTGACCCCACTGTGCCATCTCGAGAAGGGTATTTCCTGCGTCGAAAGGAGGGAGCTTCGGCTAAGTAGGCCACGGACTAGGTTAGAGAATCTCAGAACGGTGACCCAAACTACCAAGGGTTACCTGGAGAGAAGCTAAAACTGAGTCTGTGGTCCTGCCCACTACCGAGCACCTTGAAGACGAAGATGATGGAAGCGCCAGATAAGAAGATGATGGAAGCGCCAAACAAGAAGCCGACTGAGACAACAGGAAATACCCACTACAGAAATCCGAGAACAGACAGACTCCATAGCTCAAAGACAATTGCACTCTTCATCGTAATCCTCCTCTGTTTTCTCCTCATGACTACGCTCTGGATTATGGAAGAACACACACCTGCTCACGAAACATTCCTAACCACTGCTCAGCCTACCACCATGAAGGAACATTATCTAATTTCGCTCTCTCCTCAACTAAGAGAGAGGCGAAAGGAGTTCTGGAACAACTCTTTCGTACAGCTACTTCACCAGCACAATCTTGCCACCAACGCCACCAACTGCTGGATCTGTGGGTTGCTACCCCATGCCACTGGACATTCAATACCATTCATCCCTTCACCCTTCTCCGTCCACGGCTCCTGCCTTGCCTGGCTGATCCTCCTGCAAGAGAGCTATACGGAAAATGCCACCTCCAGCAGAGCTGCAGCACATTCTTCTCATGGGGCCGGGCGAAACAAGACAAAGACACACTTCTGCCCGCTGAACCCCAGCGACTCAATCCAAATGGACATTCCGGCCAAAGAACGAATCGAAATGCAGGTATTCAACAATCCAACCAGACCCACCTTCTCCTATCTGCGGAAACGAACGGCTGCCACTCTGACTGTAGCCCTGACGGTCATCAACGTCACAGGCCACATGTGTGTAGAAGGACTTGGGACACAGCTGGTGGGTCACAGCGCTTGCCGCTTTACCAGAACTTTGGACTCCACGGATCCACCTTCCTTTGTGTCCTCCCCAAACATGTATTTCATCTGTGGCACGAAGGCCTACACCTGGCTCCCCAAAGGCTGGGGGGGCACTTGCTACATCTCCTTCGTCCTTCCTCCAACTTATGTGGCCCCAGCGAATCACCACAGGCAAAAACGAGCAAAAGACGTTGAGCAAGCCGACTCAACAGGAGCACAGTTCCTCGATGCTATGAAAGGACTCGTCCCCCTCTGGGGCCCAATGGCAAACAGCCGTGCCATCCGACATTTGACTCAGGCAGTCGAGACAACCATGAACATCACAGCGGGCATCTTTGCCAACAACACTGCCGAGCTCCAAGCGGTCCGTTTGGTGGCCCTTCAGAACCGCCTCGTTTTAGATGTAGTTCTGGCGGACCGTGGAGGAGCATGCCGCATTATTGGGGCCAGCTGTTGTACATACATACCGGACAACTCACCCTCAGTGTACAAAGCCATCGAACATCTTCACAGACTCTCTTCGGAAGTCCACCAAGAGCAAGAAGAATGGTCGCTTGGTGGTTGGTTCTGGGACACCGTCAAAAGCTGGGGCTGGAGACTGCTCACCATTATCCTGATTCCCGTAGTTATAATATGTGGCCTATGCTTAGGAATTCAATGTTTGCCACCTATGTGTTCTTTATGTGCGAGTTGTATTTTTCCCAAAACTGTGGACATTGGAAGCGAACATATGAGGGCATTATATGATACCGAAGTTAGGAATTTGATGAAAATCGACATTGAATAAGCAAGTTGGCTAGATATGTTGAAAAGGGAGGACTGTTAAAAGTTAGGCTGAAAACCGTCAACATTATCGGCGCCCTCTTGCTCTCCTTAAACCTTTTGTGCGCGTAAAACAGCCGCCATTTTTGGACACCATGGCTTCCCGGCTCTCGCCGAGAGCCAGCGCGTCTCTCTCTCTCTCCCTCCAAACTTCGCTAGCAACCCCCTGCTTGCACCTGCCTTGGGTCATAAACCCCTCTTCGGCGCTGCTCTGCCCCAGGCCCTCATCCTGTTCCCAGCGCGACACCTCCCTGTTTCCCCGTCATGATCTCCGGCCCTTTTGATGCAAACCCCTTTTCCCCGTGTGCCCGTTTGTCTTCCCCGTTCCCAGACCGACACCTAGCTCTGCCGATACCAACCTCTTGCCCCTCCCCATACAATAGGAAGCTTCCCTCCTCAAAGGATCCCCGAGGTGATCAAAGCCCCCCCCACCCCACGAGATCCGATCGAAACCCGCACACTCCGTGAATCGGCGGAATACCCAGCTGCGCAATGATCACCACCTGTTGTGAACGGGGCGGGGACTTCCACTATAGCCTTGCATGGGAACAGGCTGGGAAGGGGGGATTCTGAGGATGTCTTTCCGTACATCAAAGTATCAACGAGAATGTGTTACATGTAATAAAGAGATAAACTCATGTATAAGAGGCCAGGCCTCCGGGATGCAGTTAGAGCACCTCAGAACGATACCTTCTGTCCGTTTCGTTGTGTTCTCCTCCGGAGAGAATAAAAACCCTTGTTTCCTGCCTTCCAGTCTCCAGCGCCTGCCTCTTCAATAGTTTAACTTCTGTGTGGGTTCAAGAGGCGACATCGCCGGGCAATAATTAAGGATCTTATATTCTGGTTGGTAGTGCCCCCCCAGTTTGTATTTTTCCACAGATCGCCTGCAATTAGTATATTTTTCCCTGCAGAATGGATCTCAAGGAGATTAAACAGGCTCAAGAGAACCTCAGATTTACCTTTATTTCCGCCTCTGGCATAGATATTATAAATGTCTATGGAGATGGGTAGATCACTAGTGAGTCTGATGAGCTGGATATCTTTTTGGTCAAGCTCCACACATTTTACTACAGTTTTTAAAGACTGCCTGACCCATATGGTAAGACCCCCCAACGGACGCCCTTTAGGGCCCTTAATAGCAGGGACATGAAAATGTATGTACCCCAAGGCAAAAACAGGGTCACAGGCCCAAGTCTATTGGAAGATACAAAGATCGTACTTATTAATAAATCTAAACCAATCAGCACAATCCAATTTGGAACATAGACCAGCCACATTCCAAGACAAAAGGTTCCCCGTGTTAGTTACCATGACAGAACTAGGGCTTGTAACAATCTCATGCATCATCTTTCCAACAATATCATTACAATTGACATTTCCATTGGTTAGACCAGCTGGAGCCGCAAAAAGGGACCCCTTAGTTCGATCTTTAGTTAAATAGCTAGCCTCCCCAGTGGTGCTTACATCGCAAACAATTCGTGGCATAAAGTTGCAGTTAGGTGGTTGTCAATCACAGGCATCCAAATTTGAAAATGCAGAGAAACGATTTTCCAGCCCCAGACCCCACTCTGCAGAGGCAGTATCCTTCCTCCCCCTCTTGGTCACAATGTTCCACTTTGTTCTTAAAATACTTGAATTCGGACCACTTCCCTTCCTAGGGTAGAAAAAATCCAAAGTCAGTGGAACAATTGAAGTTGATCTCCGCTGTGGTGGTAAGATGTTGGGCAAGATATTAGGCAAAACCCCAGGGTATGAAAAGTGAAGGACAGCACACTCCCCCTTAAACATTTTGACCCTGTCCCCAATCCACTGGAACCTTCTCGCGTTTACAAGCTCTTCCGAGAGTTGCTGCTTTCCCCATGGGGAAATTACCATGTTATTGGTCAGCCATGATAGAGATTTATTTATTAAGGAAGATGTTGTTTCGTGTTATCCTTGGGCCAAGGGAGGGACATTAGCAAGGACAAGAACCAATGGGGAAGCTTCAACTACAAGCTCAAAAGTCCCTTTCCCAGTGATTGGATCAGCAACAACGGGAGCTGGGATCGTAGCATCTGGAACACCACCAGGGAAGTTAATCTGGGCTGCCATTGGAGGATTTATTACAGGGGTAGGGATAAATCCACTGTTTACTTCAGTGGCTGGTTTGCTCAGAGTAGACTCAATCCTAGATGAGACAGATTCCGGGAGTTTGCCTACTTCCCCCAGGGTTTTTTCTAGCAAACCTTCTAGTCGATTAACCTCAGAGGTTAACTTATCTATTTTACTGACCAGAGGTTTAACTGCACCTTTAATTTTTGTTTCCATCATGATCAATAATTTATTGAATTGGGCATTTGAAAGTGTAACATAGGCCTCACTAGTCAGATCAGCCTCCTCGTCCTCTGATAATTTCCTCGGAAGGTTTGCAACTTTATTCTTAGCTGACCTTAAACCCTCCCGTTTTGACATAGCCTTTTGGTTTTCCCCAATAATCCTCGGGACTAGGACGGGTGCTGCAAGGGAGATTTGGGACTCATTACTAGTGGATATCTCTATCAAAGCTTCGTTAACACTAGTATCTTCAATATCAGCGACAGTACCACTAGGCTGGATGATGATAGTATCAGGCAGAGAATCAAGTGTTTCACCATTTGAACTACTATTTATCTGATGCGCAAAAGGATCATCTAGCTCTATATGAATGAGGGGAGATTGATTAGGTGAATCTATTCCCAAGGAAGATCTCCTATCACTATTGATTCTTTCTACAACATGTACAAGATAGTTGTCAATAGTATTATTAGGAGTAGTTTGCTTTTTCGCAGGCATATTTCACAAAGCACAACAGTTACGAATGGATGCGCAAAATAATGATATCTGAAATGAACAAAATACTGCAACTAAGTATATATCAAGTCAAACAAAGTTCCGGGCCCAACCCAACCCTGGCCAACCTCGGACGGCCTCAGACGGCCCGCCCTTTGTCCGGGCTTCGTCCGGGCGTCCCGCTCGCGTCCCGCGACGCGGAGGGAGCAGCGTTTTTCAAGCACCTCCGGGCGCGGTGACCCCACTGGAGTGTTTCCGGTTAGCTGGGCAGTCTGGGAGATGTAGTCTCCCTCCACTCGGCGGCTCGCTAGAGATGACAACAGCGGCGGCGGGAGGGAGACCGGGGCTCTGCCAGGCAAGTAGAGAGTTTCTGCGGCGCTGCCAGCAACAGGCAAGTTCCCTTCTCAAAATAATCAACACCCTCTCCACCGAGGGAGCAGCGTTTTTCAAGCGCCTCCGGGCACGGTGACCCCACTGGAGTGTTTCCGGTTAGCTGGGCAGTCTGGGAGATGTAGTCTCCCTCCACTCGGCGGCTCGCTAGAGATGACAACAGCGGCGGCGGGAGGGAGACCGGGGCTCTGCCATGCAAGTAGAGAGTTTCTGCGGCGCTGCCAGCAACAGGCAAGTTCCCTTCTCAAAATAATCAACACCCAATCTCACAAACTCCTTAATAAATAAATAAATAAATTGTAAGATGTAAAGCACCATGCATAAGTGAACTAAAGGGAGGATTGCTGTGATGAACCCACTATAGGGAACACATTATGGGTGTTTCATTAAGTGGAACTTAAAATATGGAACCTGACTTTGCTTATGGGGGCTTTGCATTCAAGTAGCAGTTGGATGTCACGCAAAATGTCATATGCATGATGTATAGATCCCACACATGAGCACACATAGAATACAGAATAGTAACACATAGGCAAGGGAGTAGCCAGACAATTTAAATACCTCCCACTCTGAACTACAGCTCTTATGGCACCAAGAAAGCAAAATAAGTCATCGCTACCCCCCTATTTATCATGTACATTCTGTCATCTATTAATTCTTTCATCCATAATTCAGTCTTTCACCATTCATTCTGTCCTTCCATCTGTGTCCCATCCATATCCAAACCTTTTCAACCGTTTGCAAACCTATCCATCATCTATCCTTCCATCCATCATTTCACTCATCCATCCCTCCATCCATCCATCCTTTCTTCTTGCTCTCCACCCTCCCTTTCACTCATGTATGCATTCTTTGACTCATCCATCTTTATGTACTTCTTTTCACTCATCCATGCACACATTTGCCCATCCATTCTGCTAATCATTCATCCATGTTTTCACTCATCCATCTATCCATCCTCCCTTTCTCTCTCCATTACCCTTTCACTTAGCCACCCAATCCATCGATCCACCCTTCACCCACTCATCCATTTACTCATCCACTCATGAATCCATCCATTGACCACTCATCCACCCTTTCACTCTTCTATCCATCCTTTTATCCATCTACCCTCCTCTTACTCACTCATCCATCCTTACATTCACCCTTTCATTCATCCATCTATCTATTCATTCATTCACCCTTTCACTTATGAATACATCAATCCATCCATCATTTCTCTCATCCATCCACCCATTGACTCATCCATCATCCACCCTTTCATTGATCCATCCACCATTTCACTGATCCATCCACCCTTTTACCCATCCATCTACCCTTCCACCCATACATACATCTAATTACCCTCATCCATCCTTCCACTCATGCATTCATCCATCCTTTCTCTCATTATCCATCCACCCTTTCACTCATTATCCATCCACCCTTTCACTCATTATCCATCCACCCTTTCACTCATCTATCCATCCTTTCACTCATCTATCCATCCTTTCACTCATCTATCCATCCTTTCACTCATCCATCCATCCTTTCACTCATCCATCCATCCTTTCACTTATCCATCCACCCTTTTACCCATACATCCACCTTTTTACCCATACATCCACCATTTCACCCATACATCCACCATTCCACCCATACATCCACCATTCCACCCATACATCCACCATTCCACCCATACCTCAACCATTCCACCCATACATCTATTTATTTACCCTTTATCTCATCCATCCTTCCACTCATTCACTCATCTATCCATCCTTTCTCTCATACTTCCATTCACCCCTTCACTCATACTTTCACTAATCCATCCAGCCATTCACCCATTCCTTCACCTATTCACTCACCCCTCTTTTCACATTAATTATGGGCTAAGCCTTTGTCTGCAGAGTTGCAGACAGAAGAGGCCCTTCAAGAACTTAGCCCCTGCTGTATTTTCTAAAGCAAGGGGTGAGGTGAGGTGGGGGGAGGGTTCACTATGCCCCTGTGCATAGGCAATCTGAAAACTTGGAAGTCATGAGTCATGCATGATGCACAGTGCCAGGACCTCAGGTGACTGTGACATGGTGTTGTTTCCAAGGCTTTAAGTGGGATGAAAAAACTGGGGGTCTCTCCAAGGGGCCTGTCTGATGTAATTAAGGGCATGTCTTAAAACACTGAAGCTAAAAATATGTACTGAGCACAATGTGCAACAACTGGTATTTTGCTGTGTCTATCATTGCATCCAGTAACATTAGACCTACAATAATCCATGAAAATAGGCTTTGTCAGTGGATGTTAGTTGCATAAAATGAAAAAAGCATCAACTATGGCTTCCTTGTATAACACATTTTGTCTGCAAATTGTCTGTAATAGACTCTTACACATTAAGTATGAATGATAGCAAAAAGCTATTTACAACATTGTGTTTAAAAATTAATCAAGGTCATGGGGGCAAGACTCTGTAGAACAGAGCTGGCTCTTACACCCCCCCCCCTCCTTCACTCCCACCCCCTTTGAAAGACTGGGACCCTGAGCCAGAGCCCACTTTGCCCATGCCTTAAATCTTCTCTGGAAACTTTTCCTTTCTGGGAAGAGCTAACTCTCCAAGGAGGGGGTTAATTCATAGAGTTGAAATGCTTCAGCTGCTGTGGGAGGCAAGGGGTCTCCTCTGCTAAAACCGAAAGCGTGTCTGTTGCCTCGCACTGCAGCTGAAGCTGTCAGCTCCGTGAATTAACCCCCTCCTGGGAGAGTTACCCAGACAAAAGAACGGCACGCCGTGCCCCATCGATTTCCCCTCGCAACCCCCTCCAGCCATACCAAACAAACAAAGGTAAGATTGGAGTGGAGTGCGCGCCTCCCCTGGGATGGTGTTGCGCCCCCCCCTCCCCCCGGGCGGCACGCCCCACAGATTGAAGAACTCTGAGATATGGTGATAGAGGGCATCCCTGCCGCGTGCCCCTCTGGATAGAAAAGCTGTCATGCCCGTGTATAGGAGCTTCACATAGGAAAGAAATCCCGGGCCCAGGTTGAGTTTAGGGAGCAGAGCAAACAGGTAGACTAAGCCCAGGGAATTAAACGCCCTGTCCATGTCTGTCAATAATAATGCCGCTGATTCCCCCAGCCGGAGAATCTCCGCAACTGCAACTTGCGCCCTTCTGATATTGTGCCGGGTAGCCCGCTGGGGACCGATCAATTTTTTTTTTAAAGTAGAAATATCCCCAAAGAAAGTTAGGGGCAGAAGGTAAATGAAAGACTAGGGGCAGAAGGTAAATGAAGGACTAATAAGTAAATAAAGGAGTAATCCTCACTTTATTCTCAAATTTGTGAAAATATTATTTAGATGCTCTTGGGTCCAAAGGTTCATCACCCTCACGACCAGAATATATACTTGAAGAATTATCACTTTTATTCCCGGTGATAGCATTGGGTTCAACTGTAGTGGTGTTGAAAATGTTGATGAAATAATCAAGCTTTTTAGCGAAAATAACAATGCGTCCCTTCTGGTAGTCTTTCATCTTTTTTAGTCTTTGTCTGTTTGATATCTACTCAATATGCACTTCTGACCTCTTGTAGTATAATATAATGTAGTTTTTCTTTGTTGTTTCTAGAACATTCACAGCTTCAATATATTCTTCTAGCTCTTTAATCGCTGGCTTAAGCTTTAGCTCCTTCCTGTCTATGTTTACAAAATAAATACCCATGAGAATATTAGATGAGCTGGTCACTCCTTCCTGCCATTTATATATGAGCTCTTTATCCAGGCCATCATAAGTGGAAAAAATCTGGAATCACGATCCCCTCTGCATTCAGATGTTCTCCAAGTATTGTTTGGGTATAAGTGCATCCCACCATTTTGAAAGTTCATATTTCATTATTCTCTCAAGTCTCATAAATGTATCTCTTAAGCCTTCCTGTCTGTTGCATCTTTGTATTGTTTTTTTATCAAATGGTAATCCTGTGCTTATATCCCTGAATTGTATTGTATTGTATCTATACTTCTATAGCGCTACTGTCACCCTACGGGTATCCTGGCGCTTTTAGATATCCAGATACTTGGTCAGCTGATCGAAGAGGAAGAGATGGAAACATAGATCAGAGTTTAGGGAAAAGCCAAGTTTTCAGGCCTTTCCTAAATTCGATTAGTGAAACACTCTGTCTAATCATTTGTGGTACCTTGTTCCATAACTTTGCCCCTACACTAAAAGCCCTCCCCCCCCCATCCGGGAGCGTTTACATTTTCTGACAACCAGCAGACCGATACCCGAAGACCGGAGCAATCTCTGGGGAAGATACCAGGAAAGTTTTTCCTGTAATGGGATTGGGCCCATCTTGTGTAAGGCCCTAAACACATGGCAGAGTGATTTGAATAGAACCCTTTCTCTAATTGGTAGCCAATGGAGCTGCCTCAGTGCGGAGGTGGAAGACGAATCACGCCGCAGCCCCAGTACCAGTTTTGCCGCTGCAGACTGGACTCTTTGCAGCCCCTGAAAGATGTACTGGGGGGCTCCTAAATATAGAGAGTTATAATTATCCAGTCTGCTCAGCACTGTGCTGCTTACCACCGTAGCACGCAGTTCTCTTGGCAACATAGGGAGTATTCGACGGAGCAGGCGCGACAAACCAAAGCACACATTTTCAGTCTTGGATGCCTGCGACTCCATCTGGAGGTTTTTGTCAATTAGGACCCCCAGGTTCCGTACTGTATTGGCCGGGGTCAACGGGTCTACCTCCGGGGTGAGTCTCAACTCCAATGGGGAGTGGATAGTCGGTCTTGCAGGGGAACAGTAGAGCACTTCAGTTTTTCCGCTATTGAACTGCAGAGAGTTCCTCCGCAGCCAATCCGCGGTGATGAATAATTCATCAGCCACATTTTCCTGGTAAACACAAAGCGTAGCCATAGTATTGCAATGTAGGAAATGTTTGCAGCTAACCTCTAACATACAATAAACAATTAGATGGCCAGAGTAATGTCAGCGCACTGCTGTCCAAATGACATTGAAGTGTCCAAAATGTTTCTTGTATCCTTTATTTGGTGGTCAGCTGTTGGAGAGACCAGCCACTCATAAGCTCCCCAATTTGGGAAAAAGAATTCCCCAAAGTTTCAACTGCGGTCGTGAGCACTCCCAAGAATAACATCAGAGAGTCATCATAGTCTGTAAGTTTTCTTTTATTCTCAAGTTATTTCATGGAGCATGTTCTAGCCATTCAACACATGTTTCGTCACTTGGTAGTGTTGCAGTGGAAGTTTTTCCTGGGCCCAATATTATTTATTTTATTTTAATTTGTACCTAATTTCCTTCATTTGGTCTTGCGATGGACCTTGTTCATCTCATTGACGGTTGAAGGAAACTAGGGTGTCAGCTGTTGGCAACCCATTGAGGACCAGGAATTGGTAAACAACTTACACGTTAATGGTCAAGTTCAAATATACCACCTTTAATACCATTTTGTAAAGGTATATGATGCCAAATGGAAGTCCAAACTTCCTAAAGAAGTTTAGTCTAGTCAACATCATACAAACTAACGGCTAAGCAACTAACAGCAATAAGACTTACCTTTCTGAAAACAATCTGTGAATATATTTGCTATATATTAGAATCTAAATCTCGTATGCAGTTTCTGTTGAAAGAACATTAGTACATTTTAAAAAGACTCAGACAATTAAGGTTTTAATTAGCGTTCTGTTAGCAGAAATAGAAATCAAGGTAATATTTAGAAGGTTCAGTCATGAGTCTCAGGATATAATTACAGATGACAGAATAATGTCTAGGAAAATTAATTAAAAGGGGAAAATTCACAAGGCATTTGCAAAGGTATGGTTTGAGAAAAGAGTCCAAAGTAAGTCTGCTAGGCATGGGGTTCCTGCCACCATCAAGGGCAGGAGAGAGTTAGCAAAGTTTTCTCAATGGACATAGAGTCTGATCAGAGGTAAGGCAAGAGACAACTGGAAAGCTATCAAGTTTGACAGCATGAGTCTGCAGGACAGCAAGGGCAAAAAGGGACAGTCAACATTGCAGTGGCAGTATTAACTGCAGGGTTCTGGACCACACTGGACTCGATAGCAACAGCAGCAGCCCCAGCAGCGACTGACCAACCAAACCATAGCCACTGAGACAGCCTTCCTCCTTGAAGAGTTCGTTAATATTGTTCCACGAGAACGGAAATGACATAAACTGTCACACCATTATCGTCAGGTGCTCCTGAAGTTATCATTCGCTTACAAGGTGCAAAAGTGGCAATATTTGCATTCTTTCCCACACTGTTCATTGGAATCGATTGTCCGTCTTGGGCACACAGGTTAGTCCACAAAGAAGCATTCATTACTGAAGCTTCCCGTGTGCTAGTAGCAAGAGTTCATGTCGCACAGTAGTATCAATATAGGTTTAACAATATGTATCCCTTCATTCCAAAATACCATGGGAAAGTACAAAAACGTTACATGAGTGTGAACTGAAGTAAGATTCTTTCTCATCCTCATGATAATTTACAGACCTAAAGAATAAAGTCAAGTTAAGGCATTAAAGTCAGTCTATTAAATAAATATATACATATGTGCAGATTCAGATATAAGCAAGCGTGATTCAATGATTCCATTAATCTTGTAGTGCAACATAATAAATAATTTCATGAAATCATTCATCAGTTAATGTGGCCTACTACCACATTTTCAAACTTTATACATGCAATCTATACCTATATTTTTATATACATTTTTCTTTTTAGAAAATCGAAGTCTCTGGTGTTATAAAGATTAATTGTGGAGAGTTTCAAATTTCTAACTCTTGGCACATAGATTTTGCACCCTCTTTTCAAACTCAAAGTGCATTACAATGAGAACAGAAAAAGACCGTTTCTTAAGCATTTTACATTCGTAGTCATTATTCGTAATCTCTGAATCATCAAACAGCCAGCATATCTCCAGGGGCGTAGGAGAGACAACATTTCTGGGGAGGACACAGACAACTTTGCGTGTGTGTGCCCCTGTGTGTGTGTGCATGCATGTGTGTGTGTTTTGAGGATGCTCGCTGCAAGAGTGGCGAAGCACCTAGGCAAATACTGTATTTTCCCAAATCTCCTTACTTTTATTCTTCAAATCTTACTGGTGCCTTCAGGCCTGGGTCTTCAAGGCGGCTGGTAGGGTTAAGGAGGGGCTGTCAGACAGCAATCAACAAAGGACCTCTCTTCTTTGTTCTCAGAAGTGCAGACTGCAGGCGACTGTGGCTGAGGTTATAAACAATTTCTGGAGATTTGCAATGCAACAAAAGTGTAGGGGACGGGTGGCCTCTGTGACTATCAGATTGGTACCAGTTAACTGGAGGCTTCTCACAGGTCATGTGCAGTCGGGGCCGGCTTTTCGAGCTGGGTCCAGGCCCTGGTCACCAATTTTCTGAAGGGCTCACGGAGGTGTGTGCATTATGGTTATGCCAACAGTAGAGCCTTCTCATCTTGCTCCCGCCTTGTCGTTTTCCCTGCCTGTTTGTTTCTGTCTGATTTGCCAATTCAAAGTGGTTTTAGTAATTCATTATCATATGGCAGGTGATGTTTTTAACACTCCTTTAGCCCCCTTCCTTAACCTCCCTTCACCCTCTGACCCCTGCTGGCGCACATCATCAGACCCATCATTTGCCTGGGCAGCTAAGCTAAATGTGATTTGGGTGCGGTTGGGATGTTTGTGTTCAGGGGCTAGTCCCTGCTCATCCAGGTACCGAAGAGTGTACACAAAAGTAACCCTCTGCTGCCTCATTCAATTTACTACCATCAGCAAAGGCGCCAAATGTCTCTCGCCCAGGGCGATATCTTAGCAAATGCTGGCTCTGCCTGCAGGGCCATTAAAGGTAGTGCTTTTGCGCACTAAAGGCCCTGTGAATTAAAGAAGGGAGACAAGAAATTATTTTGTCTTCTCGTTCCCCCCCTCACCCTTGTCCCCTGCGTCCCACCCACTCCAAAATCTGGGGGGATATGTCCCCCACACTTTCTACATGCATGCATATCTCAGAGCATCCATAACGCTATACATCTTACACCTCACCGATTACTCTCTCGCTACAATCAACCGCATTCAAAATCTGTACTCCACATTCAAAACAAGCCAAATTGTCAACCCTTGTCATTGACAAATAGACGATATCGCCCTCGCATACAACTTAACTATTTATCGGAGGATGAAACGCTAGCTCTTCTATTATCTTATGAGTCAACACACGCTTCCTCCAGTCCCCCCGACAAGAATGACGTAAACAAAATCTATACTACCACATGTAACACAAATAGATCTTCCACATTCAGAAATAGAATGGTAAACAGCAACAACTTAAAACAAGAACCTTTACCCACCTCAACACCCAATACAACACCGGGCAACTCCACGGCAGCGCTCTGATCTTCTACTTAATTGCCGATCAGCATTGAAGCACAACTCTGACATCGCCGAACTCATCTTAAATCAATCTGTTAATGTGGCAATCTTAACTGAATCTTGGCTCAACGAAGCATCATCACCCTGCCTGGATTTGTTGGTACCTGCAAACCTCAACATCATAAGGCTATACAGAAAAATTTAAAAAGGGGGTGGTATCGCCTGCATCCACCGCTCTGACCTCATCATTACCTAACTTCACTCTGATCCCCTTGACTCCTGCGAATACCTCACACTCTCCATAAGCAACAACTCTAACCTACTATGCAAGCTGCACATCTTCTACTACCCCCGGGCAAGAATGACCCATTAATTCGCCACCTCATAGAAATCATCACAGCAAATGTCCCCCCCCCCCCTCCCCCCACTCCTATGATATTTTCCTAGGGGACTTTAACACTTCATTGGAACGACCTTAATGAAAATCAGGTCAACATCTCTAAAGATTTCCTAGCTGACCAAACACTTACTCAAGCCTGCACCTTGCCAACTCACACGAAAGGCACACAAAAGGCTCTACACTCATTTGGATTATCTCAAAGGAAAAAGCAGTCAGGCTAACCTCGATTGCTCCTTGCGACTGGTCACACATCCAAGCTATTACCTTCATAATAACGGGCTCACTTAAAAAAAGACCAGTGCAACCAGTGAAACCGAAACAATGGAGTAGGGACACAAAAAACGTAGACGTTGAGATACAGGCAGCACGTTGCTAAAAGGATCTCTCCCCAAGCTCTCTAACATCAGCGAACTTACTGAGCACTACAACGCAACAATGTCTGATATAATCGACTCTCTAGCCCCGTTAAAATTGAAAATAATCCAGGTTAAAGACAAAAATCCCTGGTTTAATGGGTCCCTAAACAATGAAAGTAGAAATGTACGGCTAACAGAAATGGAGACAACACCACTCCTCCCCCAGCTAAATCTTCTTAGAAAGACCAGGAATGAGTACAACAAAAGCATTCTCAAATCTAAAAAAGAATTATTTAGATTGGAACTGGAGAACACTAAGAACAGACCTCGAAAGCTCTTTGAAATGGTAAATCAACAATCGAACAAACTGGCCAATTCGGCTAATGAAGCAACAAAGTCCCTAATAACCTGTGATGAGTTCTTCTCCTTCTTCTCAGCCAAAATCAACTCGTTGGGAAACAAACTGAAGTTTGCAGCTATTGTCCAGTCTCATCCATTGGCTGCACAAATCAACGTATCTACACACACTCATCAGGCAGAATCCAAAAATGATGCTCACTGGACTACCTTCTATTTATATGACGACCACAACATCTCGAAAATTCTATTGTCCATAAAACCCAATAACTACTTTAATGACCTGCTCCCCTCCAATTGTCTATCTGCAACCTACCAATTTATCCTACCCATCTGTACTACAATAACAACGCTTCCCTAATGCAAGGTTCCATGCCTGACTCTAAAAACTTGTCAAGTCATCCCCATCTTAAAAAAAAACACACTGAACCCTGCTGAACCGGACAAATTCCGACCCATATCTGGTATTCCCCTACTAGTTAAAGTGCTAGAGAAATATGTGCAACAACAACTTAGCCAACACATCGCCAAATTCAACCTGCTAGACGATTGCCACTCTGGTTTTAGGCCAGACCACAGTACTGAAACTACTATTCTCCATATAGTCGATGATGCCCTTCAAGCGCTAGACCCAACCAAATGTGTCTCTTAATTCTTCTGGACCTTTCATCTGCGTTCAACACAGTTAACCATGAAAAGTTACTAGACCGGCTCGAAAACAGGATGAGCTTAAGGGGAACTGTTCTCGAATGGTTCAAATCGTTCTTACTGAACCGCTCTCAGAGATTCTTAGTTAATCTTAATCTATCCTCTCCCTCCCCGAATTACTATCAGAGTCCCGCAAGGCTCAACTCTTTCCTCAACTCTTTTTAACCTCTATCTGGACCCTTTAACTGAAATTCTGCTTAACACCAACATCTCTTTCCATGTGTATGCAGATGACACACAGATCTACATCAAATGTTCATCCCCAGAAGAGATCAAAACAATGAACGAGGCTTTAAAGCTGACTACAATGGCTAACTAGCAACCAGCTCAAACTTAATGCGCAATAAACTGAATTCTTACTAATTTCCCTGCCCAAAAGGTCCCCTGACATACTGGAATGGAACAAATCGATCTCCGCGCTGAACGGCACCCCGATCATCGTGGACTCAGCAAAATCACTAGGAATCACACTAGACAAGAACCTGAACATGCGAGCCCAAATCAGCACACTGGCCAAAAAGGCCAAGTTTCATCTGAGCTACCTTAGAAAGCTAAAACCATTCCTAGATAAGTCGGACCTCAAAATGGCAGTACAGGCTTTAGTTATCTCTAGGATCGAATACGGATGTGCAACCCTCTTGGTCTGCTCAAGATCTCCACGGATCCCCTAAAAGCCTGTCTCAACGCAGGTATAAGACTCTTAACAGGCTCCAAAAAAATTCAACCACATTTCACCGCACCTGAATGCCCTGAATTGGCTTCCTTACGAAGCCAGAATGCAGCTCAACTGGCTTGTATCCCACGCAAAGCGCTACACTCTGTCACCTCCGTATCTTGCTCATAAAATTATGGTATCCTGTGGAGGTAGGCACACCCGGAGTGCCAGGGATCTTACGCTGGAACCACCCTCCTTCCGGAAGAAGAAAACTTACAACAGAGCTTTCTCTGGGGCCGTACATATAATCTATCAGCGCTAGAAGAAATACATTCAACTATGCAATCATCCATATGGATCAACCACTAACCATTACTTCGACTTGAGGTGTTGTCCTGGTCAAAGTGCTAAAGGAACCTAGATCTCTGACACCTTCTTAGCTTCTGTCACAGAGCTTGCAGGTTAAACGCCTCACTTTTAGTTTCTTCTCTACTAGAGGATAAGTAAAGACTGTCCAAACAATTCAATCCTTAGTGAACTTTTCTGATTCCATAGTTTCACAGTGCAAGACACTTCTTAATCTGGAAAAGCAGGGGATATCGCTAGAATCTCGTTTTGTGCCCTCTGCCATGTCTGCCTCGAAAATGCTGCTGCAACTGTCAGTTGCACTTGCTTGGATCTCCTGCTCTTCACAAATGGTGGATCTCCCCTTCTGTTGATAAGAAACTGTACGTTTTTTGATATGGTGGACAGATATATGAAGTTTCAGCCAATGAAAAGCCTAAAATGCTGTTAAACTTACCTGAAAGGTTGCGGTCTTTAGAAGTCCTGCCTGACTGCTTGATGTTCCGGATTCATGGACTCTGGTTTGATTATGCAGACTTGGTACATTTTGAAAATATTTGAATTCACTCTAATTGCTCCACCTAAAATTCAATCTGACCCCTGCCCTCTCCTAAACCACAAGTTTAATTTTTTTTGTGTGTTAACGTTTTTTATTGCAGTACAAAATGCACAGTATATTTATCATTACGGAATCTTTTCAGTACAGATTTAACCTCCACTCATCCCCGCACCTGATTAGTACACACAGCCATTCAGCCCACATCCTGAAGGCCGGGCGGCGCCTTTTGCATTCTTGGTGCATGTTACAATTTCTACTACACATAGTCTTTGTATGAGGCAATCTACTGTCTACTTTTCAACTTGTTCTCCCCATCCCCCAGTATCGTCAGGCAATATTCCTCCAGTTTCTTCAATTTTGTATCCCTGAACTCACTCTCCCCCCCCCCTCCCCCCCTCAGTGTCCCCGCCGTCGCCTAGCTCTGAGTAGCACGAACCCGTGGTGATGGGCAGAAGCATTTCGGTGTTTACTGTGTGTGTGTGTGTCCGGTGGGGGGGGCGGCACCGCGGCACTCTCAGTTGGGTCTTCAGGGTCCTCAGGGTCCACTCCCCTTTCCTCCTCCACCGAACTATCTCGGAGTGCCTGCACCAACACTTCCCATGCCAATGCCGCCTCCTGGGCATGCTCGTCTGAGCTACGGCGGGCTAGTTGGTACCTGATCGTGCTCTCGGCTGACGCCCATTTTAGAAATTCGTTTAACCATCTCCGGTGCGTCGGCCCCGTTCTCGATTTCCACCCTTGGTCAGTTCCCTCTTTGCTAAGATTAGGCCCATGTCAATGAATTTACTCGACATTTTGTTTTTGGGCGTGTGTGGGAACCAATGTAATATGCTGACCGCTCCGTCGAACTGCAGGTCCCTTTCCGTCACCTCCTTCAACGTGGCGCCAATGTCCTTCCAATATTCCTGCAGGTGAGGGCAGTCCCTCAGCATATGTACTAAGTCCGCTCCTATCTTATTGCATCTGGGGCACGCCGCGTCCACTGCCCCGAAGTACTGTGCAATTTTGCCCGGGGTGAGGTAGGCCCTATGAATAATATAAAGGTGTATTAGCTGGAAGCGCGCATTTCTAGTGCTCTTTCTAGCCCTCCGTACTAGCTGGGACCACGCGGTGTCCGGAATTTCCCTCTGCAGGTCCGCCTCCCATTTGGCCTTCAGCGCCGCGAGCGGCTGCAAGGACTCGCCCAGCATTCTCGAGTAGAGGCATGTCACCGCTTTGAAGGTGCCCGCCGCCATCATTGTGTACTGGCAAGCCAATGTCGTCAGAGGTTCGAGCAGTCCTTCCCCCCAGTGTGCCTGAACAGCCCTCATCACAGCCGCGTGCAGTAGGTAGTCCCCCCTCGGAAGACCGTAGCGCTCCTGCAATGTCTGGTATGGGGTTAGCACGCCATCATCGTAGAGATCCCCCACCATCTGCAATCCCGCTTCCTCCCACAGCTAGAGCCTCGACCAGTCTCCACCGTGTGGGAGTGCTGTCACCATGCCCAGTGGAATTTCGGGCGCATATGGGTGTTTGATTCCCGCCCGTTTCTGCGAGCGGTTCCAGCATAATCGGAACGTCCGTTCCTCTTGGGAGAGGTCACTGAGCACTAGTTTTTGCTGCAGGGCAATATAAGCCAGCACGTGACGGGGGGTGCCGTCGTCCCTTTCCCTTTCCGGCCCCGCGGTAAGCTCTCGCAATTTCTTGCGTGAGTGTTTGCAGTTGGGCTGCCAGGTAGTAGAGTTCGAAGTCCGGGACCGCTAGGCCTCCTTCTTCTTTCGGGCGGGTCAGTGTTGTTAACGCAATCCTGCGTCTGCCCTTACCCCATAAGAACGATATAATCGCCGATCGCAGCTGCTTAAAAACCGCTCCAGGCACCCAAATGGGGAGAGTCCTGAAGTAGTACAGCAAGCGCGGCAAGGCTACCATTTTCAAAAGAGATACCCGTCCGGCTACCGATAGAGGCAGGGTGGCCCAAAAGGACATGCTGTTCCGCAGAGCACGGACACAGCGGCCCACATTGCCGTCCAGCATGTCCGCCGGTTCGTGGTATACGTGTACTCCTAGGTAGGTCAGGCAGTCAGGTTCCCATCTAAGCAGTGGGCGGGCTGGGGGTTGGTCCCCCTCCTTCCGTAGGGGGAAGAGACAGGTTTTAGCCCAGTTCACTTTCAGGCCTGATAAGGCGCCGAAGCGCGCCAGCAGTCTCTCTGCGCCCTCCACAGCCCCCTTGGCATCCTCCAAATAAAGGAGAATGTCATCTGCATACATGAGATAAAGTGTTGTGCACCTCTGAACTCCAACCCTTTATAATAAATACCCCGCCTAGCCAGCGCTGCCAGAGGTTCCACCGCTAGTGCAAATAGTAGGGGAGAAAGTGCACATCCCTGTCTGGTACCTCGATGCACCTCGTACTGGTGTGAGACCAGGGTGCCAACCCTCACTCTTGCCCTCGCCGCCGCGTATAGCACTTTTGTCCAAGTGATGTATCCCTCCCCTAGGCCGAATCTCCGCATTACTCTATACAGATACTCCCATTCTAGGCTGTCAAAGGCCTTCTCTATGTCAACAGCTAATACGAGGGGAGTCTCTGCTCCTGGGGGCGGGTCGTCTATCAATCTGAGCAGCCTCCGGATGTTGTGTGTGGTGTTACGGGTGGGTATAAATCCGGACTGGTCTTTATGGACTAGGTCTTGCATGTGGGTTAGCAATCTGGAGGCCAGCACAGTACTCAGGATCTTATAGTCTGTTGTTAACATGGACAGTGGTCTATAGGAGGCAGGGTCCGTGCTCTCCCTGCGCGGCTTCAGCAGAGGAATCATTATGGCTTCACGCATTCATTGGGGGAGTTGGCCTTTATCTTTGGCTTCATTGTATATTATTTGGAGCTTTGGGGCCAATTGGTCCAGATATCGTCCGTAGAATTCCACGGGCAATCCGTCTATACCCGGAGTTTTGTTACGTGCCATCCGCTACACTGCTCCCTTTATTTCTGCCAGCTCTATTTGGCCCCCTAGGGCGTCTGCTTGGTCCCGTTCGAGCTGCGGCAACTGTAGGTCACTTAGAAAAGCGTCTATCGCCTCTCCCTGGTCTCCTAGTGCACCCTTATATAAGTCCTCGTAATACGCCCGAAAGCCATCTAATATTTCAGATTGCGTGTTACCGATGCAGCCGCCTCCTCCCCTCAAAGCCAGGATCGGGTGACTGCTCCTAGTGGGGTTCGCCAGCCAGGCTAGGAGTGTGCCAGTTTTATCTCCCTCCGCGTGTGATTTTGTCAAATATGTTCTATAATCAAAACTGCGAAGGCGCTCTACCTCCACTGCCACCGCTTCCCTCGCGTCGCTAACCTTCCTCTGAAGCTCGGGCCGGTTGGGGCGCCTTCGCTCAGCCTCCCTCAGTTTATGCTCAGCCTCCCTCAGTTTATGCTCAGCCTTCTCTAAGTCGTCCAGCAGGGTCCTACGCACCCCCGCATATTTCCCTATGCAGTGTCCTCTGTTTTGAAGGCGTCCCACTCCACTGCTCTGGTGGAAGCGGAACCCTCATTCTCTATAAAATATTGGGAAATCCTCTCTCCCAGCTCACCACGGAATGGCGGGTCATCCAGCGTGTCCGGACGCAGCCGCCACTTCGGTATCGGCGGCATCTCAGTCATCCAGTTCAGTGTTAAGAGTAGTGGGTTGTGGTCGGACAGGGTACGCGCCAGATACTCAGTCCTGGCTACTGCAGGAAGCACCGATTGGGAGCACAGAAAGGCATCTATGCGGACATGGAGGTCATGCGGACTGGAGTAAAATGAATAGTCTCGTTCTGCTGGGTGTTGTGCGCACCAAGCGTCTGTGACTCCCCATTTTTCCTGCCAGTCTGATCTGCATCTCGCTAGCCTATGTACTGGGGATGTATGCAGTGGAGGATGTGATCTATCTAGTACCGTGTCCGCTACGGAATTGAAGTCCCCTCCCATCAAAACAGGACCTGTGAGATAACTGGCCAGTTCCCCGTATAACTTTGTAAAGTAGTTAGCCTGGTCTACATTGGGTGTATAGATACTGCTGAGCACAACGTGTCGGCCTCGAAGCTTGCCCTCGACTACCACAAACCTCCCTTCAGGGTCAACTATATGTCTGGTTACTTGAAAAGGAGTACCCGCCCGTATCCATATCAATACCCCTCTAGCAAAGGCAGAATACGTGGTATTGAACAAGTGCCCTCTCCACCTACGCTGCAGCGCGATTCCCTCTGTCTTCGTCAGGTGGGTTTCTTGCAAAAATGCTATGTGTACCCCTCTCCGAACCATATGAGCATGAATCTTGTGCCTCCTTGCCATAGTATGCAGCCCCCTCACATTCCAAGACACACATTTTAACGATCCCGCATTAGCCATTGTCCCACAGTGTTCCGTTCAACTCAAGCGTGGTTCGCCTCCTGGCATCAGCGTGACACTGTTCCCGGCCCCCCACTGAACTTCCCCTTCCCCCCCCCTCCCCTTCCCCATGCCTAGAGCCACCCCAACTTCTCCAGGCCTCCCCCCCCCCCCCCCCCCCCCAGAACAGGACCTAACCCCGAAAGAGCAGCTCCCATCCAAACTGTGTACGAGCCAACGTGCTCACAAGTTCTTCTATTCCGCAGTCTGCACTACGGAGGCCTTAAGGGCCCTAAGGAGCGTGTACTAGTCTCAAGCACTTTAGTCTCAGTTCCCACTCCTCCGCCCTACAATACGCAGTAGAACTCACGGTGATCTAGCCTTACAACTGCCTGCTCAGGTGGGCAAGGCGGTAGACCCAGCAACGTCTATTCCAGTAAGAGCGCCATTGCTGACTCTCAGCCCTCAATTATGTTCTCCGATGTTTGTGGCGTGATCGTCGGGCCCTTCATGTTGCCAAACTCCGATTGTTCTGTCTCTGAGCCCGTTCCCTGTTCTTCCGAGCCCGAAGCTCTCCCCGATTGGGCGAGCGCCGAGCCCGAGACGTCCATTACCGCCTGCAACGCCGCCCTTCTCTCGTCCTCCGTTTGAGACTCCGTAGGTCTTCTGGATCTCTGGCTGCGCCCACGGTGTCTCTGCGACTTCTCCACTAGTTGCTTCTGCCGTTCCTCCTCCGCTCTAAACCGGGCCCCGTCTGTGCCCGCTTTGTAAGTGTCCCACCAGGCCCATGCCTCCGCCGCCGTGGGGAAGAACAGCGATTTCTCATCCACTACCACTCGGAGTCTAGCCGGGAAAAGGAGCGAATACTGTATGCCTTCAGTTCGCAGTTCTTTCTTGATGGAGAGGAAAGAGGCCCTTAGCTTCTGAGTCTCGAATGTGTAGTCTGGGAATAGCGTGACTCTACTATTGTCCACTTGGAAGGGGCCCGCTTCCCGGGCTCTTTGTAGAAGCCAGTCCCTGTCTTTATAGTGTAGTAATTTGACGACCACTGGGCGAGGCGGTAGGCCCGGTTTCGGGGGTCTGGCCGGTACCCGGTGCGCCCTCTCCAGCGTGAAAAAGGGCGAGAGGCCTTCCGGGGCGACAGCTGTCTTCAGCCATTCGGTCAGGTAACCCACCATGTCTGAACCCTCTTTTTTCTCCGGAAGGCCCACTAGGTGTACATTGTTCCTCCGACTGCGGTTTTCGGCATCCTCCGCCCGCCTCTCCAGGGTCTGTATGCGTTCCAGAGCCTCTGTGAGTCGCCCCTCCATAGTCTTGTGTGCCGGCACTATGTCCTTCAGAGTTTCTTCCGCCGATTTGACCCTGTCCGCCAGCTTTCCGTGGTCCGCTCGGAGGAGGCCCAGCCCCGTCGACACCTGCACAATATCTTGATGTAGAGCGTCTTTCGTGGCCGCGATAGCCTCCAGAATACGGTTCTGCATCTGTTGCAGTTCAGTCGAGGTCTGCGGGGCATCTTCAGGTGTTTCCGTGGGTGGGTGACCATCTCCCTTCGCTCCCCTTGGCTTCCCCATCTTGTGGCGGGGTGGTTGGTTGTACCAGAGCCCCAGCGAAGCCCACCGGCACCGAGGCGGCCCGCGACACGGGTAATCAGGGGGGCAACGGTCAAGCAGGCCGATCCCGATCGCGGGTCACCTCGGGTCTCACAGTTCCCTCACGTGTCTGCTCCCCTCAAGGGTCCGGTCAGGCCGGCGCGGTGCTGGTTCTCAGCGCAGGTCCCTCACGCCGGGGCGGGCGATCACCGTTCACTCGCTCGTGGTCTGGCTCAGTTTCCCCCGCCAGCGCAGGCCAGGTAGGCACCCAGGGTCCAGAGCCAGCGACGGGGCGTTGGGGGCGAAGGCGCGCTGGGCAGTTTGCGATTCCACTGCCCTTAAGGATCCACCACTTCCAATACCAACAGGCACCCCTGGGTTTGCGAGGATACAGCCAGCGCCCGTGTCAGGGGGGGCCCACGTGGCAGTCTCGGCCCACAGAGCACGAGCAGCGGGGACGTCCAGGCAGCGAGCGAGCCCCGCCGCGCACCGCGGCGCCAAGCCTGACCCAAGGCTCCGCCTCACCGCAGCTCCCGGTGGTCCCCAAGTCGCCCGGGAGGGGAGGGCAGTCCGCCGCCACCACGGAGCGCTCCCGGGATCCGCAACAGCCGGTAGCGTTCAAGGTTAGCGGGGCAATGGGCCGGGGCCCGATGTGAGGTCCCAGATCAAGCCCAGGGTCTCAGAGGCGGCTCCGTGATCACGTCAGGAGGCGGTGTCGGGGGTCCACAGATCATCGGTGGTCGGGAGGGCCCGGGTCCGCTGCAGGCCCCAAGCCGGGGGTCGCGTAGTTGTGCGCCCCGGTGGAGGGATAACTAGTCGGGTCAGGGCCTCGCCCGGCAGACGAATCTCCGCCCAGCTCACTCTTCCACGCCGACCGCAGGTGGAGCTTCCGTCGCGGCAGGGCGCCGCTCGCCGAGGCCCCGACAGAGATTCGGGGCAGCGGCCGTCTCACAGGGCTAGGTTCCGCCAGGGCCCAGCAGCCGGGGAGTCTCGTAGGTCTGCCGGCCAGGTGTGGGGTACAGCGAGACTCGCCCGGGGCCGGGAGCCGGGCTCTTGCGTCTCGAGCCGGGATGCGCCTCCGCTGGATCAAGCCGCACCGGGCAGGGGTAGGCTCCTTCGAAATATGCCTCTCAGTCCTCAGTCTGCCGACAGCTCCGGTCGTGTAGCTAAGGCCTCTGTGCGGTCGCCATTTTGTGCGGCGCCGGACGCTCTGCTCCCCGCCGGCCTCGAGCCGTTTCGCAGCGGCCAAACGGGCGCCGTCAGCCCCAAAGCAGGCACTGGGGTCCGCAGTCTGGGTTCCCCCCCAGGTTTCCAGGGGAAAGCCCACGTTCACAGTGGATTATGTGCAGGATTAGCGGGCGGAGGTCGGGAGCCGCTTTAGGCAGCGACCATCTCCGTTGGCTGCTAGCCACGCCCCCTAAACCACAAGTTTAATGATGATATAATGTATTTATTATATTTTAAACAGTGCCAAAATGTCTATGTCTCACATTCTTAAAGTCAAATCCCCAGACTCAACACATTGAATGGCTATTATTACCTTAGAAGTCTGTGCACAGTTTGAAACTACGATAGGGTATCCAACATGGGTCCACGAGTTTCATAGCTTGTGTACTCTGGCCACGGCCCACAGTCTATGGCATGGGCCTAACACTGGTCCACGATTATCATAATTCACAAATAGGTACTGATGGCGCGCGGAGTTACCTGCTCATTTACCATACTCACCTTGGCCCATAAACACACACACTTTGAACAGGTAAATCCGACTTTCTACTAATATTTCGCCAATCAGGATTTTTATTTTACTTAGGACCTATGCCCATTGACTTACGCGAAGTTAAAGCCTTTTCAATTAGAAAAATAATGATCAAAGCAATTGTATGTAGAAATATCACAACATTTCCTTTAGGCATTGAAATATAGGGAAGGGAAAGAATAGGAAACATATGATGTAATTCCCACACAAATTATATTTACCTAGAATGGTGTGAAGACCAACCCTGGCCACAGGCTAGGACAAAGGACAGGACTCCCGATAGTTCAGATGCCAACAGGCTAAAACAAGTGCAGACCAGAACCAAGACAGATGCGGACCAATATGGATCAGGACAGGACAGATGCAGGTCAGGACAGGTACCCTCATCTAAAGTGCAACGCCAGCGTCACACCCCTCTCTGCGGCCAACAGTCGGACCCCGATTGGGTTATCGATTCTTCTCCCTCATAACCCAGATTGGGTTATCGATTCTTCTGACAGAGTGCTCCGCCAGCACCTCTGCTCTCGATCCCCTATTGAGTGCGTTGGGTCAGTGACAGGTCAGCTATTCGGACAAGTCGTACAATCTAACTAGCTAAGCCTACCTTAGTTATACCATTTCCCAGGGCAATGTACCACTCCCCAGTGTTGCAAATCCGTGTGTTCCCTCAATTTGATTGGTCAAAAGGCGAAGAGAGGTCATCACACCATACCAGTATGAGATCATTTGATTCAATAATGCAAATTATCTTTCCCACCCATAACATTATTTTCCCATGCACTTTATTCCACCCAACAATGAATGTTCTAATAGTAAATACAATGTTAAAATCTTTTAACAAGTTGTCTTCCTCTTGGAAGTTCATAGGGTCAGGTTCCCAGGTGCATTGCAGGCAAGACTGTCGTTGGCACAAGTTCAATGCCATGACTTGAAGACTCTTGAGCTCTTCTGCGCAGACACAGCATTTTCAATATGGAGTACGGCAAGATTACATCAGGCCCAAATAGAAACTAGTAACAAAGTCAAAAAGACAGTTTTAGAACAAGGAATAAATGAATGCACTGTATACCACTTATCTCTACTCTATTCCCATTATTTTATTTTAACTATAGCATTAATAGTTAAGCAGAACGAACAATGTTTAGTACAAGCAGCAGCATAAGCATTAGCATGTGAAACATAAAGCAGGCATCTTAAATTCTAGTGCGCAGAAGCAAAGATTTCCCACCAAGACAGAGAGGACGTCACACCACGTGAGTGTGGTAGACGCATGCGCAGTGAAATTCCCGTGTTGTGGCGGCCATATTAGATCACTCGAGTTACTGTTAGTAAAAGCACATATGCAAGCTTCCCCAGCTTACTAAAAATGTTGTGTGGTGCAATTATTATTAAGACAAACATGTTGATTAATACATTAGAGGTTATTTCGAGGGGATTGAATCCGAGCAAGTCTCTTTACGTGTGAAACCTTGCTCCATCAGGGCAAAGTCTGGATACTTTGAGGCAAGTAGGTGAGTGTTGATGCCTTTCAGTTTTAACAAAATACGAAAGTTTGTAGACCCCATGTAATGATTATATTCTTTTTAAACTTTGAGGCAGCTTTTGGGGGTCCAAGGACTGGGGAGAAAAGTTTGTTAACCCTGCCCTCTTACTTACATGGTCTTTAATTTTTCTGGATGTGGGGATTAGGCACCGGCTCTTGTAATCAGCTCTGAATTCCCGACCCCAAAATGGATGAGGGTAGGAAATGCTCTTTCATCCAATGAAAGTCTTTTATTGCTTTAATTTGGATCTGCAAACTATTCTCTTTTGAAGCAAGCCCACCCGACAAATTTTTCAAAACCTACTAAATGGATTTAAACCTAGCAGAGGCACGACTCTGAGTGAAATTCTAGTTTCATGCCAAGTTTGTTGTAGGTCTTTTTAGCGTTGTTTTACTTTTTTTTTTTTTTTTACTCTAGCTGGTAGCAAGGATTCTTATTGAAGGTAAAATGGAAAAATTATTTTTTTACCTCCTTTTAATCCCCCTACTCCCTCCACACACAGACCAATCTGCAAAAACACTTGCCATTCTAAACGTAAAGTGGATAAACATTTTTTCCAAGTTTTGTGCATATTTTTTGGCAGTTATTAGCAAAACAGAATATGGCTTCTCATTGAAACTGCTGAACTAACTATAGCTATAGTTTTTATCACCCAATATATAATGTATTATTATTAGTTAATATTGCCACTGTGCTTTATTATGGAGTTTAAGGCAGAATCTTAATTCCATTACTTATTTGGGGATGTTCCTAACATGGACTGAAGCACCCTACAAAATAGTCTTTCAGCTCTCTGACCATTTCTGTCTACTAACGTGGTTTCTAATTTGTACCACAGAACCTGTTTTTGGAAAGCTCGTGGCTTATTTCTAACTGAATGCTTTATGAGCAGTGCTCTGAATATTTGCAGCAAAATCGAAAAAGACCTTTTATCTCATTAACCTTCAATTTCTCCACTTCCAAAGTGTGCCTTGTTTTCGTGCTCAGCTGTTATCCACTGACATGCTGCAAATTCTCCAGCCTTGTTTTTTTTTCACCTTTTATCCCCTGATCAGATTAACAGCTGCACCGCGGCCACATCTCTGACAGGTCTTTCCTGCAAGATGAGCAGAGCCATACATTTCCCTCGCCAGTGGTCCTAAAGACAGTGGTGGTTTGATGAGATCCTGTCAGCGGTGGACAGCCGGCGGTGCGTTCATGGAAATGAAAGAAATAGAATTTCTAGGAGTGGGCGCTGAGAACAAGTTTTGAAAAAATAAAAGTTTTATCAGAATTAAGCTGTTCCTCTACTTTGAGTGGCATCTCATCTTTGAGATGTATCAACTGTTAGAAAGATTTCAAAGGGTAATGCTCGCATTAGTACTGTGTCCAACTGCAAAGTCACAGATTTAAACTCTGGTTTGTTGACGAGGTGTTATATTCTCTAAGTTTGATGCTGCGATTACCAATTAGTTGGCCTATAGTGATGACATTGGTATGAAATCATCTGCTAGTGTACTTGGGCATATTTTAATTTAGCGGCAAGCCTCCATACTTGTCCCGTTCAAAAAGATTGAGAAATAAGCAAAGCTTCTTTGAAGCATATGCTTTTCAAACGACAAAAAAAAAATCTTAGTCTGTGCCCCAGCTTCTTACTTTTACATGCAATACAAAGGCTGGTAAATGAGACTTTGTATTTACTTATTTGACCGTTTGTAAATGGGAGATAGACGCCGCCAGGGGTTAGTCGTTTCTTGCTGCTTTTCCACCAGGGAGTGTTTTTCTTGTAGAAGAATACAGCTGAAACCAGTTAGAGGTATGTTTTTTCTAAAAAAAAAAAAAATTTAAAAGCTAGAAAATAGCTCAGTTAGCAGCTGATCTTTCTTTCACGTTAAATCTGCACCGGCTGGAGATAAGATGGGAGCCATTTCAAACTGATGTTTGAGGGTTCCCTCGTTATACCAAACGCTACACACAAGGATAGTCCCCCCAAAAAATCAAATTGCATTGCTTTTGCTCATCATTTTCTTTTGAACGAATGGGGTTTGGGAGTGCCACATTTTACCATCTCCCTTTCACTCTTGTCATTTGATGTTTATTTTTAATAGAGGTATTGTTCTCCTTCATTTAGTGTACGTCTTCTAACATGGGCGATTTTCTCTTTCACTCGGTCTTCAACCATATTCTGTTGATTTTATCAATGCAGCCCTTTTTCTCTCTGTGCATTTCTGACTTTTCTGTCACTATCGCTTAGTTTTAACGTTTCACTAAGTCACTCTGGCTTTATATTTTTCAAATCCCTATACTGTTTCTCCCTTTCACTACCTACCTGTTACTGTTATAAACAAATAAAAATAAATTGTAGATCCTTCCCTTCTATCCCTCCACTAACCTTTTCAATCCAAATACAGACTAACATGTCCACCACTCGGAGTAATTTCATATTTCACTATACTAATTCACCACTAATCCTTTATGGGTTCCGGAATAGTGTGCTACTCGCTGAAAAAGCACTTCACACCCCATCAGGGGTAGCAAGAGCTATATAAATGCAAACCTTTTTAACGCTTCTACTTCGCTATCCTTCTCAATTCAAATAACTGACTAACATATCCACCACTCAAATTACTTTCATATTTTCACCATACTAGTTCACCACTAACACTGTATGGGTTCCGAAGTAGCATGCTACTCGCCGAAAAATTACTTAAACACTCCCATCAAGGGTAGTAAGCGCTATATAAATGTAATTACAATGCAATATCTTTCTGACACTAACTCAGTAACACTATCTTTCCTCCAGGTACCTCTTTTCATCAGCCCCCCTCTGGTCTCAAGTGCAGATTATGTGCTTGTGGTACCATGGGATGGCACTTTTTGAAGAGCAATGCTACGTTTTGCAATTCTTCTGTTTTCTGATCTCACACAATGCATACCTTGAGGTGAATTCTCAGAGAAAAAGAATTCTTAATTTCTTTGCATATAGTAATATTGAAAAATAACGGCCAATTCTAACCAAACACTACTCCTTCAAACTGACAAGATGGTCAATTAAGTTAATGCTCACTGTAGACATTTCGTGACTTTCTGGTCATGAACACAGTCAATGCCGCTCACCCTTCAGAGGTTAGCGAATTGCGTGCCATGAAATAACAGTAACACAGATTGTTTACAGCACTTACAAATGATAAGTGTGAAAAGCTGCATGGGGGGGGGGCAACGTGACTCATGATCGGCTCAACATCCTGTGATTCTGGGCTTCCAGTAACTTTGTCATGCTCAACAGCAGATGTGCTGCAAGACAACATGGCTAAAAAACCATTCACATTGACAAGGCCAATAGCTCGGGCATTGCTGAGACTAATGGCTTTGCCAATGCTTGTTTTAACATTATGATGTCCCAAAGAGGAGAAACTAGCCTTTATCCTTGTTGGAAAGCACGGGCACCAGATGTGTCCCACACTGTCAGTCAAGGGTCTGTATGATCCTGTGGACTCTACTCCTTGAGGGCCGCTGGGCTCCCTTTCACAACATACCTCCTCCCAGATTCTGTAATCTGAACTTGCAACCTACTGGTGCTTTATTAATATCTCATTTTACCAGTGCAGGGCAATGGGTGAAGCTCCTGCCAGTCCCAAGATAGAGTGCTAACCAGTGCATCTTAGCGCATGGGCATGCTGGCCAGTTGCCCGGGGGCCCCACGAGCATAGGGGACCCAGGCAGACCAGAATTTAACACAAATTTACTGTTAAACGTTTGTATTCCTGTGAGTGGTTGTGTAGGCAGGGCCCAGTGCACTGATTTGCCCATGGGCCTATAATGCTGTTAACACTGCCTTGGTGCTAACACAGGAGTACCTCGCTTGGTGCACGTAGGCAAGGATTGATCTGGTATAATAAGGAGGAAAGTGTTGAGTGATCTGTAATGCCCAAAGATAAATCATTACCTCAACTATATCTTCCACCAACGAAGGGAAGGAGACCGCATTTTAAGTCACTGTCTTCCCTATGGCAGACCTAGCTCACAAAAAGTACAGCTTTTCTGCCTCGCTACGTATCCGAGAAAGGACCAACCTATGTGCCGGTTTGTGTTGGCACGTTGCGCGCTTCCCTCTTTTGATCCAGCACAGTGAATAGCCGCTTTTTCTCGTCTTGCACATACCATTTGATTTTATGATGTGTATATGCCACTCTTTTTCTATTAAAAGAACAAAGTCAGGCAGAAGGGAGCCGAGCAAGCAGCTGATAGCTGGGAAAATGCCAGAGGTGAATGGAACTGAGCGCGTTCTATTGTCTGTCTACTCGGAGCTGCCAATTAAAAAATATCACCCTACAGATGGGCTGTGGATGCCAGCTAACAGCATGCTAGGCTCCCGGGGCGTACGTACCAGAACGTTCCAGTACATTCCGGCCTTCCCAAGGTGGTTTACGACATGAACATGTTTAGAGAACCCATCAAACGAGCACCCGTGCTTTGCCTTTTAATGCCATGGGTAAGAGAAACTGAAATGTCCATTCGCCTGCCATCCCAAAGGTTGACCACAGCGAACTGCTTGAACTTTCCCCCGCTTTGAAGTGTGAAATTGGCTGTAAAACTAAACTCATAAAGTCTCGCATTTTTTTTTTACGTCTTCGACTGGGAGTTTAAAGGTGAGCTAGACATGAAGCGCTAAATATTTCAAAGTATTTATATTGTTGACAGGCATCGCCAGTGTGGAAAGCTGCTCAGCTGCTCAGGGCCTCACAGCTACTTACAACTAAGGGGCCCCAGCACCAGAACACGCCTTTGAAACACTTCGGTGTTAAGAGGCCCAGGGAGGAGAGAGGTGCAGCACTTCAAGGCCCAAGGGAGGAAGATAGGGGCCCTCCCATCCGTGGGCTGTAAGGCCTTCTAAAATCTAATCGCTGCATTTGCATGATAACAGCCAATAGATGGGTACTTAAAGTGCCTTTCGATGTGAACTGGGATGTCCTGCATATTTCAGGGCTCATGACAAAAGAAAGAACCATGTTTCATCAGCCATGGGCATTACTCACCTAGGATGGAAGAAAGCAGATCCCCCAGCATTTCTCAATCCAATGAAATAATCGCAGGAGTGCAAAGGAGATGATATTGACTATAATGGTCTAAAAAATAAGAAAATCCAGTCTCTCAGCAATGAAGGTAAAATGTTATATGCTCTCAGGGAGATTTGTTTACTTAAGTTGTTAATGGCTCTCACAGAATTACCTGCCCCAGTACTGCATAGTAGCTGCTTCCTTTTTCAGCGACCTGCAGCAGGAAGCCGGGGGCATGACAAGGCCTAATAATGGGCAGAGGATTTGGGAGGTTGCCCTCAGGTCATAAACATGAAGGTCTTGAGGTCGAATGGGTCAGCACAGTGAGGAGGAAACAGCACATAAGGTTAACATGTGGATGCTTGACATTAATACTTTGTATTATAGCACTGCACTGAGAAGTATTTGTTAAAAGTAATAGTTTTTAAACATGAATTTAGAACTATTGCTGCCCCCGCCCGAACCATGGTGATCGTGCCATTAGTGAACTAAGAGGCAAGGCAGTTGTCATGTGAACCCCGTTTGTGGCCCAGATTCTTATAGATAGAGCAACATTATTGTCTATTAAATCAAACACAATTCGTTTTTGTACTCATGTATTTGAAGGTGAATAAAAGAAAAATAAGGATTGGCAAAATAAAATATTTGCCTACGGTTACACAATTTGGTTTTGCGGGGAAACACTGATTAATCCAGGTTTTTTGGTTTCAGTTTGTTCAAATCATCTACTAAATAGCTCTCTTTTTAATCTCGAATGTTAATGTTCTATTTTTACACCTTGGTGTATGGGGGTAGAGTGAGGGTGGTATGCAGAAACCATATGAAAGTACAGCTTGTGATGGGCTCATGGTTTCAATGGGACCTCGAGCTGATCCAGAGCCAGTCTTCAGGCTTGAGCCTGACTCGAACTGTCAGTGGTTTGCCCATCTCTGCAAGTAGGTGTCAGTCTGTTGTGGGAGCGAATGTATAGCCAACGTAGGGAATAAATAACCTAGACATGGGGTACTGCATCCACACCCTTTCCTCCTGCAGGGAGGGCTATGACAGGTGTGGGGAGGAGAGAGAGGGATGCAGGGAGTGTGTCAGAGCGCATTTACTTCTGCTCATGAATGAGCCATTGTGGAAAATGCAATGAGCTCATGCAGGGAGCGATGCAAGGGGTGCTAAGAGTGCGAGCAAGTGAATGGTGGGTGAATAGTGCTCCTCAATGGAGTGTTGTGGGATTGCATCGAATTATTGCACGGAGGAGAGTAAGTGCTGTAGGGAACTTCTGTAATGAGTGCTGTAAGGGGTACAGACTGCTCCCGCAGGGAGGAAAAGGAGGGGTGCATAGCCCTCCTGCAGTGCACTGTGACCAGATGTCGAGCCGATCCCAACATCACCAGCAACTGGAGCGCCGCTTTGGCCTGGGGTTCTTCCCTATCCGCTATCCCATAAGTGTGATTGCCCTCATCAGGGCCTCATATGTCCTCTCCTCTAGGGGTAGCAGGACTCCCATGTGGAAACAGTCTCCCACCGTCACAAATCCGACTTCAGTCCATTCACTCATCTGCGCAGCTGTAAAGAAGGACAAAGGATCGTGATGTGGGAGGCCCACATGCGGCAGGGCAGGGACCTAGAGTGGTGTCCCCCCAGTTTACCGTACACATCTGCATCAGCGTTTAAGTGTGGTAGGTAGCAGTGGCCCAGGGTGTGGGAACTTCACAGCTAGCAGTAGCAGCTTGTTTAGTAAGGACCCCTAGTTAGGATCCAGGCCGATGGAGCCAAGCTCCTCTTGATGGGAGCCATCCAATCATCAGGTGACCCACTGGAACTGAGCTATCATGAAATTGTGCTCGAAGTCTGGGGCTCCCAGCCCGCCCTTCCAAGGTAATCGCCTAAGGGTGGCCAGGGAGAATCTGTGGTCGCTCCCAAAATCAATTCCCTAAGGAAAGAATCTAGCGGTTGGAACCAGGATCCTAGCACTCCAACAGGTAGATTGCTGAATTAAAAAAGCAATCTCAGGAGCATCACCATCTTTGAAATCTCAATACCTGCCGTGAGCGGCAGTTTGAGAAATCTCAAGAAGGGAACGCATGACTGGAGAGAGTGCAGCCTGCCCCAACCCCCAGGTTGCTCTCCCGTAGATCCTCCAATGTGTGGTACATTTGGATTAAAGATGTCGGGGACCCACACCAACCCAGGCGGGATACCTGGCGACTGTGTGAGATCATGTACTACCTGGAAGAAGTAGATCTTGGCCCGGTTGACCCACAGGCCTGATAGGGCACCAAACTCCTCAATGAGCCGTACCATGTGGCCGGCATCCAAGGCTCCGTTCGCCATGTATAACAAAGGTTTATCAGCATAGAGTGATATTTCATATTCGCATTCCCTTACTGGGATGCCCCTACCTCAGCCATCCAGCCTGAGCAGTTCCGCCAATGGGTCGATTGCTATAGCAAACAAGAGGTTGGATAAAGGGCATACTTGGTGTGTTTCTTGGTTGATATCATATTGCCTCAAGATTGTGATGCCCGTTCGCACTCTGGCAGTTGGATGAGAATAAAACAGCGGGGCCATCAGCCTCCCAGCCCTCCCCTCTTCTTTGTGCGTCCTATTGATGTAGTCCTTATAATTGTGCCCCCTAAGGCAATCTAGTGCTAAGCTGTACTGTTCCTTCGCAGTCAATAAGTGTGCCAGCGCATCTGGGTCAATGCTTAGAGTATTGTCTAATGTGTGCCGGATATTGTCCAGGGCTCGCGATTTGTTGTCCAACTCCCTCCACACACCCACAAACCGGCTCAGACACTGCCCTCAGATTACCACCTTAAAAGTCTCCCACTCAACTAAGCAATCAAACTGCCGTACCGTGGTTGACTTCAAAATACCTCATGTTAGCCTCCCGTAGGGAGTCTCTATAGAGGGTGTAAGTTAGGGCTGCCGGGCAAAGCTGCCATGTGGGTGTATCTGGGCGTTCATCCCCCAGCCAAAAGCCCATTAGCAGTGGGCTATGGTATGAGAAAGTGCGAGCCAGATAATCAGTCTGAGTCACATATTGGCTCTGTCAGCTCGAGCTGGTGGCATAGTAATTGGTGTTGGTAAAATTTCATTTTATTATGGAAATCATTGTCAGGCATGGGTTCATATTCAGTCTCTCTAAAGAGAGTTTTGAGATGTATTTGCATCACACCTGCTGTTTGTAGGCCTACTGATTTTAGGTGAGTACAAGGGAAAGATGTTGGTTCAGAACTGCAATCTCTTTTTGTCTGCATGTTTGTTCGGAAAGATTATATAGTAATACCTGTTCAGTTTGCATTAGTGAAGTAAGATAAAATCTTAAACATAAACAACAACTAACCTAGCTCTCTCTATACTAGCTCTTTATTTAATTTACATTCTGGGTACATTTACTTTCATATTCTATTTCTCACAGTACCCGTAGGACCAACATTGTACCCTTAATATATTATTACTGACTTGTGTATCAATGTTGAATAGCCGTAAGATAAGAATATACATAAGGCAACTATTGTAGGGCCTCTGTGAAAACCAGGTAGCAGTGTGGTTTAATTTCCTTCATCTCCAGATCTGTCAATTTTTTTTTTCAAAATTCTTAGCAAATGTTTTTCCCACAGTATTTTGGTAGTCAGGTCGATCTGTAGAGGACATGCTAATTTCTTAAGTTAGACATTGTACCAATGCAATAAAGGCAATTGTGCTATGCCACCAACTGGGTGGTCACTCGAGTGCTTCTGAATTTGGAGAGTTTGAGTCATTGATGTGACAAATACCTCACCGTCACACTATTTTACTTAAAGAGGGTTTTCTTCCCTTTCAAGTCTTGGATATTCTGCTGCATTGGTAATGACGAAACCGAAGAATGAAATCGCTCCACAGTTGGGATGCTGTGATTATAACAGATATCTGGTATTATGTTGATTCTTTGATGATTAATGACCAGAGGTAGTTCTCATGTTTAGAATGGAAAACCTCTGAAACCAGTTCCTAGTGCAGGAAGGTTGTGGGAGAAGATATCTGTATTTCCCACATTGAGAGCCTCATTCACATCAGAGACATATGCTTTTGAGCAGATAAACACATTTTGGAGATTTACTATTATTACCCAGACTACAGCAGTGGAGACGTAGGCAAATTGTAGCTGTTCCTCCATATGTCTACAATACATGCCAACAGACCCATTGAGGCGGGCGACTACCAATTTTGTAAGCCTATACTGGCTTTATTTAAGCTGTATCATGCCTAAAATTGCCTCAGCTTCGGTTTAAGTCAGCAGGGGAAAGGGGAGGGGGGTGGGGGTGACTGTCCATTGATTAAAAAAAGTTTTTTTCATAGTCTCCCTCTATACAGTCACCATGTCGGCACGTATGGTCTACTGCCCTATTTTCTCCTGAGCATTTTCTTTTGCACACAGTTCACTGAAGTAGCTGTGGTGGAAATGCACTTTTTTTCTTCTTATAGCTATGGAAAATCTTCCATTGTGAATTTTCCACAGAAGTAAGCTTCATCTCTGGGCGTAAATATCTGTATATTCTGGTTCTTTTAATCCTGAATTGTTATTTGCATTTGCTGATGATCATTTTTGTAGGTGTGGGCAACAATTTTATAAATGGACACACAATTGTTTGTTTTTATGGATTCGTTACTAAACTGGTTGTTGTCGTTAACATTTCTCTATGCTATTCAAAATACTTTTCTTTGCATTCGGACAACATTTGTCATCATTTCACTCATGGCAAACAGCAAACTGTTCAGTGGTGGTTATATTTTGATGCAGCGTTCTTGGGATGGTGGAGCTAGTAGCGTTGACGTCATCTTTGTGCTCAACTTTCCAACTTATTGCTTTTTGTCTCCTTAGTGGACGTTCTCTTCATCAGCAGCATTAAGGTGTGAGCTCTTGGATGTTGTGGAAGACGGGGTAGTGCTATGTGCATGGAGTACTGCAGCATTTTCATGAAATGGCAGGGTACTCAGGTAGAGATCAGTGTCTAACCAACTAATGCCATGGTGGCACCGCCCCTCGTACTAACCTTTATGTTCTTCCCTCACTACCTCTTGCAGATCAGCATCAGCTAGCACTGCACAATAATAGGCAAGCACCCTCTTCAACTGCCTGACAAGGTCATGTTTGCTGCAGTGACAAATCCAATCCTACTTTTTTGTGGTCTTGATTTGTGATATTTTTCATATCTTTTTCTAGGTCTTTAAAGAGACTTTAGATTTGCTAGCAGTTTAGGTCCTGTTCCTCCATCTGCTTTTCATTTCAACGGGAAAGGTCAACATGGCGGTTCAATCTCCCAGTCATAAGGGTATAGGCACCTAGGGTTTCTACTTGAAGGGGGAGTGTTTTACTGTTATGTGATTGATCAACTATTGTAGGTTTTGAAAGCTTTTGCAGGTTTTGAAATCTTTTGCAGTTCCATTTCTCATATACACAGCCTCACTGATGATTCTGTGGCTTCTGATTTACTCCATACGTTCCTAAAGGTCATAGTCAAGACACTTTCAAGAGACTCTGGTTGGAGTGCTTAGGTGTTGTGTTGGAATATTGACAGTGCCTGAGCTTGTTGCTAAGCATTACATTTTAGCATGAAGGTGCACATTGATGTTTACAATACATATATCATAAACCTAAGACAGTAATTGACTACCTTGGTGAGTGGTAGATGGCTATGAATTTATATTATATTCTGCACATTGCTGTGCGTATTAAGGCTTTTCCATGATTTTCGTACCAAAAAGATAATTGTGTATTTCCAACATGCACTCTCTGGTTACAGCCGTATTTGCACGTTCCTTTTCTTAGTTCACTCTAATTTGTATGTCCAATACTAGTGCTTTATGGCAACTTGACAAATGTTTGTAGGGTCTTGAAAAACATGACATAAAAAAAATATATATGAAGGTTCCATCCTTCCTTTTTGCACCTGAGTAAAGGATTCCGCCAAGCTTTTTATTTTCTTTCTGAAGATTACCTTCAGGTAGACGTTTCATAATTAGTCTATGTTTAATCTCTGCAGCTGTCCTTTTGTACTCCGCATTTTTTGTCATTTGTAGCTGCAGTCATATGTCCTTCATAACCCTCAACTTCAAGATTTTATCGGATCTAAGTCTCTCCGAAAGGTATGATGTGGGATGATGTTACAGAGGTTGGCTGTGTTTATATGTGATATGTGATAGGACTGAAAATCATATCCTCTGGAGAGGAGTGTCCCTTAGCCCTTTGATTTGGAACACATTCTTATGATGAATTAATGGCCTCTTCGGGAACCTCAGAATGTTCAAAATGTTAGAAACTTTCTTGAACATATTAATTATTGGAAAAGTAAAGTCTTTCTTTGTTTCTATGGATTTTGGAGAAGCATCAGGAATTTTGTTAAGGAGCACCGGAGCACAAATCCAGTATGTAGTGAAAATAGCATGTCTTTATTCATATTTCAAATTAATTCCGAATAGCAAATAACTTGCTCGTTATCTTTTGACTTTTGATATTTTACATCCGTGAGGTGCTGCATCTCTCAAATAAAATATCTGCAGACAGGCTATCTTTTAACTGTTAGGGTAAAGTCTGAAGACCTATCTGTTCTAAAATTAGACATAGCCTTTCCCTCTCTATTTTAGAATTCGCAAGGTTAATGTAGATTAGGCCCTGTGTGCTTCATTCAGTGGAACTGGGCTACTTAAGGTCAGGACTCACTCTGAATAAGCGAGGAATGATAATCTACGTAGCAGAATAACAGCATCTTTCCTAGACTGAGACAGACTGAAAAAGTTGCTAAAATATGAAACTTGATCTAAACTCTATAATATCTTTACTTCCATTATCATCTGGAATTAGAACTGAGGTCCAGTCGCGTTATCTTTTTGCTTCAATGGGGGGGGGGGGGGACATCTTTCTACTTACCTTGCCCAAGAAACCTGTCCTACACCTGTCCTACACAGTCAAGGCGCAGACAAGATGATTTGAGGTTCAGTCAGGCTATGTCCGCATGGTACTTTTGTGGACTTTCTAGTGTTTCTCCTAAAAGCCAAATTACTTTAGACTTTGTGTATTTTTATTACATTTGTTTTTTAGAACTCAAACCTGTATATTATAGCACTTTGAATTCCCCTCCGTTTACCTGTTTGACATCTTACTAGACAGGGGACCTGCCAGTTTCTGGAAGATCTTTTGTTACCGGATCCCCCTAAATCCTACTACATTCATAAACCTGATGAACATGCAAGGAAAATGTTAAAAAGAAGACAACTTGCAGGTAAGCGTGGAACACTTCTTTATTCAGTTTTCTCACTACCACAGGTTCCAGTCAGCTGGAGGGCACTGTGGAATGTTCGCAAACACTGGAGGGGGATATACCATTGGGAGGTGAAGGGTAGGGGGAGCGGATCGTACCAAGAGGAATAGATTACAACACACCTTCCTGCATTGGGTGAAAAGAGACAGGGCGGCAGGGAGGGAGGTGAAAGGAGGAAAAGGGAAAGCAGAGAGATGCATAGCGGGAACAGGAGAACAGGGAAGAAGTAATTACATGCAAGTGCAATAACCATACCAACACAATAACTAGGCCTGCAAGGCTAAGCAGGAACAATGAGCGGCGTCTCTCACTTAACACAATAGTCTCTGGTCCACGTAGGTGTGCTTCTTGTTCTCAGAGATCTCCTGGTATCGACAACCTCTGTCTCTCTCTAGATTCCTACTGTTGCCTGATCGGACTCCACAGTAGGCTTCACAGGCAGTTCTGGAAAGAAACTCATAGAACATGGAGCATTTTTCCCCACAGCTGCAAGTCATGTGCGTGCCACTGCCAGTGCCCCCGCTCACCGTCATGTCTTGCGGTGCGTGACAGCACAGTGGAGAGAGACCCCATGCATCCAGCGCTGCACTTACCCCTCAAGAAGCACATCGCCAGCCTGCAACTCCGCTCCGATCTCCCACCCCCAAAGGGCGCATTGCACTCGCAGCCTGGTGCCCAGTACAGGAGCGTGGGAGCATTTAGACCAGGGATCGTGTGCGTGCAGCAGTGGTGAAAGGAGGTGCACATACTGAAGATGCTCCTCCTTTTGACTGTCTGGCTCCTTTTACCCTCTTGTTCTTCCTCCGTTGGGTTGGCTCCCTGGTTTTCTTTGGATTTGGCCCTCGTAACTTTTGGACTGGAACTCATGTGCGCCCCGCCATTTTGGGACCCTCTCCTGTTGTCGCTCTTGTCCTGGGTGCATCTTGCCATGTTGAGATGGTTTCCATCGATGCCCATGCCCCGGGTCCGCCATTTTGTTGATTCTTGTCCTTTCCTTTGGTCCCTTGGTTTCCATCCTGCTGACCTTCAGACATTTCTCTTACGCTGGACTGCCTTATCTCTTTCTCCCCCTCAGGTCGCCGTATCTCCTCTCACCAATCTCAGCCTCCAACTCTTCTCCCCATATACCGCTCTCTACCCCTTTTTATTTTAATGTTTTAATTTTTTTTATTTCTCTTTTCACTCTGTAAATATGTGATCTATACTTGTCAAAGCCGAATCACTGGTAAAATGGAATCCAGAGAAAATCTACTATTTGTATATATTTATATGTATATAGAGATAACTCTAACCACTAGTATATGTAGTAGACCTTTGTACTCACTACCATTCTTATGTGATTCTTAGAGTTTATCCATTTGTATCTCTTCCTTGAGTGACTTTACAACTTGTACATTTGCAATTTTTTCTATTTGTATCTCTTCCCCGTGTGACTTTACAACCTGTACATTTGCAATTTTTTTTCCTGTTTGTATCTTTTATGTAACTCATGTAATCCTAACTCCGTATGTATCGCACCTGGTTCTTTTGTAAAGCGCTCTGACACCTTTGGTTAATGTTTGCATTATAGAAAATCACATTAAATAAATAAATAAATGAGGGATGAATCTAACCATGCGCCATGTTTGTCCGTTGTCAAGATGGACTACATTTTTCCCTACCCTTGATATTCTGCAAGGATCGGAAAATCTAGACGCTACTTTCCTGCGCGCTTTGGGCAAGTCCACCCGGACCCATTCTCCCTATTTGAACATTTCGTTTTTGACATGTTTGGTCCTGTGATATCTGACCTTATATTTAACTTGATGTTCACCTACTCTTCTGGAGATTTTGCTACGATTTACCACACGTATCATTCCTTAGCAATACAGGTGGGGTAAATTTAGTCTTGGGGATCCTCCCTTTGATAGAGGTGAACAGTGAATAACCAGTTACACTATTGGGCGCAGTGCGATAGGCCCAAATAGTCTCCATTAAGGCTGAACATGCTGGTATCCCCATTACTTCTGCAGACATTCGTTGAACAAACGGTTGATCCGCTCCACTAATCCGTTTGCACGGGGACAATACAATGCAGATTTGTGTTGAGTGATGCCCCTGTGAGAGAGAAATTCTTTCATACTGTCCGAAGTGAACTGCACTCCATTGTCTGTTATGAGGGTGTCAGGTATTCCCTCCTCAAAGAATACGCTTTCTAATAACTGTGTGAGAATTCTTGTGTCTATTTGATGGACACATTTGTACACCACCCATCGTGTGTGATAGTCCACTAGTACTAGAATAAACCGTTCATTCAGTGTTTTAAGGTTGAGGGGACCTATTATGTCCAAGGCTAACTTTGACCATGGCCGATCAGGAACTTCAACAGGAGAGAGTGGTGGCTTCCAGGTTTGGTGAATTTTGTCACTGCGGCTACAGTCCAAACAATTTTTCACTACATTCTCCGTTATGGCATCCATCCCTGGCCACCAGTATTCCAAACGGATTTTTTTCTTAGTAAGTCTGCGTCCTAAGTGTCCTATGTGTGCTGACTCCACTATTTTTTTCCTTAAGTTCTCTGGTGGAATCACTCCCCTGCCCCCCCCCACCCCGCCCTGCAAACCAAACCTTCTTGTATGTTTAATTCCAGTCTTATGTCCCAAAACGTGTAGGAACGTTACTTTTGTTGTCAGACCAACCACTTCTGATAAGTTATTTGATGGAATTAATTTCTGCATCTGCTTGCATACAATTGTGCCATTCCTCTTTGTTTATTTATTTATTTATTTGCGGTTTTATATCGCGCTCGAATCGACGCCCGAAGGAGTATCTCTGCGCCCTAGGAACACCACAAGCACAGTCAGAGGGGAACATAAAAGAATTAATTTTGAAACGGAAAAGTTTTAAGCCGCTTCCTAAACATAAGATGTTCTGGACATTGTCTGAGAGCTAATGGGAGCTTGTTCCATAATGAGGGCCCAACAACAGATAGAGCTTTGCCTCCATGTCTGGCCTTCTTCTTTGCACGGGGCACACACAGTAGAGACTGGTTGCTGGACCTAAGGGAACGAGCAGGAGAGTAGGGTGTAAATTTGTTTTTTAAGTATGCGGGACCTAATCCGTTTAAGCTCTTGTGGATTATGCAGCATGTCTTAAACTTAATCCTTTGCCGGACCGACAGCCAGTGTAATTTGTCCAAAAGAGGTTTAGACGCAGATCTAGGGGGGGCGTTCAAGACCAACCGGGCCACAGTATTCTGTACAACTTGGAGTTTGGCTAATACTCCCTCATTTGCAGATAACAGGAGGCCATTACAGTAATCGATACGGCTAAGAACAAGAGCCTGTACCAATGTTTTCCTGATGCAGTCAGGGAGTAGTGGGAACACTTTGCGTAGAAGGCCTATCACGTGGAAACATGAGCCCACAATGTGGTTACTGTGCTGCTTCAGCGAGAGCTCATGGTCTAGTCGGACTCCTAGGTTCTTTACGACGTGTTTGGGGTCAGGGACTGGTCCGAGATCTTGTGGCCACCAGTCCGGGGTCCATAGGATTTTAGCCTCCCCGAACAGCATGACTTCGGTCTTCCCTACATTACACTGTAAGCAGTTTGATGACATCCACTGAGCCACAGCCTTCATGCCCTGGGAGAAGGAGGTTTTAACCTCGGTGGTGAGAGATTTGAAGGGAAAAAGGAGCTGTGTGTCATCCGCATAAGACACTGGGGTGAAACCAAAGGCTCGCATGATTCTAGCCAGGGGTGCCACATAGATGTTAAAAAGGGTTGGGCTCAAACAGGAGCCCTGTGGCACCCCCTTAGAAATCTCGACCTCCGACGAGCGATATTCACCCATGGTGAAACATTGGGTGCGGTTGGATAAAAAGCTCCTTAGCCAGGCCAGTGCCTTATCCTCAAGACCGATGTTTGCCAGCCGACCTATCAAGATGTTATGTGACACAGTGTCGAACGCTGCCGACAGGTCTAAAAGTATCAGGATAACGGAATAACCCCTGTCCTGATACTTATGCAGATCGTCCGTAACTGACAGTAGGGTTGACTCAGTACTGTGCTTCGGCCTAAAGCCGGATTGGGAATAATCCAGGCCTCCTGCTAGTTCGATGTAATTGGATAGATGTCGATTTACATGCTTTTCTGTGAGCTTGCCCAGGAACGGTAGCAGCGAAATTGGTCTGAGATTGGACATGTCTGTCCATGGAATTGCAGAGTTTTTTCTAATAGGTCTTACCAGAGCCTTTTTCCACCCCTTGGGGACCTCACCTTCAGTTTGTTCAAGCAAGTGAGTTGCAGAATCACATCATCACAATCACATGAAACAGAACTGCTTTCCTTCACAGAAGGAGATCGTGATAGAAAGTCAGCAACTGTGTTTTGAGCACCTGGCACATACTTTACATTGAAATTGTACCCTTCAAGTCCCAGGATCTACTTGGCTATCCTGTTGTTTTATTTGCCCTTTAGTGTTGAATGCAAACAATAATGGTTTGTGGTTGGTCTTTACCGTAAATGGAATGCCCACAAAAAAAAGAAAGTGTTTGATTGCCCAAAAGCAAGCAAGTGCCTCTTTCTCTACCACCGAATAGTTGAATTCGGCACCCTTTAGAGATCGTGAGGCAAATGCGACAATCTGTTCCTCTCCATCTACGATTTGGGTGAAACTGGCCCCCAGTCCTTTATTGCTGGCATCAGTGCAAAGGATTGTGGTTTTGCTGCAGTGATACTTTCTTTAACGGTTTGAAAGGCATCTTGACAGTCATCAGACCACACAAAGGGAGTTCTGGCTTTGAGCAAATTCCGTAGGGGTTCAACTTTGGAGGCATAAGTTCTGATAAACTTTGAATAATATTTAGAAAGACCTGAAAAGAATTTGAGGTCTTGAATGCACTTGGGGGCCACAGTGTTGCGAATCGCCTCCACTAGATCCAGTTTGGTTTGATACCATCTTGTGAGATAGTGTACCCCAGGTACTCAACCGATCCCACTCCAGTATAACATTTCTCCTTTTTGAGAGTGAGAACAGCATTTCTTAAGTTGGTCAATACCATTCTGAGGGTGGTATTATGTTCCTCCAGATGCTTCCCGTAGATGAGTATGTCATCTTGAAAACAGAGTGTTCTGGGAAGGTCCTTCAGAACATGTTGCATGATTCTCTGGAATGCAGCCGCTGCAGATGCCAGCCCAAATGGCATACGAAGGAATTGGAATGCTCCTAGAGGTGTCACAAATGAGGTGAGGTGGCGTGAGTCAGGGTGAAGCGCCACCTGGTGGTAGGCAGAGGATAGGTCAAGAACACTGAAGCAACTCACACATTTGATAAGAGTAAGAACCTCATGAATGTGTGGAAGAGGGTGCCTGTCCACCCAGATGTTCTCATTGAGGTCCCTGAGGTCCACACATAGCCTGATATCTTTACTAGATGCTTTTGTTGTGAGGACAATGGGGGCCAACCATTGCGAGCACTCAATGAGTTCAATCACCCACAGAGACAATAACCTGTCTAACTCCATACTAAGTGGAGCATGCATCAAATGGGATATGGGTCTAGCTTTGTGTGCTACCGGCTTAGCGTTGGATTTTAACTTGATGGAGTGTTGGTAACCCTTAAGTAAGACTAGTTCCCCCGAAAATACTTTAGGGAAATCATTACACACCTCCATTCCCCCTACTGAAGGATCTATCAAAAGGACCTGAATAGGACTGCTGGGATCTAACTTGATCCCTAGTTCCCTTTGGTGTTTCCACCCCAACAAATTGGATCCCTTCTGGGTGATGTAAATTTTGCCTATGGTATTCCTTCCTTTAAACCCTATCTCCTTGGTGGTCATGCCAATAAGGGTATTGGATCCCCATTGTAACCACCAGGTTGGATGTCTGGAGGCTGTATGATTTCTTGCCATGAGGGAAAAAGTTGAGAGAATACCTTGGCATCAACTAGGGTGTATGGGAAACAAGAAGCAGCAAAAACTATTACAGGTTTGTTGTCTAAGGTGATGCTGCACCATGGAAATTTGGCAGTATTGTTACTATCAGTAAGTTGGAAGTTTAATTTGGGCTCAGGGGACGATTCAGGTTCAATGGACAACACAGATTTAAAGCGCTGATCATAACAGACTCTGGACAAAATCCCCTTTTTCCACATTTGTGGCAGATAACAGAACAGGCTTGGCATATAGGGTTGTTGGCAAGATGGCCTGGGCTCCCACACCTATAACACTTGAGTTTACTTCCGGGTGAGAACGTGTTGGCTGTTTTGTTTTTGTTATCTTTACCTGTATCATGTTTACTTATGGCATCGACCTCCGTGGATTTCCTTCTCCTTTCATTGCCCCCATACAATCTTCTGTGTGTTCAGTCCCCACCGCTATGTCTATGGCTTCCTTGAGATTGGGGTAGGCCACCAGAAGCCTCTCTTGTATTTTGGGATTGTTGGTGCATCTAACCAACTGGTCCCTAATAAGTGTCTCTTGAAGAGATTGAAACTTGCATGTGTATGCTAGGCCCTTTAACGCAGCAATGAATGGTTTAACTTTTTCACTTTTACCCTGTGTTCTTGAAAAGAACTTATGCCTCTCTAACACCACATTTATTTTCTTGCTGAAATGTTTTTCTAATTTGTTAACTGCCACAAGATATACATTCTCATCATCATCACTATCACTTTTGCCCTCTGCATTGACAGAGATATCATCATAAACTTTACGGCCCTCAATGCCCAAGTTGTGCAAAAGGGTGTGTAGTTTGCGTACATTTCTTCCCCTCCCTATAGCAATTAGGTATTAATCTAATAATCCAAACCATTGCTTCCATGGCAGTAAAGGTTCTCCCCCCTCATTAAGGAAGGGTGGAGGTTGCGACATGTTAGCAGCGGCCATGTTTGCACTGTGTAACAATAGTAGTGTGAGCAAATAAAAAGAGAATTTATAACTTCAATTGTACCATATTGGATAGGTAGGTTAAAATGTACAATAATCAGCAACAGTAAAGCGATTACGGACTGAAGTAAATACCTTACCAAACTATGCTCCTAAAGGATAGATAACAGAAGAAAAATACCTGTTAAGAGCACAGAAACTCCCACCTGAAACAACCACAACTGAGTACACCTTGGAGTCCAACAATATGCTACCTAAAATTGGAATACCTCACCAGGAGTAGAAATTCTAAAACCGTGCAGAAAAGTACTGAAAAGTTAAGGAATAAGGTAGAGCTGTGTCCGTCAGCGTGAAAATGGCAGGCAAACTATGTTGTAGGTAGAGCTGTGCCCCTCAGCGTGAAAAAGACAGGCAGACAATGATGTAGGTGGAGCTGTGCCCGTCAGCATGAATTTGACAGGCAGACCAGAGGACCGGGATCAGCTGTGCCTATCAGAGAGCCTGGAAAGCAATGAGGGGATGAGGGGAAATCCTCTTCCAGACGTGTGGAAACTGCTCCGCCCCTAGTCAGGCTCCTTAGTCGTGACCCTGAAGAAAAACTCTTCAGCGATGGTAGAGAGCAAACGAGCATTAACCCAGGAAGGGTCAACTCTGGTGCAGCTCTGAGGAAGGAGGGGCTGACGCTGACAATGATGCCCTTGGCTGCCTCAGAAGGGGAGAAACACGGAAGGCGTGAGGAAGGCGAGTTCCGTCTGGAAAGATCGGCTGTGCCCGTCAGTGAAAATAAGGCTGGAGCAGGCGTGAGGCAGAGGTGATTGACGCCCACCTCACAGAAAAACACGCTGGGGCCGCTTTTGCGCTGACTCTCCTCCGGAAACCCACACAGCGGCAGTCGAGGGGCAACCGATCCTTGAGAACCTCAACGCTCCAGGCGGCGGACGCTTCCTTGTTCTCTGCGGTCTGTTACCCACTTCGCCACGTAGCCAGTGCTGCAAAGGTGCCTCAAAGGAAGACAGGCAGAAGCACCCTCTCTTCAGTCAAAACGCTAAATGAACACCCCAGATAGCGCACAGGGACGTGTGGAACAAGAGTCGGTGAAACCGTTGAGAAACTGGCAGAGATAATGACAGCAGCATACCACAAAGCTGTACATACAGGGTTCCACCATAAGGACTCAACACACAGTGGACCCTGCTTGCCACCGGCGGAGAGCCTTGAAGACAGGCCAGACCACTGTTACATAAGATAGCCCAAAAGTACAGCAAGCAGAAAAGGCAGCAACGGTTGCAGAAGACAACAAAGAACTCACTCACAGTAGATGTACTCCAGACAGCTGACCTGGAGCAAGCTTTGGGGGTGGTGGCGAACCACCCCCCACACGGTGAATCGTCGCCAGTGTTAAAAAGAAGACAACTTGCAGGTAAGCGTGGAACACTTCTTTATTCAGTCTTCTCACCGCCACAGGTTCCAGTCAGCTGGAATGCATTGTGGAATGTTGGCAAACACTGGAGGGGATATACCATTGGGAGGTGAAGGGTAAGGGGGGGCTGAACGTACCAAGAGGAATAGAGTACAACAGAAAATTACCAACTGACATAATGTATGGATGGCATCCTCCCAATAAATAGAGATCTGCAATTTTACCTCCTTGTTAGAAAATGCAGCACTTTGCTCTTTGCCTCCACAACACAGTGTTTCCTGACTATAGCCATCAGGTTGCATTAACCCAGTTGGGTCAGTGGTAGCAAACCACGACTACAACTTCAAGATTGCATTATTCCATCCAATAAATGCACTGGTCAGAAAACACTGTGCCCTAACGAGGTGGAGTGAGCTGGCACCCCTAACCTTAATGGTCAGCATGATGGTGCTGGTTGAGGTAAGGCAGACCATGAACAAAGGCAAGGTCTGTTTTCTAGTGTGATTTGACCTGTGTGTGACCTTTTGTTACTGGTAATCATACGACAATTGATAACCTACAACATGCAGTAGAAACTTTGTAATAAAATCACCCTGATCTGTGATAAAATCAGCTGGACTCTAGCTAAGAATTCTACATTTTCCTTCAAGCTAGTTACCCTAAACCTAGTCAGACACTGGTGGTCTCCAGGTGAACCTCCTCATAGCCAGTGGAAGGTGAGGCCTTGAATTGGGGGATAGCAGAGGAGGCAGCACTGCGCCTAGAGAATTATAGGTGACTTTGAAAGAAGCAGTTGGCCAATATTTGGCAGAAGGTGGTGGGGGGAGGAGATGACATGAATGCAGAGGAATACAGGGACGGGGCGTGCACTGGGAGTTGACAAGAGATCTGGGATGGGTACAGCCACGGAATGGGACGGCCGGGGTCCCTCCTTCCCCCCCCTCGCTTCAGCACTGTGTCATAGGTCTCCTAGCACCCACTGAACCCCCCTCCCCCAATAGGCACCTGCATACTTGAGAGGATTTATTGGCTTGGGTTCATTTCAGTTGAATGTTTCGGCTGTAAAAGGGGACTCTCAAGTGATATGCTGCTGTTGAACTCTATACTATTTAATGTACTGAGAGCTTTGTCAAATAAAAAATCAATATAAATATTTGAGGGAAAAACAGGTACCCTTCCACCCGCCCATCTCCTTATGTCAGAAGAAGAGATGCTTGCAGCCCTTTTAATGTCAGAAGAAGAGGTGCTTGCAGATGCAAATCTGGTTGTGTATGGGCATGTTCACTCCAGTCATTATGAAATCTCCGGCCTTTAAATGTGCTCCAGTTCTTTGTAAAACAATTAACTCCTCCTTATTCACAGAAACTGTCACTGACTTCGGCAAAAGGGCATAGTTAATCCATTGTGCAAGAAGACCGGTGTTGACCCAAGGACATCAAGAATTTCAGACCTATCACTAGCCTCCCTACTTTTACTAAAACCATGAAACAATTTGTGGCCAAAGGGCTACAGAGCAGATTGTAATACAATTTACCTACATCCGTCTCAAACAGGATTATGTGCAGGTCAAAATACTGAATATGTCCAGGTTGTTGCGCTGGATTTTCTATGCAACCAGGATTGAGGACATCTCAACTGTTGTTTGTTACTTGATCTGTGTGCGGCCTTCGACATGGTAGATCCTACCATGTCATCCTCATCAACTGACTGGAAGATAGTCTCAAAGGGTCTGGGCTTGACTGGTTTATTTCGTTAGTCTCAGATCACAATCATTCTGTTTCCCTGCCCCTATTTCGAACCCAAGCATGGATTATGAAGTGTGGAGTCCTTCAAGGGTCTGCCCTCTCTCCTCTTCTCTTTAACATCTTTGTGCAACTTTAGGGACAACTGCTGTGTAGCTACGTCTTTCAGGTGTCGCCTTACGCAGATGACAGTTTTGTTGTAAATGCGGTCTTAGAAGAGCTAGTTCTGAGATGCCCTGTAATTACTGTTCAGAGTTGGATAGCAGTGATTTCTTTAAGACAAGATGAAGACCCTGATCTCTTTCATTAGGTAAAACACTATTTTCTAGCTTGATGAAAAGTGTAGGCTTTTGGCTCAATGAAGATCTGTTATTGAACACCCAAATAAATAAAATCTGGACTACATGCCCGAATACTTGAAGGAAATGCTTCTATTTCTTCCATAAGACAACTGGTTGTCAGTTCATAAACTGTATCCAGTCATAATAAATATAGACCTTAAAAGTACATTATATATACTATAAATAACAAATTGGTAATAAAACAAATAACATTTCAAATAGGCAAAAACTAAATAAAACCCATGACAATGTAAAGAACATAATAACAAAAAGAAATCAGAGAAATTACCCCCCCTTATCATATTTAACCTCTTCCATGCTCGTGACGGAACCATTCCGTCATGAGTCACGGTTGGGCTGTCCAGAGATGGCGAAAAATATAATATTTAAATTTAAAAGAAGATACGACGCTCTGAAATAACTACAATTACCAGGATCCTGTGGGGTGATCCCGCTGATGAGTGAGCGGTGTGCGAGCCCAACTTTTGATTTTTTGGTTCTTGGCTGACGAGCATGGGAACTCTGCACCTGCGTGCCTCTGTATTGGTACTACACCCGGTGATATGCGGCAGCCATCGGCAACCCCAGAAGCTATGACCCGCTCCCTGCTGACGAGTGGCAAATACCACGAAACACGTGGCCAGGGATGGCGAAAAATATAATATTTAAATTTAAAAGTAGATACCACGCTCTGAAATAACTACAATTACCATGATCCTGTGGGGTGATCCCGCTGAGGAGTGAGCGGTGTGCGAGCCCAACTTTTGATATCACGGTTGGGCTGTGCTGATGACGGAATGGTTCCGTCACGACCACGCCCGCGATTGGAATGTCCAGCACAGGGCTGGAATTCCTGCCGCACGGAAGCGGTTAACAATTCATTGGACACACACGTCACAGAGTACACAGCCACAAATAATATTAGTCTACAGAAACCTACCCAAGCACTCCTAACCTTAATCACAAGCCTCCGGAAGGTATAAGCAGTCAAGATAATTACATCTGAGGCTCAAGGTTGCAAAAAGTGCAGTGCTTCTGCGCAATGACAAAGGGAATGTTTAATCAAAAGGGGCTTAACAGTGCTGGATCTAGGCTTGGAATAGAAAGTGCAAAAGAACATTATATGCAAATTGCTCTGTGCTGACTTCTGGTCGCAGGGTCAGGATAGGAGGTGTCTGTCCATCCATTGCACCAGGGGAAAGTTACTAACCTACGGAATAGATTAAGCTGAAACCTATAAAAGATAAAGTGCTGATGGTGCTGTGCATCTAATAACAGAAATGGCTGGATACCCCTAGCTGGTTTAAGCGGCATTAGTAAAATAATGGGGGGGGGGCGGTCTTTTACCCTGCATCATCTTATATCTTTCCAGAGAATGTAACACATCTCCCCAAGTGCTTTCCTTCCCACCAGGGTTAGGGATGAAGCTGGGTCTACAAACAGGTCCCACCTGCACAGGACCGCCACCATATCGCTCACTCCCCTCGACCAGGAAATCTCTAATCCCTGGGTCAATGACAAACAGTCCTCGATTATCATTCTCTTCAGTGATAGAGCATCATTAGTCCTGACCCTGTGCCAGAGCATTATTGGGAGTGTCCTAAAAATATCCTTGAGGAAGGTTAGCCCTCACTCCCTAAGGCAGATAAAGGTAGAAGTACCAGGGAGAGACACAATAGGTGACAAATGTATTTTCAGTTACATGCAATGATGAGGTTGCCTGAAAACTACATACCCCTGCCCCATAGGATGCGATATTGGTGCACTTTGCCCGATAGCTAGTATGTGTGCGTTTGATTTTTTGCTCCGTTTGGCTGCAAAAGAAAAGAGGGCATTAATTCTCCCCGCCAGCTGGTTATTTCTAACTTCCAATTGAGGGAGCCATGAGCCTCTGCAGTTGAAGGTTACCCCTAGATAGCTACATGTGCCTGTGTGTTGTAGTGGGATAGCTTGAAGCGGAGAGTTAGTTTCAAATTACTTTTGTGACTGCAGGACATTAGAAAGGACTTGCTTGTGTTGATCCTAGGATCTAATCTCTCCATAAAGAAGCAAAAGACATCCAGGTGATACTAAAGAGCTACAGGGGTACGGACTATAAGGACATCACCATCTGCTTATAACAAAGCTGGTAAAGGATGCTGTCCAACCTGGGGCATATCCTTGCACGTTAGCACCAAACTCCCTCTCCAGATGGGTAGTGAAAAGAGAGAAGAGAAAAGGTGCAAGTACACATCCTTGCCTAACACCCCTGTTCACCGCAAAAATGCCTCCAAGCATTCCTCCAACCCGAACTTTACTGCCGCTTTGGAATTATTATAAATTTCCCTAATGGGGTTGATATTGAATCTGTCCATGCCCACATTTTCAGTGATACCTCCCAATTTACTGCATTGAACACAAAGGCGCTGAGCAGATCCATGAAATCCAAAAAGAGGGAACCTCACTTGGCAAATGTGTACTTCCCCAGCAGGAGAGACAGATTGGGACATTGGTCCTCTGTTCCAAGCCCTTTCTAGAATACTGATTATCCGAAAAGGTGTGGTATCCTCAGCCCACTCTTCAAGGAAGGAGAGTAAGACACAGCCCATGACCTTCACCGTGGAGTCCAGGACAGAGATTGTGCAATAATAACTAGGGTCCTCTCGATTCCCTTTCTTAAAGATTGGGATAATTAGCGAGTTAGACCATGATAGAATTTTGGTAGAGGAACTTACCGCCTGAAAGACTTTGGTTAACACAGGGGTCCACAGTTCAAGATTGCTCTTGAACAGATGTAAAGTGATCCCTTCAGAGCCAGAGGCTTTCCCTCTAGAGCTACACCGAATGTCCACCATACACGCCTCCAAAGAAGGACAGTACTTGGGGGCGGGATGGAGTGTTCCTTTACTAAGAAGGAGAGAATCCTATCTCCTCCCTCCCCTTACCCAGCGGAGTAGACTCTCCCAAAAACAGGAGGGCCATTTGTGACCAGTTCTTTCAATCGAAGGTTCTTCAGACTCTTTAAGAAATGTTTTTTTTTTTTAAGGCTAGCTTCTTGTAAATCTTCCCAAGCCTTAGATTTTAATATATTTTAATGTATTTTTCATATCTGCGATTAACTTCTTATAAGCTTTCCTGCGCTGTATAACATCAAAGGATTACCTGGGATTTTTATGGAGGGAGAGGACTGATGGAAAGTTTTTTTAAACAAATTTTATTGACTAGAAATTGAAATTGCAAACATGGCCTGCAAAGACGACATAAAATAAACAAAAATAATACATAAGAAAAATGGCAGAAACAAAATGAAATACCTGCACGCTCAGTCCCATCCGGTCCTGTACTAATCCACACCCCTACCCATCCACCCACGTTCTAGCAATGTGACACATAACAGGTCCAGCTATTAGCTCACTAGTACTGCACTCTCCCAACCTAGCCTCATCCTCGGAAAGTTTGACCTTCATCCTGAACCATTTGATGCATGGAACTAACCGGTTCCAATTCAGTGCCCCAATAATCTGCCCAAAACTGCCACACCTTGGGGTGTTTCTGTGGACAGCTACAAGCCTTGTATACCGCCACCTCCAAGCACATACAGTGATCCATCCCTTGCTTCTACTTCACCATGGACAGGGGGAGGTGGCCTTGCTCTCCCATGCTATATCTTGTTTTGCCAGAGTCATACATAGAAATAATAAAAATAGTTTGTATCTGTTACCACCCAGTGTGTTGGTGATATGGAGAAGAGTAAGATTCGGGCCCATCGAAACTGACCAGGGCAGGACCCCACTAAGGCATACCTTCACTCTGCGACAAAACCGGAGCAATGCAGAACATCTCCAAACTGTATGGAGAAACATTCTGTCCTCTGCGTCACATTTAAAACAAGTCGTGGAGGCAATCACCCCCATCTGCCACAGGCAGGGGCTTGTGAAATACACCCTGTAAAGATATTTAAGCTGAATCAACCCAAGTCTGGTGCAATAGCTGACATTCAAGGCTCCCGCAATGCTTCAGTTCATTCCTCATTTTCCCAAAAAACCCTGACATCATCCTTCCGTGCCCCCCGGAGAGCACAAAATGTGTCAGGATGGTTGGAAATAAGTGTACAGTATACACTTGTGGTCACCCATAAGAAGTTTATCTTCTAGTGGATTAAATTCAGGGAGGTCAGATAGGGCTGTAATATCAGGTGTTTGCGCATAGCGGAGCTAAAGGTAACAATGGAACTGACTATGATAGAATTGTTATTATACCTGTAGGGCATTAAAGGACTTCAGGCTCATAACAGCATCCAGAGTAGTGATCCCTATTCAGTACCATTTCAGAAAGCCCTCCAACACAGCCACCTGCTGTAGCAGGTGGCCCTGCCAAAGTGTTGCCTACTCCGTCAGCCTCCTCCACCATCCCATCTGTCGAAGAGAATATCGTCATTGATTCAGGACCGTTTTAGTCACCATAGAAAGATCACCACCGCCATCATACAGAAATGAGATAAGAGGGGTATCCCCCATTGCCCACTTCTCAGGCATTATCGGGGTCTCCCTGGATGTTGTACCATCAGTCTTGATGATCAGCAAATGTGATGCACGATAATATGATTCGAAATCCATCGCAGTGATACCCCCACAATCAGTGGATTGAAAGCATTTGCAGAAGACAATACAAGGGGTTCCGTTCTCCCAAAGAAAAGTTGTGAGGTTAGAGTTTCATTTGTGGAACCAGTGCAGTGAAATAGTGTATGGGCAATTCTGCAGTTGGTACAGAAACCGGGTCAACAGCACCATTTTAAAGATGGTAGACCTACCAGTCAGGGACAAAGGTAAGACGGACCAGACCATAATATCCTCCTGCAGACGAGCCAACACAGGCTCCAAATTACGTGGCCACGCCAATGTCTCATCAGGGGACACAGACACACCCACCTGAGGCAATCCACATTCTCGAAGCCCAACCAAAATCCTGCGGTCAATTGCCAGCTGAGAACACTGTAGATTTAGACGTGTTAATGCACTGGCCGGACGTTTCACCAAAAATACGGATAATTTGTAGGATACGGGCCCGAGTCATCAGGTGCGGTAAGGAAGAAGTAGACATCATCAGCATATAATGCTATTGTATCCATGAGTCCCTTCCCCCATTCAAAACCATGTCCCTGAGCATCCATCTGCTCCCACACCGCCAGGGGCACCATGGCTAGGGCAAAAAGCAAGCCTTCAGCGTCCCCTGCTTTATTTGAAATGAGTCCGACCTGCCCCGAGCCCCCCACAAAGATACCATCTAATTGGTGTATAGCAGTCTAAGATATGAAAGAAAGGGCCGAAGTTCATGCGCCAAAGGAGGATGAACAAATGCTCGTAGCTCAAGGAGTCAAATTCTTTATCAATACCAGCCAGAAGAACTGTCGCTGGTCCCGCCAATCTGTCAGTTAGCACCAGCTCATTATATAATTGCTTAATGTTATATCGGGTAGCACGACGAGGCATAAATCCTGACTAGTCAGGTTGCACCAGGGCAGGGATCAAGTGCACCAACCTATTCTCCAGTGCTTTCATAGTATTTTCACTTCTAAATTTAAGAGGGAGTTTGGGTGGTAGGAGGAGTGTTCATCTACTGGCTGGCCAGGCTTAAGGAAAACTACAGTCTCTGCGTATCACCAATCAGGTGGTAGGACGACACTATTCGCTGCTGAAAGGATCACGCTCAACATGTGTTCCTTGAGTTTAGGCATGTATCTCTGAAGAATTAACAAAGGAACCCATTAGGCCCTGGAGCTTTCCCAAGTGAGTGCACCCTCCAGTAAGTCACGGTCTACAAGTGAGAGGGCTTTAAGGGGAATGGCATGTACAAAGTCCACTATCTGTTCCTCTGACAAAACCTCCTTTCGAGCGTACACGATTCCGAAATGGGCAGCAGAACTGCAAGCTATCGCCCTGGGATTGGTGAGCAACGCATCAGACGGGTCCCAGATAAGAGGATTATAGGAAAATTAATAAGTACCCTGGAATAGTCTATGCAACATTATACTCGACTTGTCTCCCCATTGATTTATGCACCTTTGGACTGCCTACTAGGACAGTTTGGCCTCTCTGAGCAGAGTCTGTTGATATTGATGCTGTAGGAGACCCAATTGTTTACGCGCCCGCTGTCCACCATCCCAACGACTCTGCGTCGCTGGGGAAGATACTCAGCCAACTTTACGTGTAAATATTCTTCAATGGAGCGCTCTATATGTAACCAATAGCCTGGATCTTGTAGATTCCAAGGTGAAAGGCGTCAAGGTAAAGCTGGGCGTTGACAGCCTTCATGAAGTCGAATGGTCGCTGGGGAGTGATCAGAAAGTACCTTCGCCAAAATGTTAGCGTCAAAGACTCTATGCCGATAAGATTGTGGGCCAAAAACGTAGTTGAGGCTGGAAAAGGAACCATGTATGGGAGAAAAAAACATAACTAGATGGATGGTGCATTCTCCAAACATTGGCCAAACCCAAAGCAGTTGCAAAAGAAGACGGTGGATTTTCGCAGATGCTGAAGGTGGTGCCACCAGTACACGGAGTGATCAATGATGCCATTCCAATATCCGCCCCACCACCGTCAGCCCCCCTGGGGAGTTTACCTCATAATCTTGTCATCAGGTCCACAAAAGACTGGCTGGTTGGGGTTGGGCATAGACAAGGAGAAATATGAGTCTCCCCATTTAACTTTCCTGTCACAGTTGTGTATCTACCCTACTGGTCCTCCCACGTCTTAATATGCTAGAAAGAAACAGTACTTTTTATCAGACTGCTTGTACCCCTGGATCCCCTCGTGAACCCAGAGTGAAATACCTGAGTGAAACCGAACCGGACCAAGCATGGGACTTGTTAACAGGGAAGTGGGTCTTCAGAAGTAGCAAAACATCTGCCCCCACCCTCCCAGCGTGTTTCAGAACTTCCCCATTTAATCCTATCAAGTAAGCCTTTCATGTTCCATAACACCACGTGAAGCTGGTCTGTAGGGCTGTCCATTGTTGAGTCCCATATATTGCGTCAGGGCAGTACTCTTATCAGGTTGGGTGGGCAATGACAGAGGTGCGCAGCAGCCATGCAACACAAAAATAATGATAATAGTAACAATGTAAACAAAACCTCGGAACCCCCTCCATACTTGGAGAACAGCAAGTATCTGTCACGAGGCAGATCATCGCTAGGCTCCCCCAGATAACCCTGCCATCCCCATCCCAATGGATCCCTGTACGCACCATGAACAATCATCTGAGGGAAGTCAAATATACCACTCTCAAAGTCTTGTGATGACGAATATTATGGAGCGCATCAAAGTTCTTTGGAAGCACTACAGGGAGCTATGTCCCCTACCAATGTTATTGAGGAGGCAATTGGTTGACATCTGAGGTTTGGGGGGTCACCTCAACCAACCGAGGTCCCCTCATCCCACTGGGAGCTCCTCCACGAGGAACGAGACCCGTTGTGCTGTTCACTGGGGGTATTAAAGGTCGATTTTGTCTGTCCCCTTAGGATGAGTCCGCATCCATGCACAGAGAAATGTATTGCGTTAAGTGAACCATTTGTCCAGTGCCTTGGGCAGTGAAAGGACTGAACTGAACTTTCTTTACTTGTACTAAGTATCTCCAAGGGCTTGAAGTAGAGCTTGCCTCCTGTTCTGAAGTCTCAGGGACTGCAAAGACTTCACCAACCTCTTTGTACCACTCCTGGAACTTCTGTTTCAGTTGCTATAGAGAAGGGAAAAGCAACTGACTCCGTCACCGGCTCCGTCGCTGGCTCTGTGTCCTGAAGGCACCACCACATCTCGCACTGCAACCCTGGTCTCACTGACGACAACCGATGCCGTCGCCACCGAGCTTCTGCTAGCACCATGACCTGTGGGCACCTCACTCCGCCTCGCCTCAACTCGCCACCCTAGTCTCACCTAATCCGTTGCTGCTCTTCCACCGGCTCTGTTGCCTGCACCGCGATCTGTCAGCACCTCATCGAGCAGCGCCCTGCTTCGCACCGCAGCCCTGGTCTGAACCGATGCTGCTGGACGACCGTCACAGAGCCACTGCCTGCACCGCGACCTGAGGACACAGAATGGCCCACGACTACGCTACGCAACCGCGATGGTTGTCGCATCGGCTGCAACAAAAAAGGTACTGTTTATGAGTCTGTAGACACTACCGCTGACCCGCTTTAACGCCGTTAGCAGGAACTGTTGGATTCTGTCGTTTTCAGTATTGCGGTAGCACAGTACAGAGCTACCGACTTCAAGGAACTGCATTTTTGAAGTTATTCTTCCAAAGTGCATTTTTTTAAGTACTGTATGTTGGATTTTTTCGTTTTGGTCTTGTTTTTTTGTATATATAAAAGTATTGGGTTTTTTCTAAACTGGTGGTGTGTCCTTTTGTTGTGTTGTCACTCTATTACTGTTAGTTATGTGCAAATGCTTTACACACTCTCTGAGATAAGCCTGACTGCTCGTGCCAAGCTACCAAGGGGGTGAGCAGGGTTTATTTTAGGAGTGTAACTCGCTTACCCTGACTAGAAAGAAGAGTCCCTACTTGGATAAAGGTACCTACGGCTGCCAACTAGAGACCCCCATTTCTAACACAATCTATAAAGAGAGGGAAGTAGAATCAGTCTGGGGTCCCACTCAGATGTTACAAAGAATCAAAAAGGAGTGTAGCCCTGAGGCCTCGAGGCATCTTGACAAGAAATATGTAGGACCCGCAACAGCCATTTTCTGCCTTTGGTATGTCTTTGTCCATTGGCGTAGTCATGGTTGATAGCATCATCATTGGGTCTTGTTGGCTTCCACCGGGAGGTGATTCAGAGGATCTACTTTGTAAAAAAGTGAATTAAAATTACCTCTTTATCATAGAACTCGATTTATTCAAAACAATGATAAGGGTAAGGTTAAAAACAAAGGTGGATGTGAAAAATAGGACCTGTAATGTGTCCTTCACATCACTTACAAAAGTAAAAAAAATTCTACATGTTTCAGCTGACATGCGCCCTCAATTGCTTTCGTCAGGACCAACTTTAAGGGAAAATTATAACCCCCCCCTTGTTTTTTTATATATTACTCACATCAGGTGGGACACTATCCCCTGGGCATGGTTATGCGGCCGGTCGTATTTATTCTGGCAAGCGAGATTGCATTTGCTCTCAGCTTTTTAAATCACTGAACGTTCTGCATAGAGTGGTGGGAGGGACGCATAGCCTGCCCTCTTGGGGTGCTGTTTGTAGCCTCTGGTCTGGTCTCTCCGCTCCTGAATGTTGGATTAGTTTTAACCAGCTGAGACAAACCTGTCTCAGCATTAAGATACTCCCATTTGATACGAGTACTCTTTTTCCCTTGGACAGAGGTGTCAATTACTCACCTGACTGGGCAATGCGCCACTTACCAGTTAGGAATATCTAGGGTTAAACTTTGGGGAAGATGGTCACTCTTTGCCAGATTGTGTATTGAATGATCCCCTACCATGCTGGCTAAATTGACGGAAAGCAATATGTAATCATCTAGACTAGAGCCCTAACCCTTTCCCACAAATGTGTTGGGGAAAGTACCATTCATATTCCTGTACTCCTTTGCAAAGCCCATATTGAACTTCATCCTAAAATTATTTAAATTGTTGCCAAGTATGTCATGAAAGAGGTGAACCATAGGATTCCCATTTACTTCCATGAAACCACAGGCATCCCGGTGTATAATGGAACAAAGATGAACATTAAAATCCTCCCCCCCTAACAAACCCAACTTTTTGCCTCCTTTTGGTTTGAGGGAACTGAAATCGAAATCCAATTTGTTCAAAACAAATCATCTTTCAGCATTAGGAAAGTTATTATGAAGGTTCACGATACCAAACTGTGAGCAATCCACAAGTTCAAGGCCAAGTACCTGAAAGAATGAAACGTCGGCCTTATACAGAAAAGGTTTGGCATTAACCATAGCGGATTTGTCTATCGCCAAACTTCCCCTAGGGGGGCCAGAGGGCGATGGTGTAGCTGCCAGGTGAAATGTTTTGATTAATATGCAAGGACGAAACAGCCCACGTCTCCTGCATACAGATTACAGCAAAAATACCCACAGAATCGGATCATGCTTGGTCTGCAGTTTCCCCCTTATGTCTGCCATGTCCCATAAAAGGAACTAAAGTAGCACTGCAGTTGTTGGCGTGGCCTTAAGAGGCAGAAGATAGATCAGGGCATTAAGCTAGTTGGCTGGATGCAAAACTGCGCTTTATATAGGCTGGTCATATGTCTGGTTCCTGATTCCTCTGAGTGTAGGAAGTGTGCTGCACTTGCTGTGGGGCCTTCAGTGCAAGAATTACTCCCTCAGTTCCTTGCACTGGTTCAAGATTTTCATGCACAATTATAGTAGATCCAGATGCTACATTTCACCTTACACCAGGATTATGACATACACTGAATTACCTGTTTTCTGTTTTCCGCCAGAAATTCATACAGTCGGTTGAATGGTTGTAGCCCGAGATCCTTCTCTGTAGATCTGCTGTGATTGGGAGCTTACTTCACAATGATCACCCTTTGTTTGAATACTGATGACTTCCGAGAGGTCATAATGGTTTATTTGAAAGTCCGAGTCTATAGCCCACCTTAAAATACCTAAGCTTGGCACATTAGAGTTCCGAACGCATGATGACAGTGGGCTGGGGTAGCGAGGTGGAAGTACTTGCAGTAACTCAATGCCCCATGAAAAGAATATCTTCTTATATTGCCAAACAAGAATGGCTATCTCCGGGGATGACCAGGTGGTTATTGCATTGTTTCTTCCTAGCAGATTTAGGTTAGCCTTACATTGTATTGCCTCCAGGTGTGTTGTATTCATGTGTCTAGAGCCTTGCAGTGAGCCAAGTAATTTTAACATCGTTCTCCTATTTAAGATATAGTGCTTGCCTTTCAAGGCAAAGTGAAGAATACATTCTAACTTCTTAGTTGGAAAACTAGCGCTAACAGAGGGTTCTGGATTTGCCAGGGTGACTCTAATTAGCTTATTTTCTTGGTTTCTGGCTGGATTTGCGATATTGCTAACTGGAGGTTGGACCAATGGTGAGCTAGGCCGCTGGTGGTCAATGTGTAAGTTAGAATACACAAGATCAACGGAAAAATGAACTGGCAGGCGACCTGTATATCTTGTTTCCACCTGAGCCGATGATGGCTGCGTTAAAAAGATTGTAAGTAGGTGTAGGCACTACACTAAAAGTGTTATGCTCATTAGGCATTGGCGGTGCAATAATAGATTGCTCACACTGTATGTTGTCAGAGTGCCTCGTTGAGGTCAGTGAGTCTATAACAGGCATTAATATAAGGTCACTAGCAGAAGGCTCTTTGTTCCATAACCCAGTTTTACACCTACATTCATTGTCTGTGATTTGTTTTGACTTGGGTACTGTATTGCATTGAAAAAATGGGGTAGGTCTTTTTTTCAGCGATGCAGTTACAGCTCTGTTTATTCATTTCTAAAGACAAGTCTACATTAGCCAAAGGTTCTTTGGTGGGAGAAGGGGGAGGCTGAAAAAGCCTTGCTTGATGAACCGAGTTGCTACAAATACTATGGTTGTATCTAGCTTTCCAAAGCCGCTTTCGTTCCCTTTTTGTGGGTGTTTTCTGTGTAGCTTTCAGTTTTTCTAGCTGCTCTGTCCCTTGAGTGATAGATGTAGGTGGCTTAATGATGTTAATATGGTCGGAGGAGGGATCAGTATTAAGTAGAGATACCCCACAAGACTCTGGTTCAGAGTGTAACTGGCTATTAACTTCTTGCAGCTTGAGAGATGACCACGCTGAATCTTCCTCTTCCTTATTGCCAGTGCATGCGAGTAAAATTTCTTAGAGTGCTGAAGCTCTTATCTCTCTGAACCCTTGACAAGCCCTGAGCTAACGGTGGAACACTGCACTGCCTTAAACGATAACCGTTCTGACATAGTCTTTGAAAGGTTATAAGCCTAGCAGGGCTCCAGCTTGTCCTGTTGATCTGGTACAGAAAGTTACTGCTGCATTGGCGCTGTTGCTCGTTCCAGAATAGCATCTAGGGTTTGAAGTACTGGTTGCCATTTCTCAGTGCGACTATCCTGGATTATGGATGTGATCTCTACCTCTTATTGCTGTAATTGCTCTAAAAATTGAGAATCGTATTGCTGTAATACCAAATCATGAAGCTGCAACATATCCCAAAGATGGCAGTTCAGCTTGCCACCAGGCTACACAGATTGTGTCTTTGGGTATAAATGTGATTTAAAAAATGAATAAATAAAAAATGAGGATGAGTAGAAATGTTCTCAAATAGTATACATTTTGATTGTAAAAACCCAACTTGAACAAATAGCATCTTTGAGATCCTTGCTCTTCCTGTGATATTTGGGTTTCCTCATGGATTTATTAACGCCTAAATAGAACCCATAGAATGTATAATGCAAAAAAACATATAGCCATTCACTAGTATGCTTATGACATCCATCTATACCAGTTGTGTTTCCACCTTCTGACTGTTAATTTAAACCCTTTTCTCGACCAAGAAATTCGCTAAAAATATTGCTAATACTGTTTAACTCATTCAAAACCCAGTAAAAAAGTATTTTGTGAAAGCTGAAGAGCACTCTGATGGTATTTTTAGGGATTATTATTGACATTAACAAATCTCCAAATTTGAACAAACATGGTTGGAATTAAGTAAACTTGGGAGAGGTAAATCACACCCATGTTACTAAACAAGTTGTTCAAGCAATGATTATGTGTGGTCTAGAAGTTGGTGACTCCATGGTAGGAGGCCTGGCTTATCCTGCATCTACAGGAATTTATTCCACATGCAGTAGAGCCAAAAAGACCAGCTGTATGACACCATTAATGATTGACCGGCAACGTCTTCCATTTAAAGGGGGAATCCTATTCAAGACGTTGGGCTTACATTTCCTGCTACCATGATATCTCTGAAAGAAGCTGATAATTTCAATTTGAGAAGGAAATCGCTGTCATGTAGAAACATCGAGCATTACTTTTTCTTACCAATGGGTTCGTCCAGTGCCATCAGAAAGAGATGATAGTACGATCTATCCTGTCACATTACAATCTTTAACTAGAAGGTCACTCTTTATACAAACAAAGAGTGGAACCTTGGTTCACACCTAAACTAAGGGAACTCAAATTAACGTAGGAAATTAGAAAGGAGCTGGTGACAGCTCCCAGAAGTTGGCAGGAGACATGCCTATAGAGATGCTATCAGGAACTATAAGGCAGAAATTAAAACCACGCAAGCTGCATTCTATGAGTGCAGGATTAGAGTGGCCGCCAATTCACCTAAGGAGATTTTTCGGATCGATAAATCCCTTATCAGTATGCCACAAAAACCACTCAACCCAATAGATGCCCAAGCTCGCTGTGTCAATCAGGCTGATTATTTCCACCAAAAATCCAGCTTATATCCACTCTTTCACTCCTTCCCAGGACAAGTCAGTTGCTATGTGCACTGAGAGCACCCATTCTATTCCACAGTGCTCTTTAACAGAATTTCCCCTGCTTGATGAAGTATTACTGAACACTCTAATTTCAAGAGTAACATCTGGCTCTCCGATCGATCCACCCCCTCCGCGCTACCTCACACTAGTTAGGGAGGTTATCTGGCCAGTAATCCTGAATGTTCTTAACACTTCCATCATCTCAGGAAAGGTGCCACTGGTGTGGAAATGTGCCCAAATTAGAGCATTATTGAAGAAACCCAACTTGGACACCTCCAACATGGCCAACTATCGCCCCATCTCCCTTCTTCCCTGGCTGGGTAAGCTGCTTGAGAGACATGTCAATACCATTTTGGTTCACTACTTGGAGTCCAACAACCTTCTCCATGACTCCCAGGCAGGTTTTCGTCCTAAGCGTGGGACGGAAACAGCTCTCCTAGCAGTGACGGAGGAGACTCGGAGGCTCCTGGATCAGGGCGGCACAGCAGTAATTATATTGCTGGATCTCAGTGCCGCTTTTGACACTGTGGATCATAACATCTTGCTTACCCGACTGAAGCATCTTGGTGTGACAGAGTTGGCTATCACCTGCTTCCAATCCTTTTTGAAAGACCATTTGTTTCAGGTCTCGGAGGGTGTCACCTCATCAAAAAGACGGCCTCTTAGCTGTGGTGTTCCGCAGGGTTCTTCCCTGAGCCCCACGCTTTTTAACACCTATATGAAGCCATTGGCTGGGATAGTACTTCCTTTCGGTATCGAAATTATCACCTACGCATATGACACCCAACTGGTGGTGGCACTAAACCACCCTGAGGGGTCATCTAGCACCTTGGGCATTTGCCTAGAAGTGGTAGCCGATTGGATGACACTATCCCACCTTAAGCTTAACGGGGACAAGACAGAACTGATGTTCCTGGGTAAGTCCCCTTCACCTGGCTTGGCTCTGTTGTGGCCTACCTGCCTCTGCACCATGCCGGCCCCTAAAGATCAGACAAAGAGTCTGGGTGTGTGGCTGAATAGTGCTCTACTTCCCTTTCAAGCCCGAAGGATCATGGTTCAGGCCCTCATCTTATCCTGCCTAGATTACGGGAATGCTCTGTATCTGGGCGCGCTACTGGCCACTATTAAAAAACTGCAGGTAACTCAGAACTGTGCGGCCCGCCTACTCCTGGAGCTTCCCCGTAGGCAGTCAGCGTCATCTGCTTTGAAGAAGCTCCATTGGCTGCCGATCCAGTCCAGAATCCGATTCAAGGCTATGTGCTTAGCTCACAGAGCCATGAGGAAATCAGGACCCGCAATGATCCACTCTCTTGTCATCCCTTATAAACCTTCTAGAAGTCTACGTTCTAGTACGGCCTTCCTGGCTACTACAAGGAAAGTACGCCGAGCCAGATGGGGTGGACGTTCATTCTCTTGGAATGCCTCCATTCTCTGGAACTCCTTGCCTCCTACTCTACACAGTGAACCTAACCTACAGATCTTCCGCAGACTCCTGAAAACCTTTCTCTTCCACTAATCATTCATGGTCTGGCTATGTTCTCCGCCCACCCGGTCTGAGCGCTACGAGGCCTCAGGGTAGAAGTGCGCTATACAAATCCACTTTTCATTTCATTTCATTATCCAGACATAGATTTATTCCTGCACAAACCCAAGGATTTTAATGGGACTGGGGCTGTACACTATCATCCTAGCTGAGCACATATAGGTCATCCTCAAGACAGCAAAGTTTGAAATGCATGTCTTTAAATCAAGCCCACCCACTTCCACAAAGATGCGCTTATCCCGCATTTTGTGAAGAAAATGTGACAAAAGTGTAGCTGTATTCTCTGGTCTTTAGGGCCTTCTTGGCTGTCTGCCTCGCAAACTGAGGCCTATGCTTCCAAGATCACCTGTGACATTTTGGCTCATGTACGCAATGGAGGACCACAACTGTCGTTAGAGCGTCCATCGTGTTCTTAATACATTGTACCCCAAGTCTTGTTCAACACACGATCTACATACAAGGATAAAGCTGATGCACACAAACTGCCATTCCACTATCCACTGTAGCATGTCTAGAAGCTTCTATAAACAATATACATATCTAAAATGTGTTTGTTCTGGAAGTTGTTTTGCGCAGCACGTCCAGTAGCCAAATTAATTGCTTTTTTAAACCACCATCGTTTAGGATTAAAATCTTTTTTTTATTGCTGGGGGAACTATGATTGATGTGGTATTGTTAGTAACTATCTCTGTTGTTATTCTGGTAAGTTTATCATCGAAGGTGTAGTGTTATTTATAAGCAGATTGTAAAGGTTCCATTGATGTCCTGCGTATGGAGTTGATGATGTTAGGTCAGTGTTTAGATGTGCCTGACTAGGACAGTTGAAGATCAGTCTGGTATGTGGATTCTAAGCAACATATTTGTTAATCTGATTTATGTTTCAACCTGTAGGGTACAATAGCGAAGATTCCATTGGCAGAATCAAGTGCCAGGGCTAATTATTTAGTGTGGTACACCACTTAATAGGGCCGTTTCCTGCTAAACTGTGTAAACGGAGTAATGAAAATTGATTTTTAAAAGTAGCTTAATTTCGAGCTATTATTTGTAGAAGAATATGGACAGTCTAATTGCATGTACAAACTTAAGCTACGTTTTATGTAACTGTTGGAACGAATTATCCATCCATTCATTGATTTATAACCGAACAAAATATTTTCTTTGGTTCATGTCTGCACCGTGTGTTTAAAATACAAGCTTCCTTGGCTCCATAAAACAAGTTGTTTCACAAGGCTGCTATTAGGGCAACTGTGTTGCTATAAAGTGGCACACTACAGTTAGGTCTACCTGCAGCAAAACTGCAACTTGTTTTCCAGCTCAAATGTTCACGATCCTTGTCAGATGACTTGTAATATAGCTGGGAACACGTTTTTGATATGCTGGAGAAGACATGTAGAAATATCACAATAAAACTGACCATATTAGGAATCGAAACTACATGTGTAACACTACCGTTTGGTCCTTAAGGTGACAAAGCTGTAATTAACTAAGAAAGGGGGCCTAAACCATTCTGAAGGTACTTTGTCAGAAAAGAGGAAATTACCTCCAATGAAAGTGGAGTAATATGCAATCTAAAGATATTTTCCTTAAGGAAAAATATGACCTACTAGTACTGATTTTGGAAGAAATGCGTTATATTAACCCAGGAAAAAATGAATTTATTCCACAATGCCATGCTGTTTCTTAAAATGACCAACTATGTAAATCTTGTGTTTTTTCATAACGAATAAAGTGTTCACCTAATTGACATTCTGCCTCTCGGTCAGTTTACTGCACATCACTGGGTACGGTTATCCTCTGTAAATGGGAGGTCTTTTAAAGATTTGCCTCTACTGTCCAGAGGTGTGTGCTTAAAAAAAAAAAGTGAGCAACACGGTAAGGATTTTTAGAATATCCCGCATTCTATTGTTTTTGTGCCTTATTTCTCAAAAGCTTACGAAATGAACCGTCCAACCAAGTGAAATGTTCAAAGCACAGAGACTGCAATCATTTCTACAGCTTGTGGCGGTGGTAACATACATCAAGCCTTTAGCATGTCAGAGTATTTCTTATGACATCCAAAGGGCGTAATATTTGTTCCCACCGCAGCAAGAGAAAACAACTTGACGCATTTCATTTTATTATTTTCTTTTCTGGAAGGCAGGCGAGATTCAGAATTGGGTCAGAGAAAAAAATGGATGCCTAGCGCACAGGAAAACGTTTTCTGTTTTTCATTGTGAGATGGAAGATTCTTATTGCATTACTACGACTTGGTATTTCTCCAGAGATCTCCATGAGGTGAACTGTTTTTAGGTTTCGCTGGAGGGCGGAGCTCTTAGCTCCGCCTCCAGAGAAATCTCTTGATTTCAGTAAGGACTCTGGAATACGCCCCCCTGTCCCATTGGCTAGCTCCATAAATGGAGGCTAGCCATTGGAACAGAGATCTGTCCGTCAAGGCCGGACCAGATTCGGGGGCGTTCCCGAGATTTTTTCCCAGGGCGGAGTTACGTTTTTTCCCGTTCCCTCCCCTTTCACTGAAAGTCTGTCCATTCCCGCCCCCTCCGTGTGCCTTTCCGCCCCCCCCCCTCGCTGTCCTGTGCACGTTTCCCGCCGTCCGTGTCCTCTCCCGCCCCCTCCCGCCGTCCGTGTCCTCTCCCGCCCCCTCCCGCCCCCTCCCGCGTCCTCTCCCGCCCCCTCCCGCCGTCCGTGTCCTCTCAGATGGCGCTGGCCAGAAGACTAACTTCAGTAAATGAGGGCTGCAGTCAGTGTCACACCCTCTTCAATACAATCACAGTAAATTGTTGCTGTTTCCCGCCGTCCGTGTCCTCTCCCGCCCCCTCCCGCCGTCCGTGTCCACTCCCGCCCCCTCCCGCCGTCCGTGTCCACTCCCGCCCCCTCCCGCCGTCCATGTCCACTCCCGCCCCCTCCCGCCGTCCGTGTCCACTCCCGCCCCCTGTGTCCTCGTAGGTGCTTGTTTAGACTGGCTCCACTTTCGGATTGGAGGGAAAGGTGCGGCGTGCTCCTGCTGTTTTCACTTTCCCAATAATCCGCTTGCTCTTTCGGTGCACTTGTTGGACACCCCCCTCTCCTCGATGGTTTGTTTCACCTCCGCAACAGCATGGTTTTATTTAGCTTTGGAGATGGATCGCTTATATGACTGCAAGGAAAAGTAAAACACGTTGTATGACAGATGGTGAAATTCAAGCTAGAGGTTTATTTCATTTTACAAAGCACTTTTTACACTTTCACGTCTCCCGCCCCCTCCCGCGTCCTCTCCCGCCCCCTCTCCCGCCCCCTCCCGCCCCCTCCTGCCGTCCGTGTCCACTCCCGCCCCCTCCCGCCGTCCGTGTCCACTCCCGCCCCCTCCCGCCGTCCGTGTCCTCTCCCGCCCCCTGTGTCCTCGTAGGTGCTTGTTTAGACTGGCTCCACTTTCGGATTGGAGGGAAAGGTGGGGCGTGCTCATGCTGTTTTCACTTTCCCAATAATCCGCTTGCTCTTTCGGTGCACTTGTTGGACACCCCCCTCTCCTCGATGGTTTGTTTCACCTCTGCAACAGCATGGTTTTATTTAGCTTTGGAGATGGATCGCTTATATGACTGCAAGGAAAAGTAAAACACGTTGTATGACAGATGGTGAAATTCAAGCTAGAGGTTTATTTCATTTTACAAAGCACTTTTTACACTTTCACGTGGTGTCGCAAGTGTTCACTGGCAATAGTGCAAGAAAGGAAAAGCTTACCTGCCCAAACTGTTAGTTAGTAAAACACAGCAATAACTAGAGCTCAGTTGGGCCAGCGGGTCTCTGGGCCACTATGCCACCCATAGACCATTGATAGATAACGAGGGCTTTAAGTGGGCCGGGTCTTGCCGGTACTCAGCGCCGGCCGTTATAAATAGCAAGTGCCGTGATGGGTCCCTATAGGTGCACTTGTTGGACACCCCCCTCTCCTCGATGGTTTGTTTCACCTCCCCAACAGCATGGTTTTATTTAGCTTTGGAGATGGATCGCTTATATGACTGCAAGGAAAAGTAAAACACGTTGTATGACAGATGGTGAAATTCAAGCTAGAGGTTTATTTCATTTTACAAAGCACTTTTTACACTTTCACGTCTCCCGCCCCCTCCCGCCCCCTCCCGCGTCCTCTCCCGCCCCCTCCCGCCGTCCGTGTCCACTCCCGCCCCCTCCCGCCGTCCGTGTCCACTCCCGCCCCCTCCCGCCGTCCGTGTCCTCTCCCGCCCCCTGTGTCCTCGTAGGTGCTTGTTTAGACTGGCTCCACTTTCGGATTGGAGGGAAAGGTGGGGCGTGCTCATGCTGTTTTCACTTTCCCAATAATCCGCTTGCTCTTTCGGTGCACTTGTTGGACACCCCCCTCTCCTCGATGGTTTGTTTCACCTACGCAACAGCATGGTTTTATTTAGCTTTGGAGATGGATCGCTTATATGACTGCAAGGAAAAGTAAAACACGTTGTATGACAGATGGTGAAATTCAAGCTAGAGGTTTATTTCATTTTACAAAGCACTTTTTACACTTTCACGTGGTGTCGCAAGTGTTCACTGGCAATAGTGCAAGAAAGGAAAAGCTTACCTGCCCAAACTGTTAGTTAGTAAAACACAGCAATAACTAGAGCTCAGTTGGGCCAGCGGGTCTCTGGGCCACTATGCCACCCATAGACCATTGATAGATAACGAGGGCTTTAAGTGGGCCGGGTCTTGCCGGTACTCAGCGCCGGCCGTTATAAATAGCAAGTGCCGTGATGGGTCCCTATAGGTCTCTCCAGTTTTGCCCTCACCCTCAGAAATAAAAAAATAAAAAAACGTAACTCTACAGCAGTGCCACCCTTCACCGCCTTTGATGTAACTTTAAAGAGATCGTTATAGTACTTTATTTAAGCTCTCACCATTTCAGAACTGAAGAATTTTCAATATTAAATACAACGAAACCATAGTTGTTGCTTATTCATCTTATGTAACTAACAAGCACCGACAAAGCCAATCGTTCTGGCTTGTTGTAAGTGTAATGTTGCTTGTTGTATTATATATCTGGATTCAATGATAGAATGAGCAAAATACCAGTCGGGCGGCACACTGAGCTAAGCACAGATGTGTTTAAAGGTACGCCCTTAATTACATCGGTTACACACCTTTGAGAGACCCCACCCGCCCCCCCCCCCACACACACACACAGTTTTTTCAACCCACTTAAAGCCCTTTAGATTACTACGCGCCCGTTGACACCACTCCCAATAGCTTCATGTTCAGATGCCAACAGAAAGCAAACACCTTCAAGCTTGTGATGGGAAAGCAGGCGTAGCTTTTGTTCAGACGCACTGTTGCTCACCTTCAGACCGAATACTTTTATATATTTTGGAGGAGAGTCCGGTTTTCGCGGGACAAACCCAAAGTGTATGAACTCAGCTGAAATTTAGCAACACATTCGACGTGAGCGGAGTTTCCTCAAGTGTTGTCATTCGCAGCGCCGGTGAGACGTGCCTGCTCTCTGCTTCCCTCACTGCCTGTGAGCGTCTCCTGGCAACAGACACAAAGGTTTCCGCGTCCCGCCCGCGCGCCCCACTACCGCCCATTCACTCCGACATTCCAAACATGCAAATAACTGCAGGTGGACGTCCGACTGGTTTGCCGCCTTTTTTTTTTAAGAATATTATAGAATATGTTGATGATCATTAAAAAAATAATAATATGTTTTTTCAATTAACGACCAGTTTAAGGCACTGGGTTTTAAATACTGTTTTGATATTGTTTCCACTCTCCTGTTTTACTGTAGTTCTTATTGCGGATGTTAGGCTTGGCTTTTACAAAGGGGTTACCCAGACTTTTTGCTATTTGGCCTCCTCTGTTTGGCCATATGTTTGTTGGTTTTAGGACTCTAGGCACTTTACCACTGCTAATCAGTGCTAAAGTGCATATGCTCTCCATGTAATTTATATAATAGATTGGTGTTTTCATGATTGCCTTATTTGATTTACTGGTAATTCCCTAGTAAAGTGCGCCAGGGCCTGTTAATCAAATGCTGCTAGTGAGCCTGCAGCACTGATTGTGTCACCCACACAAGTAGCCTTTCAAAAAATTCTCAGACTTGCCACTGCCTGCTCACAGTCTCTACTGCCATGCCGGCCTGGAAAGTGCACCCACTTGCAAGCCCATAACCTTTCCTTTTATTACAAGTGAGTCACCCCTTGGGTTGGCCGAAGGTACCCCTGTGGGCATTGTGCATTGTCAGGGTTGGATTGAGATTAAAAATCGGCCCGGTCACACTAAAAAAAGTGGCCCACATTTGCATATGGAGTCTTTGTAAATTGTCAAGGAGACCTTCGTGGGACGTTGTTATCTACCTGTGCTTCGCCACTACGACTGGCCGCACCCGCTTCGCGGGTGCCGCTGCGCGGTTTGAAACACCGTCTGGAGATTCTGCCCTGGGTTCTGGAGTGTGCTTGGGCGGAGAGGCTTCATCACCAGCACAGGAGTGTAGCGCTGCAGGGACTCGCTCTCCCAGGAGTCCCTGCCTGACCTCTGTCAGCTGGTCTGCGCCCCCTGTTAGCCCCGCCCCCTGGACGGCACATATCTACAAAACCGTCTTCCTTCCCTGGTGTAAGCGGGAGTCTTTGTAAATTGCCAAGGAGACCTTCGTGGGACGTTGTTATCTACCTGTGCTTCGCCGCTACAACTGGCCGCACCCGCTTCGCGGGTGCCGCTGCGCGGTTTGAAACACCGTCTGGAGATTCTGCCCTGGGTTCTGGAGTGTGCTTGGGCGGAGAGGCTTCATCACCAGCACAGGAGTGTAGCGCTGCAGGGACTCGCTCTCCCAGGAGTCCCTGCCTGACCTCTGTCAGCTGGTCTGCGCCCCCTGTTAGCCCTGCCCCCTGTGAATCCCAATATAACCGCGCCAGTTGCTCGCTGCGCGAGAGCGCGCGGGAGCGCCGGGCGAAACCCGGGCCAAGGGCGGGCCCGTTTAAGCCCGTTAAAGACCGGGAAAGACTGGACTGGGCCACCCCCTTTACATTTGTTTGCTTGACATTACTTACTCTGAACGTTGTTGGTTGGAAATTATCCTCTGCTTCTCCCCTATTGCTATAACACTGATACCTCCGACCACCAACTATGTCTACTAGAGGTAGCAGGAGTAAAACGGCACAGGGGAACGCACTTAAAACCGGCCCAATTGACCTTTATATAACTTGGGCGAACGAGGCCATTGACCAGGGCATAATCCTACTCGAACGCAGGATATCGATGGATTTGGCCCAGGCCAAGCGCTCCTCGTTAGGTTCTATAGCTGTAGCTAACACTCCCACACAGCATCAGGAAGTCGGCCCTTGTTGGAAGGGCAAGCTGAATTTCACGCAGAAGCACACACAATGCCAAGAATGGTCGATCTGTCTGCCTCACTCGAGTTAACGGACACTGAATCATCTTTGCTGCTAGAAAACACCCCCGCTCTATTTGCAAGTCCGACCCGGGAGGACCCTAGTTTAGCTCCTAGTAGGGGTTTGAGGGAGGGTGCTATTCCCAAGCAAAAAACCAAAAAGAAATCGTATAAAGTAAAACACCCTAAGATACACCCAAAGCATAAAAAGCAACCTATAATTCACTCAGTAGGTCAAGCTAGTCCAACTTTAAGAGAGCTAAACACTATACCCACTGAAACTATTAACCTCTCCTCGAACACTGCAAATCTTAGTCCAAACTGCACCACGGACGGAGGGTGCAAAGTGTGTGCAATAAACAACCAACTCTTAGTCAGATTAGGCGATTTAGTTAAAACGTACTTGCAACCCATCGAACAGTCCCTTATTAAGCTTGAAAAGCAGATAGCCACCCTGACCAAAACCTCAATTGCCCACAAGGGGGAGGGAACGGCTCAAATAGGGGGTCTATTAGCGTGTACTAAAACCTCCAAGGTTGGGGTACAAGCCACAAAAGCCCCAAAAACCCCCGCTGATGTAACAACTGCTAAATCAAAACCACCACCAGTAGGGGCTAAGAAAATCCCAATGACAAAAAAACCCCAGTGATATTAAAACCATTAGTGACAACAAAAATTCCCGAGGTTCCCAAATCTCCAGTCCCCAACACCATTTTGAAACACAATCAAACTAAGCCTTCAGGAGGTAAAATTACTAACAGACAAAGGGGGAGGGGTGGGTATCCAGTACATTTGTCACCAGAATCAAGTCCCTTTGTGGTAAATATGACCGGGGTTCCCGAGCTGAGTGCCACCGCGGAGGAACCAGAATGGTCTTTAAAAAACAAGGTGCTGCACTGGTTATCCACGAATAGACCTCTACCACCGTACTCTACAACCAGGGTTTCTACGGTCCGTAGGGTCCCGTGGATAGGCAATGAGCCTGAAAGAATTTCCGGCGACTGCGTCATAGTTAATTTTGACGACCCTTTCACAGCTGAGCAAATTTGCTCCTGGGGTATGCAAGTCGATAATGACGGGGTCGACACAAAAAGACTCGCTTATTTTTACCCTCCAAAACCACGCTATAATGACAGCTTATCCTGGAACTGGACCCACGTAGGTAGCCGGGATAGGCGAAGAGACTGGGTTAATTGGTCAGGTTATGATGTTAGAGACACAGCCCCCTCTATAAACTGGAGAGGACCATCAGTCGCCAATAGATTCGACTGCCTAGAAATGGTCGATTGACCACTATTGGCTAGTGATCAGTCCCATAAGGGTCCCCTTCCCATAAGACTCCAAACATCATCTCCACCTATCAAATCTGTAAGAACCCCCCGCCCAAGTAAAGCCTTGGCGTTGATGAAGGATGTATCCATATTCACCCTTTTTTTTTTTTTTTTTTGCAGAATTTTATATAGCGCGAACTAGAACCGAACCGAATCAGTTATCAGAGCGCTTTACATAGCACCAGTTACGTTACATGAGGACACACATTCATTTTAGGCACGGGGAGATTAAGTGATTTGCCCAGAATCACAGGGGTTTTTTGGCGTAGTTACCGAGACTCGAACCCAGATCCCCAGGTCCGAGGTCCGAGGTCGAGCGCCTTAGCCGTTAGGCCAACCCCTCTCCCCAGTTTGCTGAATAGGGTATTTTTAGTCTATGTCTTTGACAGTCCAGCACAGAATTTAGTTGGAAAACTACAATGCAGAGACTCTCTCATTATTTAGTGACAGTGTCCCCAGTGACCGAGAAGGCAGTGAGGTATCTGCACACACGCTCCCTTCTCCCAGAGCTTTCCCAAAATGCTCCCATCTGCAAGTACTGTTAGAGACATTCCCTCCTCCGAGCCAGGTTCCAACTCTATTCTCCAAAAGAGCGGCACTCTGTAGGCCCCCACAGAAGCAGACATTTCTCCAGTAAAAGGAGTCCGGATGGTGTAATTCTACGCACCCACTTCATGCGCTTGCTTCCCTGCCCCCTCGCTGCGCTTGCTTCCCTGCCCCCTCGCTGCGCTTGCTTCTTTGCCCCCTCGCTGCGCTTGCTTCCCTGCCCCCTCGCTGCGCTTGCTTCCCGCCCCCTCGCTGCGCTTGCTTCCCTGCCCCCTCGCTGCGCTTGCTTCCCTGCCCCCTCGCTGTGCTTGCTTCCCTGCCCCCTCGCTGTGCTTGCTTCCCTGCCCCCTCGCTGTGCTTGCTTCCCTGCCCCCTCGCTGTGCTTGCTTCCCTGCCCCCTCGCTGTGCTTGCTCTCCAAGGTGTGTGTGTGTGTGGCTCTGGGTGTGTGTGTGTGGCTCTGGGTGTGTGTGTGTGTGTGTGTGTGTGTGTGGCTCTGGGTGTGTGTGTGTGTGTGGCTCTGGGTGTGTGTGTGTGTGGCTCTGGGTGTGTGTGTGGCTGTGGGTGGTGTGTGTGGCTGTGTGTGGCTGTGGGTGTGTGTGGCTGTGGGTGTGTGTGTGTGTGTGGCTCTGGGTGTGTGTGTGTGTGTGTGTGTGTGTGGCTCTGGGTGTGTGTGTGTGTGTGGCTCTGGGTGGGTGTGTGTGTGGCTCTGGGTGTGTGTGTGGCTGTGGGTGGTGTGTGTGGCTGTGGGTGGCTGTGGGTGTGGGTGTGTGTGTGGCTGTGGGTGTGTGGGTGTGTGTGGCTCTGGGTGTGTGGCTGTGGGTGTGTGGGTGTGTGTGTGGCTGTGGGTGTGTGTGTGTGGCTCTGGGTGTGTGGGTGTGTGTGTGGCTCTGGGTGTGTGGGTGTGTGTGTGGCTCTGGGTGTGTGGGTGTGTGTGTGGCTCTGGGTGTGTGGGTGTGTGTGTGTGTCTCTGGGTGTGTGGGTGTGTGTGTGTGGCTCTGGGTGTGTGGGTGGGTTTGGCTCTGGGTGTGTGGGTGTGTGTGTGGCTCTGGGTGTGTGGGTGTGTGTGTGGCTCTGGGTGTGTGGGTGGCTCTGGGTGTGTGTGTGTGTGTGTGTGTGTGTGGCTCTGGGTGTGTGTGTGTGGCTGGCTCTGGGTGTGTGTGTGTGGTAGTAATTGCTGTCTGATGAGCTCGTCCAGTAGGGTACAATAGGTCTTACATTTGCGAGAGATTAAGCTGTTGGCAATGTAAATGACAATGCCATTTATTTATCTGTTTTCAAAACCAACACATAAATAAAAATGTTGTCATTTACAATGCCAATAGCTCTAACTTTTGCAAAGGCGAAACCGTTGCATTGTAAATGCTTGTTCTGTATGCCTAGGCTGTGGCAGCAGGGTAAGAAATGACCACATTTTCTCAACTCCGCCTTCCGAAGTGGCTAATTATCCAACTGCCGGCCAAATAATACACAATATTTGATGCTTAGTTCACTGTTTATGCGGCTGCTGACTAAAAAGCAGAGTCTCTGTACTAATTGTACTAAATGGTGTGAAGAAGGTCTTCACTTAGCTGGAATGGATTTGGCCATTGATATCTCCAAAACAGAAAGGGGTCTAACGCTAGTGGCAAGGAGTTGGATATCTTAGAACATGGGTACTCACAAACTTTCTCTCAGGGGCCAAATTTACAGTGTGGTTTGTGGCCGAGGGCCGCACTGGTGGGGGCGGGGTCAGAGGGGGAGGGGGCGGGGCTAAAGCAAAAAGAAAATTTGTGACCATGAGGTTGCACACAGGTCCCTGCAGCAGATGCCTTCATCCACTGAGCCACCAGACCCAGCATACATACATCTCTCTCTCCCCCCTGCCCTCCCTCTCCATCTCTCGCGCCCTCCTGCCCTCCCTCTCCATCTCTCTCTCCCCCCTGCCCTCCCTCTCCATCTCTCGCTCCCTCCTGCCCTCCCTCTCCATCTCTCTCTCCATCCTGCCCTCCCTCTCCATCCTGCCCTCCCTCTCCCTCCTGCCCTCCCTCTTCCTCCTGCCCCCTCTCCATCCTGCCCTCCCTCTCCCTCCCTCCCTCTTCCTCCTGCCCTCTCTCTCCTTCCTGCCCTCCCTCCTGCCCTCCCTCTCCAGCTCTCTCTCCCTCCTGCCCTCCCTCTCCCTCCTGCCCTCCCTCGCCCTCTCCCTCCTGCCCTCCCTCGCCCTCTCCCTCCTGCCCTCCCTCTCCATTTCTCTCTCCCTCCTGCCCTCCCTCTCCATTTCTCTCTCCCTCCTGCCCTCCCTCTTCCTCCTGCCCTCCCTCTTCCTCCTACCCTCCCTCCTGCTTTCCCTCTCCCTCCTGCCCTCCCTCTCCCTCCTGCCCTCCATCTCTCTCTCCCTCCTGCCCTCTCTCTCCCTCCTACCCTCCCTCTCCCTCCTGCCCTCCCTCTCCATCTCTCTCTCCCTCCTGCCCTCCCTCTCCCTCCTGCCCTCCCTCTCCCTCCTGCCCTCCCTCTCCCTCCCCCTCTGTCATCTCACTGTGTGTGTGTCTGTCTGTCTATGTCAGCCTTCAGCCCGGGCTGAGACAGCTTCCTCAGCGCGCGCACACACAGACAGCCGCACCAAAGTACTTTGCAGGTCTTTAAAAGACCATTTACATATTATTGAGGCTTTGTTGTAGCGCCCCTGCATCTCCACTCTGACCATCACCACTCGCCCGGCCCCACAGAGCAGAGGCTTTGTCGTATTTCACCTCTTAGCGCCCCTGCATCTCCACTCTGCTCTGTGGGGGCCGGGGGAGCAGTGATGATCAGTCTCTGAGTCCTCTAAGTCAAGCGCTGCTGTGGCGGTGTTTGCTAAAACGAATACATTATTTTTTTAAGCACAGGTACGATTGTCTGCAAGGTCCGCGGGCCGCCAAGAAAGGTTTGCTGGGCCGCTGGCGGCCTGCGGGCCGTACTATGAGTACCCCTGTCTTAGAACATGGGTACTCACAAACTTTCTCTCGGGGGCCAAATTTACAGTGTGGTGTGTGTCTGAGGGCCGCACCTGTGGGGGCGGAGTCAGTGGGGGAGGAGGCGGGGCTAGAGCAACAAAAAAAAACTGTTACCATGAGGTTCATCACAGGTCCCTGCAGCGGACGCCTTCGTCCACTGAGCCACCAGATCCGGCATACACACACCTCTCTCTCTCTGTCTCCCTCCCTCTCTTTCTCCCTCTCCCTCCCTCTCACTCCCTCTCTCCATCTCTCCCTCTCTCACTCACTCTGACTGTCTCGCTCTCTCTGTCTCCCTCTCTCTCTCTGTTTCCCTTTCCCTCACTCTGTTTCCCTCTCCCTCACTCTGTTTCCCTCTCCCTCACTCTGTTTCCCTCTCACTCACTCTGTTTCCCTCTCACTCACTCTGTTTCCCTCTCCCTCACTCTATTTCCCTTTCTCTCTCTCTCCTTCCCTCTCCCTCCTTCCCTCTGTCTCCCTCTCTCTCCTTCTCTCTCCCTCCTTCTCCCTCCCTCCCTCCTTCCTTCTCCCTCACTCTGAGGTCTCCCTCACTCTGAGGTCTCCCTCACTCTGAGGTCTCCCTCACTCTGAGGTCTCCCTCACTCTGAGGTCTCCCTCTATCTGAGGTCTCCCTCTCTCTGAGGTCTCCCTCTCTCTGAGGTCTCCCTCACTCTGAGGTCTCCCTCACTCTGAGGTCTCCCTCACTCTGAGGTCTCCCTCACCCTCCTTCCCTCTCCCTCACTCTCCTTCCCTCTCCCTCACTCTCCTTCCCTCTCCCTCCCTCCTTCCTTCTCCCTCACTCTGAGGTCTCCCTCACTCTGAGGTCTCCCTCACTCTGAGGTCTCCCTCACTCTGAGGTCTCCCTCACTCTGAGGTCTCCCTCTCTCTGAGGTCTCCCTCTCTCTGAGGTCTCCCTCTCTCTGAGGTCTCCCTCTCTCTGAGGTCTCCCTCTCTCTGAGGTCTCCCTCTCTCTGAGGTCTCCCTCTCTCCGAGGTCTCCCTCTCTCTGAGGTCTACCTCTCTCTGTGGTCTACCTCTCTCTCCTTGGCTCTCCCTCACTCTGAGGTCTCCCTCTCTCTCTCTCCCTCCCTCCCTCCCTCTCCCTCCCTCTATCTCCCTCTCCCTCCATCTCCCTCTCCCTCCATCTCCCTCTCCCTCTCCCTCCCTCTCTCCCTCTCCCTCTCCCTCCCTCTCCCTCTCCCTCTCCCTCCCTCTCCCTCTCCCTCTGTCTCCCTCCCTCCCTCTTTTGTGATTGGAGAAGACTCTGATTCTGACCATGCTTCGATCTCCACACATAGCTCCAGAGACCCCTTACCCCTGATTACCCCTGGCACTCAGACGAAATCAATTAACTGTACCAATGTTGTTACTATGGAATAGTACCATATGTCAGTCACATTTGTGCCTGTAAGCTGTATCTGGTCTATTGTTACCTAATCACTGGGTCATTTGTGGGCTTACTCATCTTACCTGCCTGCTGGATGGTGTGATGTGAAATCGGAAGCTATCATTGCTGGCGCACCCCCCCCCTTATGAACGTTGTGTGTGTGATTGACTGAACAAGGGTTGCATGATTGTTTCATAGTTTGGATGGGGAGTCGTATTCTTCTTGTCCTGGGGTTTGGAAGTTGGGTCAGCGAGTTATGGATAATAGGGTTTATATGTTGGAATGCCACTGACCACTAACTAGATGTCAACTAGAGTGGTTACAGTGGTACAGGAGGCCCACCTCACTGCCACCTGTAGGGAGGCAATACGTAAGAGGTGGCGGGGACAGCTGTATGCCACTTCATGCTCCGCATTAAGCAGTGGGGTCCTGCTGCTGATTTGACCTGGGGTGCAGTTCCAAAAAAGGACCAAATTGATCGACCCCGACAGAAGATACATTACAGTGACAGGTTGCCTAGCAGGTCACGATTTGACCATTGTGGGGATCTATGCCCCTAACATGGACCGGGGGAGGAGTGGGTTTTCTTGCCAAGCTGTCTAAAATCCTGGCACCATATATGACGCAGAACATGGTCTGGGGGGTACAATAATTATGTTGCAGATCCGGCTCTTGGCAGATCTCCCTGGCTGATGAGGGATTCTCCTGTCTACCGTTTGGCTTGAGTATTTTCGAGCTGCCAGCATGGGTTGTTAAACTCCTGGAGATGCATACACCCTACCATACATTCTACTCAGGAATGCATGTATTATATGTGCATCTCAATGCATTCCTTTGCTCCAGGGGAGTACGTGGGGCGGTCTGGAACTTAGAGTACCTGTGACGTAGAGTCTCACACCACAGCTCAGTGTTACTGTCCCTTGACTGGCACAGAGAGTGTCCATTGATACCAGACTGATGCCTACGAGTCGAGACCCTAGAGGACCCTGTGTTCCTACATGCTATTGTTAAAGCCCTACAGGACTATTTTATAGACAATTAGTCCACAACCACTGTGCCCCTGATCGAGTGGGATGCGTTTAAAACCGTAATTTAGGGGGGTGATGCATAGCTGAGAGGATGGGAGTAAGGATATACAACACTATGTGCCGCCAGCCCACTGATGTTGCCCTCCCAGCTAATGGGTAAAATCTTGGACCCGGTGGTACTCCTGATGATTACACGGGAGGAAGCTGAGGCTGTAGGAGGGGCTATCACGTTTCAGGTGCATAGTCCTTTGATGGTTGCACCGATATTACCCTCAAGGAGATCAAGAGGGTCATAGAAATCTTAACCCTTAAGTATTTCAGGTAGGTCTGTTCCCAGATAAGTCCACTCAGATCCCGAGGCTGGCGGTGTTGAACTACAGAGCAGAAACAGTGGACTTCTGCCAATTATTACATAGGCCTGAGGTGCTTCCAAAACACTACAAAAGGGCTATTGCTCCCAGCAGATCGCCATCCGCTTTACACAGGAACAAGAGCATGTCATCAGCATAAAGGGTGGTGTCATGTGAAATACCCTGTACATCAAATCCCTGATACGACTCTTCGGAGCATGCACTGCTAGCCAGTGGTTCAACTGCAGTGGCAAATAGTACTAAGGAAAGTGGGCATCCTTGCCTAGTTCTCCGTCCTACAGCACATCACAGAACCCACACATCCTAGACCCCCCTTGTCACATTTTTTAACGACATGATAATCAACACCCCGCAATCAGTCACCAGGTCAGACTTTGCATTAGTCAGTGTTGCAATCAACATCCATCAACTCAGAAGCATACCCAGCAGGCTTCCACTGAAACAACCTAAAAGAGATGGACTGGACAGCCGCCCTACTTGAGAAGTAACAAGAACCAACAGGCATCCTGGCATGCGACATTGAGAACTTCAACAAGTGGATCACCAGCTCCATTGACTGACACTCTGGGCCCCCCTGAAATGAAGCAACTCCGCAACAACCAGAGCACAAGCTAGCTGGTACACAGAAGACCACAAAATGACCAAACAAAACTGCAAACAACTGGAACTGAATGGAGAACCAGCAAAAAGGGATGTGGAAAAACATGCTTTCAAGGCAGCCGAGAAGATGTAAAACCATCTCATCTGAAAAACCAATAGGAAGGCCCTAGTCAAACAAATAAACACCAGCTCCACTGCAGCAAAGAAATCTTCGCAGTCGTGAAAGATTTCACCACACACACAGCTGTCACCAGAAACATAAGCCTATTACAAGATCTGTGCAACGACCTCTGGAACTTCTTCTGCAGCAAAATTGCAACCATATACAGCAACTTCCCTCCCACTGCATGATCCCCTTGACCTCAACAGAAGTCTCCCAGTGACAAAGGTAGTCACCATATGGAACACCATTAGCACAGAATAAATCACAGCAATAATTAAGACAACTCACTCCGGGGCCCCAGTGGACCCCCTCCCTTCACCATGCCTTTGACAAAGGAGCAATCCCTATCAGTGAGGCCCTCACTCCTATCCTCAACACTTCCATCAGTACAGATATCTTCCCTGGAGCCATGGAAATACGAAGCTATCAACACCCTCCTAAAGAAAACCTGGGCGGACCTAAGCAAACTCGCCAAATACTAACCAGTTCCCCTCCTTCCCTATCAAGGCAATTCCCTGGAAAAAGCCATCAACAAGTGTCTTTCCGTCCACCTCACCAAACACTAGCTTCTTGGCACCACACATTCAGGATTCATACTCAACCATAGTATGGAAATTGCCATTATAGCAGCAACAGATGACATCCGGATGATCCTCGGCAGGGGGCTCTTTGCAGCCCCCATCCTTCTAGTCCTGTTAGAAGCCTTCAGTACAGTCCCCCACCCCATCCTAATCCAACAACTCTACAAAGCCGGCATACAGGACTCACCCGTCAATGGATCTGCTCCTTCCTCACTAGAAGAACTCAAACCGTAAACATGCCCGTCACTGCCTACATGAGGTCTGCCCCAGCACGAGATCTCATGTACGAATCCACAGGAGGCCTCCTCGCTCAGCCTAATGCTCTTCAACATCTATATGACCTCACTGGCCGATGTCATATGAGCTCAAAACATAAACATCCTCCTTCTGATGACCCACACCTGATACTGTCCCTCTCAAACTAAACACCCAACACTAGGAACAAGTTTACCACATGCATGACAGATGTAGCCACCTGAATGAAATTAAATTGAACTTGGACAGGACCGAGGTGATAACCTTTGGAAAGAACGCCTTGTCATGGGACTCCCCCTGGTAGTCCACAATCGTTTCACCCATGGCCTGCTGGCAAGCGAGAAACAAGGGAATCATCAAACAAATTGGACATGACTGCCTGAGTCAACGCAGTGGTCTCTGCCTGCTTCAACACACTAAGGATGCTGAAGGAAATCTTTAAATTGCTACCAGACAACACCAGGAAAACTATCTCCCGCATCCTCACCACCAGTAGACTAGACTGCAGAAGCACCCTGTATTCAGGGATTACCAACGGCTCAGGAGAGCACTTCACATCGTCCAAAACATACCAGCCAGACTAACCTCCCATGCCGGGCCCACATCACACCACATTTTATGCTCCCAATATACAAGCACACACACTTTGAACTCCTAACCCACACTTAAAAAACTCTCCACAAACACTGGTCCTGCCTACCTGAACAGCCTCATTCACTTCCACCAACCTTGGACATGCCATTTGGTGGGTTGCAGAGAGAGAGAGAGACGCAATATGGAGAAGAAAGTCATCAGACACCTTTAGCAAAGTGTTAGACGATGGAGAGTGCAACGGGGCATCAGAAAGTGGGCACCTGGGGTCACTAATAGAGTTTAATTACAAATGTCACTGCATGCAGAATAGGGGAAATTTGAACCACAGGGATTTTAGGGGCCACTTTGTGGGGACACATGGAAAAGACAAAGGGGGTGCATTTGTTGACCGACGTGTGTAAAGGACAATCTGGGATGGGGACAGGTAGTTTTGGCACTTGGGGTTTCCAAGGAGAGTGTGCATGCAGCATGTCACGTGTCGATTGCGGGTTTAGGGCACATATACTTAGCATCTGTAGTACATAGGTAGCGTAGGCATCTCTAGAAAAGATGAAGAAAGCATGTGTAAAGCTATTTGAGTATAATTGAGTATGGGGTCAAACTCTTTTGCACCTACAAAATAGAGCAAGTATCAATTTGACAGTATTCAATGAGGCCCGGTAGGTTGGGGCTGCTATCAATGAGCATCTGCGCAAGCGGGGAATCTGGAAGCACTTCATGGGGCTATTGATAGTAGGGACCATCTAGAGCATTGTGGGAGGCAGCACCTGGAGGGACAAAATGGCTTATCCAGAGTGTGTCTCTGTTATTTAGGCATTTGGGGATATGGTGAGTAGGCATCTCGTTCAATGATGTGGAGGTGCCCTTGTGACTGTACAGAAAGATAATGGAGGAAAGGCATGGTGTATCTGGGGCACAAAGGGAAGGGTGCCTGAATGGTACTTGAAAGCACCATTAGGTCATGGAAAATGGTGAGGTGGTATCTGGAAAACAGAATGAATTGGAGACTTTTACAAATATAGAGGTAAATTAAGGTGGTGTCAATGAAAACGAAGCACACAGAGATCAGAGACTGGGGACAGCTGGAGTGAGAACCTCTGGGCATTTGGAGAGGGGTCAACTGACTGCACGTAGTGTGTACAATTGCTGTTGGGAGGTGGAGGAAAAATCTGATGTAGAGGGGGTGAGGGCACACGGCCTGAAACAAGGTTATATGTGACAGAAAGAAAGAGTGACTGGTCCATTGCATTTAGAGTGGGCTGTAGGGAGCTTATCAGGTAAAGGGTGGCATGTAATCCACAAATAGAGAGAGGAGCCTGGCCGAAACTTAACTTGATGTGGGCATCTAGGCCACCTAATGAGAGGAAAAGAAATAAACAAAACTCTTTTAGTGCAGTGAATAAGTGAGAAATTGGTGTTGGCAAAGTTAGACTGCACTGTGGGTGCCAAGGGTAATTGGTGAGGAGCAGACAGGCTTGTGGAGCACCAAGAAAGCACATATCTGGAATTAGGGCTAACTCAATCTGTCATGAAGAGGTAGCCACTGTGACCAAAATTGAAGGGACACCTTGAACTCAGGTAACTGGAGATGATGGACACAAATATGTTACATCGGACATTGATGGGCAAGGTGCCTACACTTATAGCAGTCCTATTATATTTACATACTACTCTTTAAGTGGACTGAGGTGGGGATACCTGAATCTGAAAAGAACAGATACTGAGAGAGGTAAAATGGTAGCGATAGACCGTGCTGAGTGTGCGGAGTTTGTGGTTGAAGCCAGGAAAGATGGCATATGTAGCACATATGCCGAAGTAGTCTGTGTCCTTGGAGAAAGCATTTAGGATGGAGTGTAGACAGGTGTTCTCCGAGAGGTAATGAGGGATGACAAATGTGTTCACAGAAGGAATACAGAAGACATTGTGGCAGGAAAGTAAAGTAGAGTGCCTGGCACCAATTGGAGAGGGCACAGGAGGAATGTAGTGCCTGGCACACTATTAAGAGGTAGTTGGCCATAGGGGGCACAGGGAAGGACAATAATAGTGAGTAGTTGAAGGTCAGCCTGACAGGCGTTTGAATCGCATCCACATTGAGAACTTTTCAGAGGAAGCAAGCCTTCAGGGGAACCAGAACAATGGTTATGGTCAGTTTTCTTCCAGTTGTGATTGTTGGGTAACAGTCTGATGAAGGAAATCAAGCTGAATTATCCCTTATTTGAGGGGGGCTATCCTGTGAATCGGGTCAACTCGGGAGCACATGGTCCATCCAGGAGTGGAATATGTTGTGCAACTAGAGGGAACTTAAGTTGTCTTAAAGTGATACTTTTCTTCTCTGGTCCACTGTGCGGCCATATTGGTTTGGATAGACAATCTAGGCATTAAGACCTACGACAGCAGGCATGGGGGATCAAGCCTAGATCCCTTGCATACTTGGTCAGTCTCTGCTTTGTTTGGGAGAACTGCAACTCCATGTGATCACAGCTTTGCACCTGACATAATCAAGGAATGTCCAGGCCAACCCTTGAGTAAAATTGTAGTCTTCTCCAGACAATAGTCTTTCCATCAGGAGCTCTTACATCCAGTATCTTTGAGTCTGAAAAAAACACTGGTTAGACCTATTTTCTACCCTTCACATCACAGTGTACATGGCCAACTAGGTGGTTGCATGTCAGTATATACTTAGAAAAACTAATGTTATAAATAGCATTTACAAGCATATCATCCGGGTAAGGTGTGGATTTTCTGTTAGCAACGCCTATGGAGCAATATTTTTGTGAACTATATTTACGGCATGATAATTACGTTAGTCATTATATTAGTTATGATATTCTGCTACCATACTCTACAGGGACAAGGGAGCACGGGAAAAGAAGTCGTCCTTTCCTTGACAGCAGGGCTTTCTATGCATTCGGTAAACATTCAGAGTGCAAGTTTATTCGGTCACCTTTATTGCTCTCTAGCCCCGTAGATTATGATCGTCCCTGCTGAGTCTCAAGTCAGAATGGTCAGTCATGTTATCCCTTCAATTGAGGTGCTAGTGATTCATGGCATGGCAATAGCATCAATAGCAAGAAATCACACTGACCGTGGCATTATTCCTTGAGCAATCCTATAGGCCTACACTTTCAAATGATATATTTGTTGGAGGTTTTTAGTTCCTGTGCTTAAATAGGACCCCCTTTCCATTTTCTGCAGATCCCCTTAGGATTTAAGATATCCTGGAGAATTGGTTTACATTGGACCTTGGTCCCTCTTTTTGCGGGGGACCATGACTACCATTAGACTGATCAAGGAGCCTTGTAATTGAAAGTATAACTTATTTTCCATTGAAGACTTTTGATATCTCCAGAACATGAGGCTAGTCGATGTTTCCTACTTGGTGGCTACCCACTTTATCTTTCAAAAACTATAAACTCCCTCTGTGTGAGCCTTAGAAAGAGATTCCATTAAAATGATTGTCTCCCACAGTGCTGTTATTAGATGTCATTACCATAAGATGGGAAGCAAGCACATGTATGGCTGTCTGCAAAGGGCAACCAAAACAGCACTTCATTCCTTAAGCCTTGGTCATGCGGTCTTCTCACTTCTACATGAAGATTTTCTCAGTTTGTTTGGCTAACATGCTATCCTTCTACCTTGGGATTTCCTTCTTCTGGTTATGGAAAAGTAGGAGACTGTTGAATGTTTCTGCACCCAATGTTTGGGGATGTGCACTGCTAGCAGCAGCCTTGCCTGTTTGTGCTGTGTGGGCATGTTTCTCTCCTCTGTTTTGTACTTCAGAAATTAAGGGTTGTGCAGTCACTTTCTAGGACATCTCTCAAGTCACCTGTTTGATTTGGTATGATTTCATTGGATAAGGAATTTGACGACAAAGACAAAGTGGGAATGCCTGGATTACTCACTGGAAAGCTTCATTATACCATGCTCGACTCTTCCTCTTCACAGGCCTACAGACCCCTCACTCTCCTAGTGGTGTCGTCGAGCATATGTGAAAGGAGACTGCTTGGTTTTTACTAGACTATCTTATGGAGAATAAAATTGTTTCTATGCCTGCCTCTATACGTAGGTCACCATTATTTGATAAGGATTGTGATGACCAGTAGGACTCTGAGTAATCTGGGCCATACCACATCATCTCTCCTTCTGGTCAAAGTCCTTATCCAATGAGAGAAGAGCAAGTCAGACAGATGATGTTTGAGAGGCACCCTAGAGAGTGCCTGCAAAAAACGTACTACTAATTAGTATGGAGTACAAAAGGGAGAAGAGCGACAGGCAAGGCCGCCTCTATCTGTGCAAAGTGCCAAACATTGGAAGCCGAAACATCCAACTTGTTCTGGTCAGTAAAGGTCTAAGGCACATTTTGGGAATTTTTAAAGATACATTTAGAATGCTTGTCTTTCTGAATTTTGATGAAGGGGTAAAGACATTACTGCACAAAGAAAAACCCATGAACAAAATGTGAATGAAGAAATACATGGTTGTTTTTGTCAGTGTTTTTACGAAGTTGAGAGCTGTAGCCCCTCATTACAAGTGGTCTGTTCATTCTCATAACCACAGTTATTGGCCGCATTGGAGTTATATGTTTTGTGGGAGCACTACTCCACTTTGGTGTTTCACCTGGACATTTCAGCTGCTGTAAGAAGGCAAGGCCCTCAGTTAAATACTGGGGAAAAAGATGCAGGAATCGGCACAGTAAATCTGATTTCTGCCTGTTTTCCCCCGAAACATGTGTAATCTCCTTTTGTCGCCAGTTTCAAAATTACAGTGATCTACTGTAAAAGGAAGGTGGGCCTAAGTGTTAACAATCGATTAATTTTTCGAAGGTAATGAAGAAACAGTTCGAGATGAAAGAATTGCCACTTCTTCCCAATCTACCTAAATAATGTTCTCATGAACGGCCATAGGGGGGAAACCTCATACTTGTAAATTTGAGGTTAGTTTAACATTTACCTTTGTTTGAAACACTAAGGCAGTATCCAGCAAGCAGTTGCCATTGGTGACCCACGTTGTCATTGATTTGTTGCTCAGTTGGCTGTTTGCTGTACTTTGCAAATAACAAGACCGTATTGGGTTTATAGCAGCAGTTAACGTGACTAAAGGTCACATTTTGTGTCAGAGGGTTAGTTCAATTTACTAAGTGTTTACTTAGTGTTTTTCCACACTTTTTCAAATTTGTTTATTTATCGTTTTACTTCAACAAATATAAATAGCAAATTTCAACATGACAGCCACCCTCCTCTCTGACCTCGCAACAAGGCTCCATCCCATTCACATCCATCTTTATATTCAGATTTGTTAACTACTCCCCCATTGTTCACTGTCTTTGTTCCAGTCCAATTATTTCTGCGGCGAGTGAGCCAAATCTCGAGTCTATCCAGCTATTATTGGGCCTCTCCACTTACCCACTCTTTCTACCCATCCTCCCCATATTTTCTCAAACTTGTTCATGCAACCCACTCTTGATATATCTCTTTTTCCATCTGTTTACAAAAATCCATTGCTATTTCCCAATCTCGGTGGCAAGGTGGATCTCGAGGCCCATCTCTGTGAGATGTGCCATTTCACAACCATGCAGCCCAGGTTAATCAAATCTTTATGGTAGTGTTTATGGTCTGTAGCTTGCCACACTCCCAGGAATGCCAACTTCAGTGTTAACTCCAATGGGAGCTCTGTTGTGTCGATCAATGAGTCCACTTCCTCCCAAAATGTACGGATGCGTGGGCAGATCTACAGTGTGTGTAGGAAGGTGCCCTGTAGGCAATATCCTCTAAGACAATGCGGGATAGCCGCTCTGCTTATCCTACAAAGTAAATAAAGCACTTGTGCAGTACACTCTATGAAGGATCTTGAGCTGAATCAGCCTGAAACTTGCCTTGATGACCACCCCCGCAAGGAACCCAAATGCCTCTGCCATTCCTCCTCATCTAGATCCTCCAAATCTTTTTTCCATCTTGCCTGCAAGTACAAAAGTGAGGTTTGTGTGTTCCTCTTGATGGACCTGTAAGTCAAAGAGATTTGTTTTTTTATCCACCCTCCTGTCTCTGAGTCTAACATTTAGCGGGGATTATTCCTGCGTTTTGGTGTCTGATGATACATACACTCTAAATGCATGGAGTAGTCTGGCGGATTGTAGCCACTGTGTTACTGCCATCTAATTCTCTTGTCATAGTTAGGAAAACGGGACCACCCCATTTGCATCTCATTCGTGCACCAAATTGGACAACCTCATGGCATTTTATCCCATGAATCCCTGCAGTGTCGCTACTGGCCTAATCCGGGAGCCTTCCCAAAATGTTTTTTTTTGTTGTCAATCTGTATTTCCAGCCCATTTCTGTTGAAAATTTCCTCCACGTCTCAACTACTGTCCTTGTCGCTGGCACAGAGTTGGCGGCATTCTGCCCCCATATAAATGCATGCAAATAGCTATACTCCCCTAGCGCTACCTTGTCTTGTTTGAAAGCCGGGTCACTCCACTCTGCACATGCCCAGTCAATCCCTACACTGACATACACTGCCTCATAATTCTTTCTTACATTTGGCAGGGCAATACCACCCTCATATTTTGATCTTTGTAATACCCTTACGTGAATTCTGGGGGACTACCCTCACGCTAATTCTGGGTTGTCCCCCTTGCCCTTAGCAGAGTTCTCCCCAGGGAGTCCACTCTTGTAAAAAAAAAAAAAAAAAGTCTCTGGGATTTTATAAGGACTATTTTGGGGAATGTACAAGAATCTCGGTAGCGTCGCCATTTTAAACGCAGTGAAAGTGGAAGTGCCTGACAGTGTTTTACATCCTGTTCTAATCTTTTAAACTGGGGTTCAAGGTTTGCCTTGTAGAACTCCCCTGGGCCCGCGCTATCAAAAGCCCAAGGTGCTTAAATTGCAACAGTTCGACCCTCGTAGGCAGGGCAAACATGCCTTGTCATGTTTGTCTCCCTATCGGGAACAGCAGCGACTTGTCCCAATTTATGGAAAAGCCAGAATGCTCCCCAAATTTTCAAAAGATCTCTTCCAATCTGCTCAAAAGTTTAGACATATATAATAAAATAAATCGGCGTATAGCGAGGTATAGTCCCCTTCACCCCATGCACTAGGCCATCCCGACACCCGTGCGTCCATGCGCACCCAGGCTGCCAAGACTCCTATGGCCATTGCGAACAGCAAAGGTGAGAGTGGACATCCCTGCCGTGTGCCACTTTGTATATTAAATGTCCTGGACATGCGACCATTTTGTTCCACACGTTTGTATTCTAAAATTAACAAAGATGTCAAGTTTAATGAGAAGGCTGTTTTCAGTGTAACCTCATATTCCCTCTTTCTCATTACATCTTTTTGCAAAACATTTTGCCGATTTAAAACTCAGTTGTGCGGTTAGCAGCTTTTGATTTCCATTCTCTAATTCTGTTTCTTTCATTCAAGGTATTACTGCGACAGGTGCGCTATGAAGATATAAGTAAAATAAGGGGAGTAACCTTCTCATTCTAAAGTGCAGTAGATCAAGTAAAGATGCTTTTCCTCATGAAAAACGATATATCACATTTACACTTGTTATTGAGGGCATTGACCTTAGATCTTAGATCGATTCCTCACGCTAGGGATATGCAAATTCATGTTAAGAAATGTTGATTTTTTTTACACAGCTAGGAAGGCAACTGTTATGAGAGACCATGTAAATCTGAAGGGCTCGGTAACAGCAGTTACCGGCCTAATCAGAATAATGGGATCCTTGGTAACACCACAGGTCTGTTTACTTTCACCCTGAGATGTTGGCCTCTGTGAACAGTCAAAATCTCTGGATGTATGTCATGGGTAAAAAAAAGAAGGGGGAATTGGACCCGGAATGACATATTTCCCTGGTAATTGCTAATTTCGCAATTAAAAGGGGTCAGTTACAAGTCAAGACTTGGAGCTTGACCTGAAATTCTGTTGACCCAGCCTCCTGGAGTTACCGATACCCCTGGTAGGCAATTCCGGGGTGGAGTGGAGCAGGCGGACCCAACAGCCCACATCCGGAACTAATATAAAGAGACTGAAAGTGGGCATTTTCCAGTGACAATGTCCATGCCTCCATTCTGGAGTCAAATCCCTCAACAATGACTTGTAACTGAAGGGCAGGCCACAGGTAGACACTGAGAATTCATCTTTTTTTGTAGGGTATACGAAAAGGTTACTTACTGGGTTTTAGTGCTGTGCCCCATTACACGTGCTTTCCTTTTCTGGTGTCGTATAAGGGTCGCCATAACGTTGATACACCTAAGATATGCAGTAGTTTTCATACGGTTTAGAAATAAAGGACTTTTTAAGGGAAGATCTATGTGGCACATGCCCCAAGGCATAGTGTGCATTTTGTTGTGAATGCACTTTCATGATACTCGCAGCTCGCTACACTCCCTGTATTTTTCGTCAGAATTGTTAGACTCTGGTTAGTTTCCAACAGGTAATGAGGTGCCATCTTCTGGTATAACTCGATGATATATAGCAGAGATGTATGATTGCTGTATCTTGATTGCTTGGGAACTAGCCTTGTTTCCAATTCACACTATCATAATTGCAATATTGATGAATATATAGGTAAGTATTTCTGATCATTTACCTGTATTTTCAGTTGTTTCTCAGTTGCTCATTTGAACAAAACTCTGTGCAAACGTGCTTCTTCCCTCATTGATCTCCACCTGTCCATGCACACTTTTGTTTAGATTTTTTTCTTCAAAAATTCACTATGTGAGCCATGCCTGTTAACTGGGTACTGGTAGCACGCTTAATTGTCCTAGCGGGTTCTTGCATTGCTATTACTCTAGTTTGCACAAGAATTGAGCATTAACATCAGTTGTTTATGGGTAAGGTGTTAAAAGAATAATTGTACGTATTATTGTTTTGAGGCGTGACTAGGGTGTTCATGAATCACAGATACATCATCTGTAACAATAAGAAAACAACTGGATCTTTTGCTAGTTTTTTCCTTGGTTTTTGCTAAAGTCTGGGTCCTATGTCCCTC